>NC_064565.1:51925810-52588588 GCF_937001465.1 Orcinus orca
GAGACACAGTCTTCTTTGGCTGACAGATATTAAGCCAAGGACACAAGTGACTCTTTTCCATTGGTTTCAATAGGAAAGAAAGAGATAGTCAATACTCAGGCTGTTATTCCTTCCTTTCTATCTCTTTTTTCTTCTTTCTTAAACTATAAGTTTCTAAACCTTTTGCCCTTGAATCAAATTTACTTATCTTACCTGAAATTTGTAAGTAGAGGAACTTCTCAGACATAAATATTATCATTTATTTTTTAAAATAATTTTCATCCTCATGATTCTGTCTCTCACTTACATACATCCACATTTATTTAATGTATTTCTATGTTTAAAGTATCAGAGGCTGATAAAGACAGTTCCCCCCAAATTTCTCAGTTAATTCTGAGTTAACCTGAGGAAGTCATAGTTTTTCATAAATAAAATTGAAATTTTTATACATAAATGTTGTGAGAAACGTGATTATTTTCCCCCTTCTGTGAGTTTTAGAGTGACAATATTTAGGGTATTCATCTAATTATAGATAATACCTAGGAAAAATAATAAAACTAAATATAATGCATGGTTTTTGATTCAAGTCATTGGTCTAAGAATACTTGTTTTTTTCCATCCTTCCAAAGTCACATTAAAATACTTAATATAATATTTTCAAGAGAAAAAAGAATATCATTGGGAATCCATGAAGATAATCCAGAGACATTTCAGGAGCTAGGTAGAGACGGGCAGAGAAATTGGTGCAGATGAAATACCAAAGCACAGTTTTCAAGTTGTGCACTACGCAATTCTAGAGGTCTCCATTCACAAAGACTTGTGCCCTGTTCATCCTGCACAACATCCAGAGAGGCCCTGGAGACAAAAACCCAAGATACCTGTGAGTACTAGTTTTCCCCAGTGATTCCTAAAGGAGTGCTAAACTAAAGCCAACAAAACCTAAGAACAGAAGTGGGCCTTGGGGTCATCAGAAAAATTCATTAAATAATTGATAACAAAATAGCTGAGTGAGTAACTCCTTCCTTTCTCGCACAGGAAAAAGGGAGTGACTGACACTAAGTATTTTGCCCTCTGGGTAAAATCCTGATGCAAACTAAAGAAAGTCTGTAATCTGTCTGGGGAGGGTTTAAGGTCCTAGGAGAGAGGCACACTGGAGCTTTGGGCAAGTCCTGACTGTCACAGCAGATAAGGTGTGGGAAACTAAAAAATCCAATCTGCCCTTGATGGAAATAACTTATCCTGCTCCACCTCCAGAGTCAAGCCCTCGTTTTGGCAAGTGCATAAGTCTTCAGGCTCCCTGCCTGTATTAATCAACTTAGTCATTCTATTAATTATAAATGAGCAATCAAGACTAAGCAGACTGTTTAAGACAATCAACATCCTGAGTGACAACAAAAATAAAACTGCCTAGGAAACAAATTATTAAAAGAAAAAAGGTAATTAAAATATATAATTAATAATTTCATAGATTTTCAAATGGTAGTGCATTTTTTCAAATAAACCAGGATGACATGATAAAGGAAAGAAAATCAAAGGAAAATGTAAAGTTCTTGAAAGTTTTTGCTTTCAAAAACAAAGAGAGCGAATTTTCTGATTAATAAAATAACTGAAGACCAAATAAGTGATCTGTATTAAAGAAGTTTCTTAGGATTTACGATAAAAAGATAAAGTTCAGAAATATACAAGAAAAGTTATAATATGTGGAGGATAGACTCAAAAGATATAGGAAATAGAGTGTAGAAAATAGGGTTAACAGAGGAGAGAAAACATTTAAGAACAGAAAATTTTCTAAACTGAAGAATAGTATAAATATTTAAGTTGAAAGGACCCATGGAATTAGTGGAAAACTTACAAAGAAACCCACACCTAGATAAATTCTGAAAGATTCAAGAGAGAGAAAGTGGGAGAGTAAAAAAGGCATATATCAAGAAATAAAAATCACATTTGCCTCAGACTTTTCATCAGCAATACTGAATAAAGATAATTGAGTAATAGTTTCAAATTCTAAGCCTACAGTTCTATACCTAGCCAAATTATTAATCAAGTGTGAGAAGAAAATAAAACTTGGGGGACATTCAGGAACTCAGAAAACTTCTAATAGTTCATTTTAACACCCCTTACTGAGGTGGTCTATAATTCCCATTGGTATGTGTCTTCCCTACGACAAGTAATAAAACCAACTTGTTAAGCAGCATGTGTGTTCTTGGTGATCCAAGAAGTATTACATAGGATAGAAAAAAAGACATTTGAAATTACCCAGAAGAAACGAAGGACACTGAAAAGGAAATAAAAGAGAAGCCGTGAGGCTTGCCTTTTGGAATCTCCAGTTACACACCATTTTATTGTTCCTTTTACGGTCTAAATATTTTATTTAGTTGTACAGTGAATACGTGTATTTAGATGTGGGTATAACAAATGTTATTTATTGGTTTTCACCCTTGAGAAGAAACCTAGAAATAAAGGAGAGTGTATTTAACTATAGTGATGTAACTCAGCATACTAGGCAATATTATTAATCTGGATGTTGGAAAAATCATGATTTAGCCAACAGAAATTGAGATATGGAATGGAAAAAAATAAGATCTAGGAAAAGATCAGTGGGTTAATTAATTTCCTTACCTTTCATAAAGTAGAATCCATAGATATTGTTAAAAGTTGATAAAAGAAATAAAGCTTAAGAATACAGTTAAAAGTTAAAATTACAGGGCTTCCCTGGTGGCGCAGTGGTTGAGAGTCCGCCTGCCGATGCAGGGGACGCGGGTTCGTGCCCCGGTCCGGGAAAATCCCACATGCCGCGGCGCGGCTGGGCTCGTGAGCCATGGCCGCTGAGCCTGCGCGTCCGGAGCCTGTGCTCCGCAACGGGACAGGCCACGACAGTGAGAGACCCGTGTACCGCAAAAAAAAAAAAAAAAAAAAAAAAAAAAAAGTTAAAATTACTACATGAAAAACTAAAAATAAATCAGTAAAACAATGTCTAATTTGTGGCAGGGGAATGGAAGATGGTATAAATGCAGTGAATTCTCATCCTTTATTTAAGGGAGTAAATAGATACTCTTTAATGTTGACAAACCAAAAAGCAGAGGTATAGCACAGGATTTAAAGTTGTAATATTAAACTCAGTATGACTAACGCAATAAAATTTTTAGCTATGATTGCAATAGCAGAATGGAAATGAGGCCATGGGAAAAGGCAAATTTTATTCTATATTTCATAGCTTTCTGTATGCATTCTGACTATGTGTGTCTATTACTTGTATAATTTAAATAAATAATGGTACACATAACACATTTTGCACTAGATAAGTGGTTTATAAAATATTAAGTAAAAAAGCAAGTTTCAGAAAAGTATGTGTAACATGATCTCATATATGTAAATATATATAAAGTACATATTGCCAATAAATATAATAAATAATGTACATGTAACAAATGCATATATTGCATTATATCTTACCATATACACACATTAACAATGGCCATTTCTTGGAGAATGGGTGGCTTGAGCTGAAATAGTGGTTGTGGAGAGAAATGAACGGATTTGATAGATGTTTTGAAAATTTATGGCTGGGTGATTGGATGTGAAGAATAAGAGAACAGCAGGAATAAAAGAAAACTGCTAGCATTCTGGCTTGAGCACTGGATTGATAGTTGTTCCAATAGTTAAAGAGAAAAACATTGAGAGAATATTAGGGGTGTTTGCTTATCTATTAGTTCATTTGTTTTTTCAGAGTATGGGATGAGCAATAATCAATTTGATATTGAACAAATTAAATTCTAGTTTGTATATAGTACATCTAATTGGGCTTTCTCAGTAGGCAACTCGATATACAAGTTTGAAGTATAGAAGAGAACTTTGACCTCGTAATACAGAGGGATACTTGTTAGCCCATAGGGGCTTAGAAGGGGTACTTGAAAACATGTAGTGACTAATAAACAACAGAAATTTACTTCTCATACTTCTGCAGGCTGGGAAGTTTAAGATCAGGATGTTGGCAGATTTGGTGTCAGGTGAGAGCCTGCTTCCTGACTCATATGCATGCAATTCCTGAGGCACCCAAACATTTGAGGTTCCAAGAGTATTAGATGCAGGTGGGTCATGCAATCTAGAAGTGAGGAGGGAAAATATTTAGATCCCTCCTTTCCTACTGTATTGGTCAGAGTTGAATCAGAGAAGCAGAGTTTGATAGAGGAATCTGATCTCACACAATGTGGAAGCTGGCTAAGCAGTCTCAGTAAGATTACTGCCTTTGTTTTTGATGCTGGAGCTTGAAACACACAGGTCACAGATGGTCTGCAAGAGGAGACGGTTGTAAGTGGGGAGCCCAAGGACCAGCTGGCACCTCTCAGCACCCGCTAGCTGTAACTCTATGAGGACAGAAGCTGGTAACCTTTGTCATGGAGCTAAACACAGAAACACTGTCAGAAACACTGAAGGAGGATTGGGGAAGATGAGGCAGTTGTAGGCCTGGCTACTCACTCTTCCCAAGGTGAGCCATCAGCTAAGTGACAACACGCGTGAGCAACAAAAGCACCTCCCTTGACCTGAGCATAAAGACAAAAATGGTTGCTGCTTCACTCTTGCCTCCCAAATCTCTCATGAAAAGATTTCTTTTCCGCCCCAACCAGAAACACGCAGAGAATTTTGGAAAATGTAGTTCAATTGGTGCATTTAGAAGCCATGAAATCTAGTGATATTTTAAAAGATGTAGAACTAGTCATTAGTACCTTCTCACTTTCTGTTACCTAGTTCTTTTCCAACTCTCAGCCCACAAGATCCCTAGGAGTCCTCACCAGGCAGCCCCTATCAATGCTTGAGCTAAACGATCAGCCTGCAACCATCTGACCCAGTCCCACGTCAAACTCAATTTGCCAGTGCACCTAATCTCAGCAGGCTTCAGAAGTAACACAGTACGCCACACAGCGCTCCACGAATGCCTGCTGAGTGCTGGATAAACGAATGGATCTATGTTGAGTCAAATCTCATTAAAACATGAAACACGGCTAACAAGGCAGAAGGCAAGGTGGAATGGCAAAAGCAGCAGCAGAGATACTCTCTGGGGCTTGACATCTGTCTTTGAATTTTGGCTCCATCACCCCGGTTTTGGTAAATTACTTAACCTTTTTCTGAGCTTTTGCTTGCCCATATCCTAAATTTGATTAATAGTATCATAGCTCACAGGGGTTTGTAAGAATAAAATATCTATCAAAATGCTTGTTACTTAGCAGTCACTCAACAGGTATTAGACACTTCTGCTAATTTTTGAAACCCAACAAGAGGCTTTTGACCTTTGACTGAATATTATGCTAAGTGGTAAATTCCACTAGCTCAGGAAGAATTTTTGGCAGTGGGTCACCAAGTAGGCATATCAGCACAGTCTACGAGTATGAAACTCTACTTCCCCTAAAACATCTTTTTTCCCTTTTTTTTTTTTTTTGCTTTCTCACCTTTTCATATATCCCTCTGCTTCTGCATCCACAGGCTTCCTAATTGGGTAGCAAATTTTTAGCTTTTCCTTAAGAGCTACCACAGTATGGGGGGAGTGGGGAAAGGGCAGGTGACAGTGAGAGAAAATCAGTGGTGTTGAGAGGCAGCAGGGAAAATTACAGACAGTTTTATCTATGGGTCAGTATTAAGTCGTGAACTGCTAGTAAAAATTTAATATTAGCGCCATAAGGATTATCAGTAGGCTCCAATCTGCAAACATACTGTGACATGACCCTGTCAAAATTGCTGCCTGGTATAGTCTCTCTACTAGTAACACTGTAGGAATAAAGAAGAAAAGGGACTGAGTACAACTATGCACTTGGAAACCAGCTGAAAGATTCTTATTCAGATAAAGACCCCTTTGTCAGCATATTACCTGTAGTATCGACATGCCATTCTGCTTTTCAGCCATATTTCACAAGAAGTTTGTTATATCATTTGGCGGCCATTTGTTCTAACTTCCCTGACATCATAAAACAGTCATAGTCTGTGATTTACCCCCACTAGTTACTTATTCACTTATTGCTCTAGTTTGCTACTGTTTTGCTTTCTGTTCCATTTCCTACTAGCATAGAAGCTTCCTATATGTTAAAGTAGCAGATATTGGAGGTATGGGAAAATGTTAAGATTCTCAAATTTTGACCTGATTTATCCAAGTTTTTTGGTAATAATTACCTGTTTGTTCTTTATCATGAAAGCTTTCGGACACTTTATGAATCTCTACCTATACCACCACCATCAGGCACCCAGAGTTACAAAGACGAATCATGAAAGTAGAGTAAGTAATTATTAGACTAGCTCATTCACTATTGCTGTGGTCTAGCTTGCTACATGGAATTTATGATTAAAAACATCATTCAGATTTCACTAATTATGAGATATTTCATTCAAGTTATGATTCTACAATGTCAAGGATATAATTTCCATCTGGTAGAGTTAAGTAATCAGAATTTAGACCCAAAGGAATTTGCTCCTCAGGCAAATGTACACAAGTCCATTGTTAAGTACCAACAAAATGTCCTTAATGCAAGGCTCCACTCCAGCAGGTTAAAAAGTAAGAGTCCTAGGGTAAGCTGGGATGAAGTGAGAGAGTGGCATGGACTTATATATACTAACAAATGTAAAATAGATAGCTAGTGGGAAGCAGCCGCATAGCACAGGGAGATCAGCTCGGTGCTTTGTGACCACCTAGAGGGGTGGGATAGGGAGGGTGGGAGGCAGACACAAGAAGGAGGGGATATGGGGATATATGTATACGTATAGCTGATTCACTTTGTCATAAAGCAGAAACTAACACACCATTGTAAAGAAATTATACTCCAATAAAGATGTTAAAAAAAAAAAAAGAGTCCTATTTTAACATCCTTTTAGCAAAGTCTTTGTCACACCTGAGTTTTTCTTTTTAAAATGCAGCTATGGAATTGCTGCCTTTCACATCAGAAGCCAACACTAATGATGGCCAATGCTCCGCACACATGCAGCCAGGCCTGAAAAGATCCAAGTGTGACTCACGTTCCTTCCCACATGCTCACACGTAAACCTTGGCTCTCTTAGGACTCTTTCCAATAGACTCTGTGCCCATAATGCCAGAGCATCCATATTTCTTTCAGACAGAGAGAGATGGAGAGACATTGAAAGAGAGACAGAGAGAAAGAAAGAGAGAACATCAGATGTTTGGTATCTTGTAGCTTTGACTCACTGTGTGTCATGTTGACTCAGTGCTGTGAGACTGGCTGCGTTCCAGGCACTGGGCTGTGGGACTCCTGTCTTGCCCTGGAATTTTGAAAATGATCCCAGGTAAGGCTGATGAAACATCTGTGCAAGCGTGGTGTGTTATCTGTAGCAAGTCCAAATCTGGCATGTGTTTTTAAAACAACAAGGTCTGCAAGTTGCTTTGTGAAAAGGTAATATTTGAAAGTCAGTGACATTTGAAAACACTTTAAAAATGGGAAATGTGTTATAAACATAAGCATCTATTAAAAGTGGGGGAGAGGATGTTTATAAAAACTCTTTCTGTAAACAAAAATGTTCTGAAATACTTAGAGACTCCCAATTGAACAGAAGAAAACAGATTTGTTACCTGATAACATCTAACAAATGTTCCAGACTTGAAGGTAAAAATTTGACTTTGAGATAAGTTGCTGCAGAGCTAAGGGCCTCATTGAATTCCCTGGCTTTGGAGTTGACTACAAATGATTGTTATGTTTCCCTGACTCAAAAGCAGGTCAGATCCCAGTATGCTTTGCTCCATTTAAATTCTAGCCATGTGGATATGAGAAAAACATAGAATTGGCATCTTCTTTTTCTGAAGGTTCATTTATCTGCACACTGTGTTGTCTACTCATATTACAAAGCAAAATTTAGTTTATGCAAATTACAAACTATATTTCAGCCATCTCCAACAGCCAATGTATATTACTAATCACCTGCCATGAACACGCAAAGTGCATTTAGCACTATCACAATCTTTCTGACGTCTTATCATTCTAATGGATTTCAAAGGACTTTGTAGAAATACTAAAAAGCTAATATATTCACATGCATGTTTATATATATAGTTTTATACATTTATACATATATAAACACATATACATACATACACACAATTACTGTTTTTAAAATTGAATCATATTCAAACTTTATACTCCATTTTTTCCCAAATATGTAACATACATGGATACATATATCCATGATATGGACCATCCATATGAGTTCATAGTCTTTTCCATTGCTGTGTATCATTCCATAGTCTCCATGTGACATGAGTATTGCATTAGATACCTTCTGCTTGACCACCCAGATCCTCTCTCCACCCATCTCTACTCTGCACTCTGGGAAGCAGACTCTCATGGCTTCCCTTGCTCCTGGTTGGTTCTGATGGGCTTAACAAATAGGAAGCCCTGGCAAGAAGTTAAAGAAAAAGGCTGAGGGCAGGGTACTTATTTCCTGGCCCCCTCCATGCAAGTTTGCCTCAGCCTGGCTCTGTCCCTCAACTGAAGGCCACTTCTCCTCCCAAGGAGTTTTCCTCTGCTCTACTTTCCTTCTGAGTTTGGTCACAGATTCCTCTCCTTGGGCCCAGGGAGGGTAACAGCTCTATTCCTATTCAAACTGGGTTATTGAAATAGCTCCTATGTATTCCCTACATACTGATTATACTTTTAAAATATCCATTTTGTGAATAAACTCAAATTCTCACGACTTATTTGTTTCCTTGGGACTCTGATAAAATTATTTAATTGTTCCCTGGCTGATGAACATTTATTTTATTTTCAGTATTTTTGCTGAAATAAAAATCCTTCTTAAATAGTGATGCTCTTATTTCTGTAAGATATTTGCCAAAAGCAACAATGCTCACTCAAAAGTTAAGTGAATTTTTAATGTTTATAGATATTTCCAGATAACTTTCTAAAAGATTTGAAGCAATTCACACTTGCATTAGCAGTTTAATTATTTAATTTATTGACTGATTTTTAACAAGCATTTTAAATGCTTGCTATAAGCCAGACACTGCATAAAGGGCTTAACAAATATTAACTCATATAATCTAGTATGAGGCTTCTCATTACTATAATCTAGTATATGAGGTGTCTCATTATTAAATTTGCATTTACTTGGCTATTACTGAGGCTATCTACCTACCTATCTATCTACCTATCCAGTCTAACTATATTTCCTCTTTAATGAATTGTCCATTTATATTCTTTGCCTTTCTATTGCATGTATATATTAATGAGACAAATTAAATTGAGAGAATTTGGGTGAGTGGTTGAGATCAACAGAATTTAATAGCCTTTAAAATAGATCATAATTTTCAAATTAAATAATTCTGTAAACACAATGAGAAATCAGATGCTATTCAACTATACTAAGATATACTCTGCCCTTATCCATAGCCAGTACATATGCACTAGAGTATGATCAGAAGAAATGCCTGATATTTTAGTGACAGAATATGCGACTATTTTATAGGTTGAGAAATCAGGAAAATTTTCCTAAGAAATCATTTATGAAGTAAAAGGTTATGTTTTACAGGTATCTAAAATGTAAAAATGTGACTAGATCAAACTTGAAAAGATCTGGAAAAAAACTGGGAGTGAAAATCTTTACGTTTACAGATCAAGAAACTGAGTCTTCTAGTAATACATCTGACTAGTGACATTCAAGTGGAAAGAATCTTAGATTAACAGAGAGTAGAAGATCTTAACTGCTTTGAGCCTTTGTTTCTCATCCCTAGAACTGGGAAAGTATTATAGTATGAGGTCTTCTTGGCTGACAGCAGGGTTGGGAAGATCAAATGAGACAATGGGGGTTTAAGTGTTAGAAAATTCTAACCCGGCATTGTTTTATGGTAAAACGAAGTCTAGAACCCAGGTGTTCTAGCTCATTCTCTTTGTTCAGCACTGTGCTACCTGATCCAGGAAGTTCTGCTCATAGGCATTTTGTAGATCCTGGACAACTTAGGCCCAGGCATGTTAAATACTTCTTCAGGTAGTCTGCAGTTCCCATGAACCTAAAAATCATCCAATTTACAGATACCTACATTTTTTCTTTACTCAGGGCTCAGCAACAGAGGTAATAGTCAAAACAAGCATCTAATATTTTTAGCTAAAAAGTGCCAGATGAGAAATAACTCCTTTCAAGAGGAAAATTCAAGTCTGAGTGTTCGCTCACACTCCAAACATATTGCTTCTTTCCACCATCATCCTGCTACCTCACAAAAAGCACTTAGATGATGACAATGCAAAAGTTCCAACCCTGCTAAGAATAAGTTAGGCTACGCCAAAATGGATAATAGTAATGCAAGGCCACATAATGAACTGCATCTGATGACAGGCTCATAAGCTGTGCCCAATAATAAATGGTTTTTATTAATGAGAATTCAGGGAAATGCAATTATTTTCAAACTCCTAAACTACAAAGATGTCAGATTTTTGTTATATATGTAGTCTGATCTATGACTCTGATTCATTATTTTAAAATCTATGATATGCATTTTTTCTGCTGTAATTTCTGAGGACAGAAGTTTGCAAATAAAAAATCTGTATCGTTTAACTATACAGAGGAATGACCCTCAACTTCTGAAGATCAAAATGCATTTTAAGGTAAAATATTAACAGTAAATATATTCTACTCAGAGGTATGAAAGGTATTTCATTTACTATGTTTACCTAAAAAAACCTGTGTCAGTCCTTGTTCAGGGTAAAATGGAGTAAGAAATTTTCACTCTGTCTCTCCTACTGAAATGCAGCTAGAATCTCAATACAATGCATGCAGAAGCCCTCTGAGGACTCTGAAAAAAAAATAAGAGCAGGTGGATTGGAGAAGGAAACCATAATTTGAAGTACCACTGAACTGGAGGGGAGTCTCCCATTTCATTTTCTTCTGGTGGTTCCCAGGCTGGACTCAAAGGAAATTTGAACCCTGTAACTGCTCACTATGTGTAGACAGAACGTGTGCCAAGGGAAGGCCTCTGTCTCTAATTTGAGGAGTGACAAAGGAAGCTCTGAGGGGTCAGAAAGAGCGAAGGAAAGCCCCTATATTTTTTCATCCATCCTCCCCTGTTCTAGCCCCAGGCATTCCCATGGAAGTGGGAACAGCAATGAAATCAATATTTGAGCAGGCTCCAAAATCTCTAAAGGATGTGAAACTTTCTCTCTGTCCAGAGGAACTGTGGTCCCCAAAGTGTGAAGAGAATCTTTACCACTTTTTTTCTCTCTCCATCGTCTCAACACTTGGTCTCAAACACAGTCACAATTATTAACAGTGTGCAACAGAGTGGGAGAAATAAAACCCTGGTTTTCTAGCTAGAGAGTAGAGAAGTGGGGACCCTGTGAGGTGAAAACTCACTGAGGTAGTAGAGAGGAAGACTAATACCCCACATCAAGTGGAGTTATTCTAGGAATGTAATGTTCAAACATTAATTAAAGATTAGAGAATAAAAAGCAGATTTTTTTAAAAAAACTTTCCACTTTTCAACACTGAGTATAATGTTGGCTGTAGGTTTATCATATCTGGGCTTTATTATATTTAGGTATGTGCCCTCTATGCCCACTCTGTTGAGAGTTTTTATCATAAATGGATGTGGAATTTTGTCAAAAGCTTTTTCTGCATCTATTGAGATGTTAATATGATTTTTAATCTTCAATTTGTTAATGTGATGTATCACCTTCATTGATTTGCAGATATTGAAACATTCTTGCATCCCTGGAATAAATCCCACTTGATCATGGTGAATGACCCTTTTACTGTATTATTGAATTCAGTTTGCTAATATTTTGTTGAGGATTTTTGCATCTATGCTCATCAGTGATATTGGCCTGCAGTTTTCTATTTTGGGATCTCTTTGGTTTTAATATCAGGGTGATATTGATCTCCAGAATGAGTTCAGAAGTGTTCCTTCCTCTGAAATTTTTGGAGTAGTTTTAGAGGATAGGTGTTAACTCTTCTTTAAATGTATTGTAGAATTTACCTGTGAAGCTATCTGGTCTTGAATTTATGTTTGTTGGGAGTTTTTTTTGTTTGTTTGTTTTTTTACTGGTTCAGTTTCATTATTGAAAATCAGTCTCTTCATATTTTCTATCTTTTCCTGGTTTACTTTTGGGAGATTGTACATTTCTAGGAATTTATCCATTTCTTCTAGATTGTACATTTTATTGGTATACAACTATTTGTAGTGATGTCTTACGATCCTTTGTATTTCTGTGGTGTCAGTTTTAACTCTTCTTTCATTTCTGATTTTATTGGGGCCCTCTCTCTTTTTTCTTGTCGAGTCTGGCAAAACGTTTATTAATTTTGTTTTATCTTTTCAAAAACCAGCTCTTAGTTTCATTGAGCTTTTCTGTAGTTTTTAAGTCTCTACTTCATTTATTTCCACTCTGAATTTATTAGTTATTTTCTTCTACTAACTTTGGATTTTGTTTCTTCTTCTTTTTCTCGTTCCTTATTTAAGTGTATGGTTAGATTATCTGAGATTTTTCTTGTTTCCTGAGGTTGGCTTGTATCACCATAAACATTCCTCTTAGAATTGCTTTTGCTGTGTCCTATAGGTTTTGGATCACTGTGTTTCCATTTTGATTTGTCTCCAGGTATATTTTGATATCTTCAAGTGACCCATTGATTGTTTAGTAGCATATTGTTTAGCCTCCATGTGTTTGTGTTTTTTGCAGTTTTTTTTTCCTTGTGGTTGATTTCTAGTTTCATACCTTTGTGGTTGAAGAAGATGCTTGATAGAGTTTCAATCTTCTTAGATTTATTGAGACTGGCCTAGTATGTGAACCATACTGGAGAATGTCCCATGCACACTTGAAAAGAATGTGTATTCTGCTGCTTTTAGATGAAATGTCCTATATACACCTACTAAGTTCATCTCCTAATGTGTCATTTAAGGCCAGTATTTCCTTGTTGATTTTCTGTCTGGATAATCTGTCCATTGATGTAAATGGGATGTTAAAAGTCCCCTACTTTATTGTATTACTGTCAATTTTCCCTGTTGCGTTTGTTAATATTTGCTTCATGTATTTAGGTGCTCCTATGTTGGGTGCATATATATTTACAATTATATCCTCTCATTGGATTAATCCTTTATCATGTAATGTTCTTCTTTGTTTCCTATTACAGTCTTTGTTTTAAAGTCTATTTTGTCAAATATAAGTATTGCTACCTCAGATTTATTTTTGTTTCTATTTGCATGGAATATATTTTTCCATCCCCTCACTTTTAGTCTCTGTGTGTCTTTAGATCTGAAGTGAGTCTCTTATAGACAGCATATATATGGGTCTTGCTTTTTATCTATTCAGCTACTCTATGTCTTTTAACTGAAGCATTTAGTCTATTTACACTTAAAGTAATCATTGATAGAAATATACTGATTGTCCTTTAATTATTTGTTTTCTGGTCGTTTTTGTAGTTCTTTTTGTTCCTTTCTTCTTCTTTTGCTGTATTCTCATGTGATTTGATGATTGTCTTTAGTGTTATGTTTGGATTTCTTTCTCCTTTTTTCTGTTTCATTATAATTTTTTGGTTTGTGGTTACCATGAGGTTCATATATAACAAAATATTTATTTTAAAAAATATGGAATGTTTCATGAATTTATGTCATCCTTACACAGGGTCCATGCTAATCTTCTCTGTATCATTCCAATTTTAGTATTAGATATGTACTGGCAAAGTGAGCACAGCATTGCATAATTTTAAACAATCAAAATCACAAAGCCAAAAGAAAAGAATGGAAGTTGCATCACTCATATGTGTGTTAGCATATGGTATTTGTTCTTCTCTTTCTGACTTACTTCACTCTGTATGACAGACTCTAGGTCCATCCACCTCACTACAAATAACTCAATTTCATTTCTTTTTATGGCTGAGTAATATTCCATTGTATATATGTGCCACATATTCTTTATCCATTCATCTGTCGATGGACACTTTAACCTCATTTTAAACAGTGGATTTTTTTTAGTTCTTTAGTTAAGTTTGTTTGTTTTTTGTTTTTACTTTCCATCATAAGCACATTTCCAAAGTTACATCCTGGTCGAACACCCTCTCAACAGCATTTTTTTTTTCTTTTTTTGGAGCACATGGTTCAGAAGGATAAACCCAGTCTACACTGATGAGGGGAGGATGACAGTAAGTCTTCTGACTCACTGAGTTGTTTTCCCCCTTTTCTCAGTATTAGCTCTGGGCAAGATTTTATAATGCAGGCCAAAAAGAATTTATACTACCTTAACCCCTATGGGCCATATTTCTGACTTGGTGTAGTGATGACATTTGATCAGGATTTTAAGCTCTAGAGTTTTCATTACAGAGCTAAAAAACAGCCTTGAGATCAATGCTGGAGGACACTGAGACTGGTATGAATAAATCATGTGGTGGTATATTGATAATGTATACTACTGAATATACAGAATTTAATATTAAGGTATTACGGCTGGATTTTCAAATTCTGCTGCTAGAATATTATCAATACTGCTATAAGCTATTTTTCAAAATAAGAGCCATCATTTTATTAACATTAGTAACTGTATTGTGTGCTTCAGGGCACTAGCTGATTGCCTTTGGGGCCCTGTTACCTAAACTGGGAAGATAAAATTAATTAATAGGATAGTGGGCTTTTTCATCCAACTCTGAAGCTTGCCGGATTTTAAGTATAGCCAGAAGCAGAATATTCAAGTGAACAACTTAACAGATTCAGTGGGATGAATTTGATGTTGCTATTAGGGACAACTGACTTCTGTGTACACTTTTTTTTTTATTGTGTCTTCAGTTTGCAGAAACAGGATAGCACTGGGGAGACCTGAAAGATACATTTTCCAAGGTATTCTAAGAACTGCTTCTTTCAAAAATTATTAGCTTATCTTCCATGTACTCTATAGCTATTAGAGTCTTTTTTTTTTTTGACGGTACACGGGCCTCTCACTGCTGTGGCCTCTCCCGTTGCGGAGCACAGGCTCTGGATGCGCAGGCTCAGTGGCCATGGCTCGCAGGCCCAGCCGCTCCACGGCATGTGGGATCTTCCCGGACCAGGGCACGAACCCGTGTCCCCTGCATCGGCAGGCGGACTCTCAACCACTGTGCCACCAGGGAAGCCTGCTATTAGAGTCTTTTAAAACAACTTTTCAATTATAAGGGTGAGATAAAACTGGCAAAAGTCAAACTCCATTCTTCCCTGGTCCTCTACTCATATCTAAACTATTTCAGGCAATAGATGTGTTCTTTTATTTTGGAACACATGAGCTCTTTGAAAATATTTATTTTTGAGTAGAATGGCAGAGAACAATAGTGTCAAGGAATTTACCAAAAGTTAGACATCTCTTGCCAGAAAGACAAGGTGTCCCAGAGGAGTTTGGCTTGAATTGAACCCCCCCCAAATGATAAGAACTGGGCAGCACAGGAGATAAAAAATTATAGTTTCTTTTAGCATTGTGGTCACAAACTTACTCTACAACGTATCAGGCTGTGTATTTTAGACAACAGAGGCTCATCAAATATTTGAAAAACTAGAGAATAATTGTTCTCCTTATTAGTATTCAAATCAAATTGAAGAACTATCTATGGAGTCTTTCACTTCCAATTAAGATTAAGTAATTATCACACAGGGAGATCCGCTTGGTGCTTTGTGACCACCTAGAGGGGTGGGATAGGGAGGGTGGGAGGGAGACGCAAGAGGGAGGAGATATGGGGATACATATATATGTATAGCTAATTCACCCTGATATAAAGCAGAAATTAACACACCATTGTAAAGCAATTATACTCCAATAAAGATGTTAGAAAAAAAGATTAAGTAATTTTCAGAAGGCTAACATTCTTAATGTGAACACCCAAGAAAACCAGGTAAATTATAAAAATCATATTTTAAAGGCATTAGAGAGCTGCGAATGCAAGGAAGATTATAGGGACTAAACATTCAGAGAAAATATTTAGGAAAATGTTCAGAGATGAGCTCAGAATTTTCAGCTGTCTTTTCCTGGAAGCATGTGATAATTTTGAGTGTGATCTAGAGCTTGAGAATCTGGACTTCCTTCAGATAGAAAACCAATGAGAAGGGACAAATAAACCAACAGAGTTTTTAGCAGTCATCCAGGGCTGGAGACTTAAATTGCCTCAAACACATGGCCAGTTTCTTAGAGCATAACTCAATTTATAGATGGGCAGAGTAAGTATTTAAAGAACCAAGTTGGAAATTTTATTGAATTTTTTTACTGAATACTGAAATTTTACTGAATACTGCAGTCTCTCTGCTGGAGGAAAGGTCTATGAAACTATTTTTAGAGGTACTGGAGATAGTGGTGAACTGACACTACATTCTTCCATTAGCTTTTCTTTCTGGGAATATTTGCTTATTCTGAATACAGCTAGAGAGGACTTCCCTACTGGTCCAGTGGTTAAGACTCCATGCTTCTGCTGCAAAGGGTACAGGTTCCATCCCTGGTCAGGGATCTAAGATCCTGCATGCTGCATGGTATGGCCAAAAAAGAAAAAAGAGAGAGAGAGAATACAGCTAGAGATACAGAATCCAGGGTTCGTTCCTGGCAGAAAGTTCTTGGGAAACCAAGAAACAAGCAAGAGTTTTGTCAATCAAACACAGAGCCAGATTTCCTCATAATTGCTATTCAAAAGCTGCACAGGACAAGACTAAGCTGAAAATCTCTGAAAAGCAGAGCAAAAATTCCAACAGCCTTCCAAAGGTGAGAAGAAAAATGCTCCCTAGGTTCTCAATTAAAAGGTCTTGGTGGGTGTACCCTAAGAATAAAGACAAAGTAGAAATAGATTGAATCTTGACAATCAAGTGCAGTTTTGACCTGGCCCCATTTCTGATTGGATTAAAGTGATCATCTATTTCATTTCTTAGAAACCTGCTGGTGATAAAATGGCATCTATAATATGAACTTTTACAGCTTTTTTAATGTACAGTGTTCATAATTATATAAAAAATCTTTAAGCATGAAAAATGTCATATGATCAGTAACCAAGAGGAAAAACAGACAGAATCAGACTTTCAGGTGATCCTGATACTGAGATCAGAAGTCAATGACTGTGACTAAAATACTCAAGAAATTATAGGCAATATGGAAAATTGGTAACATATGGAGTTCAATATACTATAAGAATAAGATGAATATTGTGGAAACGAAAACACAATATCTGAAAATTAAGCAAACAATTAATAGTTTTCACAGAAATTTAGACAAAGTAGAAGACAGGTCAATAGGAAATATCCAATCTGAAGTACAGAATAACCAAAAAAGAGCACAACAGACATAAGGGACTCTGTAAAAAGCCTAACATACATGTAAATGGAAAAAAAGAGAGATACTTTCAAAGAAATGTTAGCTACGAATTTTTAAAAAAACAGCTGAACATCATCAACACAGATAAAAACTCAGCAAACCACAAGCAAGATTTAAAAATATATTACTATGAACTTTACAGTCAAGTTGCAGATCACTAAAGACCAGGAGAAAGTCTCACAAGTGGCAATCAATAAAAAAGACATTATTTCCAAAAGAACAAAAATAAGACTAACAGATGACTTCTCATTAGAAACAAAGGAAGCTTTGTCTCATTAGAAACAAAGGAAGCTGGAAAGTAATTAGTTAATATTTTTGAAGTGTTAAAATAATTGTTAGTTTAGAATCCTATACCTAGTACAAATATTCTTCAAAAACAAACAGGAAATTAAGGTGTTCTCAGCAAACAGAAACTAAGAGCACATCATCAAAAGGCATTAGAAGACATATAAAAGGACTTCTTAAGTGAAATAATTCCAGACAAATAAATGAAACACATAAAGGAATTAAGAGCACTGGAAATGGTAAATATGTATATAAATATACATTGGTTGTATAAAAGAATAATTATAATGTCATAAACTTTGTAACATAAATACAAACTTAAAGTGCATTACAACAATGATCCAAACATGGGAGGTGAATTCTTGAAAGTAAAATGTTCTAAGATGCTAGCATTATAGGGAAGTGAAATTATTAATAATTTGTATTAAATGGTAATAAGTAAAGGATAAATTTTTAATAGTAAGCACTAAAAGAGTAATTTAAAAATGTATAACTTACAAGGTAATTGAGAGAAAAACATAATCATAAAAATATTGTGCAAATCCAAAAAACTTAAAATGAGAAAGAATAAAGGAGACGTAACAGAGAGAAAACAGTAAAATTGTAGATTTAAATCGAACTATATCAATAATTACATTAAAGGTAAAAGGATTTGATATTTTAATTAAAATACTATGCTTATTAGATTGAAATAAAGAATAACTATTCTGCTAAGAAGAAAAATGTTTTGAATAGAAGCACACAGACATGGTAAAAATAAAAAGATAGGAATTGATGAATTATACAAATAAAAAGAACACTGGTATATTTATACTAAAAGAGAATGTAAGCTTTAAGGCAAGAAACACTACTCAGAGAGATATTTTAAAATCATGAAGAAATCAATCAACCAGGAAACTATCACAATCCCAAATATGTACATTATAAATAACACAGATTTAACATATATCAAGCAGAAAATAAGAAATCTAAACAGACAACAGACAATTCCACAATTATAGAGGAGGAATTAACAAACTTGTTTCTATAACTGATAGAAAAATCAGTCAGAGCACAGAAGATCTAAACAACACAAATAACAAAATGTGACCAAATTCATATATACAGAACACTGCACCCAACAATTATATCATTTACATCTTTTGAACTGTAAATAAACATTCACCAAATTTATCATGTGTTAAGCTACTAAAAAATTCTTACAAATATCAAAGGACTGAAATCATTTAGAGTATATTATCTCACTGCAGTCAAATTTAGCTAAAAGTGAATGATAAGAAAAAACTATTAATTCCATATGCTTGGAAATTCCAGTTAATCCATAGGTCAAAGAAGAAATTACAATGGAAATTAAAATGTTATGAACTAAATAATAATGAAGACATGACATACCAAATCTTGCTAGGTAGAGCTAAAGCAGTGCTTAAAAGAAAATGTAGAGTCATATGTGCATATATTAGAAAAAAAGAAATACTAAAAATCAACTAAGAATCCATCTCAAGAAACTACAAAAATTTATAGCAAATCAATCCTCAAGAATGAAGGAAACAAATAATAATATGGAAAAAATCAATGAAATATAAAATAAGCACACAATGGAGAGAATCAGCAAAAGGTTGTTTTTTTAACTTTCAGTAAAACTGAAAAGCCCCCAGCAAGCCTGATTAAAACAAAGAGGGAAAACACAAATTACCTATATCAGGAGTATAAGGGGAGGCATCAGTATAAATAATCCAAATATTAAAACTATAATGATTAAGTATGAAAAAATTTATGAAAAATCTTTAAGCGAATAAATTTGACAATTTGAATGATATGGAAAACCCAACTTATCAAACAGACTTAGGAAGAAATTTAAAATCTGAATAGTCTAAACCTCTTACAGAAATTAATCCAATTTTTTAAATCTTCTCACAAAGGAACTTCTAGGTCATAGTAAATTAACCTATGAATCCTTCCAAATACCAATATTACACAAAATCTACCAGAGAACAGATAAAAAAGGGAATACTTCTACTTCTTCATGTGGAGCTTGCATAACCTTGAAATCAAACCCTACAAATAAATGAAAAGAGAAAAACTTATTGGCCAATATCTCTCATCAATCTAGCTCAAATATCCTAAAAAACTACTAGAAAGTGGAACTCAGTTGTATTTAAAATTAAAAAAAAAAAGTAATACTTCATAACTAAGCAGAGTTTAGTCCAGCAAATTAAGGGTATTTTTACATTTGGAAATCCATCGGTGTAATCCACTACATTAATGAAAACAGAAGAGAAAAATTAAATGGTCATCTCAATAGAAGCAGAAAAGTAATTCGGTAAAATTTAACACCTATTCACCTTAAAAACACAGTAAACTAAATCTTGAAAATGAGGAAATACAAATTAAAATAGCAATGTAATATCAGCACACACAGGAATGGATAAAATTAAAAAGACTAAAACTACTAAATGTTGGAGAAGATGTATTGCACTGGGACTTCTTATATTGCTGGTAGAAATGCAACTAGGTATAAAACTTTAAAAAACTTATAGCAACATTAATGTACACACACCCCATGACTCAGCAATTACATTCCTAGGTATAGACATAGAAATATGGTTATGTGTTCATCAAAGACATGTACAAGAATGCTTAAGACAGCACTCTGTAATAGTCTCAAACTAAAAACTACCCAAATGCCCAAAGTATGAATGGTTAAGTAAATTGCAGTACATTTATACAATGGAATTTTATGAAGCAATGAGAAGGAACAAACGAATTTACATGAATCTAAGAACATAACGTTGATTAAAAGAGATAGATACAAAAATAATATATAGTATATGACTCCATACGTTTCAAGTTCAAACATTTCAAGTTCAGAACTAATCTATACTGTCAGAAGTAAGAATAGTGGTTACCATGGGGAACAGGGTAGTGCCTGGAATGGCGCATGAAGGGAGCTTCTGCAGTACTTGTAATACTTGTTTCTTGATCTGGTTGGTGGTTACACATGTGATCAGTTTGTGATAAATCACTGACCAGTATACTTATAATTTGTGTACTTTTTCTTATATATTATACATCATTAAAAGTTTATATATCTATAGTATTAGTTATCTATTACTGATGTGACAGATTAAAGCAACACAAATTTATTGTCTTGCAGTTCTATAGGTCAGAAGTTTGACTTGGGTCTCACTGAGCTAAAATCAAGGTTTCAACAGAGCTGTACTTCCTTCTGGAACCTCTAGGGAACACTCCAATTCCTTGCTTTTCCCAGCTTGCCTTTTCATTGGTTCATGGCTCTCTCCCTTCATCTTAAAAGCCAGCAACTCTCTGATCCTTTTTCTCTCTGACTGACTGTAGCCAGGAAACATTCTCCACTTTTAAGGATTCACATGACTAGATCGCATCCATCTGAATAATCCATGATTATTATCCATGACATCCCCATCTCAAGGTCCTGATCCTTAATCACAGCTGCAAATCCCTTTTGCCAAGTAAGGTAACATATTCACAGGTTCCAAGTTCTAGAGATTAGGATACGGACATCTTTAGGGGATTATTATTTTGCCTCGCATTTGTGTGTGTGTATTTATATTTTTAGTAAAATTTTACTTAGGGCTCTTAAGTCCTGATCTAGCCTCCTGGCCACCTTTTACAGTAAAAGAATAATCTGTGGATTCCATTCTTGATTCTGGGCATATGATTGTGCAACTTATTTCATTAGTTTCCTCAAATGTCATATTAGGAAGCTAGACTATCTGATCTCTAAATGAACTACCCATATCTAGAACTGATATAATCATATTAGTGATTGCAATACAAGGGACTTAGATTTTACCTTTCATTTGAATAATTTAAAACCCTCTTGGCTATTGGAAGTCCAACATATATTAATATATTAATCTGCTGGAGATGCCTGTATAATCCCAGAATATTCTACATAGAACAAATTACAGAGTGTCACTGACAAATAAGAGAGTTACACCTTATGTACCTGGGGCTTTTCAAGGAAGGTAAGGCAAATAGAACAAAAGTAAAGATTTTACCTACATCATCTAACAATAGATCTTTGGGAGAGATTTAGGGGATGTACTCTTCTAAAGTTCATGTATTTTAGGTAATAAAATATTTCAATTATTCAACTACTCCCTATGAACAGAATTTACCTGGAAAATATTCAATTATTTGAAAAATCCAGATGTTAAATCGTTTTTATCATATTTTAAGCACTTTTAAAGTTTTTTTTTTTCTCATTATTGTTATTGCTTTTGCCACCTACAAAACTGACCTCTCTGGACACCATCGCCTAAAGCACTGTACAAGCTAAGTGGAGCTTTTAAATTCATAACCTCTGTGTTTTCAAAATCCTTTTAAATGATCATGAATCCGTATTGCCTTAGAATTTAATGCTATTTTCTATCTTCAGTACAGACAGTGGGTTCTCTCCCTGTCAGCTAGGATTTGGAAAGGACATCAGAGGCCAAGGAACATTGTTGACTTGGATGAGTTCCATGGGTGAAAAGACCAAACTGAGAGGACTGGCTACATTTTGGTAGGCAGCATCTAAGTGAAATGCTGCTTCCAAATGGTGTTTGAATAATTATATCCAGATAAGAAAGCTTTTCAGATTTGACTTGTGTGAACTTTTAAGTGGTAAATTGTCACACATTTCAACTGAGCTAATGTTTCACCAAATCAATTCATTTGAGATTTCTGATTACAGTTAAATGATAGAAGTACTAAAGTTAAGAAGAAGTGGTTGCAACATCTTCTCAATTCACTCGTTAGAATAACTGCTACATCGGACTTTTCTTTCTAGTCCACTGCCATGAGCCAAATTCAGACCCTTAGGTTTACTCTCTTGTGATAATTTCCCAACTGATTTTCAGCCCCCTGATTTCTCTCCCCTACCATCCATTCTATATAAACCAGCAAGTCAATTTTCTCTAATACTATTTTGAGAACAAATAACTTCCCTCCGTAAAAGGAGGGTCTGTGAGTCCCCACTGTTTATAAAATAAAGCCCAAACTATTCAGCATGTGTTCAACTACTTAAACCTAGCCATCCATCCAAATAAATAAATTATTTAATATGACTGTCTTAGGATCCTGCCTCTAAGTGTTTAATGACAGAATACTTCTCCCTTGGAATGTTACCTTATAGTAAGTTCTCTTCCTTTTTCTAATTGAAGGGATCTGTACCTCTTTGGGACTCAGAGCCATTAGTATCTGAACAACTCATCCTTGTGCAATTAATATTCTATAATCTCATAACAACTCTTCTATTATTATAGTTGAACTTTATCTTACTGTTTCTTATTATTGCCTTATGAACTTGTCTGTTGGAAGAGAATACCTTAATCCCCTTGGTATCTTTGATTATATATAGCACGGTGTCTGTGATGATCTTCTTGACCTCTGTCCAGGTGAACTTCAAATAACTACAGCCGAAATTCACATCTCTTCCACTTGCAATATAATCCTTCCTATCCTTTCTTTAAACTCCAATTTGGGGATCATAATAGGATTCCTAGTTGAGAAAAAGACAGAAGCCCAAATTCTTAGTTCAATATTTTCAAGTCAGTCAGAAGGTCGTATTCCTAAGTGGGTAATTATTTTCTAATGACCTTTATTCTTCTCCGATGACAGGAGGCCAAGCTCACATCTCACTTGGAATCATTGTTCACTGCTCTCACCGTTCCCCTGAGATACTGATAGTTTTTGTGCTTCTGTCTCCAGCTACAGGCTACCCCTCTAGTCTCTCAAACCGGACTGGTCCACCTCAACAAGCCTGTTTAATTTTGTCAGACCCTCCATATGCTGGCTGGTCCTGCTGTCTTTCTTTAAGTCCTTTTTCTAACAGTGCCTTTCATATAATAGATATTCAATAAATATTAGTTGATTTCACTTGAGAGTGTGTTTTGATATTCTCCTAGCAAGCCTGTCAGTGTTCTTGAACGGATCAGATTTCTAGTATTGTTCTCCTGTGACTTGAAGCTGGCCGCTGAAAATGAAGCAAAGGTTATGGCCAAACATCCAGAATAAATGTACTAGGTAATGGTTCTTTTTCCAGCTTAATCTCTTGTTCTCCTTAGTCTCTTGTTGCTTTCTTTTTGTGAATCTTTCCCTGTCCTCTCCTTAGTCATTTTCCACTTGATTTCCCCATTTTTCTCACCAAGAACAAGACATGGGTTTAAAGTCATATGGTCTGGTACGTGTTTTTTAATTTTGAAGTAAATTTTTTAAATACGCTAATTTTGAGATCTAAGAGCCTTGTGTGTTCTAATTGGAAGTGAGTTGCTCTTCTCTGGTTGTAAATAATACATTTTGCAAGTGACTTCAAGTCTTTTAGTTCATGAGGGTGATTATGTACACTGATACTGCTCTGGCATTTGAAGGTGTTAAAAAAATAGGTTGCTTGATCTTGGGAGGGCATGTTATGGAAGAGACCCTAGGACCAATCTGCGGTTAAACTAAATCACTGACTCTAAATACATAGCAGAATCACCCGAAAATGTCTTTTCAAATGCCTTGGCCCCTCAAGTCCCATCTCTCAGGTTTGACTTGTGTGACCTTTTAAGTGGTAAATTGTCACACATTTCAACTGAGCTCATGTTTCACCAAATCAACTCATTTGAGACTTCTGATCCCGGTTAAATGATAGAAGTACTAAAGTTAATAAGAATCAGTTGCAACATCTTCTCAAGTCACTCATTAGAATTGACTGAAATATGCAAAGTTGAGAACCAGTTAAGATCAATTAAGCACTTAAACCTAAATGTTCAATTCCAGCCGGAAAATTTCTTACTTTGTTATGTTATAATTAAAACAGTATTTTTCAGAACTAATCTTTGCATCCTAATATGTCTGTAAATTCTATTACAAGCCTATCATAAGCACTTTGATTTAAGATGGCCATCAAATCCAAAGTAGCAGCAAGTTTAGTAAGTCTCCTCAGAACAGTAGGAACCACTGGATTGAAAGGATTTTTTTTCAATTTTAGTGGACTAGAAAAAGTCACTTTTTTTTCAAAGCAAACCTCTATTGCTTCTGAGAAGCTTATTCAGAATTTAGATTTGTCAGGTATTATTGTTGCCTAACATTAGGGGTTCAGTCTCCTCTTTGGTCTTTGAAACCATTCGCTAAGAAAAGCACTTCAATTGGGTAACCATTCACTGATTGTCTTCTACTTGTCCAAGGCTCTGCAAAGTCTGATATAAATACAAAGGAAGTGTATGACCCATTTACATTCTCAAGAAATTTATTGGGAAGAGTAGAGAGGCAAAATTTACATATATAAAACAATTATGGAACTATGTGAAACTATCCTGTGATTAAATAGAACCTAACATCTCCATCTGTGTGTGTTTCTGTGTGTGTGTAAAATGGTTGATCAGGAAGAGACCAAAGTTCAAATGCACCATGGACAGTCTAAGGTATAAGTGAATCAGATGGAAAAAAAATGGGGTCATGGAAAGTAAGATGGCTAGAAAGAAACTAGGGAAATGGGAAGAAGGGAAAAAGAAGCCAAGGAAAAGGGGTGGTTGAATGTTATTTTAAATGTTCCCTTTTTCTGAATAACCACACATATGCAAAACATCTGGAAGAATATCATTCTCAGACATAACTCAATATGTCAGTTATATTTGACATATCTGAACCTACCTAAGATAACTGGACTTAACAATATCAACTCTCAGTTCATCAAAAATAGAGGTATAAAACTGTACAAGTCATATTGTTTTCATCCACCCACTTTTATAATGTGGCCCACTATATTTGTTACTGTTCTGGTGGAATAGAAATGGTAAATCAGGAGTCTCACATTCCAATCTCTGATGCATCCATTGAGTGAGCTGGATAAACTACTTCTCTGGGTCTCAGTTTCCTCATTTGCAAAACAGGCATAGTAATAACTTGAAGGGAAATGGTACATCCAGTTGTGTTTAGGTGATATATGGGTTATAGGATTCATTGAGCTGTATCTTGTGTGATTAGCACAACTGCCTAGCATGTTGTAAGCACTGACTAGGTGATAGCTCTTACTAATGTTCTTTTCTTATTATTTGGTTAATAGATATATTGTTTCTGAATAAACAGAAGCAGTCATGTAAAGTGGGCTTATGAAACAATAGAAAGGGAGTTCAAAATAAGCATGTATCTAAAAACAAAGGCCTCATAGCCATCTTTATGACACTGCTCAAAATTTTAATATTATGTGAAATAGGCCCACCATACAAAATGTTCTAAATAGAAAGCCACCTTTATCTGTGAGGCTAAGAGAACTACATTGCGCACTCCAGGTTTTTTCCATTCATTTGCTCGAAGATAAGCAGCAAGCTGTTACTCTCTTTCGGGGCTGTCTTCAGAGACTATTTCTAGCCACCACTTGTGGGAATGCTTTATGAGATGTCAGCCTGTGTGAGTAGAGATAGCATGGTTTGTCATGGGCAGATAGGCCATATTCTGCTATGAACTGATGGCTTTGTCTTTTATCACTGTCACAGGCTTATTTAACAAGCTGTGACTCTGTGGTTCATCACAAAGAGAACTGTCATCCCCAGACACGTGGCCTGAACATCCTTTCATCTTCCATGCTGGTAGGATCTGTCATTTGACATCAAGCAGACCAGCAACTCCAGATGGACCATGCAGGCTGCAACCCTGTAACAGGGAAGGTTTGCACTGGCGTAGATCCAGGCTTTGCACCTTTGATTAGATTACACAAATGAGAAAAACATATGTAAGCTCTTAAGTTGTGTACGCTGATAATATGTCATAAATATCACTTGAAAAGAAATGGTACAACCAGTCGTGTTTAGGTGATAATTATTTATCATGGTGTTATTCTGAGTAACTGATAAATGAATTAAGATTGATTTACTCCGCTATCCCTCCATTTTAAAAACTCTTCTCTTTGCTAGCTATTAATAACATTTAAATTTTGAAGCAACTTTAGAACTTTAATTGTAGATGGTCCTTCCAAATTGTTGACAATTGGTTAATACCTTGTTTGTGTGTATGTAGCAATTGTGTAACAAATCTGCAAATATTGACTCTCCCACTCATAATATCAGCTAAGGAATAATAAACCCAGAGACCTAAACAGAAAATTCTTTAATATTTCTAAAGGAGCTCTGTGGCTGAGAGTTGAGGGGGTTGCTTAGTTACAGCCTTTTCACCAAAGCCTGTAGGACATATACTCTTGTCTGTGGAAACTGAGCCCAACCTGCTGAGTTCAGCACATTGCCTGACCCTGGGAGATAGCATTCTGCTGTAGCTGTGACTTAGCAGACCAGATTAAACTACTCTGGGGACATTAAAGTGTCAATATTTCATGTCTGCCTTCATGGGATTGAACTTAAGCTAAAATATTCAAAAGTCTTAGTTGTTTGGTCTCACTGGTGATTTCTGCTTTTTCATTCTCTTTAAATTTCCACATTTTGCAAAGTTATCTCTTAAGGAGTTTAGCTTTGTCTTTTTGCTGCTGTCATTTTCTTAATACAAGGATGTTTAAAGCTAGATCTTGGCTGCAGAGATTTAAAACTAAAGGGTAAGGAATCCATTGGTTATCCGGTGTTTCTTATGAAAGAACAAGACTATTAAACTCAAGCAAAGAATTTTTTTAAGTGAGAATGTAGATAATGATCATATAGCAGAGGGTGAACTCAGGACCCCCATGTATATTGGAGCCAGCTAGGGTTGTGACTGGGGACTCAAATCTAGGCAGTGCTCAGCTCACCAAGCACCGTGCCCATGCAGGAGCTTCTGCCAAAAGGGAAAGCCTTTTTCTAATCAATTACCCAGAATGAGTACTTTTTCTACCTGCACAAATACTAGATACGCTAGCAGTGGCCTTGGATAAATTAAAGGCAGGCATTTAACAAATGAAACATCTGCTTACCTAAAAGAATTACTCTTAAAGACTCCAGGATTTTGGAAGAAAGAGCATTCAGAATTTGACTGAAAGTCAAATGTAAATATTGCTTTAAGTATTTAAATAATATAATTAGACTTTATAAATTTGATTTATTTTTAGAATTTTAAGTTTTCTTGGTAAATCTATATAGTGTCCAAGACTAGGTTTGATCCTTTTTATTATTCCACTACTTTGAATGCATGGGAAGCACCCCATGTAACCAGATACAAATATTTATTCTAATAAATAAACTTATCTGGTAAACTATAATTTATCTTTATAAAAGAGATGTAATTAGCTTTGGTCATGATTATGTTTCAGGTTTGGCATTCCCTACCTTTGTCAAGTTTGACTTTCAGTATTTAGATAAACTAAAGTTTATCAAATATGCTAGTGAGCATATTCACACCACTTAACACAGGGTATATATAGAAAAGAATACATTGTGAGAATTTTCAGTTATAAACTAAACTAGGTTGATGGCCTCTTTGCTATCTTGGGCAAATTAACTCTTCGGTTCCAGATTAGGTAACAACAGATGAGGGAGGTGCTGGGACATTTCCTCCAGAGGGTGGCGCTGGGACATTTTCTCCAGAGGGTGGAGTGCACTCACCAGCTATGTGTATAGTACACTTACTCTCTTTTTCTCTTTAAATAATGTGTATGTTTGTAAGTAAAGATCAAATATACAACAATTAGATTTAAAAATCAGGTCCAGATTAAAAGCTTCTATTTGTTAAACACAATATACCATCTAAAATATAAAAAATATGAACAAGAAGAGCTTAATTATAATATGATATCTTGATCGATCCACCATGGTCTTAAAGAAGGAATCATACAGAATCAAAGGGAAAGCTGAGGAGTCCATATATCTTTATCCACATAACTCCTATATTTAGCATTCACATGTAATTAATCACATGGTCAATTGGAGTCAGTTTCAATGAAAAAAAAAACTATTTGACTGATTCTTTCATTTAATTGACCAAAATAAAATCTTTGGATGTAAATTGAACAGCAAATGTCAAAGCTTAAATTTTTCACATTCAGAATCCATGTTCTTGCATATTCAGGAGCAGCTAGCAAAATGTGAGCCAAAGTGAACCACAAAGATCTATTTCATTCAGAAAACCTGTTAAAATGAGGATTCACACTGGCTGCAAGTTGTTTTCACTTTGGTTTACTAGCAGACTATAAACAAATAGTGAAAATGAGATAAAGATGCAAATGACCAAGCAGCTGTAGCCCCCAGTGGGAACTAGAGTTTCCTAGTTTTTCACAAAATGCCTCCCAAGTTTTGTGGTCAGCCTAGCTTATGCAGAACGAGGATCCTAGGAGCTTAGAATTGGTGATGGCTCACAGCCTTTTGTGATATTAGGCTGGGTGAGGGCCATGTCAATACTCAAAAGTCTAACTGCTACATGTAAAGCAATTCCTATGCTTATTTTAGTGTCATAAAGCTAACAGCAGCTCTGGGCATGAGCTCCCATACAGGGCCTGGCATAAATTAGATGTCCTCCCAATTTTTGTTGAATTGACTCATCACAATATAGGCTATTTACAAGGAGAACCTCTGTGGGATCATGCTAATCTACTGGACTCCCGTGGTTAGAGCAATCCTTGATGCTACTACGACTACTCGATAGGAAAAAACTTGAAAATAACTAATGAGCTGCTTTATTGCACTGCATTCCAATTTCCTTACTTCTCTTTTGCTTCACACAGTCTATCTCACAACTGTAGCTAAGAGATCATTACCTTGTTCATACTTGTCAGGCTTAAAAGTACTCAGGTTCAGAAATAGAAGTACCTCTTTATATTCCTTGAAATTAGATGATATATCGGTTTTATTTCCAGAGAGTAAGTTGTGACACCTCTGGAGGCCAGTTTTTCATTTTCCTCCTTGATTCAAGTTATTAAAATGTGAATCAGATAAGAGCAAAGAAAAACTGTTAGAAAACTATCTTGGAAAGCTTTTATAAGTACCAGATATTCCCAGCTGGGGTGTCAAGCAGCATTATTCACAGGGTGTTTATATGTGTTTTGCTGAGAGATTAGGCAAGATTTAGCAGATCACCAGTGTATATCTATCATACTGATGATATTAATAACAAAAGATTTAATATATTTTGTTTTATATAGCCAAAAGTTCTTGACACATTTTACAGGACACTGTATTAAAATGCCAGCATATTACTAAAACTATATCTTACTTATGATTACTGATTTAAACTAAAACCCCTGGTATGTTAATATCATAGTGAACACACAGTTCTATGAAACAATATGACAAAGAAATTTGGATGCCAGCCACACTTCTCTGAACCCCAATGCATGGCTTCTATGACCAAAGTCCAACTGGGGACAGCCACCACTGTAGTTCAAGATAAGCCCAGTCACACAAATGGTGCAGTTTTGTTTTCAAATGTTACTCAACAAGTTAGAGAGGCTAGGTGATATTTTCCATTGAATTTAGACTTGTTCAGTAAGTGATAAAAATTGTACAATTTGTTCTCACCAAGGAAAATAAAAAGAAAAACATTTTTATTTTAGTTTTAGGGGTTTTTTCCCCTCTTTGTCCATTTTCAAGACCAAGTGAATCATTCTGGCTCTCGTTTCAAATTACCCAAGCTTCCATCTCATATAAAGGAATAATAGCAGACTTGTACATGAATCAGCTTCTTGAAAGTTTTTATGCAGGACCGTGCTAGTTCTGCTTTCCCAGACCAATAGCTTTTTGAATACTTCACAGCTATTCTTGAATTGACTTGATTCACTGACATCTGTCTCAGAATAGCAACATTTTGTATTCACCTTGTCTGTGTTTTCTAAACTCACATCTCTTGTTTTTCCTTGAGGAAGATTAGAAATGCAAAGATGAATAATTAGCCTCCCTGTCTACCTGTTTTGTGGCAGGTAGGATGCTTGAATACTGCATTCTATTTGTAAAGAGCTTTAATGAGAACATTAACAACAACAATTTATAAAGCACTTCACTCAAAAACAGAATTTGGAATGCAGTACATCACAATAAACAAAAAGAAACACATGCACACACAGTCAATCATGAGTGCACACACATACATATACACACACATCCTAAACTGGGAACACTGCCCAGAAAAAGGCAAGCAATGCTGGCGAGAAGGGCATGCAAGCATGGGGAGGTGAACAGAATAGAGAGGCAAAACATTTACAATCCAAAAATGGGTATTCAGACAATAAAAGGAAATTTGCCTGCCCGTGTTGCTTGGAAAGATATGCACAAAATGTGATTTAAGTTAATAGTGTTCTGTATCAAGGTTACACTAACAATTATACATTTATTATTTCCAGTGTACCTAACTGGGCTCAAACAAGTCAATTTCATGAGTTCTGCCTTCATGAGAGTTATAACATCCCCACCCAGCAAAAACATGTAGTGGAAACGTTATGAGGCTAGGAAGCAGAAGCTTCAAACTCTAGCCTCAGTTTAAGCATGCCTGCTTATGTGATCTTAAACAAACTATTTAACCAAATTGTATTTTGTTTCCTTCTTTATCAAGCAGAGAGAAAAAATTTTGTGATTTAAATCATATGAAAAATACTTTAAAGTATATAAAATGTTGTAAAAAGTACAATTTGCAAATTTATGTGCAAACATATAATAAAAAATATGTAATCATATACTTATGCATAATTATATATAACTGCAAATATATATAATTACAAATATAAAATTGTAAATATATAATAGATAATGGTAAATATATAATATAAAATTGTATATATATATAATGTTTATATATATATAATGTTTATATATATATATATATATACACACACACACACACACACATTTAGTCAGGATGTATTCAACTATAAATTCTTAAGTCAGAATTTTCATCATGCCTTTGTGTGTTTGTGTGTGTGTCTGTGCATGTGAGAGAGAGATATTTGAAATAGAAATATTTATAATTCTAATTAAATGACAGTAAATTAAATATATTTTCAGAATAAAGCAGTCATGGGAAAGGCCAAGGTCATTCCTACTTATTTTCTTATTAAGTCTATGATACACAATCTGAGCCAAGTTTTCTTATTAATTTCAGAAAAATACAGCTAAAATAGGAAAGTCAAGCAAAATAATTCATCTTTTGTTTCTCATACAAAAGGTCAAAGAAATTCTAGTCCCAGAGCAACATCAGAGAAGTAATTATAAGTTGACTATTAAATAAAACTGAGTAGTTGGAATGAGAGAGAATATTAATTACAAATAATTAACTAAACCCCAGGATAAAAACTCTTTGCATCACAGACAAGCCTGTGCTTTCTCCATTAGGTAAAGTTTTCCATTGGAGCAATAAGCTATTCTAAAAAATCCTTATATAAAACCAGTATATGGATGAAGTGGAGGATTATGTGTATTTATTTGTGTGTTTCAGTGTATATATGTGTATATGTGCGAGGGCAGGGTGACAGTGGCGATTTACCTGCCATTTATGAGCAATCATGAGATTATTTCCTTTCTCCTTTTAATCCTTTTGAAATCAAGAAAGGCAGATGTAGGCCTTTCAAATTATATTGTGAAACAAAATAATATACCGTCAAATTATTTTGTGTGGCAGTTTATGATTGAGTTCTATTCTAAAATAATGATAATAGCTAGATATCAAGTAACTATAAAATACATATTTAGTGTCTCTAACAATGTGTCTATAGCACACTTAGTGTCAAAGATACTATATTTTAGTGTTGAGATAACTTATTATTTATCAGTAGTGATTAAACTGACCATCTGAAACAGGTTAGCATTATCAATAAGTATTTGTTGAATCTAGAAAGGACTGAAAAATGGGAGAAAGGAAAGAAGAAAGAAAGGGAGAGAGGGAAGGAGATAGGAAAGGAAAAGTTAAAGAACAGTATATTGTGCATTGTAACAAGAATCCATCGGAAATTTTAGGCTAATTGTATTAAGTAGACAAATATTTTAATATCAGCTCAGCAAATTATGATCTCAGAAAGAACTCTAGCGATCTTAAATTATACCCTCTGATAAAAAAATCAACCTTACTACAATAAACTCTAAATTATCTAGGTATTTTTGTATTTGGCTTCTATCAAACAGAAATGAATATAAGAAAATCAGTGGGTCTCTGGAACTTAACCTTAAAAATAGTTTTCTGGATATTTCAATGAAATGCTTTCTACCTCTTCATTACTCAGTCTTCATGAGACTGAAAACCCCTGAAGCATTTCAAGACTATGTATTGTCAAGGAAAGTCTCAATTTGTTTTCTTTCTTAAGTCAGGAAAATGTACAAAGAGATTTTTACAACAATTTGGAAATTTTTGAAAACTCTATGCAAAGAAAATTATTCAAGTTACACAGTATAGCTCAATTCTGCAGCAACTTTTTTGGTCTATCAGGTTTTTCATTACATCTCAGAGCTACAACATCCTTCGGGAAAGAACCCCATATCTGCATCCTTTGACATATTTAATTTTGGTTTTATATTTCTAAGGCATTCATAATTATTTCAGTAATCGTAATATTTTATTTATAGTTTCAATACCATAGGAAGATAGAACTGGTTTGCTGAATCAAACAATTTCTTAAGAATAATTTCACTCTACATAGTTAGCAGTTTCATTAAACTACTAAGCTCTGAAGGGAATATTTAATATTCTACTTTCTGTAATGATTAAATTTCCCATTTAAGGAATTTTTTTTTTCAAATATCAAGAATAGTACCCCTCAAGTTTGGTCTAGATACTTGAAACTTATGAAGCCACCCAGGAACTGTGTTGTATTCCCTAAAGACGAATACTTTACCCTAACTACAGAATTCCACTACTCCTGGCTGCTGGTGTGTTTTGGTGGTTTTGTTTTTCCCCTTCCACTTCTAACCTGTCTCTCCTTAACTTTAGGTTGCCAGAAGAAACAGGTGGTGCATGAAGGCTACTTAACAACAGTGCCAATTTTAGCTCCGCAGAAAAGAGGGGTAAAATTTCGTGGAAAGTGATGCCAAGGTGGGACAGAAGTAGGAGAGTTAGAAATGGGCATGATCTTCTTCCACCCTTCAGGTGCCTTTTGCATTTTCTCTTGTTCTGCCTAAATAAACAGTAGAGACTTCTAAAATTGAGATTAACAAATTGTATTATTGATACACTTTTGTGTAAGCCACTGCAATACAGCCTCTCATTTAGTCTTTATAACACTCTTGTGTGGTAGCTATTATCATGCACATTTTATTTATTTAATTAATTAATTAATTTTTATTTCTGGCTGCACTGGGTCTTCATCGCTGTGTGCAGGCTTTCTCTAGTTGCCGCAAGCGGGGGCTACTGTTCATTGCGGTGTGCAGGCTCCTCATTGCAGTGGTTTCTCTTGTTGCAGAGCACAAGCTCTAGGCACGCAGGCCTCAGTAGTCGTGGAACATGGACTCAGTAGTTGTGGCTCGTGGGCTCTAGAGTGCAGGCTCAGTAGTTGTGGCACATGGGCTTAGTTGCTCTGCAGCATGTGGGACCTTCCTGAACCAGTGCTCGAACCTGTGTCCCCTGCACTGGCAGGCAGATTCTTAACCACTGTGTCACCAGAGAAGTCCCTTTTATGTACATTTTATAAATGAGGTATCTGAGGCTTAGAGTAGTGGAGTGACCTAACCAGGTTGCATAGAGCTAAACAATGACAAAGCTCAAATATAGATAGAGCAAAAAATGGTAGACCAGTTGTTCTCAACTAGGGCAATTTTGCCCTTTAGGGGCATTTGGTAATGTCTAGACACATTTATTATTATCACAACTAAAATAGGGGCACTTCCCACCAAAGAGCCCAGGTAGGCTCCAGTGCTGGGTTGCCTCACGCCAAACAACCAACATGGAGGGAACCCAGCCCCACCCCTCAGCAGTCAAGTGGACTGAAGTTTTACTAAGCTCTGCCCATCAGAGCAACAGTCAGCTCTACCAACCACCAGTCCCTCCCATCAGGAAACTTACACACCTCTTAAACAGCCTCATCCACCAGAGGGCAGAGAGCAGAAGCAAGAAGAACTACAATCCTGCAGCCTGTGGGACAAAAACCACATTCACAGAAAGACAGACAAGATGAAAAGGCAGAGGGCTATGTACCAGATGAAGGAACAAGATAAAACCCCAGAAAAACAACTAAATGAAGTGGAGATAGGCAACCTTCCAGAAAAACAATTCAGAATAATAATAGTGAAGATGATCCAGGACCTTGGAAAAAGAATGGAGGCAAAGATCGAGAAGATGCAAGAAATGTTTAACAAACACCTAGAAAATTAATGAGCAAACAAACAGAGATGAACAATACAATAACTGAAACAAAAATTACACTAGAAGGAATCAATAGCACAATAACTGAGACAGAAGAACAGATAAGTGACCTAGAAGACAGAATGGTGGAATTCACTGCTGTGGAACAGAATAAAGAAAAAAGAATGAAAGGAAATGAACACAGCCTAAGAGACCTCTGGGACAACATTAAATGCAACAACATTCACATTATATGGGCCCCAGAAGGAGAAGAGAGAAAGGACCAGAGAAAATATTTGAAGAGATTATAGTCAAAAACTTCCCTAACATGGGAAAGGAAATAGCCACCCAAGTCCAGGAAGTGCAGAGAGTCCCATACAGGATAAACCCAAGGAGAAACATGCCAAGACACAAAGTAATCAAATTGGTAAAAATTAAAGACAAAGAAAAATTATTGAAAGCAGCAAGGGAAAAATGACAAAAAACATACAAGGGAACTCCCATAAGGTTAACAGCTGATTTCTCAGCAGAAACTCTACAAGCCAGAAGGGAATGGCATGATATACTTAAAGTGATGAAAGGGAAGAGCCTACAACCAAGATTACTCTACCCGGCAAGGATCTCATTCAGATTCGATGGAGAAATCAAAAGCTTTACAGACAAGCAAAAGCTAAGAGGACTCAGCACCACCAAACCAGCTCTACAACAAATGCTAAAGGAACTTCTCTAAGTGGGAAACACAAGAGAAGAAAAGGACCTACAAAAGCAAACCCAAAACAATTAAGAAAATGGTCATAGGAACATACATATCAATAGTTACCTTAAACATGAATGGATTAAATGCTCCAACCAAAAGACACAGGCTTGCTGAATGGATACAAAAACAAGACCCATATATATGCTGTCTACAAGAGACCAACTTCAGACCTAGGGACACATTCAGACTGAAAGTGAGAGGATGGAAAAGGATATTCCGTGCAAATGGAAATCAAGGAAAGCTAGAGTAGCAATACTCATATCAGATAAAATATACTTTAAAATAAAGAATGTTACAAGAGACAAGGAAGGACATTACATAATGATCAAGGGATCAATCCAAGAAGAAGATATAACAATTATAAATATATATGCACCCAACATGGGAGCACCTCAATACACAAGGCAACTGCTAACCGCTATAAAAGAGGAAATCGACAGTGACACAGTCATAGTGGGGGACTTTAACACCTCACTTACACCAATGGACAGATCATCCAAAATGAAAATAAATAAGGAAACAGAAGCTTTAAATGACACAATAGACCAGATAGATTTAATTGATATTCATAGGACATTCCATCCAAAAACAGCAGACTACACTTTCTTATCAAGTGTGCACAGAACATTCTCCAGGATAGATCACATCTTGGGTGACAAATCAAGCCTCAGTAAATTTCATAAAATTGAAATCATATCAAGCATCTTTTCTGACCACAATGCTATGAGATTAGAAATGAATTACAGGGGAAAAAACGTAAAAAACACAAACACATGGAGGCTAAACAATACGTTACTAAATAACCAAGAGATCACTGACAAAATCAAAGAGGAAATCAAAAAATACCTAGAGATAAATGACAATGAAAACAGGACGATCCAAAACATATGGGATACAGCAAAAGCAGTTCTAAGAGGGAGTGCATAGCTATATAAGCCTACCTCAAGAAACAAGAAAAATCTCAAATAAACAATCTAATGTTACACCTAAAGGAACTAGAGAAAGAAGAGCAAACAAAACCCAAAGTTAGCAGAAGAAAGAAATCATAAAGATCAGAGCAGAAATAAATGAAATAGAAACAAAGAAAACAACAGCAAATATCAATAAAACTAAAAGCTGGTTCTTTGAGAAGATAAACAAAATTGATAAAACATTAGCCAGACTCACCAAGAAAAAGAGCACTCAAATCAATAAAATTAGAAATGAAAAAGGAGAAGTTACAACAGACACCAGAGAAATGCAAAGCATCCTAAGAGACTACAACAAGCAACTCTATGCCAATAAAATGGACAACCTGGAAGAAATGGACAAATTCTTAGAAAAGTATAACCTTCCAAGACTGAACCAGGAAGATATAGAAAATATGAACAGACAAATCACAAGTAATGAAATTGAAACTGTGATTAAAAATCTTCCAAAAAACAGAAGTCCAGGACCAGATGGCTTCACAGGTGAATTCTATCAAACATTTAGAGAAGAGCTAACACCCATCCTTCTCAAACTCTTCCAAAAAATTGAAGAGGAAGGAACACTCCCAAACTCATTCTATGAGACCACCATCACCCTAATACCAAAACCAGACAACGATACTACAAAAAAAGAAAATTACAGACCAATATCACTGATGAATATAGATGCAAAAATCCTCAACAAAATACTAACAAACAGAATCCAACAATACATTAAAAGGATCATACACCATGATCAAGTGGGATTTATCCCAGGGAGGCAAGCATTTTTCAGTATACACAAATCAATCAATGTGACACACCATATTAACAAATTGAAGAATAAAAACCATATGATCCTCTCAATAGATGCAAAAAAAGCTTTTGACAAAGTTCAACACCCATTTATGATAAAAACTCTCCAGAAAGTGGGCACAGAGGGAACCTACCTCAACATAATAAAGGCCATATATGACAAACCCACAGCCAACATCATTCTCAATGGTGAAAAACTGAAAGCATTTCCTCTAAGATCAGGAACAAGACAAGGATGTCCACTCTCACCACTATTATTCAACATAGTTTTGGAAGTCCTAGCAATGGCTGTCAAAGAAGAAAAAGAAAAGGAATACAAATTGGAAAAGAAGAAGTAAAACTGTCACTGTTTGCAGATGATGATACTATACTTAGATAACCCTAAGGGTGCCACCAGAAAACTACTAGAGTTAATCAATGAATTTGGTAAAGTTGGAGGATACAAAATTAATGCACAGAAATCTCTTGCATTCCTATACACTAACAATGAAAGATCAGAAAGAGAAATTAAGGGAACACTCCCATTTACCATTGCAACAAAAAGAATAAAATGCCTAGGAATAAACCTACCTAGGGAGACAAAAGACCTGTATGCAGAAAACTATAAGACACTGATGAAAGAAATCAAAGATGACACACAAAGATGGAGAGATATACCATGTTCTTGGATTGGAAGAATCAATATTGTGAAAATGACTTTACTACCCAAAGCAATCTACAGATTCAATGCAATCCTATCAAATTACCAATGGTATTTTTTAAGGAACTAGAACAAAAAATCTTGAAATTTGTATGGAGACACAAAAGACCCCAAATAGCCAAAGCAGTCTTGAGGGAAAAAATCAGAGCTGGAGGAATCAGACTCCCTGACTTCAGACTACACTACAAAGCTCCAGTAATCAAGACAATATGATACTGGCACAAAATCAGAAACATAGATCAATGGAACAAGATAGAAAGCCCAGAGATAAACCCATGCACCTATGGTCAACTAATCTATCACAAAGGAGGCAAGGATATACAATGGAGAAAAGAGAGTCTCTTCAATAAGTGGTGCTGGGGAAACTGGACAGCTACATGTAAAAGAATGAAATTAGCACACTTCCTAACACCATACACAAAAATAAACTCAAAATGGATTAGAGACCTAAATGTAAGACCAGACACTATCAAACTCTTAGAGGAAAACATAGGAAGAACACTCTTTGACATAAATCACAGCAAGATCTGTTTTGACCCACCTCCTAGAGTAATGGAAAGAAAAACAAAAATAAACAAATGGGACCTAATGAAACTTCAAAACTTTTGCACAGCAAAGGAAACCATAAACAAGACAAAAAGACAATCCTCAGAATGGGAGAAAATACTTGCAAACGAGTCAACGGACAAAGGATTAATCTCCAAAATATATAAACAGCTCATGCAGCTCAATATTAAAGAAACAAACAACCCAATCCAAAAATGGGCATAAGACCTAAATAGACATTTCTCCAAAGACGACATACAGATGGCCAGGAAGTACATGAAAAGCTGCTCAACATCACTAATTATTAGAGAAATGCAAATCAAAACTACAATGAGGTATCACCTCACACCAGTTAGAATGGGCATCATCAGAAAATCTACAAACAACAAATGCTGGAGAGGGTGTGGAGAAAAGGGAACCCTCTTGCATTGTTGGTGGGAATGTAAATTGATACAGCCACTATGGAGAACAGTCTGGAGGTTCCTTAAAAAACCAGAAATAAAATTACCATATGATCCTACTACTGAGCATATACCCAGAGAAAAACATAATTCAAAAAGACATGTACCCCAATGTTCATTGCAGCACTATTTACAGTAGCCAGGTCATGGATTCAACCTAAATGCCCATCGACAGACAAATGGATAAAGAAGATGTGGTTCATATATACAATGGAATATTACTCAGCCATTTAAAGGCACGAAATTGGGTCATTTGTTGAGACGTAGCTGGATCTAGAGACTGTCATACATTGTGAAGTAAGTCAGAAAGAGAAAAACAAATATCGTATATTAACGCATGTATGTGGAACTTAGAAAAACGGTACAGATGAACTGATTTGCAGGGCAGAAGTTGAGACATAGATGTAGAGAACAAACGTATGGACACTAAGGGAGGGAAAGCCGTGGGGGCGTGGGGATGAATTGGGCGATTGGGATGGACATGTATACACTGATGTGTATACAGTTGATGACTAATAAGAACCTGTTGTATAAAAAAATAAATAAAATAAAATTCAAAAATTGAAAAAAAAAGGGGGCACTAGTGGCATCCGGTATGTAGAAGCTAGGGATACTGACAAACATTCTTCAATACAAAGGACAAATAATTATCCTCTGTATAACTACACAGTGCCAATACAACTGGTGCCTTAAAGCACCAATAGTGCTGAGATTGAAAAACCCTGAAATAGATGTGTTCAAATTCAAGGTTCAGTGTTCTTATCATATCACTGTTTCCTCCTCTGAGGCTAATAATGAACCCATCAAAGCAATAATATGAAATATAGTTTTGAGATACTGTGTAGGATATGTTAAGAGGGATGATCTGGACCAGAACTCAAAACAGAAAGCATAAAATGGAGAACTATTATATCATCATTTATTCAATGCATTTATTAACTCCTCAGACAGCTGTTTGGAGATAGATGGAGTTGTGCAACTAAGATTCAGCCCTGACTTTCAAGTAAAAAGAGAACCTGTATGTGCATGTGTGTGACATATATGTGTGTATACATATATATGTATGATGTATGCATGTTTGTATAGAGATATATATATAGAAAATAACTATGTAGATAGCATATGCTGACAGCAAGCATGGACTAGGTAACAAACAATAAATGCTAACATTTAAAGATTGCTTACTATGTGCCAAGTGTACCTGTGAGGTAGATACTATTATCATCTCCAATTTACAATGAAGAAACTGAAGTTCAGACAACTTAGAACTTTCCCCCATATCACATGTTAAGTTGTAGAGGTGATATAAACCCAGTCACCTGGCTTCAGAGTCTGTACTGTAGTAAACCTATATTCTACAGGCTGCAACAGGAATTCCTAAGAAAGGCATTTCTATGAGAAGGCTACACTGACTCAAAGTGGGGAGGAGAAACCTTAATAAATTTAGAGGAACAGGAAGGCACTTCAGATAAATGGGAAAGACTAGGAGATAGAAAGGGTGCTAGTTGTGTTTAGGAAACACTGGCTAGAGTGCAGATTATGTAGGGACATAGTGGGAGATATAACTGCAGAGGGACCAAAAGCAGGTAGTATATGCTCAGCAGGTGACCTCACTCCTACTTCAATAAAAAGTCAACATCTGGTGTAAGCTACCGTGTCTCATTTCACCATACCTCAGGACTTCACTATCTTTCCCCATTCGTTTCTTTCTTCCTAACAAGGCTGATCCATCTACATGTGCTCTAGATCAGTGATTCTCACACTTGAGTGTGCATAGGAATCAGGTAAAGAGTGTGTTAGTACACAGATTCCAAGGCCTCACTGGCAGAGACTCTGATGCAGTGGGCCTGAGAGAGCCTGGGAATTTGCATTTCTGCAAGGCTCCCAGGTGGTGCTGATGCTGCCATCACTGGACCACACTTTGCATCACACTGCTTAATCCCACCTCCTCCTGCCTCCTCTGAAATCTTGTTCTATCCTCTATGGAATATGGACTCCATGAGGCCAGAGACTATGCTGAGTTCATCACTGAATACTCAGAACTCAGCATAGTGTCAAGTAGAAAAAATATAGTTAAGTATATATGTGTCGAAATAATGTATTTTCTTTTTCTTCCATGAGTACCTTCCCTTCCACCTGCAAACATGTTTGGGTGTCCTTATGCTGAAAAAAGCTTTGTCTTGATATTACTGCTGTCTTAGGCACCTGGACTGTCATGTTAAGGTTAAGTTTCTCTTGCCAGAAAATGAATTTTAAAATGTATGGTTTTTAGAATTTTTTGATTTGGGAGTTGCAACAAGAGTCTATGGACCTGTAGAGCATAATAATTTCACCATTTAGTAACTGTGTTTCTTGGACAAGTTTCTCAACCTCTCTGTACTTTAGTTTCCTCATCGACAAAATGAGGATAATACTAATTACATACCTCATAGGGTTATTATAAGAAAAAAAAGGGTGTTATATATGACAGTGCTTGACAGAGAATAACTGTCCATCATGAAATACATGCTGTGTGAGAGTAAGCTACTGAACCATTTTGTTTAGTGTTTGATATTAATAGGCCCCCAAGAGATAAGTAACAAATGACATAAATAAGTACCTGCCCAGAGAGATTGGGGTGTAAGGGAAGGAAATGCAGTCTGGGGAATCATCTACATTGCAACTATTATGTAAGGATACTGGAGGCACCCAGGGAGAAAAGTTCAGGTAATCAGAAAGTCAAAGGGAGGACAAAGAACATAAAGTATTTCCAAACCTTGATGGAATGGATACTAATGAAGAGAGAAAAGGTGAAGAGAAATGAAAATACTATCACAGAAGAGTAAAACAAAGTATAGAACCAAAGTGAAAGACAAGAAATTAATTTTTAAAATATCTTAAAAGGCCCTCAGTTTGACAAAGTGTACTTTGTTTCTAAAGTATTTGTAATTTACCCTTTTAAAATCAAATTTTTATGAAGCATGTCCTCTATGACAGCCATATTCTCATGAATCATGTCTTTGATACTTATGGATGACAGTAGATTTGGTATTATTATCCCCATTTTTACATATGAGGAACTGAGGCTTAGCGCTTAAATAAAATAACTGGTAATTGGTGGGGCTAAGAGTCAAACCCAGGGCTAACTAGTCCATATCTAGATATTTGACTACTTCATGTGACAAGGGAGAAGAAAAAGATCCCAGGAGTGATATAAGACTTACATGGAGGAATGATAATTTTACATTCATACCTCTTCCCCTTCCTGGAGAAACTTCTCAGAGAGAAATCTACACCTGCTTACTTTATTTCTGGCCCTTATTTTATATGCCGTCTACTCCATTCTAGCTTCCACCCACAGGACACCTCTGATCTGCTCTTGATAGCATAAAACAGGCCTTCTACATGTCCATATCCAATGGATACTCTTCTTCTCATATTGTATTTAACCTTTCAACAGCAGTCAACCTAGTTTACTATTTTCTCTTTCAGAAAACATTGTCTTCCATTGTGATCTGTGATGGCACAGTGTTCCTCCTACCTTTTTAATTGTGTATTCTCATTTTCATTTTTTGTTTCATCTTCTCCAACTAAACTTTAAATGTTGGAGCTTTTTAGGAAAAAGTTCATCTTTCATTCTCTCTCTTTACTTATTCTCTAGAGACAATATTACCCACTGCCATGGCTACAATTACTATCTATTAGCATTTAACAAATTTATTGCTCCGGCCTACATTTCTTGAGACCTACTAGATATCTTTCTTGGGCCTACATTCCCAATGGCCTACTAGATGTTTCATAAACCCCTTCAACTCTACATGTTCATGGTAGAACTATCTTCCTCCCAAATCTCCTATTTGTTTTGCCAATCTACTCCAAGTCATTATCTCATCTTGACAATTCCAATAATGTTCTAACTGGTCTCTTTGCTTTTGTGATGTTATTTCACTGTAGGTTAGAAAATGAAATTTTTCTAACAGTAACAAAATATCTGAAATAAAAAGAAGAAAAGAAAACGAAAATAAGACTTCATTATCCTTAATAACTGTCTTACTGGCCTCGTCCTTTCAACCACAACAAAGAAATATTTAGGGCATAAAAAGCTAGGTATAATGTTCTTGATTCTACCTTTTTTCCTGTAACGTTGCAATAAAAAAATACCAATAGCCCAGTCATATTTTTAATTTTATTTCTCAACAAATATTTATTGACTAAATACCATATGCAAGAACTTGCATTAGGTGCTGAGGGACAGTGATGAACATGACAAACCTCCTCTTTGCTTTCATGAAGCTTGAATTGTGGAGGAAGAAACAACCAAAAACACAAATAAAATAATACATAGAATACTACACATTGCTATAAGGAAACAATAGGGTACTGTGAATAAGTGAGAGGAGATTGCTGATTATTCCATAAGGGTCAGAAAAGATACTTCTCAAAAGATGAATCTTGCATAAAACACAGTTAGGCAAATATTAAAAGGAAGAATATTCCAGAAAGTGGGAACATTATGTGCAAAGATCCTGCTATGGGGCAAAAGTAAGTAAGTTTAGTATGGTAGGTTGAGTTATGGTTCCAATTCTTTATCCTTACAACCACATCCTTTGTCACATAATAATTCACTTTCTTGCACTAAAGGCAGAGTGTATCTTGATGTTTCTTGACTTTGTACTCTTGATGTTCTTTGATCAGTGGAATAAGGATGGAATTGGTAGTGTGCCAGTTCTGAATCTAATCTTTACAAACAATGTATGCTTTGGCTTTCCCCGTTACACCTCTGCCATCTTCACAAGAAGAACATGCTCTGTCTAGCCCAGCAATCTAGAAGAATGGGAGACACATAAAGCACAGCCACCTGCCTTATTGGCAGACCTTCAGTTTGAATCAAAGCTGCCCAGCTAATTCCCTATCTATCCAACCCCCAGTCTATGGATGCATGAACAAGTCCAGCCAGGTCAGCAGAGCCTCTCCAGCCAACCCACACACACGTAGGAAGAAGCAAATTTTTAATATCATATGCCACTGAAATTTTGTACTTGTTTGTTCTACAGCAATAGCTGGCCAATATAATTGGCCAGGTGTGTAAGACCAAGTTCGGCTTCATAGAACACTGCACCACATTTTGATGAGCCAGAAATGGAGATCAAATTATAGTGGCCAGGGAGGTAAGAAAGGAGAAAAACAAAACAAACATTTGAACATGGCATCATGAAAGCCAAGATAGAAATGTGATTTACAACGGAGGATTGTTCAACTATGAAAACCTAAGTCCACTCAGTGAGATAAGAACTAATAAGTGTTCACTGGATTTGGGAAACACTTGTGACCTTGGCAAAGTTAATTAAATTGAATGATAGAGGAAAATTCAGAATGGATTGAGATAAAGAATAAATGGGATAGGAAGTAGACATTTTATTTATAAACAACTCTTTCCTCAAGAGATACATTTTTCTCAGTTTTAAATAAGAAAAATACTTCCTTTTAACACATAACATAGTAATTAGCTTGTAGCCATGTTACTTGAATTTAAATTCAGCAGTACTTCTAGATTTCCTAAGGAGTGGTTTCTTAAGAGAGTGTAGCTTTCACTACCAAACAAAACATTTAAAATTATTAAACAGATTTTCAGAGCAAAGTATAGTAAATATATTATATAGGTACATATATTTGTAAATAATAAATCAAATATATATGTTAGTATTACTAGTTCAATTTGTATAACAATGAAGAAAGTTTGATATACATTACTACTCATATTCTAAATGAAATACCTATTTTGATGAATTTTACTCTAAAGGAAGGAGAAAATTTATCTCAGGGAAAAAAGCAGAAGAAAAACTGGGATTTTCACAGATGGATGACACTATATACGGAGGAAACAGTAAACAGTGAAGAACCCTGTAGACAGATGCTGAGATTAGTTTAAAGCCAATAGATGTGAGAGGTAGTTTGAACATAGAGTGAAAAAGAATCCTTAATCAAAAAAAAAAAAAACTGTACTGACTCTGTTTTATCAAGGCAAACAATGGCAAATTCAAGAAGTATTTGTATCCTATACCTATTAAGCCATAAGAATAAAGTGTATTCACACTGAGAAACTAACAGAAAAAAATGTCTTGTTTTCCACTAGGTAATATTTTTCATAAAAACTTCCGAGAATAAGATTGGATATGCTTACACATACTTTTGATGTGGGAAAACATATATATCAAGGTGCCAAAGCACACCCAGTCAGTTGGTGACATTTCTTGCTTTGAAGCACAAAACCTTTATATTTCTGCCAAATCTATGAATCTCTTTAGCATGGCACCTCTCCGCTTTGATAGTTATTTTGTCAGCCTGCATGGTAAAAGGGTAGATTTAAAAAAAAAAATACATTGGAAATATGATACATGATGGTTGAAAGTTATGCTAATAACCGAAAAAAGAAACTGATCAAATCCCTGCATGCAGGTACCTAAAATATCATTTACTCTAGCAGTGCACTTGCCAAGGTCAGTCTAGTTACTGCTGCCCCTGAATGTCCAACATGTCAGCAACAAAGACCAACACTGAGCCACTAATATGGCACAATTCCTCAAGGAGATCAAGTGGTCACTGGATGCAAAGTTAACTACACTAGACATTCTGTCCTGGAAGTGCCAGTTGTTTATCCTCACACAGATGGATACCTCTCCCAGGTATAGATTTGCCTTTCCTGCCTGCAAAACTTCAGCCAGAACCACTATCCATGGGTTTAGGGAATGCATGATCCTCAGGCATTAAATTCCACATAATGCAGCATCCAACCCAAGGACCCATTTTACAGCAAAGAATATGCAAGAATGGGCCTATAAGGTTGCGATCCACTGGTTACATCTCATACTGCAACATCCAGAAGCAGCTAGTCTCCTCTAATATAGGGATGGCCTGTTGAAGACAGTGTTAAAGTGTCAGCTTGGAAGCAGTACTCTGCAAGAAGTTGGTGTCATCATTCAAGACTCATTATATATGTACTAAATCAGAAAGCTATACATGGCACTGTGATCCCAATAAGAATGCATTGATCTGAGAACTGAGGGGTGCTAGAAGGATTGGCCCCTCTTACCATCACTCCCAAACACCTACTTAAAAAATTATGCTCTCTATCCTGGCAACTCTGGTTTCTATAGGGTTAGAGGATATAGTCTCCAAAACAGGGTGCACTCTTGGGACACCGCAAGGGACTCACTGAACTACGAGCTACAGCTGCCATCGTGGCTCTTTGGATTCCTTGTGACCAAGGGCCAGCAGGCAAGAAGAGTCATCATCATATCAGCAGAGGCAATAGACACTGATTAGAAAGAGGTAGGGATGCTTTTACAAAACGGTGTTGTCTTAGCTCAGGCTACCGTAACAAGATACTGTAGATTTGGGAGGCTTAAACAAGAGGAATCAATTTCTCACACTTCTAGATGCTGATAGCCTGAGAGCAGAGTGCCTGCATGGTTGAGCTTTGATGAGGGATTTTTCCTGGCTCGCAGATGGCTGCCTTCTCAGTGTGTGTTCACATGGCTTTTCCCTGAGGCATGCACATGGACAGAGATCTCTCTCTCTCTCTCCCTCTTCTTGTAAGGTCACTAATCCTATCGGATTAGGACTCAACCCTTATGGCCTCATTTAAGCTTAATTACCTCCTAAAAGCCCCATCTCCAAAGACAGTCACATTGAGGGGTTAGGGCTTCAACAAATGAATTTTGGGAGGAGACACAATTAAGTCCACAGGAGGTGATGAAGAGGAATACCTGTGAACCCCAACTGATCCACCTGGATGCACCTTGGAACCTAATTATAACTGAAAAGAACACATGCAGCAACCCTGGCTTGGGAAGTTAGGGATGCCTAACTTTTCAAACAAACAATTGACTCTAAACTATAGAAAATACATAATGTTTAAAGAAATACGATTTGGGGGGTAACGTTTAATGAGATTATAGCTGTACTCCTTTATCTAGTTATAACAAATTTACATTAACATTTTGAGTTGTTTGCAGGAAATGTCTCATTTATTTATTTTCTTTTAATTAAACTGAATTCAGTAGAGGTCAATGGAGGGCCCTCATCTGGTCTGTTGCTGGGGAATTAGAACTCAGTTATTTCTGATGTTCCTTCTTTTTTCCAGAGTTAGGTAAAACACTATACTTCTCTATTACCATGGTCTGGTAAATGAAAATAAATAAATAAATCATCAGTTTACAAAACACCTTTAACGTTTTGTTCTTATAGTCACTTCCTCATATCTTCAAGCAGATGACCCAAGATGTCCCTCACACACTAAACATATACAGTGAAAATGTGGCTCTGATCCTGAATGCATAGGTTTCTCGCAACGAGTGACAATGGTAATATAACACGTATCATAATCAAGATGTATCACAAAGCCAAAAACAGAATCAACCCAATTATGCGTCTCCCCACAGAACTTCAGCACTTACCTGAAGCACAAGGACATGTTCTACTCACTGGAGTTTGGGCAGTATTGATTTTTTTCTTCTAAAATGTGTATTGATTTAGATATTTTGCACAGCGTAAAGAATTAATGTGTAAGTTAAGTATGTCTTGTCTCTAAAATCCTCAAATTCTTAAAAGCCACAACTGTTAAAAATATAGATACAGCAACTATGACATACTTATCATACTATATGATGATGGGGAAACTCAAGGATATTCTAGCATAATAAATTGCAAATGTTCGATTTCCTTCAGAGAAATAAATAACTATGAAAGCCTGTGCAAAGCATGCAAATGTAAATCAGTTAAAATTGCACTTTGAGGAAGAAGAAATCTATTTTAAGTTAAAAATATCAATTTATGTCATTAGTCCTTGTGAATATTAAGCAAAACATCAGAAATTTTAAACTTATAGTGGAGAGGAACAACATTTCATAGCAGATGTGAGTTGTCCACAAATTAAGCTTTGCAAGAGATGTCTTATGTCTTTATTTTTTTAATCTAATTAAATTCAGTGCAGGTCAAAAAAGAGCCCTCATCCAGCTGGCCTTCTGGGGAACTAGAGCTCAATTGCTTTTGGTGTTTACTCCAGAGAATCATGTTAAATACCGAGAGTCTCATACAGTGCATTTGAGAGTAGTCCATCTGGTTTTCTCTCATGCTGCTTACCATGGAGATGCCTGTTTGTCCTAGCCAGCAGAGTCTCTTCAAGTCCTTAGGATCCACTGTCCCAGTGGAAAATGGGACATGGAAGTGGATGTTGGGTGGTTTCTGCCTTAAATAGGATGGTAAAAATAAAGAAATTTCACCCATTATGGCCCCAGTGTATTGTAACCAAGAGCAGACAGACATGTGGAGAGGGTAGAAAGATCAGACACATGTGTCCTTGCTTTCCATCTTCCAAAGTGGGAAATGGAGGATGTGAAAGTAGAATGGGAGAAATGCTGAATTGGATGGGGGACTGGAGAGCACTGGCAACGGATATTTTTCTGGGAAAGACACAAACCTCTATGTGTAGCTCAACACAGTCACATCCATCATGATGTGGGAACATTGTATAGCACAAAGGAAGTGTCTAGAAAATCTTTGAAATGCTTCTGGTTCCCAAGCCCTGTATAAAGCATAGGGAGTTCAGGTGTTCTGTGTGCTCCGGTTGAAGAGCCCAGAGAAATTGATAAGTTGGTAAATCTGCAAAGGCCTGGGATCTGGACAAAGCAGCCACCATGTGTGAAGACTTCCTGACCAAGGACAAGTGCCTGAGACAAGATGGCTTCAATAGCTGAACAGGACCAGCAATTACTGGTTCGGAGGGTAGCCCAAATTAGCCACACCACAGCATTTGCCAAGGAGCATAAAAGTTACCATGTGGATCAAAGGTCCAGTCTTCATTCCCCACTCCCCTCAGATACAATTTCATATAAGCCTTATTTGTCACTTAGTCTTCACAACACTCCCGTGCAGTAGTTATTATTATACACATTTTATAGATGAGGTATCTAAGGGTTACAGTAGTGGCGTGACCTAACCAAGGTTACATAGAGCTGAAAAATGACAAAGCTCAAATATAAATAGATCAATGGTAGACCAGTTGTTCTCAACTAGGGGCAATTTTGCCCTCTGGGGCTATCTATCTAGGAAAGGAATAGGGAGGAAGAGGAAGGGATCTTAAAGATTTGTTTTGACATGAAAGAGACAGAGATTAAGTTATCAGATTGGAATGAGTTCAACAGATTGAACTACATCTAGTTAGTTTTTTTTCTGGAATAGATACAAAAGGAAAAAGATATATCTGTATATATTAAATATATATAGATTTTTTTTTTATCAGTAGAATGGATATATATGTAATGTGGTGGTGGGATGTTTTTAAGTAAAGTTAGATATCAATACATTATAGAAAGTAAGCAAAGTATGTTTTCTGTGCACATCTGAGTATAAAGTATAAATTTGTTATTCTGTTAATAATAACATGAAACTCTAACATGTAGCCATGACCTTGAGCAACCAGTAGAAGGCCATATTATAAACAGATTGTTTGTGGCACCTTCTCCTTTCTTGGCCACCCATTACTACAGAGAATGCTTTGGCTCCTCTGTTGTTGTAATTCATACTAATCTAGAACTTTTCCAATAATAGGTTCAGATGTCACCCATTCCAAGAGGATTTGCATTTACTAGTGAGTATCTCAGATATAGAAGGCCTTCCAAGCCAAAGAAAGTGTAATTTACTAGAAGAATTGTGAGTACTTGGTTAACAATAATAGCAAAAAGTACTATTAATAGAACATTCACTACATGTTAGTCGCTGAACTGAAACCTTTGCATGTCTTTTTGCTAGGTCTGTGAGTGTGTACCAGTGAGGTAGGAATAAGATACTCTGGAGTAGAAGGTCATCCTATGATACTCAACTCATATCACTTGGTGGTGATGAACTTCAACACAGTGTCCTCTGCTTTAGGAGCCATATTGGTGCCAAGAATTTGTGAACAGAACCAGCTAGTTGTTACATGCCATGTTCTTCACTCAAAGAAGAATGGGTGGGGTAAAAGCCTTTGCCAAGTGTAAATTCAAGTGTCTCTTCCAAGTTATTCAACTCTCTTTGAAAGAGAAAAGGCACTGGACAATTAAGGATATGATTCTATTAAGGCTTTTGCAATAGTGAGAATGTTCACTAATGAAGAACAGTTTTATAGAGGCAGGTAAACAGGAAAATTATCAGTGAGTCTTACGGGAGTCACGAAGAAGAACAGAGATGGGTCTAATCTGAATCACTGAGGAGAGGTGGAGGTGAGTCATTTTTTGGAGTATGAGAGAGGGTAGGTCCTTTGTTCTTAGGTTAGCCAGTTTGTTGAAACATAAAATGATGAGGAGACTTCAGAAAACAAAATGGTGAGAGGATATCTTAACTGTCTGATGTTTCCTGGAAAGACATGGCTCAGATAAAGATTAGCACAGTTACTTCCTTCTTCACCTTCTTCATATTAGTAAAACAGTTATGAAAAAATAATACAGTGCAGTGTATGTTTGTAGCAATTTCCCCAAACTTCCTGATATCTTGATTAACCTATTTGACCAACAGGACATTCTGTCAGTAATAGGGTTTTGTCTTTCAAGTAGAACATAAAAAATTTCAAACAGCATTTATGCACAGAGAATCCCTATTGTCACAGAAAATATGCCAACTTGAAGACTAAACACAAAGTACAGTAGTGCAGTATAATGCAAATAAGAAAAGGATTTTTAAAAAGAATGAAGATAAATTTTTTTAAATTTTAAATTTATGAATAAATTTATGAAGTTAAATATGAAATATATGGAGATAAATTTAAGAAGAGTTTAAAGGAAGAAAAAGAGATGAAGAACGGGGAAGGAAAGCTTGGAAATGTTAAATACTAGAGGCAAATCACTTGATGGAAAAGGACCAGTGTGGTACATAATGAAGTTATATCAATACTTGAGGATGTGTTGGACACTGCAGTGCTTGTCATTTCCCTCACTGGTATGACAACAACCAGTACAAGTACACTATGTCTTGATAAAGCCATGTTATACTCACTGTATGGAAGGGACCACAGCCTGCAAGACCGAAGTTCACACTTGGCATTTGTGAGTCAGCATAGGTGGGTAGAAACGCTAGCAACTCACTGCCTCATTTGTTCTCCCTGCCCTTTATTTTCATAGCAGTAAAGGGCAGGGAAAACAAAATGGTGCTGCTTTGATGGGTTTTACTTTAGCTGCATACTTTTCCATATTAAGTAATCCTATTAGCTCATTAACCGCCTCATTCCTAAATGTGCAAAAAAAAAGACTAGATAGACAAATCTAGATGTATATCAGTGCACTGTCATGAAGATGGTAGAAAAAGAGCTAGAGAAATTGCATCTTAATATAATCTTATAACATAAAAAAATTTCAGGGCTTCCCTGGTGGCGCAGTGGTTGAGAGTCCGCCTGCCGATGCAGGGGACACACGTTCATGTCCCGTTCCGGGAAGATCCCACATGCCGCGGAGCGGCTGGGCCCGTGAGCCATGGCCGCTGAGCCTGCGCGTCCGGAGCCTGTGCTCCGCAACGGGAGAGGCCGCGACAGTGAGAGGCCCACATATCACCAAAAAAAAAAAAAAAAAAAAAAAAAATTTCAAACCACCTGCTTTATGAGACAGAATTTAGTCAACTGATACAGTTCTCACTTAAATTTTAGTGTAGGATTTCTTACAAATGATATTCTGGCCCTCTTCCTAACTACACAAATGCAAACACCTGCCATTATACTGAGGCTGCTTAGCAATTAGCAGAACAATTATATCAGTTTGACTTCCCTACTATGTCCATAAAATTCTTCAAAATCAGCACAAATGTTTAATTACTGACAGTAAGCCCAACACCGTGTATCTTAGCAGAGGTGATGATCCACTGCTAAACACCATACAATACATTTGAGACAACCTCAGGTCCCACTGCAGCATTTCTTGTCTTCTCTCCTTTCCAACCCTTTCCAAACGAAGCCTTAAAGCTGGCACTCTTTTGCCATGTTTGTTCTTTTCTTTAAAATTACTCATATCCACTCAGTCTATATTAGTAACTGATTTTTTTCTCTGTTAGCATGAAGCCAGATACACTTTGGTTTGAAGGAGCTCTGTGAACTTGGGCAAATTGTGGAACCTCTCCAAGATTCAGTTTCCTTGTATATAAAAGTCGGGTAGACTATCACATATGGTTACTGTGAAGATGAGTAGGATAACATGTAAAATGTGCCGAAGAGTGATGACGTGTGGACACTCACAATGTCATTTCTCTTGACCCATCCTTTCTTCCCTCTGTTCCTTTCTTTTCGATAAGATACCTGAAGTTTTAGGAGCCAGTCCTGTAACGAATGTTCAAATTGTGTGTTTCTTCCAAACTGGCAAGAAGTCTAATAGTTGAGAGTATTTTTCTTTTTTTTTTTCTGCACTGAGGGTTGATGATCAATCAGCATCGTGATTGTGACCACTCTCCATGACAACTGTCAATGCAATGTCAAAGCCATCACTGTTCCTTGAGACCCTCTACTGGGGACTTGAGGATCCCCAGGGTCATTTTAGATGCTTTATCTGTACCACACATTGTAGTTTTATACCACACTTGTTGGTTCTTACCTTTCTCTGAAAATTCTATTTTCATAGCAGTAAAGGGCAGGGAAAACAAATGAGGCAGTGAGTTGCTAGCGTTTCTACCCACCTATGCTGACTCACAAATGCTTGTAGCCTGTGGACCCTTCCATACAGTGAGTACAATGTGGCTTTATCAAGAGATAGTGTACTTGTACTGGTTGTTGTCATACCAGTAAGAGAAATGACAAGCACTGCAGTGCCCAACACATCCTCAAGTATTGACATAACTACATTATGTACCACACCGGTCCTTTTCCATTGAGTGGTTTGCCTCTAGTATTTCTCATTATAACACCATCACCATTTTACCCTGGTTGGCTCATTTTCATCCTTCGTGGCTCAAGTCAAATGTCTCCTCCTCAGAGAGCCCTTCCCTGAATCCTTTTTAAAGTGACCCCCCATTTTTTTTTCTCTCATCACCCTGGCTATTTTCTACATAAAACACCCCAATCTGTATTTATCTTGTTTGCTTGTTGTTTGCTCATTTATTTGCTTGATCATAGTTTCTCTACCAAATTAGGATGTATGCTCCCTGAGAGCAGGAACCTGTTGTCTTAATTTGTTCCCCCAGAATTAGATCCTGAGACAAGGACTTGGGAGAAAGTGGCTTACATGAAAAGTGATCCAAGGAAGCACAAAGAAGGAGTGGGAGAAGTGAGCCAGGGAAGAGAGAAAAGCCATTTAATCCGTCTGTTAATAAGCAAGTCACTGATTGGCCAATTGGGATGCACTCTTCTGGAGAACTTCCTAGAAATAGAGTGTAGAAAGTACAGCCAGTTCTGATAGAATGTGGCATATGTGTTCCTAAAAAAAAATCACTGTGCTAAAGAAAACCATGCAATAAAAATCACAGGGCTTATGGAGAAAAATGAAGTTAGGAGCACAATACTCAAAAGCTTCATCAGTCACACATAAAAAAGATAGAATCCTTAAAAATGGTAACACAGGGACTTCCCTGGTGGCGCAGTGGTTAAGAATCCACCTGCCAATGCAGGGGACATGGGTTCGATCCCTAGTCCGGGAAGATCCCACATGCCGCGGAGCAAATAAGCCCGTGTGCCACAACTACTGAGCCTGCGCTCTAGAGCCTGTGAGCCACAACTACTGAGCCCACGTGCCACAATTACTGAAGCCTGTGTACCTAGAGCCCGCGCTCTGCAACAAGAGAAGCCACCGCAATGAAAAGCCCATGCACCACAACGAAGAGTAACCCCCGCTCACCGCCACTAGAGAAAGCCCGCTCGCAGCGACAGACCCAACACAGCCAAATTTAAATAAATAAATTTATTTTTTAAAAAATGGTAGTACAGTGTGTCACACATGCTAAAAGTTTAAGAAATACATAAAATCTACAATAAATATGGCATTATACTTCGAAGGCCTGATGTTGGCTTGTGGAAGGGCATGCTGGAAGGGTTGCAGTTTGTGAGTTACTGCAAAGTGGTAGAAGAAGAATTATGTGAAATCTGATAGAAAGTTGGAAGGCTAGGAGTGACTGGGTGTGGTTCATAACACATGCAGGTCACTGGGAGATGTTCGAGGTGTGTGTGTGCACTTTTTTTTTTTTATTTGGCTTTCGTCAGCTGCATGTTGTTTCCTGCATTCACCTAATCGGGGATTATCATCTTTTTTTTTAATTAATTGTTATTGGAGTGTAGTTACTTTACAATGTTGTATTAGTTTCTACTGTACAGCAAAGTGAATCAGCCATACATATACATATACCCCCTCTTTTTTGTATTTCCTCCCCATTTAGGTCACCACAGAGCACTGAGTAGAATTCCCTGAGCTATATAGTAGGTTCTCATTAGTTATCTTTTTTTTTTTTTAGTTATCTATTTTATACATAGCATCAATAGTGTGTATATGTCAACCTCAATCTCCTAATTCATCCCCCCCTTTAGCATCCATATGTTTGTTCTCTACATCTGTGTCTCTATTTCTGCTTTGCAAATAAGATCATCTATACCATTTTTATAGATTCCACATATATGCATTAATAAACAATATCTGTTTTTCTCTTTCTGACTTACTTTACTCTGTATGACAGTCTCTAGGTCCATCCACGTCTCCACAAATGACCCAATTTCATTCCTTTTTATGGCTGAGTAATATTCCATTGTGTATATGCACCATACTTCTTTATCCATTCCTCTGTGGATGGACATTTAGGTTGCTTCCATGTCCTGGTTATTGTAAATAGTGCTGCAATGAACATTGGGGTGCACGTATCTTTTTGAATTATGGTTTTCTCTGGGTACATGCCCAGTAGTGGGATTGCTGGGTCATATGGTAATTCTATTTTTAGTTTTTTAAGGAACCTCCATACTGTTCTCTATAGTGGCTATATCAATTTACATTCCCACCAACAGTACAAGAGGGTTCCCTTTTCGCCACACCCTCTCTAGCATTTGTTATTGGTAGACTTTTTAATGATGGCCATTCTGACTGGTGTGAGGTGATACCTCATTATAGTTTTGATTTGCATTTCTCTAATGATTAGTGATGCTGAGCAACTTTTCATGTGTTTGTTGGCCACCTGTATGTATCATCTTTTTTCTTAAAGGATCAGAGAGTAAATATTTTCAGTATTGAGGGCCATATAGACACTGCCACAGTCATAAAAAGGGTTTTTAAAAACCAAACATGCCTCTGCTGCTCCAATGAAAACTTATTTACAAAAACAGGCAATGGGTCGGAGTTTGCCAATCCCTAATTTAATGTTTCTCATGGAAGAAGTCATGCTAATAAACAAACAAAAGACTTGGGAATCTGCTCAAATCATTCCTTAATATATTGTGTTGGAACAAATTCACATTTTCAAAACAAGCATTACAGCACAATTGACTGTACATCAGAATTCTCTCATTGAGGGGATCTCTCCTGAGAGATCATTCCCAGTTCTCCTGGGCTGTCAGGAGACAGCCCCTCACAGCCCCTCCCACCTTCCCTATCCCACCCCTCTAGGTGGTCACAAAGCACCGAGCTGATCTCCCTGTGCTATGCGGCTGCTTCCCACTAGCTATCTATTTTACATTTGGTAGTGTATATATGTCAATGCCAGTCTCTCACTTCATCCCAGCTTCCCCTTCCCCGTGTCCTCAAGTCCATTCTCTACGGTCTGAGTCTTTATTCCCGTCCTGCCCCTAGGTTCTTCAGAAACAATTTTTTTTTTTTTTTTTTTAGATTCCGTATATATGTGTTAGTATACAGTATTTGTTTTTCTCTTTCTGACTTACTTCACTCTGTATGATAGACTCTAGGTCCATCCACCTCACTACAAATAACTCAATTTCATTTCTTTTTATGGCTGAGTAATATTCCATTGTATATATGTGGCACAGTCCATTCTTAATTGAAGCCTTTACCCTACTTGGTCAGACTTAATATTTCCCATAATGCATCATTTTCACAGTTACAAGAATGCAGAATCCTCAGTTTCTTCCTACTTTCTCTTGTATCTTCCTCTATCTTACTAAGACCTCCTTTACCCGTTCTATTAATTTGGCATATTGCAAACTCAACACACATATTAACAACTCAACATACATTTTCAAGCACAATAATCATGTGATTGTACCTTTCTAACCCTCTGACTAAATACATTCTATATTAATTATTCTTAATCTGCTTCAGTGTGAAAGATTTCCCATTTCATCAATACTACTGAGCAATTCCTCTGTCCTGTAAGTGGTACTATGTCATTTGCAGTGAGAGCAACAGATACTCCAAGAGAAACTTACTTATTACTAAAATTTTGCTTAAAAAGGGGGTTGTTACAGATGGAATTGTACCTCTCCAAAATTCATATGTTGAAGCCCCAATCCTCAATGTGACTGTATTTAGAGATAGGTCCCTTAAGGAGATAATTAAGATTAAATGAAGTTTTAAGGGTGGGCCTTAATCCAATGACTGGGTCTCTCTCCCCACTGATGCACATAGAAAAGGCAGCCATCTGTAAGGCAGGCAGAGAGGTCTCACCAGAAACCAACTCTGCTGACACCTTGATCTTGAACTTCTAGCCTTCAGAGCTGTGAGAAGATAAATTTATGTGTTTTTAAGCCACTCAACCTGTGGTATTTCAAATGGCAGCCTGATCATACTAATTAATGCAAGCATCAGGGGAGAAAGAGTTTAAGAAAAGATTTTTCAAATAACAAAACATTCTTAATGTTAAGAGCTGTCAGAAGCAACTATGAACCCAAGTAAAATAATTCAATAAACATTTATTAAGCCCTGAGTCAGGTAGACTTTGCTGATTGTTTTAATCAATAGTCATTATCTACCTTCACACCCCGCCTCCCACCATTTTTGCTTTATTTTTAGCAAAACAGGCCTCCTGCTAGAGAGATATAGAAATAGGAAAAAATAACATGAAAAATTCAAAATGTTGGGCTTCCCTGGTGGCGCAGTGGTTGAGAGTCTGCCTGCCAATGCAGGGGACACGGGTTCGAGCCCTGGTCTGGGAAGATCCCACGTGCCACGGAGCAACTGGGCCCGTGAGCCACAAATACTGAGCTCTGTGCATCTGGAGCCTGTGCTCCGCAGCAAGAGAGGCCGCGACAGTGAGAGGCCCGCGCACCGCGATGAAGAGTAGCCCCCGCTTGCCACAACTAGAGAAAGCCCTCGCACAGAAACGAAGACCCAACACAGCCAAAAATAAATAAATGAATAAATTAAAAAAAAAATTCAAAATGTTTGATGAGTTGATTTCACACTGTGGCTTTCAGCAAAGGACTATACAACAGAGAGAAATTCAGCCTAAGGAAGATTGAGCTGAAAGGAGAAACAAAAGAAAATGCAACCTTGAGAAGGAACATGCTTTCTGTCTATAACAGGCCTTCTAAGCAGACTGAATCCCTTCATTTGGTGCTTTTCCAGGCTTATAAAACCAATTTCTCTATCCTTGAGCTGAAGCTCATACCTTCAGAGAATCAGGAAGTAAGCAATTTTGCAGCAAATATGATTATTGAGAGTGAGACTCATGCCTATTCTAGGGCTCCTTCATTGGGCATTCTTCACCAGGCAGAATGAACAAACTTGGTTAAGAAGAAAATCTGATTCGTGGTCATTATTTCCTGGACTCAAGGCAGAGGCCATTAAACTAAAGGTTAGATGTGGGGAGAAAAAGGAGTGTAGTCAAGATCTTGGTTGTAGTTATTAGCCTAACAAATAAGTATTACAGAAGATTGTTAAGTTTTTGAGAAGACTCTATTGATGAAATACACTTAAAGACCTGACAACAACATGTAAATGTTCAATCCTAGGGCCACCGACACACCATAACAGGAAATGGACTACCAAAGCAGTGTAGACGGAGAAAGAGCCCTCTCTGTTGTGGTCATGGAGGACAATGGAGAAGGAGCCTCTCCCTTGAGAGCAGAGACAATGCAGAAGCCTATTCCCCTGGCAGGCAGGGACTCAACTATTTCTATTCAGCAGGAAATACATGCTGTGGAGAAGACACTGCTACATTTCCTATTCTGCTGTTTTCCAACCAGGTGCCTTTCTTATAGGTATTGTGTTTCTCTTCCACTATTTTATATCATGTGTTGTGGAGCTGGATAAGGAAGTTGTCACAGAGAGGTTAAAGAACTTGCCTAAGTCACAAATTTGGGAGGTACTGAAGCAAAAATTTAACCTTAATCTCCTCATTCCACAGTACAATGCTGGCTTATAAATTTCACAGAAAAGTTGTAAGGAAACCATTCATTTAACTAAAAGGCATATGACAAACTTTGAAATAATTCCAGAAGTTAATAAGCAAATAAGAATAAGACTACTGGGAATTTCCTGGTCATCCAGTGGTTAGGACTCCGAGCTCTCACTGCCAAGGGCCCGGGTTCAATCCCTAGTCGGGGAATTGAGATCTCACAAAGCCATGTGGCATGGCCAAAAAAACCAAAAAACAAAAAGACTACTTATATATATGGAAAAAAAGAACAGCTCAGAAGCACAAAGTAATAGAAATAGATGCCAAAATTAAATATTATAGCTTTAAAAAGCATATATATATCTTCAATTCATTCAGTCAACAAGTATTTGTACATACTTATTATACACTAAGCAATATTCTAGGTCCTATGTATAGAGTGATTAACAGACAGAAATCTCTTCCCTCATAGCATTGCATTTTACTAAGAGAACCAGGTGATTCACAAGATAAATTAAGTAAAACATGAAGTATGCTTGATAATGGTACATATTAAAGAGAAAATGTGTCAGGAGTATTTAAAGATTAGCAAGAAGACCAGGGTAGCTACAGCAATGAGATTGTTCATATCTGCCCATGAAGTCAGAAGTTACTGAAGAACCAGGGCATGTAAGGCCTAGCACATTAGGGTAGGAATTCAGATTGCTTAAAAAGAAAAAGAAAAATCTAAAAAAAGAAAAAACTAATAATAATCAATTCATATGAAATAATTCAAAAAGAACAAAAGAAAAAAAGAAAGAAAGAAATTATAAAAACAAGAGAATGGGTAATAGCCTAAAAGTAAAAAAAAAAAAAAAAAAAAGCAAAAGCAAAGCTGGGCCTCTCCTACTAGCAACAGGAACTCAGACCAAAATAAGCAAAATAAGCAAACCAGTCAAAGCAGGTCATTTTATATCGAAAATGGTATAAACTGTAATGAAGAGATATACATTGAAATGTTGACAGAAATACAACTGCAGTGAGAGATTTAAAAATACTGGTATCATTCAAAGGCTGAATAAGTAGAAAAAATGAAAATGATTAAAACAATATAATTAATAAAGAAGAATTAATTCATATAACCTCTTTCTATTATGACCTTAATAGACCGAAAACCCAACTCAAAATAGATGTGTCCCATCAGGATAGATCTGGCTTCAGAGTTCCCTGAGTGAAGGACTTAGATGATGTCTACAGAATCCATTCCCTGACTCTTGGCTGGCTCTCTGCATCATAACTAGGTATCTACACGATGATGAAATGCCTGGTTCTCATGCTGCAGAAGAGAGTATGTCTCACCTTTAGGAATCGCTCCTCCTCTGATTTGGTCACAAGTATACGACAGAGTAATATGAAAGCTTCTTAGCCAGGCCCAAGTCACGTATCTACCTCTGGGAAAGTTGGGTGGAGAGATCCAAGCTGAGATTCTGCACAGGACTGAGACAACTGTGTTTCCTTACCAGGAAAATTAGAAATGGACACTAGATGCCAAACCACAGCAGAGTCCACTCTCTGGTTGTACATGATTTGTTCCTGGTCTACTTCTCTAACCACTCTCTACCTTGTTCCAGCCAACCTGGTCTCCTTTCTGAACAGGTCATATTTATTCTTATCTCGCAGATGCACTTACTAATGCTTCTGCTCAGAATGTGCACTCACTATTCTAGCTGGTTGGGTCCCTCACAATCTTGGAGTCTTGGTTTGAGGCATCTCTTTAGACAGGGCTTCTTTAACCATTCTCCATGCCTTACCCTTTTTACTTTGTAATATACAACGCTATATTTCCTCCATAGGATGTAACACAATCTGAAAATCTATTTATGTGTTTATTATGTGTTTTCCTCTGTTACTTATATTAAGTTTCATAAGTACAGGTCTTATGTGACTTGTTCACTACAGTTTCCCCAGCACTTATAGCAATGCTTGGTACCACATAAGCTGGATATTTATTGAATAAAGAAGTTGATATATATCACATTTTATATTCTGAAAGAACAAAACTTCAAGTGACTTTGGGATATCTCTAACAATAATGATATTTAGTGTTCATCTAAACAGGAAAGTTCAAAATATTTCACAACTGCTTTTTTGCAATGGAAAAATCCTTTCACAGTATAAGGTCTTATACAGTATAAGGAAAATTGTAATTATGTTAGTTTCCTAGGGCTGCCCTAACAAAGTACTACAAAGTGGTTTACAAAGTGGTTTAAATAACAAAAATGTATTGTCTTACAGCTCTGGAGGCTAGAAATCTGAAATCAAGGTGTCAGCAGGACTGGTTCTCTCTAAGGGCTGTGAGGGAGAATCAATTCCATACCTCCCTCCTAGTTTCTGGTGGTTTGCTTGCAATCTCTGGTGCTCCCTGACTGGACTTGCATCGCCCTGATCTCTGTCTTCATGTTCCAGTGGTGTTCTCCCTGTATGCATGTCTATCCCTCCACATGAGGTTCTTTTTATAAAAGACCCCAGTCATATTGGATTAGTGACCCACCTTACTCCAACATGACCTCATCTTAACTACATCCACAACATTCTTATTTCCAAATGATGAACATTCCAAGGCACTGAGGGTTAGAATTTCACATAAAAATTTGAGGAGAACACAACTCAACCCAAAACAAAACCATCATTACATTTCCAGATAATTCAGAAAAAAGCATACTTCCTGACAAAAACATGAAAGGTACCCAAAGCTGTACGTGTCAAGTCTTAACTTTAAATTATTTTATTGTGAAAATTAATAATTAAAATCAATGAGATAAAACTGCAACTCACTAAATTAACAAATGATGAAGAAAATTACAAGGGAAGATATTAAACATAAAATGTGTAAAAAGCCGTAAAATTGATATGCAAATGAGAATTTTTTCACCAAAAATTATATAGCCATCTGGCAAATCTAATCAAACAGAGAAACAGATAATACAATCAACAGGAGATGTAATTACAAGCGTAGGCAAGAGACAGTGGAGTAGAAGGACGTGCGCTCACTCCCTCTTGAGAGAGCACCAGAATCACAACTAACTGCTGAACAATCATCAACAGGAAGACACTGGAACTCATGAAAAAAGATACCCCACATCCAAAGACAAAGGAGAAGCCGCAATGAGACAGTACGAGGGACACAATCACAATAAAATCAAATCCCATAACCACTGGGTGGGTGACTCACAAACTGGAGAACAATTATACCACAGAAGTCCGCCCACTGGAGTGAAGGTTCTGAGCCCCATGTCAGGCTTCCCAACCTGGTGGTGTGGCAACAGGAGGGGGAATTCTCAGAGAACCAGACTTCGAAGCCTAGCGGGATTTGATTGCAGGACTTTGACAGGGCTGGGGAAACAGAGACTTCACTCTTGGAGGTCACACACGAAGTAGTGTGTGCATCAGGAAGGGGGAAGGAGCAGTGACCCCACAGGAGACTGAATCAGACCTACCTGCTAGTATTGAAGGGTCTCCTGCAGAAGCACGGGGTGGCTGTGGCTCACTGTGGGGACAAGGACACTGGCAGCAGAAGTTCTGGGAAGTACTCCTTGGCATGAGCCCTCCCGGAGTCTGCCATTAGCCCCACCAAAGAGCCTGTAGCCTCCAGTGCTGGGTTGCCTCAGGCCAAACAACCAACAGGGAGGGAACTCAGCCCCACCCATCAGCAGACAATCGGATTAAACTTTTACTGAGCTCTGCCCATCAGAGAAACAGCCATCTCTACCCACCACCAGTCCCTCCCATCAGGAAGCTTGCATAAGCCTCTTCGGTAGCTTCATGCACCATAGGGCAGACAGCAGAAGCAAGAAGAACTACAATCCTGAAGCCTGTGGAATGAAAACCACATTCAAAGAAACATAGACAAAATAAAAAGGCAGAGGGCTACATACCAGACGAAGGAACAAGATAAATCCCCAGAAAAAATAATTAAATGAAGTGGAGATAGACAACCTTCCAGAAAAAGAATTCAGAATAATGATAGTGAAGATGATCCAGGACTTTGGAAAAAGAATGGAGGCAAAGATCGATAAGGTACAAGAAATGTTTAACAATGACCAAGAAGAATTAAGAAACACCTAGAAGAATTGAAGAACAAACAAACAGAGATGAACAATACAATAACTGAAATGAAAAATACACTAGAAGGAATCAATAGCAGACTAATTGAGGCAGAAGAACTGATAAGTGACCTGGAAGACAGAATGGTGGAATTCACTGCTGCTGAACAGAATACAGAAAAAAGACTGAAAAGAAATGAAGACAGCCTAAGAGACCTCTGGGACAACATTAAACACAACAACATTTGCATTATAGCGGCCCCAGAAGGAGAAGAGAGAGAGAAAGGACCCAAGAAAATATTTGAAGAGATTATAGTTGAAAACTTCCCAAACAAGGAAAAGGAAAGAGCCACACAAGTCCAGGAAGCGCAGAGAGTCCCAGGCAAGATAAACTCAAGGAGAAACACACCAAGACACGTAGTAATCAAACTGACAAAAATTAAAGACAAAGAGAAAGTATTAAAAGCAACACAGGAAAAATCACAAATAACAGACAAGGGAACTCCCATAAGGTTAACAGCTGATTTCTCGGTAGAAGCTCTACAAGCCAGAAGGGAGTGGCACAATATATTTAAACTGATGAAAGGGAAGAATCTACAACCAATATTACTCTATCTGGCAAGGATCTCATGCAGATTCGATGGAGAAATCAAAAGCTTTACAGAGATGCAAACGCTAAGAGAATTCAGCACCACCAAACCAGCTCTACAACAAATGCTAAAGGAACTTCTCTAAGTGGAAAACACTGGAGAAGAAAAGGACCTACAAAAACAAACCCAAAACAATTAAGAAAATGGTCATAGGAACATACATGTCGATAATTACCTTAAATGTGAATGGATTAAATGCTCCAAGCAAAAGACAGAGGCTCGCTGAATGCATACCAAAACAAGACCCATATATATGCTGTCTACAACAGACCCACTTCACACCTAGGGACACATACAGACTGAAAGTGAGGGGATGGAAAAAGATATTCCATGCAAATGGAAATCAAAAGAAAGCTGGAGTAGCAATACTCATAACAGATAAAATAGACTTTAAAATAAAGAATGTTACAAGAGATAAGGAAGGACACTACATAAGGATCAAGGAATCAATCTGAGAAGAAGATATAACAATTATAAATACATATGCACCCAACAGAGGAGCACTTCAATACATAAGGCAAATGCTAACAGCTATAAAAGAGGAAATCGACAGTAACACAGTAATAGTCAGGGACTTTAACACCTCACTTACACCAATGGACAGATCATCCAGACACAAACTTAATAAGGAAACACAAACTTTAAATGACACAATAGACCAGATAGATTTAAGTGACATTTATAGGACATTCCATCCAAAAACAGCAGATTACACTTTCTCCTCAAGTGCACATGGAAAATTCTCCAGGATACATCACAACTTGGTCACAAATCAAGTCTTGGTAAATTTAAGAATACTGAAATCATATCAAGCATCTTTTCTGACCACAATGCTATGAGATTAGAAATCAATTACAGGGGAAAAAAACATAAAAATCACAAACACATGGGGCTAAACAACACATTACTAAATAACCAACAGATCATTGAAGAAATCAAAGAGGAAATAAAAAATTACCTAGAAACAAACAACAACAAAAACACACCATCCAAAACCTATGGGATGCAGCAAATGCAGTTCTAAAAGGGAAATATATAGCAATACAATCCTACCTCAAGAAACAAGAAAAATCGCAAATAAACAATCTAACCTTACACCTAAAAGAACTAGAGAAAGAAGAACAAACAAAACCCAAAGTTAGCAGAAAGAAAGAAATCGACAGATGAATGATAAAGAAGATGTGGTACATATGTACAAAGGAATATTACTCAACCATAAAAAGGAACAAAATTGGGTCATTTGTAGAGACATTGATGGACCTAGAGTTTGTCATACAGAGTGAAGTAAGTCAGAAAGAAAAAAACAAATATTGTATACTAACACATTTATGTGGAATCTAGAAAAATGGTACAGATGAACCAGTTCGCAAGGCAGAAATAGAGACATGGATATAGAGAACAAACGTATGGACATCAAGGGGGGAAAGCAGGGACAGGGGTGGTAGGATGAATTGGGAGATTGGGATTGACATATACACACTGATATTTATAAAATAGATAACTAATAAGAACCTGCTGTATTAAAAAAATTAAAATAAAATTCAAAAAAGTAAAAAAGTGTAGGCAAGATACTATAAAAAATATAATTTATATTTTACATAATTATATGCAGAATATTAAGTTTGAGTAAAATGAAAAATTTTCTATAATTATATATGAAATATATCAAATACATTTATATATCATATAAATATATTTGTATTATTTATATATATAGAGAGAAAAAGAGATAACTAATAAAACAGCAAAATTTTTAAAAGTCAGATATTAATTCAAGAATGCTCTCCAGAGGTAGACAATTTTATAAACAATATATTCAAAGTTTAAAGGCACAACTAATTCCAATGTTGTGTAATTTGTTTAAGTACAAATAAAGGTGTGGAAGGTGTTTATTTCATAACTCAGTTGATTGTCTATATCTCATTGAATATCAGATAAAAAAGTGCATTTCAAGAGTAAAGCATCATTAACAAAGGATTTATTACCTATCTGGAAGACTAAGCAGTTTGAAATTACTAAGAGAATTCTCTAATTGTCTGGGCACATAAATATCAGAAAATTATTAACTTTTGTTTTACTAATAATGCTTTCTTAGAATATACAATAGGTATAAAACAACAAATTCTTTAAATACCTAGAGGCAAAATATGGGGAACATATGAAAAAATAATTTATGTTGAAGAATATATGAGTTTAATTTATTGGCTTAAATTAATCAAAACCAAAATCTTCACCAAGTATAGTTTCTGGTTAAAGTAGACAGATTGAACCCACCTCCTTCCTTCTGCTCCCTACTAAAATCTCACTAAATTACAAGTAAGGAACGTTAAATTAAAAAGCCAAAGAACAGTAGAGTAGAAAACAGCAAACAAATTTTGGAAGCTGGAAAGCAGCTGAAATAGTAGTAATTGATTGGCTACCCTAAGAAAGCTAAACTCACCAAAACCTAATGTATAGGAAGCTGAGAGCAATGTGATTTGCGCTAATGAATCCTAGAAAGTCTCCAAATAGGCTACATTAATGAAATGAAGAATTAGTTGAACACCGGTTTGATAAAATTTATATACTGCAGCTCTTTCTTATGTTACAAATCCAACCAACTATTCTTTTCTAACACCAGCATAATTCCTTTGAACCTCAGTTCTTTATCTAGAAAGTTAGGACAATAATATTACATACCTCCAGAGTTGTAAGTATCAATAGAGATATACATTTATAAAATAAATATATTCAAAAGTATATATATTCTAGTCACTTAACATATTTTAAAATCAGGCTGCGGTTGTTTTCTTTTAAAAAGTGGTTATTTACCTTAATTTTGAGACCTTATGTAAGTCTGTGTCTCTTGACTTCAGTTTCTTTATGTTTAAAATGTGAGTATAGGGTGATGTTTACTAAGAACCTCTCTTGTTCTAAGGAAGTCATGATATAAATACTTCATTATAAATAAAGATTTTTAAAATGTGATCTTAATAGAAAACAATAAAGGAAGTAAGTAACCATTAATAAATGGCTACAAAAGCATAAGTGCTGGAACACAGTGGCAATGCCAGGTACTTGCTAAGGAGTTTTGGGTGCTTGTGACTGCCCCCAGAAGAAAAAAATGTATAAGCTAGAAGAAAAACTAGTCAAAACAGTGTAAAAAATAGTGTCAACTAGTATGTTTTAACCTCACCTGATATCCCTTTGGAACAGGGGACTTCTGGAAGAAAACGGTGCTGTGAAGCTTCTGTGACCAGCAGAGAAAGACCCCGCCCCACCATACCTTCTCACTGAGTACGTTAATTGGGAACATTTACCCCACTACCACTCTTATCTAACTTGAGGAAGAATTTTTTTCTCAACAAACTGGTCACCTCTCTTTGTCATTAGGAAGGTGAGATGATCTGTTTGATGTGTAAATTTGAGGCAATTAACCAGGCACTTGACTCACCTCTGCCTTCCTTCCTCTTGGGAGGAAGCTATCAGCTGCAGAAACACTTTGGGATGGTGGCCTCTTCCAATTATCCAGGGTTGCCAGCAACCTGCAGGGCAGGGATGATAGGATCATTCGTTTTCCAAATGAACAGATCTACCAAAATCTGTTCATTATCAGTAACAAAGGCAATATTTTGGCTCCCATGCTATCATTCTTTCTTTATTTCTCAAATTATTCAGAACTGGGTAAGAAAGAATGATGCTATTTAAGAGGACTTTTTGGAAATCCCAACAAGAATACCCCTGGAATGTTCTAAGGAATAACAGATATTTATTTAGAGACTAATGGATGGAAGCAGGTGATGAGGAAAGAGGGGAAGGACAGTGTAATCCACCCCTGCACACCACCTGAGCCACCATCAAAAAGTCACTTTATTATCAGTCAAGAAAGGTAAAAAAAAAGGCTTAGAAGAGTCAGCAAAGCATGTTTAATAACTAGCTAAGTTAAATTAGCTGTACACACATCCCAAAAAATAAGGCCTCAAGGTACATTTCAAGATTGATAACAGAATTGTTAGGGAACCGTTGACCAAAACTGCCCGCCTTGGCCAGGCAGGATGATAACTGCTTTCCTGAGTTGTCTCACAACAGGAGGTCCTGATAAAGAACACGGTGCTGCCACCGAGAGAATTCGGGAGGGGCCGAAAGGAGGAGGGAGGTGATGATATGTCCTGCCAACCTCCCAGAAACCCTCACGCTGGAATCCATCTTGGCTGAGAGATGCATGTGCCACCTGGAAGGACCCTGAGTCAGACCAAATATGGGCCAAGCAAGATGACTGGCCAGAGACAACCTGGAAACTAACCCCATTAGCATAAAACCTGAGACCTCAAGCCACATAGCTGAACAGTTCTCCTGGGTTCCCTTACCCTGCTGCTCTCTACTCTGGCGCCTCTTCCCAATAAAGTCTTTTGCTTTGTCAGTACCTGTGTCTCCTTGGACAACTCATTTCCGAGTGTTAGACAAGAGCTCGCTCTTGGGCCCTGGAAGGGGTCCCCTTTCCTGCAACAGACTTATGAGCTATATCTTAAAACTAGCAAGAAGGGGGCTTCCCTGGTGGCGCAGTGGTTGAGAGTCCGCCTGCTGATGCAGGGGACATGGGTTCGTGCCCTGGTCCGGGAAGATCCCACATACCGCGGAGAGGCTGGGCCCGTAAGCCATGGCCACTGAGCCTGCGCGTCCGGAGCCTGTGCTCCGCAACGGGAGAGGCCACAACAGTGAGAGGCCCCCGTACCGCAAAAAAAAAAAAAAAGAAAAAAAAAAAAACTAGCAAGAAGATTGACATTTAGTATCTTTATACTTATTTAGCAAAGGGATGAAAAATTATGGAATTCTTTATCAGTAAGAAAGGTCACAATAAAGAAACGTGTATAACTTCAACTCAGACTTAAACCAAACCCAACCTGGATGAAATTGGAAAGTCACAGTCTTAGATTACTTATTTCCTTTCCTGTTTATTTGCATGTCAGTGTCCTCATGCAGTTAAAAATAAAGCAGAATTTTACTTTTCAAAAAAAAATCAAATAATAAAGTATATATTATGGTAAGGAATGATAGTTTTAGCTTGACATTTGCTTTTAATTCTCATAAGTTTATCAGTACATGGAAATTCTATAGAAATAAATGTTGGCTAACAGTTTTTTAAATGACAGTTAAGTTTGTCTAATGAGGGTATAGGCTTGCTCATGAGATCATGAGTTTCTCATCATTCTCAGAGTCCAAACAGCTCAGTGTCTGATAATTTGGTAGGGATGCTGATGATTTCCAACTCAATGTTCAACACTAATCTCTTTATATTTTCCTATTTTTAAAATTTGAATTTATAGATATTTCATCATTTCTTCCTTAATCATTGTTTAGGAATACTAAATAACAATCATTTTTCACATCTGTCAAGAAAAGTTTTTTTAGAACTTTTTTCTTTTGATAACTTCCAACTACAGAAAACCCTTTCTTACTGTATATGCTAGTCTCTCTTCAGCCTTACACACTAAGAACTTTTACTTTATTTAAGACTATTTAATATCTTTAACCTTGTTGTTTTAGACTCTCCTTAGTAAAATGTTTACACCATCTGTGAATAATTAATTTTAAGGTGTAACTACAGTCATGGGTTCATAGTCTCATACTGCTAAGAAAGTGAACGAATTGTGTAAATCAGCAGTGGTTTGGTATACACTAATGTTGGAAAGTGAATAGCATAAGGGCTGCCACTCCTAGTCTCTTGACTATTAATCCATTACTCTTTCTTCTTAAGAACAGGCCTTTGACATCCTACTCAACATAAGACAGTAGAGATGGAGCTGACTTGGCCCATAAACAAGCGATAAAACCTAATTGCAACCTAGATTGTACACCATGCCAAACATCTCTTGGTGTGATTTTTTAAACTGAATCATTGTTGACATTGCCTCTTAAGTGTTTCAACATATTTAGAGGATTTGAACAAGAAGATGAATGTGATTTTAGCTCTGGCAGGCAGCCCTTTGGCAAATAAATTACAATAAATGGCATGCACCTGTGGGTGAATTGAATACACTTTACCCCCTTAAACCTGAGGAAGCTACAACTAACAAAATGCCATACAGTATGCAGCATTTGTGTGAAAAATATTCAATCACACTATAAATGCAACTCAAAATTGAGCGAATATTATCGGACAGACAGGTGACAGGAATAGGTAATATGACCAAAACATATTCAATCAAATTCTGCTGTTACTTAATTTTATTAGTGTAACTGTTATTATATAAATAGCACAATTATTTTAGGTATCTTAGATAAAATATGTGTTAAACTATTCCAAAATATAAAACAGAACAGTCACTAACATGCATAGTAGGAGACAGTAGGCGTTAAGATCCAAAACATAACGATAATCCTTTGTGTCCCATATACTGCAATGAGTTCAAGATACAAATTACTGAAAACTGTAGATACATTTTAGCAGAAGCAGCGACAAGCACAATAAATATTAAGAAAGATGAAGACCTGACACTGCAATTCCCCAAAAGAGCCCACAGTTAGATATGTACACTTTTCTTCACCCAAGGCATTCCTTCTCTGTTTCTTGAACCAGTAGGTGTAAAAGAAATACCAGGAAGTTCAATATTACTCTACCTGCTTGACAAGCAGGGGCAAAATATTTGACAGTAAACAGGATTTGAAAATAAGACTTGTACTTAGCAGAGGGAAGCAAATGATGAACATCTACCTAGAAAGTGTGATGAATTAGAAAGAAGGCCAGTAGCAAAATAAACACTTATGAAATTGAAATGATAGACTAAGGTGGGAGGGGGAGTCGGGGAGAGAGGGAGAGCAAGAGGCATATGATTAAGATAAAAGAAAGACACACACATGTATACACACTATATGTAAGATAAATACTAATAAACACTCATTCCCATCTTCACAGAGAGAAATGCTATAATGGAGCCACATAGAGAGACAGTATCCAAATATCTGATCTAATTGACTGATACTGAAAAGTTCTCAGCCAGCACCATTTTGAGTTAGTGTTACTATTTGAACTCTATTTTGCATAGAAATCCCCCCAAAAAAGACAACTGTTAGGAATAAAAATATGTATACAAATAAAAAAGAAAAAATATAAACAAAATTTTACGAATAACCGATTTAATAACATTGATTTTTTTCTTATAGATAACATGTATTTCAAACTTGAATTGCATAATATTTCTGGTCTATTTTGTAAACAATATTGGGTTGAAAAAATAAAGTGTGAATACAGATTTATCCAATGGGGTATAGTAGCTTAGCTTAAAGGACTGTAACTGTGCACATAGTTCTTAACACTTATCTTTAAAAGAAGAGCCTAATTGTGTAAAAGTATTTTCCCAGAAAATTATTTTTAATCCTCCTAGAGGCAGCCTTTCCATGTATTTGCAAGCTCAATAAGAAAAAGAGGGTTTAAGAAAAAAGGACCAAGCTTAAATAATAGAAAAGATAGGCTACAATGCTGGCATAGTTAGAAAATTCAATGTTTAGGCTGAGATAATTATTATTTCATTCTTTGAACATAGCTGTATTTCTATTTAATTATATTTACTAGGACAAATTTTATAGGGATAGCTATAAGGAAGAATTAATTTTGATCCCTGAAATTTTATATGGAAGCAAAAGAAAATTGCCCAGAAATCACAAGAGTACAAATTTGGTTTTATGAAACTGAGTCTCCCTTCCCACTCAAGGTGAACTAGCTGATTACTCTACTCTCTGGAAGTTAAAGCTGTTTGCAATTATTCTGAAGAATTTAAGAAGGATTTTGAAAAAGAACATAAAATTACATCTGTCGACACCAATCGTTCCTCATGAATATCCCCTAAACACATACTTGTTATATGTTTAGCAAATGCTGTTGCACACCATCATCACTGCCTGAAATTTTATTACTGATAGTATAATTTTGCTAGTCATAAGAAAAGAAATCTTGCTTTTTACAGAATCTGATAAAAAAACGTTAAAATTCTTCATTATTTATTTCTCCTTTGAAGTCTTAGACATAGTAACTGAAATTGTTCCATGTAGCCTTAGAAGCAGCAAACTTGGTGTGAGACTCAGCCTAAAAATCCAATTTTAGCATGGAGCTATAAAGTCAAATTCCATATTTCTTTGACTTTTTCCTGTTTTTGTCGACATTTTTCATAGTTCGATTGAACTACTTGAAATTCTTACTATTTATCCAAATACAAACAAAACCAAATGGCTAAAACTCAAAAAGCCACTAGAAGGTACTTTACGTATACCATTCTAATAAGCCAGTAAATTGCTATCATTTATATTTCCTTCTGTCTTCTTTTCATTTTTTAATTGGGTTATTTTCTTCTACTTACAAATATAAATTAAGAAAAGTTCTGGTTTTGGTATGTTGGAGTAGTTTTTACTGATATAACTTCACGATCTCCCAGATAACAATTACAAACTCTAAGCAAAATACTTTTTAAGTAACTATTTGAAGGCATGGGCAATCAAATAAAAACATAAAATTAAGAGAAATTATATTTTTAAAGTGAATTCCACCTTTCACTATACCATATTCCAGTCCACATGGCATGAAGTGACTGAACTCAAGCCGAAAACTGCTGCCTCAGTGGTTTAAGGTTTCAGAAGCTAGAGTTGATGGAAACCGAGAGTAAAACTCCTGGGAAAAAAGAGGACATTGAAAGAATAGGTCCCAAACCTGCATATAACCATCCTCATATCGTTGACTGTGCCCTAAACTGTGCACGTCTGAAGAAGGCTCCAATGATAAAAGTGGAAGTCATCAAGTGTAAGGCTGAATTAACTGGACAGATGCCTCAGTTTCTTCCCACAGAAGAAAGATAAAATTTTGAGTTTGGGTTCTTCTCAGTGAAACATCATAAGATCATGCCTTAAAGCTATAGATGATGTAGCAGGACTAAAATATCTATCTTGAACAAAGATAAAACAAAAAGAGATCTCTTCTAATAAAGCATAAAACCAAGCCTCCATGATTCAAGATTAACAGCCAATAATTTACTGTCTGAAAAACAAAAATCAACATTCTTCAGAGGAAGTTAATGGAATCCAGAATTCTATTATTATCTAAAATATCTAGATATATTTTTAAAAGTAGGGAAATGTGGCCCATATTTTGTTTTTGTAAAAGTTAATAAAAACAGATTTCCAGATAACCCAGAAGTTGGAATTTCTAGAAAAGAACTTTAGAGCAGGTATTTAAAACATATTCAAAAATCAAACGGGAACTATTATCAAAATGAGTGAAGATCTGGAGGATCTCAGTAGAGAAATGGGAAATATAAAAAATAACCCAATAGAAATTTTAGAGTTTAGAAGCAGAGTATCTGATATAAAAGGTTCACTGAAACTGATCAACAGATGGTTGGAAATGGCCAAAGAAAGGATCAATGTATGTAGAAAACGTTCAATGGAAATTATCTAATCTGAAAAATAGAGAAAGGAAAATAACAAGAAAACAAAAGTGCATCAATGATCTGTGACACAAAATCAAGTAATCTGTTATGTGTAATTGGAGTTCCAAAAGGACTTGAGAGAGAAAATAGGACAGAAAAAAATGCATGAGGATTTAAGAGCTAATTTTCTTCAAAATTTGGTGAAGAACATAACCAATAAAGAGCTCAGCAAATACAAAGTAGTATAACACAAATTAGACCATATCTAGACATACAATCAAACTGTTGAAAACCAGAAGAAAAAATATATATATTACAAAGAGAGATACAACTCTACAAATGTTGGCTGACATTTCACTAAATACAGTGGAGACCAGAATGTAATGACATCTTTAAAGTGATGACATTAAGACAAATAACAACAAAGACTTCCATTTCTGGGAAGATAGAGTACAGATACTTTTCCTTATTCCCTCCTCTAACTACAGCTAAATTCCTAGATTGTGTGTGTGTGTGTATCGCAAACGTTCATACCTAGAGAGAGAGAGACAATAAGAGAGAGTGTTATGGTATGAATTGTGTTCCCCCAAATTCATATTTTGAAGCCCTAAACCCCTGTACCTCAGAATATGATTGTATTTGGAGATACAGCCTTTAAAGAGATGATTAAGTTAAAATGAGGGCATTATGGTTGGCTTTAATCTAATGTGACTAGTGCCCTCATGAAAAGGAAATCTAGACGCACAAACACCAGATATATGCAAGACAATGTGAGAACACAGCAAGAAGGCAGCCATCTACCAGCCGAGGAGAGAAGCCTCAGAAGAAACCAAACTCGCTGACACCCTGATCGTGGACTTCTAGCCTCCAGAACTGTGAGAAAATAAATTTCTGTTGTTTAAGCCAGCCAGTATATGGTACTTAGTTAAGACAGTTCTAGAAAACTAAGATAGTTAGATGATAGACAGGTAGATAAATAAATAGATGACAGATTGTGTGCGTGAGAGAGAGAGAAAGAGAAAGAGAAACTCTAAGAAAACTCTGAAAGGCAGCAAGAAGAAGGTAGAGCAGCAGTGACTTCAGGACCTGAGGGACAGCAGGATGGTGAGTTCTCCGGGATTTCTTTTTGCTCATATCTCAGACTTGGAGTTGAAGAAGCTGGTAGCCTACAAAAGCCAAAGAGTGCAGACAAAAAAAGTACCCATAAGAGCCTATTCTCTCTAGCCAAGGTACCAGGAAAGGGCAATCTAGAAGAAAATGCCTAGATAATAAGTAATCTACTCCAAACAAAACCGAAAAACAAAACTATGGCCTACCCCATCCACAGCAGCAAAGTCTGAGTGGGAAACCTAGATTTCCACTCTTGTGAGGCTGTAATGAAGTGCTCTAACAACCCCTCTGAGGTAGTGTCAGAGAAGGTCAAGTAAGGAGTTAAGATTTTCATCACCATCATCTAGTAACGAGCTCCCCAGAGTTAATGGATACCACAGCTTAGACTTTCACAGCCACCCAGCAGTAACAAGGGGCCCCTCCCACAGGTGTCATAGCACGCCCAGTGGAGACTCAGGACTGTCACACAGTGGTAATGAGGCCATCCCACCACAATGTCAGTGGACTCCATAGGGGGAGCTCAAACTCGCATGCCCACCAAAGAGTAACAAGGAGCCTCCACTCCCTTGGTTGTCAATAAAGACCAAGTGGGGAACCTGTACTTCTATCTCCGTTAGTAATGAGGCAACATTCCCCTCCTTTCTCTGATGAAACAGAAAAAGCAAAGTAACCCAGAAGTTTAAATAAGATCCAAAGTCTGAGACCATAATATGAAAACGTCCAGATTTCAATTGAAAAATCACTCCTCATACCAAGAACAAGGAAGATGCCAGACTGAATTTTAAAAGAAAATACAATCATTAGATGCCAAGACCAAACTGACAGAAATGTTAGAATTACCTAACATAAGGAAACCTGAATGAAACCCCAGAGGCTTATGCTGAGTGAAAAAAATATCAAAAAGTACAAAATGTATGATCTCATTTATGCAACACTCTTGAAAAGACAAAGTTATAGAAATGGAGAACAGATTTGTGGTTGACAGTGGTTAAGGAGAGGCTAGAGATGGGAGAAAAGTGGATATGGCTACATAATGGCAACATGAGGGATTCTTGCAATTGTAAATATGTTCTGCATCAGTGGAAGGCCTCAATTAGCCTCGGGGCTGACATTTAATTGGGGAACATTACTTAGATGGTCTGCTACCAAGGGCTCCTGTGATCCATCTGTTTACCAGCGCCTTTATTTGTCTGGAATTATGTGGACACATATATTTGATACTATCTATGCCCATTGGAACACGAGATGATGTTCTGATTATCTTAAGTCCACGGCACTGTGGCTCAGTGGCTTCAGTGTCATGATTCTGGGGGCCCTGAGCCTGGTGGGAGTGAAGAGTGACCAGACCACTCCCTGCTGCACTGCTCTGACCACTGGAGACCATCTGGGTTGCCAGACTGACACTCTAGACAGCCACAGACCTTACGATTACGGCGGCAATTTACCTCCATCCAAACAACAGGACGAATAGTTTTTTGAAGGGTTGTCCTTGGGAATTGGTGGAAATAAAAAAAGACATACAAAGCAAAGAAAAATATAGATGGTGGAATAAAGAACTGACAAATGAAGTTTATGTAGGAATTTTTAAAACAAGTCATTACAAAACACTCTCGGGTCTTTTGACCACATAATTAGATATGACTAGGCAATCTGTTACTATATTTTAAAGAATTAAGTATCAGAAGATAAAGATTTAGAGCATATTGCTTGGATTTCAGTCCAAGTATTTGCTATCAAAATAATTCCCTATCACAGAACCCAGGGACTCTTCAGGATTTGAGATGACCTTGAGTATTTAAGTTGATGTATTCTTCTGCTTATTATAATTCTCTGAAATAATGAAAATTATTTGAGTTTTGGCACTTTAGAAAAAACTTTTATGTGCAGTAGAATACATATCTAAATGAACGTCTCTGTAGGAAAATGAACTTTCTTTTTAGAGAAAAATAAAAGCTGCTATGGAAACTAGGGGTTTAATGTTCTTTAATGTAACCTTTACTTACTGCCAAAAACTGTATTTCAGGAAACCATTCTGTTTTTTATATTTTAGGAGAATTTAAATAAGCAAAATGTTTTGCCAACTAGAGAGAAAAAACACATGACAAAACATAAAACAAAGAGGAAGATTATAGATGTAAATGCAACTATACTGACAGTTACAACAAATGAGTATGGTCCAAGTGCTCCAATTGTAAAATGGAGAAGAATAAGACTCGACTATATGTTGTCTACAAGAAATCTACTTTAAGTTAAAGACAAAGATATGTTAAAAAAAAAAAAAGTAAATGGACACGAAGTGATATACCACATAAGCACAAGTTAAAACAAAGTTGGAATGGCTATAAAAATAATTAGATAAAAGTTTTAGAGCAAGGAATATTATGAAGGATAAATAGTGATGTTTCATAATGTTATAGGGTCAATTCATAATTGAATTGGATGAAGGTGGTCAAAAGACACAAACTTCCAGTTATAAGATAAATAAGTACTCATACTAGGGATGTAATGTACAACATGATGACTAGAGTTGACTGCTGTATTGTATATTTGAAAGTTGCTAAGAGAGTAGATCCTAAAAGTTCCCATCACAAAAAAAATAATAAAAATTTTTTTGTATCTACATGAAATGATACGTTAACTAAACGTATCGTGGTAATCATTTCACAACATATGCAAGTCAAGTCATTATGCCGACCTTAAACTTATACAATGTTGTATGCCAATTATCTCAATAAAATTGGGGAAAAATGGGTCAATTTATCAAAAGACATAAAATCCTAAATATATATGCAACTAATCTTCAAACCTATATAAAGCCCAAACTGGCTTCAACAAGAACAAGTGACTTACTACCTGGTAGATACTCCATAAGCTTACATTTTTCTAATCCTCCTTCAAATAAACGGCAATGGGTGGAGAGGGAGGCACTAGCAAGGCACATATTTCCTCCCATCATGTGGGTCAGCACAGAGGCCAAACCTGAGTGCTTACATGGGGAGAAAAAGTTTGGGTTAAAATAAATGGAAAGAATGTAAAATAATCACTGAGGGTAAAGGAATTAACAAAGGAATTATTCATAAGGGAACATCAAACATTATTTTGGTATCTTGAGAAAGACTTAAAGCCAAAAAATAATTTTCTTTCTTAGTTTTGACTCAGATGCTGGTAAGGATGATACATTTTTTTCCACCTATGCTCCATCCTTACTAGAATAAAATGCCATGACCTGGGAGACAGTATAAAGCAACATCGTTATTGGAATGGCTTATGTCATATGCTCCAGTGAAATCACAGAAATCCTCCTGATGTCTAAATGGACAATGGCTTATGTCATATGCTCCAGTGAAATCACAGAAATCCTCCTGATGTCTAAATGGAACAACACTAACATGGTATGTCTTTGGCTCTCATTTTACAGGTTATATTTACTATTAGGACCCCAAATGAGAAGATACCTATGAGAATTTCTTTCCCCAGGTCAAACATCATGCACTCCGTTTTGTGTTAGAACTGAAAATAATTGTGTACCTATAAATTTTAATGAAATGTTAAGAAAATATTATAATGGCAGGCATTAATTGCCTAGTGTCATAGTATTATACACCAATACCTTTAAGGAAAAACAAAAAGAATATTGGTGTTATTGAGGTTGATCAATCAATCCGTACAGCTAACCTAGTGGTTTCATACACTAGAGATACAATATCTGCAATTTAGAGAGACTACCTATAGAGGACATTCTGGTATCCACAAAAGTATATATAGGAGTACTCATTTCCCATATGACTTTGTCCTGGGAAACAGGGCGTGTTTGGTTACAAGATATGTTTCCCAATTACACATAGGCAATTAGTGCATAGTAGGAACAACATACATGATGGATAAAAGAACATTTACTACCAGACCAAAGAGTGCTTTATGGGGAATAAGAGAAAGCCTAGGAATGTTTACATGAACGGAATTTGCTTTAACTAAGAGAGTTCTCAAAAAAAAAAAAAAAGACCCTGCAAAAAAAGGTGGCTTGGGGAGTATGAAAATTTTATGAGGTAGACATCAAGCTGTTTAGTTTGATGATGCAGTTTTAACTAAATAGTTTTTACAAATGGAACAGTTAAGACAACAAGCCCGAACAGAACAGTGAAGAAAAAGCTTTGTACTATAGCACAAGCAGGAGTTTTAGATATAGTACTTCAAATGAAGGCCAAAAAAAAAAAAAGCCAATCCCATTGGCCTGGTATACAACTGCCAAAACACAGGTAGTCCATTCATGGAACTATATGGATCCCCTTGTTAACACAAGGTTCCAAATGGGGAGTATATTTTACATAGTCTTCTTTTTTTTTTTTTTTTTGCGGTACACGGGCCTCACGGGCCCAGCCACTCCACGGCATGTGGGATCTTCCCAGACCAGGGCACGAACCTGTGTCCCCTGCATTGGCAGGCAGACTCTCAACCACTGTGCCACCAGGGAGCCCCTTACATAGTCTTCTTAACAGCTCTGGCAACAGCAATGGACCAGAATAAGATAGCTCAATTGTACAACTTGTGAGTATAGAAAAATCTTTAACTTTTACATGAATACTACCAAAAGACAGTTAAGGGGCTTTCTTAAAAGGCTCTTCCATTTGAATCCCATTTTGATTTGATCCTGTGTGATGAAGGAAGGTACCTTCACTCAGAACACCTAGAACTCCATATTTCACTAACACATCATTTTTGGTTAATAACTGTGTACATAATAATATTTGGCACACAGGAAATAGTTATTTCTATTGGGAAGCAACAATAATACAGTCATAATTTCTGATTTGTTTTGTAATTATATTTTTAATATTCATAGAAATGGTGCAATTTGGTACAATTCTGAGATCATTGGTAAAGTCAATTTGATAGGTGAAAATAAGACATGATAATACAGACATAGTTGATCAAATGTACTAGGAAACTGAGTGAAAATCTGCCTAGGATGCAATCTCAATGGAAGATAGTGGCCTGAAGAGGACTTCTATCTCATTAATAATGTATTAATTATTTATTATAATTTATAAGCATAAGCTTATAATAAAGTTCAAACTACAGTAGGCAAAGACTGTAAGAAAAGAGTTAAGTTGGTGCAAAAATATGGTAAAATTTGCACAGTAATTGTGTTAGTTTAATTGTCTCCTTAAATTGATACCTATACCTCACTGGTACAGGGTGGATTTATTTCAGCTGGCCTGGATTGATCTCATGCTTATCTCCAGAGCTACTGACCCTTGGGCAATGCTATGGAACCTATTGTAAAGATAAATAATATTCTGCAACCATGTGTCTGTGAGTTGTTCCAGAACAGGATTTAATAGCTTGACAATACTGTTGAGAAATACTAATTGGATTTATGATTTGCACCTGGTTTCAGTAAATGGTAGTGATAATCAGGGGCTCCACTAGGGCTGGTCACATAACTACAATATGCCTACAAAATCAGCATACTCTAAAAAATCTTCATCATGAGAGACCTTGGGCTTCCTGGTACTAACATGCTTCGCTTACAGGCAGGTTGGTAATGGTTAGGGACCTTCAATAATAAAGTTGTTTTGTGAGTAGAAACTGTTTGAGACCTGTGAGTCCTTGTAACAACCTCACAATTAAGTTGATTAATGTGAAATTAACTCAATTGTATAGTCCAATACCATTTTCTCAAAAACTGATAGAACAAACATAAAGATATAGATGAATTGAACAACACCATCAACTTTGCCAAACTGGCATGTATAGAACATTCTATTCCATGTTAGGTGACTAAGCATTCTTCTGAAGTGTACACAGAACATTCATCAAATCAGACCATATTCTGGTCCATAATCAAAAGAAATTTAAGAGGATTGAATTCATAAAAGCATGTTCTCTGAACAAAACAAAATTAAACTTATAGAAAGATATCTGGACACTTCCCAAGTATTTGAAAACTAAACAACACACTTGGAAAAAACTCATAGTCAAAGAGAAATCACAGGCAAATTATAAAATATTTTCAATTGAATGAAAATGAAAATACCACATACGAAAATATGAGGCACATACTAAAGCCTTGCAGGGAATTTTATAGCATTAAATTAAATGATCATTTTAGGAAAGAGGAAAAGTTTCAAAGCAGTGATTTAAGTTTCAACTTAAGAAACTAGGAAAAAATATCAAACTAAATCTAAAGGAAGTAGAAATAAGGAAATAATAACAGAAATCAGTGAAATATAAAGTGAAACAGAAAATCAAAAAAAGGAGAGAAAATCAGTGAATTCAAAAGCTGGTTCTTTGAAAAGCACAATAAATGGATAAAATAAACTGATTTTAAAAAAAGAAGAAAATACAATTTACCCGTGTAAGGAATGAAATTAGGGGCATTACCATAGACAACTGATAATAAGGGAATTTTATGAAAAAACTCATGCCAATACATTGGAGTACTTACATGAAATGAACAAATATTTTGAAAGATACAAATTACCAAAACTAAATCAAGAATAGAAAACATAAATAGCCTGTTGCCTACAAAAGAAACTGAATTCATAATTTAAAACCTTCCAAGAAAGAAAACTCTAGGCCTAATGGATTCTCTGGTGAATTTTATCAATCATGTAAGGCATAAATAATGCTAGTTTGGGGCTTCCCTGATGGCGCAGTGGTTGAGAGTCCACCTGCCGATGCAGGGGACACAGGTTCGTGCCCCGGTCTGGGAAGATCCCACATGCCGCGGAGCGGCTAGGCCCGTGAGCCATGGCCGCTGAGCCTGCGCGTCCGGAGCCTGTGCTCCGCAACGGGAGAGGCCACAACAGTGAGAGGCCCGCGTACCGCAAAAAAAAAAATAATAATAATAATGCTAGTTTTACACTAGCTGTTTTTCAGTTCATTTTATAAGGCCACCATTACCCTGGTTTCAAAATTAGACAAAGATACTACAAGAAGACTACAATTCAACATCTCTCACAAAAAACCTTTACAAAATGTTAGAAAATTGCCTCAGGGAGAAGCAGGAGAGGATGACAGAGAGGAGGCTGAGGGAAGAATCAGCTCCTCGAGCCCCGTTCCGGACACCTGAGGAGTGAGTGCTGTGCAAGGCTTCAAGGACCCCTCAGAGGACACCATCTGTCCCCAGCTGCCCTGCCTCCTCATCTGTTATCACATTTTACAGTCAAAGAGCCACTGGGAAGGGAAAGCTCTCGGGATGGACCTTTGTGTCATGCAGACAAGCAAGCCCCAATGTCTCTGGACCTGCTGCCCAAGCTGAGCATCACAGCCCCTCACCACCCATGACACCCCACACTTACGACCCAGGCTCTTCCGGACCCCTCCTTAGGTACCTGAAAAGATGGTCCAAATACATGAAGACAGGACGTGGACCACCAAGGTCAGCCTTCCTGAGGGAGGAAACGGCTCTCCCTGACCTGGAGCATGCTCCTGAGCTCCCCTCACAACACCTCACTGACTGTAACTAATCAGTTCAGGCTGCTGCCCGAGCAGGTTCAATCACTCACAATCAGCTGAGTCATTCCACCCCAGGACATTAAGACGGCCTTGCTGCGAATCAGTCTCCTGAGATTTTCAAAGCCTTTCAGCTGCTTACAAAGCTCCTTGGCCAACCAGTGTCTGCTGGGCGCCCCTGCGCGTAGAAAGGGAGCATGTTGGCTTGTGTCAGTTGGGAATCATCTCATTCAAGGCTCAACACTTTCCAGCTGGAACCCACAAGGCGCAGCTCCCTCCATTCATCCCTATGCACAGTGTGACGGCACAACATAGGTCCCACTCCAGGGCTTCAGACCCCTAGAGCCCTTCAGGTGGGGTTTATCATTGGAGGGGGTTGTTGTCTGAAGGCTGCATATTTAGGCCATGGTGGGGCAAAATCCTGAGTATGCATGAGGTAGGTCTCTGTCTCTCCTCTCTGCCTTCTGAATACTAGGAATGTATTTATTTCACTGAAATTCTGACCACTAACGAGCAGTTGATGGGGAGAAACTGACACCAGAGAAACACCCTTCTCCACAACCACTTCCTCTCTAGCTTTAACATTTACTGGGGCTTCTTGCTCAACTAGGTCCATACCATGATGATTACAAACTTCCCAACTCCTCTATTCCTCCTAGTGTGTTACTTCTTATATCTTCATTGGAGGGGGGAAACCACGTACTTATGATGACAAAACAGTGTGGGAAACTCCAAGTGCAACACAGGACAAGCAGGAAGATATCAGATCTCTTCTAAGACACAGGCTTATAAATTTCGTAATTAAAAAAATTTTAAATGAGGCAAACTCATCACATGGTTTACACTAAATATGTGCAAGCTTTCTGTATCAGTCATAGCTCAAAGTAGGTTTTTTAAATTGAGACAGAATTGACATATAACAGTTTCAGGGGTGCATCATAATTTGATACTGTGATCATTTCTCAATATAAAAATAAGTCTAGTTAACATCACCATGCAGAGTTACAATGTTTTTTCTTGTGATGAGAACTTTTCAGATTTACTCTTAGCAATTTTTAAGTATAAATACAGTATTAATTACAGTCACCATGCTGTACATTACACCTCCAGGACTTATTTTATAGCTGCAAGTTTGTACTTTTTAAACCCCCTTCACCCATTTTGCACCCCTCCAACCTCCACCTCTGGCAACAACCAATCTGTTCTCTGTATCCATGAGATTTTGTTTTTTAGATTCCGCATATAAGATCATACAGTAAAAAAATTAGTTAATATATAAAAGGGATAATACATCATGACTCAGTGAGTTCAACCTAGGAATGCAAGATGAATTTTAAAATTTGGGGGTTTTAAGATGAAAACCAATCAATGTATTTCACCTCAACAGACAAAAAAAAGTAATATATCAGTAGATGTAAAAAAGGCATATAAAAAATTTAACATGAATTCATGATTAAAAACTCTCAGTAAACCAATAATACAAAGGAACTTGAACCAGTAAAGGAATTTGCATAAGACTTCATTTGTATCATACTTTATAATGAAATCCCCTAAGACTGGGAACAAGACAAGGATGTCCACTGTCACAATTTTTATTCAGCATAATGCTGGAAATTCTAGCCAGAGCAATAATTCAAGGAAAATAGTAAAAAGCATTCAGATTGAAAAGAAAGAAGTTAAATCATCTTTATTCAAGATAATCTGAACATCTATATAGAAAAATCTAAAGAATATACAAAGACTACCAGACTTAGTAAATGGATTTATCAAAATTATAAGATATAACGTAAATGTAAAAATTCAACTGTATTTCTATAAACTTGCCACAAACAATTGAAAATTAAAATGTAAAAACAAATACCATTTTAATATCATAAAACATATGAATTACATAGAAATAAACTTAACAAAATATATGCAAGATCTACATACTGACGTCTATAAAAAACTGCTTAGGGAACTATAGAAGACTTAAGTAAAGGATATATGTATATATATATACATATACATATATATCATGTTCGTTGATCAGAAATCTAATATTACTAAGCTGTTAATGCTCCTCAACTTGATATATAGGTTTTGATGTAGACTTTAAAAACCGGCTTTTAAAATTTATACATAAATGTAGAGGATCTGGAATAGTCAAATGTGTGAAAAAGTAGAATAGAGTTGCAGGACTCTTACTACATGAATTCAGTAATCATTCTAAGGCTACAGTAATTCAGACTGTGTGGCACTGGTGTAAGGGTAGAAATATAGATCAGTGGATCAGAATAGAGAGTCTAGTAACAGACCCATACCTATATGGTCAATTGATTTTCAACAGAAGTAACTCAATGGATGAAATGATAGGTGTGGTAGACTGAATAATGCCTCCTCCCAAAGATGTCCATGTCTTAATCCTCTAAACCTATGAAATATTACCTTGTATGGAAAAAAGAACGTTGCTCATGTTAAGGATCCTTTTTTCTGAGTGGGCACAATGTAATTATTCAGGTGGGCATAATATAATTACCAGGGTACTTACCAGAGGGAGGAAGAAGATTCAGAGTGAAAGAAGGCAATGTGATGACAGAAGCAGACTCAGTAAACTAGATTTGACAGTGTTATACTGCTGGTTTTGAAGATGGAGGAAGTGGCCAGGAGCCTTGGCAACCTCTAGAATCTGAAAAAGGTAAGAAGAGGATTCTCCCCTAGAAGCTCTCGAAGAAACCAGCACTGCCAACATCTTGACTTTAGCCCAATAACACTGATTTTGGACTTCTGACTTCCAAAACTATAAGATAATCAATTTGTCTTATTATAAGCTACTAAATTTCTGATAATTTGTCATAGTACTAATAGGAAACAAATACAATAGCCTTTTGAACAAATGGTACTGGAACAACTGGATAACCATATGCAAAAATGAAACTCCTACCTTACCTACACCACTATGAATTTTGAATGAGTAATAATCCTAAATGTGAGAGCTAATGATATACTTCTAGAAAAAGCACCATAGGAGAAAATTGGATTAAGAAACTATTTCTTAGATAGGATACAAAACCATGAATGAACAAACTAAATAAATGGGACTTCATCAAAATTAAAATATTTTGCTCTTTAAAATATACTATTTAGGGCTTCCCTGGTGGCGCAGTGGTTGAGAGTCCGCCTGCCGATGCAGGGGACACGGGTTCGTGCCCCGGTCCGGGAAGATCCCACATGCCACGGAGCGGCTAGGCCCGTGAGCCATGGCCGCTGAGCCTGCGCGTCCGGAGCCTGTGCTCCGCAACGGGAGAGGCCGCAACAGTGAGAGGCCCGCGTACCGAAAACAAACAAACAAACAAAAAAAACATCAGATAGCTACCTCACAGTTCCTAGAATTCCTAAAACAAACCAAAAAATCACACACACACACACACACAAACTGACAGTACAAGTATTATTAGTGACAAGGTAGAGAAACTGGAACTCTTATAGATGGCTGGTGAGAACTGTTGGCCTGCAAACTGGCCACCACAGTACACGGAGGGCAAGGATCTGAGGCCAAAGAAAGCCAGGCCACTCCAGATTGGTAGGTGGCACGTTTAATAAGCAAGAGAACTTACACACGAGGCTTGTCTTCAGCAGCCGAAAGACGAGATCTCCGCACCGACCGCCAGTCTTAAAAGTTTATGTAGAGGCCTTAACTGGGTTCAGTCAGCATATTCGGTCCAGATGGTCTCAACAACACCTTACTCTCTCAAGGCTGCGCTCTTCAAACAGCTTCCAGTGGCGGAAATGGTGGGCGGAATGTACATTCCAAGGACGGGGGAGGGGTGGAGGAGCCTCGAATGTCCAGAGTCCAGCATGCAGGTCAATCAGCTGTCGTGTCCTCTCGGTGACCTCCTCCAATAGCAATACAAAGAGGTACAGCTAAATTGGAAAATCGCTTGTTAATTTCTTATAAAGTTAAATATAAATTTACCATACAAATTATCCAACTAGCCAGTTGTGTAAGCAGAAAAATGAAACTAATTATCCTTAAAACATTTGCACTTGAATGTTCATAGCAACTTTATTCTTAATAGTTTCAAACTAGAAGAAACTTAAAATATCCATCAACTGGCCCTTAGACAAACAAATCATGGTATATTCATATAAGAAGATACAATGAATAATATTCAGCAGTGGAAAGGAACAAAGTACCACATTTCAAAATGAGCTGTTGTATGAAAATTTTACGCCAAAAAAGAAAGAACGATTTTCCCTATTTGAACCTAAACTAAAAGTGCACAATTTGGCACCTTCTTATGGTTTCTTACCATTTATTTTAGGAGTTATCAAAACACTCAGTTGTTTCATGGTTTGCACTTTCCAAATGTCACAAACAGAAAGTCACTTAGATGAACACGCTAGACCAAAAATCTACAAATTTCAAATTCCCCATTTAACATGTTTAAGGTAAAATTAAATGCCCGAGGCATTTAATTAATAAAATTTCCTGACCCTGGAGTAGCCTCCTCTGACAAATAGGCACATTTTATTTAAAAACAACATAAATATGCACAGATGTGGTTTCTGCTTTAGTCTTTCTATCAAGGGGATGAAACTCAGACCCCTTGTGATAAAGGAGGGGTATGGTTTCTACTGGGAAACTTTGCAATTAAATTGGGTCTACCCTTTAGAAAATTTCAGTCGCTTATACAAACTGTTTCTATTTAGTTTAACACAATGTCCACTATAACTAGCTATATTCTCTTTATATTACACATATTTTTTCAATTCTCTCTTCGTTTAAAAATAAGGGTTTACATTTATAAACCTGTTAGCATTGGCAATTATGTTAATCTATAATTTAATTGTGTAAGAAACACAAATCAAACTGGTTTAAACAAGAAAGAGAGTGTATAGGCTTTCCTAACTGAAAAGTATATGGTATCATTTCAGACACTTACAGTTATAGCCACTCAGATGTTATCATCAGGACTAGATCTTCATCTGCATCTCTCAACTCTTCTCTCTTCCATGTTGTTTTTATTTCCCAGGCAGTTCCCTTCCCAGTCGTGGCCCCCAGAAGCTTGATGCCTGTATCTCAGTGGTTCATGTAAAGAGTAATAACAGTTTCTCTTTCTTAATAGCTTCAGCAAAATGTCCTGAAATAACTGCTGTTGATCTGGTGAGGATAAATCTCTGAACCAGTTACTGTGGAGAGGAAAACAAAAATTCTACTCTTGGCCAGGCGGGTGGTCACGGCTCATTGCTAGAACTGAGGTATGGTTAGTATGTTGCAACCACTTGAACTGAGAGTTACAAAGTTGTGATTTTCAAAAAGCAAATCAATATCCTCCTAAGGAAAGTTTGGGATTAGAGGCTACTCAATCCATAAATTAAACAAACATAAAAGAAAACCAACAAACACAGTGGATCCTCTGCAGTAATTGAACAGGATGCTTAAATAAATCCTTTGCACAGAGTTGTTGCTTAAGAAATATTTGTTCACTGAATGAAGCACTTTAATGCTTACTTTTTCTGTGTAAACTCCTGTTGCTCTTAAAATTGGAATGGTTTCTCTCAAGATAAACTGATCTTCCTAAACTTTAGAGAGTTTTTCTTTTGGCATAGGAGAATTCTAAGAAAGATCCATGAAAATTACTCTCCTAATTTGTCTTTTGCTTCCATATTTTTCTTCCACTGATACATTCTTTTTGTATATCTAGTAATTAGTGCCAATGCTGTTTCAAAGAAGCTAACTTTCTTCATCCTAGTAAGGCTCTGGAGAGCAGGGCAGGAATAAAGCCACAGAAATGGCCCACCATGTACTCAAAAGATCAGTGATTTAAGACTTACTGTTATGGAACATACCCTATATATTTCATTACTATATATTAATTATTATATATTTTATATATTAATATTATTTTATATATTAATAAAAAAAGAGATTATTGTGAATCAGGTAAACTCTCCATCCTGGTTCCTTTTGTTATCAAAAGGAAAACTTTGTCAGACTTGCTGGCCAGAATTAGGAGAATAATGGGATTTTTCCTCTATAAAACTAGTCTAATTCGTTTTTTCCTCAGTATTTTGACTTCACTATCACAAACCTCCAGCTGACCAGGCAAATATTTTTAAAATCAATAGTAAAGGATATTGGGACTTTGAAATCAGAATTCTGATAAACAAAATTATTTTGACCTCCGAATTCTGATAAACAAAATTATTTTGACCTCCATGAACATCCTTTTCCCTTAACAATGGGTTTTTGAGAACCATAACTTCAAGTGTGAACTCTGCTTGACTTAAACCATCGTACCATCTATTGTGCCCTTAGAACTGGACAGAAGATCCAAATCAGGCTAATGAGATTTTAATCCTGCTATGGGCCGGAGGAAGAGCAAAAAGCTTTCTCTTTCCTGCTGGATAAGAAGAAAAACTTTGATTTGGGTGCTGCTGGCCATTGTTTTATGGCCGCAAAGAAAGATGGTGCTGCAGAACAGAGTCAACAATGGTAAGCCGAGTGAAGAAATAGAGGATAATAGCAAGTCCTTAGTTGAGTTCCAGGATCAAGCCTCTCTGAAGCAATATTAGTTATACTAGCATTTGCTTTGAAGAGTCGATAAATCACCTTTATTGTTTAGGCCAGATTGAGACTTTCTGTGACTTGCGACTTAAAATATTCTAATAGATTCCAATTCATATTAGTAAGTATCAACAATTATTTCTTAATTTTTTTAAAAGAAAAAAGAAATCAAAGCACAATCAAAGATATAACACTGGGGACTTCCTTGGTGGCGCAGTGGTTAAGAATCTTCCTGCCAATGCAGGGGACACAGGTACGAGCCCTGGTCCAGGAAGATCCCACATACCTTGGAGCAACTAAGCCCAGGCGCCACAACTACTGAGCCTGTGCTCTAGGCGCCACAACTACTGAGCCTGTGCTCTACTGAGCCACAACGACGCAGCCCGCGAGCCGCAACTACTGAAGCCCATGCACCTAGAGCCCGTCTCCACAACAAGAGAAGCCACCGCAATGAGAAGCCCGCACAAGGCAACGAAGAGTAGCCCCCGCTCACAACAACTAGAGAAAGCCTGCTTGCAGCAACGAAGAAACAATGCAGCCAAAAATAAATAAATTAATTTATTTATTTAAAAAAAAAAAGATATAACACTGAATATGTCAGGGAACCTGAGTTTTAGTCCCTGATTTCCAAATAGCCAAGCTGTTAGATTTTCCTGGATTTTTAGTCTTTTAAGCATTAACATGGAACCAAAATCCTGTACTAAGCATTTTTAAGGCTCAAATGACACAACCTACATGAAAAGTCTTCATAATATCTAAGGGGTTATCAAAATTCAACTTAATACGGCGTTGATGCTAATGAAAGACTAAGACAAATGTTTCAAGAGCACCCTGGACCACTGGATTTGTCTGACTACTTATCATACTTGGTATGTGTGTGCAGTGAGGGCAAATTTAGGCCAAGTCTCCATCGACAAGAAAAAAAAAAAAAATCAGGCCAGTTCCCCAGATGATTCAAATAGCAAATTTACCTGCTCAGGGAATGACCTAATTCCCTTCACTTCCCTGGTCACTTGCCTCTAATGGGCACTTTGCTTTATAAGTAGGAATAGCTTTATCACCATGTCCTGTCCAAAGAGGAGGGGGAGTCACCTCTTTCTCTTCTCTTGACCTTCACTCTCTCTCGGTTGCCAGACTCATGATGGTCTATTGATAATCCCACAATACCTTCTTATATGAATAGAGACTGAAAGAAAATATAAAAACTAAGATAAAAAATCTGGTATTGAATCCAAGAAAGTTTTAAAATTTTGCCTGGATACAGTGTGTGTCTAGGCCACTGACATAAAATTCACCAAGGGTGGTTATTAGATTACCGGGTCCAGCCTCCATACCCATAGATTCCTGTCTAGTAGGCATGAGACAGAGCCCATGAAACTACAAATTTAATAAGCCTCCCAAGTGACTCTTAGGCACATGAAAGTTTGAGAAACATTAACACAAGTCAAGTCTCAATGCTTTTCCTCCCTTTTATAGCTAATTATTTGGTCCTTATAGTTGATTCCAAAACTGATTATAGACTTCTGAGGTGGTCAAAAATAGCCTTAGGAGATTGTCTAAGTAGTTTCCCATCACAAAGGAACAATGGGGGCTCTACTGTCATGACTATAGAGAAAAATAAATAAGTACCTATATGTTAAATTGACATTTTCTAAGGGATACCTAGCATAACACATATTTACAGAGAGGATGTTAAGCAGTTGAGCATATTTAGTGATAAGATACTTTTTGCTATTTGAAAACAACAAACACAATTGCGTTAGTTCTGTTTTTAAAGTAGCAGATCCCAGTTACTTTGCCTGCGAGATTACTCATCCAAATTTTTGTGGGAATTTTTAGCATAGACATATTGTATATGCATGGCACCAGGTTATTTTGGCACAATCACATCAGATTAAAGGTCTGCTGAGACATCCTGTAAATCTAGATAAAACAGCTCCCAATATCTGCGACTGTCAATGACAAAGCTCCAAATGCTCAGTCTTCAGAGCAGCAGCAGTAACTTATGTAACAGTCTACCTATAATTAGTATTTTGGCAAATCACTACAGATACCAAAGAATGTATCCAAACACTGTAAACTAGCTGTGTAAATGCAAGAGAGAAACATGAAGCAAAATAGGAATATAATCACCTAGATGAAAACATCCAGCTTATACATATATGCCTTCTAGGAGAAAGATGGAAGGAAGGAAGGAAGGAAAGAAGAAGGAAGGAAGGAAGGAAGGAAGGAAGGAAGGAAGGAAGGGAGGGAGGGAGGGAGGGAGGGAGGGAGGGAGGGAGGAAAGAAGGAAGGAAAGGGAAAAAAAACAAATTCCAGGTTTAAAATAATACTATTTTTCAATATACAGGTGAACACATGAAAGTTATTTAATTGTATCCACTAAAACAAACTTTTGAGCCAACAAATCTATAAGATATGTATTTTGCCAATATCAAATAGTTTTAGTATCTGATTCAAACCCTTTGAATCTTATAAAAATTTCAAGTGCTGTATAACACATCTCTTGATGAGTGAGAATTAATTTCATAATGGAGAGCAATGGTTTCATCCAATTTCCTCAGAGTTCCCTGGAGCATAATTAAGCCCCTTCTACAGATAGTGCTAACACCCTTTCTGACCATTTCCAATCATTTTTCCTTCAAGTGTGGGCCCAGCTCCTGAGATCTCTGTTTCAGCTGCCAAGCTGACAGAGGGGAGGGGGGGGGATAGAGAGGATGGACTGGACTAATAAATACAAACTAAAACAGGTTTCATCTTGGAGTAGAGTTAGTTTAGGTGTAGTTGATTCAGCAAGAGCACCCAATCTGAGTACCTGCTTCATGTCAGAACCTGTAGTAAGACCATAGAGTGAGATACTGTCTTTGTTATCAAGAAATTACAATCTGGTGGTGGGATTCTCCTTTCTGTGCTCCACTTCAGGATGACTTGATTCCAATCCTTTGTATTCTGACATTTCAGGACTTTCTTCTTTTGATAATCTTCTGTCCCCCAAGCTTTATTTTTATTACTTTAAGAGCTGTCTTCCTCTTACCTTTCCTTTGTATACAACAATTTTGAAAAGAAGTCATCCCTCAGTGTTTGTATTATTTAACCTTTCCTTAGAGTTTGCTGCTCCCACCATCTCATTGAAATCACTTTTGTCAATGTCCTCAATTACCTCATCAATGGTGATTTTTTAGTGTTTATTTGAATAAACCTCTCTAGTGCACATTATGCTGCTGTTTGATTCATTCGTTTAACACTTACTGAGTGTCCTTTAAGGTTCAGACATTGCTCCTTGTGCTGGGGATTTAGCAGTGAACAAGTCGGGCAAGTGCCTTGCTCCAAGGAAGCTGACATTTTAAGTGAACACTCAGTTTGGTTATTCATCAAATTCCTTTGCTTCATTGAAACCATGTTGTTGGTTCTTCTACCTTTCTTATCTTTCCACTCCATTCCTTTATAGTATCATTTATTCTATCTATGCCTTAAACATCAACACTCTTTACAAGGTTTTGCCATCAAACTGTTTTTATTCTTCCTCTCCATTCTCTCCAGAAGTGATTTCATCTACTCTACTACCATTTACTGATCCTGACTAAATGTCTATATCCATCCCTGAGATTTCCTTGAGCTTCAGACTTTCACATCCCAGCTGGAAAGCTCTACCTGCATGCCTTGAAGAACCTCCAAATTAATATACCCTAAAGCTTAACTCATCATATTCCTCTGCCTCCAAGCAATATCTTCTCCTGTGTTCTCTGTTGCATCTGGTGATATCATTAACCATCCCAACCTATGCTAAAAATCTTACAAACACCCTCAACTCTTTTCATTCCCTCAGTTGTCTCTATTCTCTATATACAATTAATCATCAGAATGAGCCAGTTTACATCTTTAGGATTCCTTGAATTCTTCTCTAATTCTTTCTTCATCATTTTTCTCACAGCCTAAGTTTGGACATTTCTAGCCTGGACCATGGCATCACCTTCCTGATGAGGTGATTGCCTCAAATCCATCTCTCACACAACATCCAGACTAATGCCTTTGCTTAATACTCTTGAATACTATCTATCAACCAAAATTCAAGTAAACATTTCTTGACTCACAGTAGGTATGTAGCAAATTTTTGTTAAACTAGATTGCTCTAGGCCATGGTAAATTATTTCCCCCTGTATTCTATATATTTTTGATAAATAGGGCACATACCCATACAGAATAAAACAATAAAATGCCAAAAGGTGGTACATGATTACTAAATAACCATTTTAGTTCTGCCTACAAGCTCTGAGGATTGGGTTTTAGGAGGAGTAAAAAGCCAAAACATGATTTTGTTTAGCCAGAGTCCCAAAGCAAGCTAATTTGCCTCAGGACATAATTTATTTATTGGGAAAACTAGCCAAATTCATGATGTTCTGCTATCAGACCGGAAGTAGACATTGCTTAAAAAAAAAATAAAGGTGAGATTTTCCTAAGCTTATTTTAAAAGACACATGTTTCTACAGGCAGTGTATTTTATCAATTCAGATAAGAAAATTTGGAATCACTTCTGTACATAAAGTGTTCTCAGATAAAATATTCACTCATTAATATTTTAGAATATAAATGGTGATTCTAAAAAATATTACTAAGATGTGGGCTGCCAGCTACTTAATACCACAAGGCCTGTTCTTGATATAAAAACATTAGCAATAACAAAATCACAGAATTCATTAAATAATTTAAATTAAAGCTTTCTGACCTACTCAGCTGCCCCCCTCATTCTTTTATATTAAAGATTAAGTTGGATGTTTACAGAAATTACTCCTCTATTTGTCCCTAGATTCATGTTACTATTATTCTTCATACTCAAACTAATGCATGCTTCTTCTAGTGATAATTTTTGAAAAGCAGGTTGGGTACCTTTTTTATGTAGCACCTCTAACGGTGAGGTTGTATTGGTATATCGTCATTCTGATGTTGTTGTCAATAATTGATGTATACATTTTGGAAGTATAAAAGATGTGTCATCACAAAAGCTAATAATGCTTTTGTGTATATTAGTCAGCAAAAGTGTCAGAGCTAGAGGTTGCCATATTGAATTCTGGAGGTTATTCAACAAAACATGTCCCTTACATTTGACATGTTAATATTACCTTCAGGGACAATAACGTGGCCTATACTTTACATGAGGTCAGCTCATTCCTATCATAAAGTAGAAATCATCTAGGGTTGTCTATTCAATGAGGCATCATGGATAACTTCCTTTTCAGTATATGAACAGCATGCACGATTCTGGATTCTTAATGGAGTCAGGTTTTCTAACCATATCACATTAACATATATGAACGAAAATCCTCTCAGGGGAATCCTACAAATTTTTTCTTATTGTTTTAAACACATATGCATGTATGTGTATATATGTTTTGAACATATATGTTTTTAACGTATATACACAAGTATACATACATATATTTCAAGCATATGAATTTTTAATGTAGAGATAAACATAGCCAATAGTTTCTGTGATAAATTTATAACATCTGAACTCAGCTCCATCATTGTTTTGTTACATAATTTTCCTGAAGGAAAAAAAATAACAAATATATTATCAGAAAATCTTTATTGTGGGTATGACTATCTTCCAGTAACTTGATATTCAAAAGATGATTGAATGGCTAACACATGGATTTCATATATCATTGCTTCTTTGCAAAGTTCAACAAACTCATTTTCAATTGCTACAGTATTGATGGAATTAAGAGAGCATGTAACATATTTTTTACTTTAAGTCCAAAAAACATAGTACTCATTTAATATTCCTTTGTAATAGCATCAACCTTGCTGGCCTGATGCAAGGTCTTGAGATATTTTTACTATAATGATTTCCCTTTCAATTTAGTTAGGATTCACAGCCCTGGAAGGAGAGTGGCCTTAGTGCTTTAGAATCTACCCAAACCACAGGGGGTGTCAATGCTAGAGCCAAGACTGGACTCAGGCACCCTTACTTACATTATGGCACTCATTACCAAAGGCTGTGATGTTAATTCTCTTTGGTTATAAACACTGTCATTTTTTAAATGTTCCCTTTAGAAAAAAGCTGGAGACCATGGTGTGAAAAGGCTGCATCTGTTCAATACTGTCTGCACCTCCCCTCTTGTTAGGTTCATGTGACAGGCTCAGTTGAATATTTATCCGTGACTAATAAGGACCTCTTTTCTAGACTCCAACTGACTCATTTTGAAAAGTCCGTGATATTGACATTCCAGTTACTACCTCTGGGACTCCTTCTCAAGCTGGAAATAAAAGTATCTGCTGCTCTGTTCATGTTAGACGCACCTGTGTGGAAAAAGCCATCAAATAAGCAAAGGCTTTCATTTCTACTTTTTTCAGTCTCATGTAACATTTCTTATTTCTCACTACTACCCTGATAAATAAAATAGATGCACTCTCTCGCCCATACATACCTTTTGTGCTTAAATATTTCCAAACCTTGTTCAAGGTTTCCTCTGCCAGGGATGCTCTTGTCCATATGTTCATAGGTTACTGATCCTTCACGGCCCAAATCAAAGTTCACTCCATCCTCAATGCCTCCTCTGTTCCCCGTTCCATGGCAGGACACACTATTTCTGTCTTCTGGACCTCCACAGAACTGTATATTTACTTGTGTTGTGGAATTGACTGTTTTATACCTTGTGCAACCTATTGCTCTTGTCCTAATATAGATACTTAGAAATTTTTTACTTTTTCCCAGTCCCCTTTGTATTACAGTTAGTATTGTCCAAATGTTTTCTACTCTTCAAAACTGTACGTTATAACATCATCATAACTGATAACCTTTATTCAACTTTTCCTGGGAGAAGCACATAGTACTAAGCACTTCAAATTAACTGATTTTATCCTTACAGCAGCTCTGAAGGTGCTTTTATTATTCCCATTCTTTAAGAAGGAAGAAATAAAGATGTAAAATACTTAAGCACCTTTCCCCAAAATGCCCAGTAATCCAAGGGCACAAGAAGAATCCAGAGAATAGTCTCTGAACTACTATATACCATATACCTCTATCTTGCAAAGAATAGGAATTAAAGTTCCTACATTATTTGATTAATGCCATAGAAGCTAAATTTTTAAATCATTTTTATTTATTTGGGTAAATTTTTAGAATTTTGCCATATAATTAGCAGAAAACCTTCCCCTGGAGTCAATATAAAGTGGTGATTTTCAACGAGCCAACTGCATTAGAATCACCAGGCACTGGTGTTAAGCTGCAGATTCCTGGGCAGCTTCCTACACCTACAGAATCAATAACTTATAGGAATGTGGGTTTACAAGCTCCCTGCATGAATCTTACACACTTTAAATCTGGGGAAGCTCTAGTTAAAGCAAAGTGCTGTGTGTTTTCTTCCCTGTCTATTGTGATGCGAGTTGACCTTTACCTGGTTATAGGCCATCCCTTATGTTTTCAGGCTTTCTGGTTGCAGGCTAGGAAGTTGCTGCTCTGATACACGAGGTTGCAACTTATAGCTCATGCCATTCAGTTACGCAGGGACTGCAACTTAAAGTATCACTGCAAACAGTCTGCCTCCAGATTCTGTGCTCAGACTTGGAAAGTGATAGATCTAACTGAAGCAGAAGCTTCTCAGAGGCCCCCACAGCTGCCATGCTCATTGCCTCCCCTTTATACTTAGGAGTGAGAAGAGGTTTGAAGAAATTATCACAGGCTTCACATATTTACCTTCTAACTAATTCTGGTGAGAGAAGGCAGTTTTATTTTTTTTCCCCAGTGACTAATTTTGGGAAATTTTTTTTTCCATTTAACTTTTCATTCATTCAGCAAACATCAAGTACCAGTATACGCAAGGCATTGTAATAAGAATGATGAATTAAAGATGAATTGAATATGATCTCTGCCAGGGAGGAGATGTAGCAGCCAATCACATGAGCAATTAAATTACACCTTGTGAGAACCCAAGAGAAGGAAAACTGCATGGTAGGTGAAGTAAAGAAGGTCAAGAGAGAGAGAAGAGCATTCCATGTAGAAAAAATAGCATGTGCAAAGAGGCTGAGGCAGGACAGTGTACTTAGTTTAGTGAACCTGCAAGTAGAAGTTAGGGCCAACCTTTTCTAAAGCAATTTAAAACACATTCTTCATTTTTTCCACAATTGAAATACAAAACACATTTCTCATCTCCTGCATGATAGTTCTTCTTGTTTTTTTTTTTTAACATCTTTATTGGAGTATAATTGCTTTACATTGTTGTGTTAGTTTCTGCTGTATAACAAATCATGTTCAGTAAAACCTTGTTATAATGTTCCCATAAGAAATTATTAGCTGAATATCAAATTCTATTTTTGTTTTTAACATCTTTATTGGAGTATAATTGCTTTACAGTGTTGTGTTACTTTCTGCTGTAAAACAAAGCGAATCAGCTATATGCATACGTATATCTCCATATCCCCTCCCTCTTGCGTCTCCCTCCTGTCCTCCTTATCCCACCCCTCTAGGTGGTCACAAATCACCTAGCTGATCTCCCTGTGCTATTCAGCCGCCTCCCACATTGGTAGTGTATATAGGTCAGTGCTACTCTCTCACTTCGTCCCAGCTTCCCCTTCCCCATCCCTGTGTCTTCAAATTCACTCTCCACATCTGCGTCTTTATTCCTTTCCTGCCCCTAGGTTCATGAGAACCATTTTTTTTTATTCCATATATATGTGTTATATATGATATTTGTTTTTCTCTTTCTGACTTACTTCACTCAGTATGACAGACTCTAGGTCCATCCAACTCACTACAAATAGTTCAATTTTATTTCTTTTAATGGCTGAGTAATATTCCATTGTATATATGTGCCACATCTTCTGTATCCATTCATCTGTCGATGGACCCTTAGGTTGTTGCCATATCCTGGCTATTGTAAATAATGCTTCAATGAACATTGCGATTCACGTCCCTTTTTGAATTATGGTTTTCTCAGTGTACATGCCCAGTAGAGGGATTGCTGGGTCATGTGGTAGGTCTACTTTTAGTTTTTTAATGAACTACCATATTGTTCTCCATAGTGGCTGTATCAATTTACATGCCGACCAACAGTGCAAGAGGGCTCCCTTTTCTCCACATGCTCTCCAGCACTGATTGTTTGTAGATTTCTTGATATGGCCATTCTGACCAGGGTGAGGTGATACCTCATTGTAGTTTTGATTTGCATTTCTCTAATGATTAGTGATATTGAGTCTCTTTTCATGTGTTTCTTGGCAATCTGTATATCTTCTTTGGAGAAATGTCTATATAGGTCTTCTGCCCATTTTTGGATTAGGTTGTTTGTTCTTTTGTTATTGAGCTGCATGAACTGCTTGTATGTTTTGGAGATTAATCCTTTGTCAGTTGCTTTGTCTGCAAATATTTTCTTCCATTCTGAGGGTTGTCTCTTCATCTTGTTTATAGTTTCCTTTGCTATGCAAAAGCTTTTAAGTTTCATTAGGTCCCATTTGTTTATTTTTGTTTTTATTTCCATTTTTCTAGGAGGTGGGTCAAAAAGGATCTTGCTGTGATTTATGTCATAGAGTGTTCTGCCTACGTTTTCCTCTGAGAGTTTTATAGTGTCTGGCCTTAGCTTTATGTCTTTATACCTTTACGTCTTTAATCCATTTTGAGTTTACTTCTGTGTATGGTTAGGGAATGCCCTAATTTCATTCTTTTATATGTAGCTGTCCAGTTTCCTCAGCACCACTTATTGAAGAGGCTGTCTTTTCTCCATCATATATTCTTGTCTCCTTTATCAAAGATAAGGTGACCATATGTGCATGGGATTATCTCTGGGCTTTCTATCCTGTTCCATTCATCTATATTTCTGTTTTTGTGCCAGTACCATACTGTCTTGATTACTGTAGTTTTGTAGTATAGTCTTAAGTCCAGGAGCCTGATTCCTCCAGCTCCATTTTTCTTTCTCAAGATTGTTTTAGCTATTTGGGGTCTTTTGTGTTTCCATACAAATTGTGAAATTTTTTGTTCTAGTTCTGTGAAAATTGCCATTGGTAGCTTGAAAGGGATTGCATTGAATCTGTAGTATGCTTTGAGTAGTATAGTCATTTTCAAAATGTTGATTCTTCCAATCCTAGAACATGGTATATCTCTCCATCTGTTTGCATTGTCTTTAATACCTTTCATCAGTGTCTTATAGTTTTCTGCATATAGGTCTTTTGTCTACTTAGGTAGGTTTATTCCTAGTTTGTTTTTTTTAATTAATTAATTTATTTTGGGCTGTGTTGGGTCTTCATTTCTGTGCGAGGGCTTTCTCTAGTTGTGGCAAGCAGGGGCCACTCTTCATCACAGTGCACGGGCCTCTCACTATTGCAGCCTCTCTTGTAGCAGAGTACAGGCTCCAGACGCACAGGCTCAGTAGTTGTGGCTCATGGGCTTAGTCACTCCGCAGTATGTGGGATCCTCCCAGACCAGGGCTCAAACCCGTGTCCCCTGCATTAGCAGGCAGATTCTCAACCACTGTGCCACCAGGGAAGCCCTATTCCTAGGTATTTTATTCTTTTTTTGCAATGGTAAATGGGAGTGTTTCCTTAATTTCTCTTTCAGATTTTTCATCATTAGTGTATAGGAATGCAAGAGATTTCTGTGCATTAATTTTGTATCCTGCTACTTTACCAAATTCATTGATTAGCTCTAGCAGTGTTCTGGTAGCATTTTTAGGATTCTCTATGTATAGTATCATGTCATCTGCAAACAGTGACAGTTTTACTTCTTCTTTTCCAATTTGGATTCCTTTTATTTATTTTTCTTCTCTAATTGCTAAACAGAAGTGGCTAAAACTTCCAAAACTATGTTGAAAAATAGCAGTGAGAGTGGGCAACCTTCTCCTGTTCCCAATCTTAGAGGAAATGGTTTCAGTTTTTCACCATTGAGAATGATGTTGGCTGTGGGTTTGTCATATATGGCCTTCATTATGTTGAGGTAGTTTCCCCATTGCCTACTTTCTGGAGAGTTTTTATCATAAATCGATGCTGAATTTTGTCAAAAGCTTTTTCTGCATCTATTGAGATGATCATATGGTTTTTATCCTTCAATTTGTTAATATGGTGTATCACATTGATTGATTTACATATATTGAAGAATCCTTGCATTCCTGGGATAAACCCCACTTGATCATGGTGTATGATCCTTTCAGTGTGCTGTTGGATTCCGTTTGCTAGTATCATGTTGAGGATTTTTGCATCTATGTTCATCAGTGATAATGGCCTGTAGTTTTCTTTCTTTGTGACATCTTTCTCTGGTTTTGGTATCCGGTTGATGGTGGCCTCATAGAATGAGTTTGGGAGTGTTCCTCCCTCTGCTATACATCAGAAGAGTTTGAGAAGGATTGGTGTTAGCTCGTCTCTAAATGTTTGATAGAATTCATCTGTGAAGCCATCTAGCCCTGGCTTTTGTTTGTTGGAAGATTTTTAATCACAGTTTCACTTTCTGTGCTTGTGATTGGTCCGTTTATATTTTCTATTTCTTCCTCGTTGTCTTGGAAGGTTGTGCTTTTCTATGAATTTGTCCATTTCCTCCAGGTTGTCCATTTTATTGGCATACAGTTGCTTGTAGTAATCTCTCATGATCCTTTGTATTTCTGCAGTTTCAGGTATTACTTCCCCTTTTTCATTTCTAATTCTGTTGATTTCAGTCTTCTCCCTTTTTTTCTTGATTAGTCTGGCTAATGGTTTATCAATTTTGTTTATCTTCTCAAAGAACCAGCTTTTAGTATTATTGGTCTTTGCTGTTGTTTCCTTCATTTCTTTTTCATTTATTTCTGGTCTGATCTTTATGATTACTTTCCTTCCGCTAACTTTGGGGGTTTTTTGTTCTTTTTTCTCTAATTGCTTTAGGTGTAAGGTTAGTTTGTTTATTTGAGATGTTTCTTATTTCTTGAGGTAGGATTGTATTGCTATAAACTTCCCTCTTACAACTGCTTTTGCTGCATCCCATAGGTTTTGGGTCGTTTTCATTGTCATTTTTTTCTAGGTAATTTTTGATTTCCTCTTTGATTTCTTCAGCAGTCTCTTGGTTATTTAGTAGCATATTATTTAGCCTCCACATGTCTCATAGCATTGTGGGTGGAACACATACTTGATATGATTTCAATTTTCTTAAATTTACCAGGGCTTCATTTGTGATGAAGATATGATCTATCCTGGAGAATGTTCCATGAGCAATTGAGAAGAAAGTGTATTCTGTTGTTTTTGGAGGGAATGTCCTATAAATATCAATTAAGTCCATCTTGATTAATGTGTCATTTAAAGCTTGTGTTTCATTATTTCCTTTCATTTTGGTTGATGCATCCATTGGTGAAATTGGGGCATTAAAGTCCCCTACCATTATTGTGTTACTGTCCAAATTCCCTTTTATGGCTGTTAGCATTTGCCTTATGTATTGAGGATCTCTTATATTGGGTGCACAAATATTTACAATTGTTTTATCTTCTTGGATCAATCCCTTGATCATTATGTAGTGTCCTTCTTTGTCTCATGTAATAGTCTTTATTTTAAACTCTATTTTGTCTGTATGAGAATTGCTACTCCAGATTTCTTCTGATTTCCATTTGCATGGAATATCTTTTTCTATCCCCTCACTTTCAGTCTGTATGTGTCCCTAGGTCTGAAGTGGGTCTCTTGTAGACAGCATACATATGGACTTGTTTTTGTATCCATTCAGCCAGTCTATGTCTTTTCGTTGGAGCATTTAATCCATTTACATTTAAGGTAATTATCGATATGTATGTTCCTATTACCATTTTCTTTACAGTTTTGGGTGTGTTTTTGTAGGTCTTTTCTTTCTCTTGTGTTTCCTGCTTAGAGAAGTTCCTTTAGCATTTGTTGTAAAGCTGGTTTGGTGGTGCTGAATTCTCTTAACTTTTGCTTGTCTGTAAGGGTTTTAATTTCTCTGTCGAATCTGAATGAGATCCCTGCTGGGTAGAGTAATCTTGGTTGTAGGTTTTTCCCTTTCATCACTTTAAATATGTCCTGTCACTCTCTTCTGACTTGCAGAGTTTTGCTGAATGATCAGCTGTTAACCTTATGGGGATACCCTTGGATATTATTTGTTGCTTTTCCCTTGCTGCTTTTAATATTTTTTCTTTGTATTTAATTTTTGATAGTTTGATTAATATGTGTCTTTGATTAATATGTCTCCTTGGATTTATCCTGTATGGGACTCTCTGCGCTTCCTGGGCTTGATTGACTATTTCCTTTCCCATGTTAGGGAAGTTTTCAACTATAATCTCTTCAAATATTTTCTCAGACCCTTTCTTTTCCTGTTCTTCTTCTGGGAACCCTATAATTCAAATGTTGGTGCATGTAATGTTGTCCCAGAGGTCTCTGAGACTGTCCTCAATTCTTTTCATTTTTTTTTCTTTATTCTGCTCTGTGGTCATTATTTCCACTATTTTACCTTCCCCATCACTTATCTGTTCTTCTGCCTCAGTTATTCTGCTATTGATTCCTTCTAGGGAATTTTTCATTTCATTCATTGTGTTGTCCATCATTGTTTGTTTGCTCTTTAGTTCTTCTAGGTCCTAGTTAAGCGCTCTTGTATTTTCTCTATTTCCAAGATTTTGGATCATCTTTACTATCATTACCCTGAATTCCTTTTCAGGTAGACTGCCTTCTTCCTCTTTATTTGTTTGGTCTGGTGGGTTTTTACCTTGCTCCTTCATCTGCTTCCATATTTCTCTGTCTTCTCATTTTGTTTAACTTACTGTGTTTGGGGTCTCCTTTTCTCAGGCTGCAGGTTTGTAGTTCCCATTGTTTTTGGTGTTTGCCCCAGTAAGTAAGGTTGGTTCGTGGCTTGTGTAGGTTTCCTGGTGGAGATGACTGGTTCCTGTGTTCTGGTGGATGAGGCTGGATCTTGTCTTTCTGGTGGGCAGGGCTGCATCCAATGGTGTGTTTTGGGGGTGTCTGTGAACTTAGTATGATTTTAGGCAGCTTCTCTGCTACTGGGTGGGGTTGTGTTCCTGTTCTGCTAGTTGTTTGTCCTGGGGCATCCAGCACTGGAGCTTGTTGGCTGTTGGGTGGAGCTGGGTCTTAGCGATAAGATGGAGTTCTCTGGGAGAGCTCTTGCCAATTGATATTACATAGGACTGGGAGGTCTCTAGTGGTCCAGCATCCTGTACTCGGCTCTGCCACCTCAGAAGCTCAGGCCTGACACCAGGCCAGAGCACCAAGACCCCGTCAACCACACGGCTCAGAAGAAAAGGGAGAAAAAAGAAAGAAAAAAATAATTAAATAAAAAAATAAATTATTAAAATAAAAAAAAATTTTAAATAATAAAAAAAGAAGAGAGCAATCAACCAATAACAAATCCACCAATGATTACAAGTGCTAAAAACTAAACTAAGATAAACATAAAAATCAGAAACAAATCAGTCACAGACAGCAAACCCTAAGTCTACAGTTGCTCCCAAAGTCCACTGCCTCATTTTTGGGACGATTTGTTGTATGTTAAGGTATTCCACAGATGCAAGGTTGGTCAAGTTGATTGTGGGGATTTAATCCACTGTTCCTGAGGCTGCATGGAAAAATTTCCCTTTCTCTTCTTTGTTCGCACAGCTCCTGGGTTTCAGCTTTGGTTGTGTCCCCACCTCTGTGTGTAGGTTGCCGTCAGGCATCTGTTCCCCGCCCAGACAGGAGGGGGTGAAAGCAGCGGCTGAAGGGGGCTCTTGCTCATTCAGACCAGGGGGAGGGTGGGATACGGTAGTTATAATTGGAATGTGAGGCAAGCCTGTGGTGGCAAAGGCCACCATGACTTTGCAACAGCCTGAGAGGCGCCATTTATTCTCATGGGGAAGCTGTCTCTGGATGACAGGATCCTGGTAGTGGTGGGCTGCACAGGCTCCCAGGGTGGCTGTGTGGATAGTGACCTGTGCTTGCACATAGGATTCGTGATGGCTGCAGCAGTAGCATTAGCATTTCATGCTTGTCTCTGGGGTCCGAGCTGATAGCCGCAGCTCGCGCCCATCTTTGGAGCTCGTTTAGGCAGTGCTCTGCCTTCTGTGGACAGATGGGGAAGGAATCCCCTCTCCTTGCGCACCCTGAAACAATGGTCTCTGCCTCTTAGGCAGGTCCAGATCTTTTTCTGGACTCTCTCCCAGCTAGCTGTGGTGCACTAGCCCCCTTCAGGCTGTGTTTACGCAGCCAACCCCAGTCCTTTCCCTGGGGTCTGGCCTCCTAAGCCAGAGCATCAGCTTCCAACCATCACGCGCCCCAGCAGGTGAGCAGACAAGCCTCTCAGGCTGGTGAGTGCTGGTCGGCACCGATTCTCTGTGTGGGAATGTCTCCGCTTTGCCTTCTGCAACCCTACTGCTGTGCTCTCCTCCATGGCTCCAAAGGTTCCTCCCCATCCACCCCCATCTCCACCAGTGAAGGGGCTTCCTAGTGTGTGGAAACTTTTCCTCCTTCACAGCTCCCTCCCAGAGGTGCAGGTCCCATCCCTATTCTTTTGTCTCTGTTTTTTCTTTTTTCTTTTGCCCTACCCAGGTACTTGGGTATTTGCTTGCCTTTTGGGAAGTCTGAGGTCTTCTGCCAGCATTCAGTAGGTGTTCTGTAGGAGTTGTTTCACATGTAGATGTATTTTTGATGTATTTTGGGGGAGGCAGGTGATCTCCATGTCTTACTCCTCCGCCATCTTGAAGGTCACCCCTTATAAGTTCTTTAGGTTCTTCACACCTCCTTCTTTGTAAATTGTTCTTCACATTTTTCCTTTCTTTCAAACTGGTTGGCTCAAGACCAGATACATCTTATAATCTGTTTTATAAGCGTGAGTAGATGTACAGATGACTTCATGATCACATTATGCTCATTTGTTAAAAGTTAACAACCCTACACGCTATTGCTGACTTGTATTCGTTTGAAGCAGCCATCATGCAAAGTGAAACCCTGTATAAATATTTTTAAAAAATCATTCAGGTTCCATATCAAAAAGCTGAGGTAATTTAGACAATTTCTGAGACTGTTGCTACTTCTCCAGTGCTATGACTCTTGAACCTGTTTTAGGGCCTATTTAGGATCAAAGGTAATAAAATCACCTCTATTAATCTGTGGTAACCAAAAACATGGAGAGTATAGATAACAAAATCCCCAGACAATTCTTAAAATTGATTTTAATCTATTTCTTACTCAATCTTTTACCAAAACCTTTGAGAAGAAAATTTGACCAATTTTTGTTTCATCTCTCTTTCCCTTCTCTTACTACTACAGGATAGATATATTAATGTGAAGTGAAATTCTCAAAAAAATGATGGCAAAGAAGTGTAGCTGCACCAAAAGAAATAGGTCCTCTACATACTGGATACAGATAATGAGTAATCAATAACAAATTACTTTCCTGCACCATGTTAGAGGGCTGACCATGTGCTAAGACAGTGATTCATGATATTGGTGTGCATCAAAATTACCTAAGGAGCTAGTTAAAACCAGAAAAGATCAATCTGCAGGAGATTTCATATAGTAAATTTGTGGGGGCAGGGGCTTAGCTATCTATTAGTTTAACAAGTTCTCCAGGTGGTTATGATACAAATCAAAACTTAGCTGCTCTGCTAAGTACAATGATCAGTAATAGCAGATTTCATAAATTTTAGCTATTCAACTCATGTGCAGGATTAAGTAAGGACAGAATTTCGATCTGATTTTACAGACTCTATTACCAGACTGAACTACTGAGTTTTTTGAGTTTTGTTTTTGTTTAATAAATTTTCACCTAATTTTTTAGTTCCATAATGCTATTTAACTTTAACTCTGTTCCATAGAGATCTATAATGAGTTTGGAAAATTTTTAAATAGAGGAAACCTACTTCTTTCTTTTCTTTCTTTCTCTCTGGGTTTGTAGTTCATATTTTCTAAATAGGCCACCCTCAGTCAAGAAGCCAAAGGGAGTAGTTGCAGGCTTTTCAGAAGTTTCCTGTGCTATAAAAATAACACAGCGCTATGCCTTCCTTGGGGATCATAATGGGTTTTCACACAGCACCCAGTCATTGATCAGCTGTCTCAAAGATTGCACCAGGAACAGAAGCCTGAGTGAAAAGAATCATCAGTATTGATAAGTCCCTTATGTTCAGTAAAAAGCAAATTGTGATTTTCAGTTTGTATATTCCGATGATGTGTATTGAACATCTAAGCAATGAAGTGAATCAAATTGTACACACTCAGCATACTTGCCACCAGGCATGTATAATGCTTTAGAGTATACAATGATGAAAAGTTTAAAATGGAATTCCAGAGCAACAAAATCAACAACTAACTGCCAATTTCCTTAAGAATGGCAAAAGTGCATCCCATGATGATACACTTGAGTTTGGTTTCCAAGGTAATTTTCCAATAACCAGTTTACCTTTTCAGATATTTTAATGATATGTTTTTACTAAAATGAAAGTCTAGAGTTAAGAATAAAAATAATCTATTTTTAAAAGGAAATATGGTAACTGATGCAGAAAAAATATTACATTGAATAGGATTGCAAGTCTTTTGCCTTTCCATGTAAACTTTTGAATCAGTTTATCCATAGTGACAAAATAGCTCCCTGGAATTTAGATTGGGATTGCATTAAACCTATAGATCAAGATGGAAAGAACTGACAGTCTGACTATATTGAGTCTTCCAATCCATGAACACAAATATCTATCCATTCATTTACTTCAGCTTTAATTTCTTTCAGCAGTATTTTGCAGTTTTCTACACATAGATTCTGTATATATGTTGTTAAATTTATGCCTAAGTGTTTGACTTTCTGATAGTATTGTAAATGGTATTTTTTTAAATTCTGGTTTTTCATTACTGATACATAGGAAAGCAATTGATGTTTATATATTGACCTTATATCCTGCTACTCACCAAAACTGCTTATTAGCTCTAGTAGGTTATTTTAAAGATTCTATGCATTTTCTACATAGACAATTATTGCATCTGCAAATAAAAACAGTTTTATTTTCTCCTACCCATTCTGTATATCTTTTGTTTCTTTTTCTTGTCTTGTTGCACTAGTTAGGATTTCCAGTATGTCAAATAAAAGTGTTGAGTGAAGACATTCTTGCCCTTGTACTTTTTTTTTTTTTTGATGTGGACCATTTTTTTTAAAGTCTTTATTGAATTTGTTACAATATTGCTTCTGTTTTATGTTTTGGTTTTTTGGCCATGGGGCATGTGGGATCTTAGCTCCCCAACCAGGGATCGAACTCACACCCCTTACATTGGAAGTCGAAGCCTTAACCACTGGACCACCAGGGAAGTCCCTGCCCTTGTACTCTTAATGTTATAAGTACATTTTGTTTCAATTCTGACATATTATTTTATGTTATAATTGATATGTTTTATTTACAATAAATTAACAAAATTTTCTTTTAGTATTTAATTTGTTTTTTTGGAAAGATTCTGTTTTGTTCTAGTAATCTTTATATGTGTACCTGTTACAGTGCCCTTAATTTTCTTTTTTCTTAAAAAACCTTTTCACTATCTCGTCTGTCAGTTTTAAATGGTACTCACTGACACTCATATATACAACAGTCAGTTACCTTTTCCAAATTTCACCCTTCTCCCTTTCCTCTCCTCATATTTTTAATGGAATTCTTTCCACATAGTCAGAACATATAACATTTACACACTATTCTCTCACCCATTACCCTACTCTTGTGTTAGTGTTTGATTTATAATTAAATGTATTAAATAACCACCAGCAATCCATTTACAAGGTTTACTCAGTATGTGCTGTTTACATGTACACATTCTATAGCAGATTCCTCATGTATGACTCACAATAAAATAGTCTCTGGGTTATTGCACAGCTGAAACTGTTTACCTATAGACTTGATACATTAAAGACAGTTTGGCTGAATATGAAAACCTTGGTTAACTTTTATCCTATGGAATGTTTTGAAAATGCAGCTCCACTGGGTTTTTTTGGTTTTTTAAATAAATTTTTAAATTATTTATTTATTTTTGGCTGCATTGGGTCTTTATTGCTGTGTGCAGGCTTTCTCTAGTTGTGACAAGTTGGGGCTACACTTGGTTGCAGTGCGCAGGCTTCTCACTGTGGTGGCTTCTCTTGTTGCGGAGCACAGGCTCATGGGCTTCTAGTTGTGGCACGTGGGCTCAGTAGTTGTGGATCGCGGGTTCCAGAGCACAGGCTCAGTAGTTGTTGTGCACGGGCTTAGTTGCTCCGCAGCATGTAGGATCTTCCCGAACCAAGGCTCAAACCCATGTCCTCTGCATTGGCAGGCAGATTCTTAACCACCGCGCCACCAGGGATGTCCCAGCAGCTCTACTGTTGCTTTGCGTTGTATGTTACTCTAGGGAGGCTGGTGCTAGACTAATATTCTTCTCATTATAGATAATTTGATTATTCTGTTTAGAGGTCCTGATGATTTTTTTCCTTTAAATAGAATCATTTTACTAGCATATTTCTCAAAGTCATTTGGTTTTTACTTATTTTCCAAGGTACAAGATAGGCCCTCTCAACATGTAAATTTACTTTTTATTTCCATAGTTCTCTTGCCTTACAGATTTAAATATTTATTTCTGTCGTGTTTATTTTTCTTTTCCAATAACTCTAACTATATAAGGAGCAGATTTTTTTTTCCTTGCCTGTCTGGCATTTCATCCACTTTCTCCTTAAACATTTTTACTCTTTTTTAAAAATCTCAAATGTACTCTCTTGGTTGTTTTCCTGCCTTTCTTCAAAGTCCCTTATTAAAATTTTATTCCACCTTATACTCTCTTGGGCACCCTCTAATTTGTTCTTCATTTCCTGGTTGACTTTGTCTTTTTCTTCAATTCCTCTTCTGAGCTTGAGTGGCTTTCACTGCATTTTTTTTTCTTGTGTTCTGTCCTTTTTTGTCATTAGTTTTTAAAATTTCTGATTCAATGCATTTTTTAAATTGTTTTAAAACTATGGCTTGTTTAAGAATATTTAATTCAATTTAGAAATTTGTTACAGTGTTCTTCTGCTCCCTTATTGATTTTTGGAAAGAATATCTATCACAGGAAATATTTTAATTTGAATTTTCTGTTTACTTTTTTATAGTACTTTATGTTGAATTGGGTTAATGTTTTTTAATCCTAGGCCTTTGGTTGATAATTTTTCTGGCTCAAGAGTGCCCTCTTCTACCAGTATTTTAAAATGCATTTAAAAAATCTGATTATGTTTGTCATGATAGGGGTGGAGGCACGAAGAGCAGACAGGTGGTTTGTCATGTTTGTCTTTAGTTTCTGTGGGATTCTTAACATTTTCTTCTTCCTTTTTTGTTTTCTTTCTTACTTTTCACTGCCACCCCTTCTCTATTTGGCAGATTCTTCCCCCAGAAGTAATGCTTCCCAAAGGCTAATACCTACAGTTTTGCTTACTTTCCAGCCCAATTCTTGTAACTGATGCTGGGAACTGCCAATTCTTCAACTTGTGTTTAGCATTTTGGTACTTACTGTTGTAATTTCACTTCCTGGAAGTGATTTTGTCTGTCTTTATCTGCATCTTCTGTTCTACTTTTCTTTTTCACAGACTCTCTTAAGTTTGCCTTCCCTCACTCTTCATACCTATAGACTTTTACCAGCCATGAGAGCTTGTTGGGATTTGTTTTTCATGTCTCTACTTGTAAGTAATTAAAAATTCATGGTATTCTCTGTCCCTTAGCATATCTAAAGTATGGCCAATAGTAATTTCGTGTTCTTTGTGTTGTTTTACTTGTCATTGTTGATCTTGTGGTTTTTGGAAGGTTGTATCAAGAGATTCAGATTCAGGTGGTCACCATTAAACTCTAGCTGGACACTTTCCCAGGCAAGGTTTTAAGCAAGAAAATGGCCATTTTAGAAGCTGAGTGGAGGCACTACTGCAGGATTGAAAGAATGGAATTGAGAATCAACAGTAATTATTCTGGTTGGTGAAGTGACTCACAGTAAGAAGTGGCAGTTGAGTTTAGAAGTGAGGATGGATTCAAATTGCACTCAAAACCGTAAGGACTAATTGTCAATTTCTTAAATAAATTGTCTCTTTTAAAACAATTGTTATGTATGGACTAAATTTTCTCTTCATCAATCGCAAAGTAATTTGTTCATGGATTAAGATAGCCTCCTACCAATGTACAGTAAAGATATCTACTGGTCATTGACCTTCAGGAAAATTCCAAAGGAAGCACTATTAAAAATGATTGTAATACCATAATATCATCATCTCTTGAATCATCAGGCCAAATTTTCACTTGATATTCTCATTTTTAACAGATATTTTTTGGTTTTGATTCAACTAATTTAGTTTAATATAGTTGATTGAATTGTTTTATTTTTTGTTTATAATTTAATTATTATAGCACTTAAAGACATAAGGCATGATGGAGTTTTTCTACTGAAAAAGTAAGATGATTTGGCTTGAACCATAATTAATGTAAACTGCCACCAATATGAATATTTGGAGAATTAAAATAACCTCCCTGAGTTATTGTGAGGATTACAAAATTAATAAGCGTAAAATGCTTGGAATAGCGTCTGGCACATTTTAACTACTTGATAAATATTACCTATTGTTGGAACATAAGCTGTCCTAACTTTGATTTTGTTTAACAAAGTATTTTTGCAGGTCATTTCCATTTGATTGTGATCAATAACATCAAAAATATCTCCAGAAATCTCTCCATTTTTAGAATCTAACATCCAAAGCTGAGACAAGTTTCCCAAAGCATTCATGGGTTTTTTTTTTTTAGAAAACGGGAGCCATTTTTGAACAATGGACTGTGACCAAAAAAGAATATAACGATTTCATACAAAAGCTTCTAAATTTTGTCATTTCAAAATAATTATTTACTCAAATGTATGTTTCTTAGCCCACTGAATTAATTATTGATACCTTCTTTGTTCTACTGTGATGTAACTATGAAGACAGAAAGGTTTTCTCAGGTGGACATTGGGCTTAATATTTACACTTTCATGTTTCATTAAATGGTCCTATCCTGGATCTTTGCTGTCATACCCTGTCAGGTTTTAGTGCTTTGTTAAAATCTTCTGTGTAGTACACATGCACATACACACACACACACACACACACACACACAGACACACACACACAATATACACACACACTCTCTTTCACTCTTTCAGGGTGCTGGGTGCAATAAATAATCTGAGTATTGGGTACAATGTATTTAATAGGACTGACTTAATGATTGTGATACCATCACCAGAAGATGTAAAAAATAGTAGGACAGAAGCTTGAACATTAGATTCTCTTTCTCCTCCCTCTCACTTCCTGCTAGTTAGCCAAAAGGAATAAATGAGCTTAAATGCATGTTAACAGCTACTGAGTAGAATAAAAACTGATACAATCAAAGAAGATAAAATCAGTGGACAAATTTAGAAACTCTGAGTTCTGAGAGACCCCAAAATCTATGTCCAACATGAAAGCCTGTTGGTCCAAGTTCAATTTCAATATGCTCCAATTAGAGAAATACCTATCATATTAGCTCCTACTTGAAAGATCTGTTACCTTTTAAAAGTTTTGGGAGAAGAAAATGGAAAGAGAGGTAGAAGAAAGGAATAAGTAAGAGAAAGAAAGATACAAAAGGAAGATGCATCTATGAGCCATAATCTGGATTTGAACCTGCCTATATTTCTGGGTAGGAGAAACAAGATGCTGGCCACTGGGAAAAAATACCCTATTCTTTAGTTTACACAGTGTATTTGTAAATCCTCCAGGGAGCACCAAGGACTAGGAATGTTATCTTTGGTATTGAATCATAGACCTTGTTGTCTTGGTAAGTTTGTGCTTACTAATTGAGAAATAAGAAGGATATCACCTTCCACTTTCTGCCTCCACAGAATCCCAAGAAACTCATCCATAAATATCCAAACCTGCTTCCCTTTCTTGCAGGAGAAAGGAGAGAGCTATACTGGGGAGACATAAGCACAGCAGGCTGTACATGGAGGCACATTTTCATTAGTTGCTGCCCTGCCAATGGTGCACATATTTCTAGGTGCTTCCTAACATCTATGGGAGTTCTACAGACCTTAATGACTGGTAATAAACGGTAATACATATTAAGAAGAAGTTGGGAATCGTGTGGTATTAAAGCTAAAGGCTTTGGTAATTCTGCTCTGTAGGTGATGGAGTGCTAAATATGGAGGTCTTCAGATCATCATCCTGGGAAAAGGCAAATAAAAGAAAACCATGGAATGGAAAACAAAAATGAGCAGATCATATATTTGGCAAACAAACCATATTTGTGACTAAAATAAAAATATACAAATCATGTTCAGTAAAACCTTGTTATAATGTTCCCATAAAAATTTATTAGCTGAATATCAAATTCTATTTTTTAACATCTTTATTGAAGTATAATTGCTTTACAGTGTTGTGCTACTTCCGGCTGTATACAAAGTGAATCAACTATATGCATACATATATCACCATATCCTCTCCCTCTTGCGTCTCCCTCCTGCCCTCCTTATCTCACTCCTCTAGGTGGTCACAAAGCACCGAGCTGATCTCCCTGTGCTATGCAGCTGCTTCCCACTAGCTATCTATTTTACATTTGGTAGTGTATGTATGTCGATGCTAATCTCTCACTTCGTCCCAGCTTACCCTTCCCCCTCCCCGTGACCTCAAGTCCATTCTGTATGACTGTGTCTTTATTCCTGTCCTGCCCTTAGGTTCATCAGAATGCTTTTTATTTTATTTTTTTGATTCCATATATATGTGTTAGCATAGGGTATTTTTTTTCTGTTTCTGACTTATTTCACTCTGTATGACAGACTCTAGGTCCATCCAACTCACTACAAATAGTTGAATTTTATTTCTTTTAATGGCTGAGTAATATTCCATTGTATATATGTGCCACATCTTCTTTATCCATTCATCTGTCGATGGACACTTAGGTTGTTTCCATATCCTGGCTATTGTAAATGGTGCTTCAATGAACGTTGCGGTACATGACTCGTTTTGAATTATGGTTTTCTCTGGGTATATGTCCAGTAGTGGGATTGCTGGGTCATATGGTAGTTCTATTTTTAGTTTTTTAAGGAACCCCCATATTGTTCTCCATAGTAGCTGTATCAAATTACATTCCCATCAACATTGCAAGAGGGTTCCCTTTTCTCCACACCCTCTCCAGCATTTATTGTTTGTAGATGTTTTGAAGATGGCCATTTTGACCTGTGTGAGGTGATACCTCAGTGTAGTTTTGATTTGCATTTCTCTAATATTGAGCATCCTTTCATATGTTTCTTGGCAATCTGTATATCTTCTTTGGAGAAAAGGCTATATAGGTCTTCTGCCCATTTTTGGATTAGGTTGTTTGTTTTTTTGTTATTGAGCTGCATGAGCTGCTTGTATATTTTGGAGATTAGTCCTTTGTCAGTTGCTTTGTCTGCAAATATTTTCTCCCATTCTGAGGGTTGTCTCTTCGTCTTGTTTATGGTTTCCTTTGCTATGCAAAAGCTTTGAAGTTTCATTAGGTCCCATTTGTTTATTTTTGTTTTTATTTCCATTTCTCTAGGAGGTGGGTCAAAAAGGATCTTGCTGTGATTTATGTCATAGAGTGTTCTGCCTACATTTTCCTCTGACAGTTTTATAGTGTCTGGCCTTAACTTTACATCTTTAATCCATTCTGAGTTTATTTCTGTGTATGGTGTTAGGGAATGTCCTAATTTCATTCTTTAACATGTAGCTGTCCAGTTTTCCCAGCACCACTTATTGAAGAGGCTGTCTTCTCTCCATCATTCATTCTTGCCTACTTTATCAAAGATAAGGTGACCGTATGTGCGTGGGATTATCTCTGGGCTTTCTATCCTGTTCCATTGATCTATATTTCTGTTCTTGTACCAATACCATACTGTCTTGATTACTGTAGCTTTGCAGTATAGCCTGAAGTCAGGGAGCCTGATTCCTCCAGCTCTATTGCTCTTTCTCAAGATTGCTTTGGCTCTTCAGGGTCTTTTGTGTTTCCATATAATTTGTGCAATTTTTTTTTCTAGTTCAGTAAAAAATTCCATTGATAGCTTGAAAGGGATTGCATTGAATCTGTAGATTGCTTTGGGTAGTATAGTCATTTTCACAAGGTTGATTCTTCCAATCCAAGAACATAGTATATCTCTCCATCTGTTTGTACCATCTTTAATTTTTTCATCAGTGTCTTACAGTTTTCTGCATACAGGTCTTTTGTCTCCTTAGATAGGTTTATTCCTAGGTATTTTATTCTTTTTGTTGCAATGGTAAATGGGAGTATATAATTAATTTTACTTTCAGATTTTTCATCATTAGTGTATAAGAATGCAAGAGATTTCTGTGCATTAATTTTGTATCTTGCTACTCTACCAAATTCATTGATTAGCTCTACTAGTTTTCTGGTAGCATCTATAGGATTCTCTATGTATAGTATCATGTCATCTGCAAACAGTGACAGTTTTACTTCTTTTCCAATTTGGATTCCATTTATTTATTTTTTTTCTCTGATTGCTGTGGCTAAAACTTCCAAAACTATGTTGAATAATAGTGGTGAGGTGGGCAAACTTGTCTTGTTCCTGATCTTAGAAGAAATGGTTTCAGTTTTTCACCATTGACAACAATGATGGCTGAGGGTTTGTCACATACGGCCTTTATTATTTTGAGGTATGCCTACTTTCTGGAGAGTTTTTTGTTTTTTGTTTTTTTTTGCAGTATGCGGGCCTTTCACTGCTGTGGCCTCTCCCGTTGCGGAGCACAGGCTCTGCACACGCAGGCTTAGTGGCCATGGCCCACGGGCCCAGCCACTATGTGGCATGTGGGAACTTCCCGGACCGGGGCACGAACGCATGTCCCCTGTATTGGCAGGCGGACTCTCAACCACTGTGCCACCAGGGAAGCTCTGGAGAGTTTTTATCATAAATGGGTGTTGAATTTTGTCAAAAGTGTCTATTGTGATTATCATGTGGTTTTATCCTTCAATTTGTTAATATGGTGTATCACATTTATTGATTTGCATATATTGAATAATCCTTGCATTCCTTGGATAAAGCACCCTCACAGAAAGAGTTTGGGAGTGTTCCTCCCTCTGCTATATTTTGGAAGAGTTTGAAAAGTATAGGTGTTAACTCTTCTCTAAATATTTGATAGAACTTGCCCTTGAAGCTATCTAGTCCTGGGTTTTTATTTGTTGTTAGATTTTTAATCACAGTTTCAAGTTCTGTGTTTGTGATTGGTCTGTTCATATTTTCTATTTCTTCCTGGTTTAGTCTCAGAAGTTTGTGCTTTTCTAAGAATTTGTACATTTCTTCCAGGTTGTCCATTTTATTGGCACATAGTTGCTTGTAGTAATCTCTCATGATCCTTTGTATTTCTGCAGTGTCAGTTGTTACTTCTCCTTTTTCATTTCTAATTCTGTTGATTTGAGTCTTCTCCCTTTTCTTCTTGATGAGTCTGGCTAATGGTTTATCAATTCTGTTTATCTTGGTAAACCAGCTTTTAGTTTTATTGATCTTTGTTATTGTTTCCTTCATTTGTTTTTCATTTATTTCTGATCTGATCTTTATGATTTCTTTCCTTCTGCTATCTTTGGGGTTTTTGGTTCTTCTTCTAATTGCTTTGGGTGTAAGGTTCAGTTGTTTATTTGAGATTTTTCTCGTTTCTTGAGCTAGGATTGTATTGCTGTAAACTTTCCTTTTCGAACTGCTTTTGATGCATCCCATAGGTTTTGGGTTGTCGTGTTTTCATTGTCATTTGTTTCTAGGTATTTTTTGATTTCCTCTTTGATTTCTTCAGTGAGCTCTTGGTTATTTAGTAGCATATTGTTTAGCCTCCATGTGTTTGTATTTCTTTTATTTTTTTTTCCCTGTAATTGTTATCTAGTCTCATAGTGTTGTTGTCAGAAAAGATACTTGATAGAGTTTCAATATTCTTAAATTTACCAAGGGTTGATTTGTGACCCAAGATATGATCTATCCTGGAGAATATTCCATGAGCACTTGAGAAGAAATTGTATTTTGTTGTTTTTAGATGGAATGTCCTATAAATATCAATTAAGTCCATCTTGTTTAATGTGTCATTTAAAGCTTGTGTTTCCTTATTTATTTTCATTTTGGATGATCTGTCCATTGGTGAAAGTGGGGTGTTAAAGTCCTCTACTATTATTGTGTTACTGTTGATTTCCCCTTTTATGGATGTCAGCATTTGCTTTATCTATTGATGTGCTCCTATGCTGTGTGCACAAATATTTACAATTGTTACGTCTTCTTCTGGATTGATCCCTTTATCATTATGTAGTGTCTTTCTTTGTCTCTTGTAATAGTCTTTATTTTAAAGTCTATATTGTCTGATATGAGAATTTCTACCCCAGCTTTCTTTTGATTTCCATTTGCATGTAATATCTTTCTCCATCCCCTCACTTTCAATATGTGTGTCGCTAGGTCTGAAGGTGGTCTCTTTTAGGCAGCATATGTATGGGTTTCGTTTTTGTATCCATTCAACCAATCTGTGTGTTTTGGTTGGATCATTTAGTTCATTTACATTTAAGGTAATTATCGATATGTATGTTCCTATTACTATTGTCTTAATTGTTTTGGGTTTGTTTTTGTACGTTTTTTTCTTCTCTTGTGTTTCCTGCTTAGAGAAGTTCCTTTAGCATTTGTTGTAAAGCTGGTTTGGTGGTGCTGAATTCTCTTAACTTTTGCTTATCTGTAAAGGTTTTAATTTCTTCATCGAATCTGAATGAGATCCCTGCTGGGTAGAGTAATCTTGGTTGTAGGTTTTTCCCTTTCATCACTTTAAATATGTCCTACCACTCCCTTCTGGCTTGCAGAATTTTTGCTGAAAAATCAGCTGTTAACCTTATGGGGATTCCCTTGTATGTTATTTGTTGCTTTTTCCTTGCTGCTTTTAATATTTTTCCTTTGTATTTAATTTTTGATAGTTTGATTAATATGTGTCTTGGTGTGTTTCTCCTTGGATTTATCCTGTATGGGGCTCTCTGTGCTTCGTGGGCTTGATTGACTATTTCCTTTCCCATGTAAGGGTAGTTTTCAACTACAATCTCTTTTTTCTTTTTCTGTTCTTCTTCTGGGACCCATATAATTTGAATGTTGGTGCATTCATTGTTGTCCCAGAGGTCTCTTAGACTGTCCTCAATATTTTTCATTCTTTTTTCTTTGTTCTGCTCCCTGGCAGCTATTTCCACCATGTTATCTTCCAGCTCACTTATCCGTTCTTCTGCCTCAGTTATTCTGTTATTGATTCCTTCTAGGGTAATTTTTTTTTTTTTTTTGCGGTACGCGGGCCTCTCACTGTTGTGGCCTCTCCTGTTGCAGAGCACAGGCTCTGGATGCGCAGGCTTAGCGGCCATGGCTCACAGGCCCAGCTGCTCTGCAGCATGTGGGATCTTCCCGGACCAGGGCACGAACCCATGTCCCCTGCATCAGCAGGCAGACTCTCAACCACTGCGCCACCAGGGAAGCCCTAGGGTATTTTTAATTTCATATATTGTGTTGTTCATCATTGTTTGTTTGCTCTTTAGTTTTTCTAGATCTTTGCTAAATGTTTCTTGTATTTTCTCCATTCCGTTTCCAAGATTTTGGATCATCTTTACCATGATTACTCTGAATGCTTTTTCTGGTAGGTTGCCTATTTCATCTTCATTTATTTTGTCTTGTAGGTTTTTACCTTGCTCCTTCGTCTGTAACATATATTTCTATTGTTTCATTTTTTTTTTTTTTTTTTTTTTGATGGGTGGTGCTGTACTCCTGTCTTAGTGCTTGTTTGGCCTTGGACGCCCAGTACTGGAGTTTGTAGGCAGTTGGATAGAGCTGGGTCTTGGTGCTGAGATGAGGACCTCCAGGAGGCCTCAGTCCAATTGATTTTCCCCCGGGCCTAAGGTTCTCTGTTAGGCCAGTGGTTTGGACTCGGAGTCCCACCAAAGGAGCTTGGGCCTGACCTCACTGGGAGACCCTCATCCAGGGTCTCCCTCATTGCCACTGGACCCCTAACTGTAGGTGGGTCCCCCTAAGTGTAGAAACTCCTCCCCTCTCCCAGCCACCCCTCAGGGGTGCCAGTCCCATAGGTCCGGCCTTTACTTTTGCTCCCCCTTCCCTCCTTCCCATTCTCTCAGGACCCGTGCAGCTTGAGGGGGCCTAGGTGGGCAGAGGATCAGGCCTGGGATATTAGAAAGTTCCCAGGGGCCCAAGTGGGCAGGGGAAACCTGGCCATGCTCCCTTTTGATCCTCTGCCCTCCCAATGGTTCCCCAACTTCCCCCTTTTCCCCTCTCCCAGCCACCTCTCAGGGGCACAAGTCCAGTCCTTCCTCCACTTCTCCTCCCCCTTCTCTCCCCCCACACCCCACATCCTTCCCAGTCACTGGGGGTTCCTCCTGTCCCCTTAGGTGTCCGTGGTCCCCCTCCAGTGTCTGGTAGGTGCCTTAGTTGTGAGATGTGAATTCCGTGTCCTCCTAATATGCCACCTTGACTCTGCCCTCAAATTCTATTTTTAAAAACTTAGCATGAAATCTATATGGATTTAAGGAATTTTTAACTATCGAATATATAGTTGGTTCCTTATAGGACAATGTAGCTCACATTACAAGTTCAATTTAAACCTTGAATTTGGAGGTAAAGCACATAAGAACATTGCAGAATGTCATCAATCACCACTTCCTTGCACTTTGGGGAAAGAAAATCAGAAGAGGTGGTGTGTGGGAACAGATGCTATGTAAGTAGAATTCTACATGATCTATTTTAAGATGTAAATCCTCTTTGATCTGAATTTTTGATTAATTTTCTATTCGTATGCTGTGATATTGCTGTAGTTGAGAAACAGAAGTTTGGCCAACAAATGTTCAGAGTAAACTGTACATTCTTTTTGAATATGCCATTAGCTAAACAGCTTTTGATAAATTGCCCAACTTTGCTAAGTTTCATTTTCCTTCATTTGAGATGGAGATAATTCTTGCCTTACTTCCTTAACATATTGTCATAGAATTCAAAATGTATCTACTATATATTTGAACTTTCATTGAAACATTTTGTTTAAAGGCCTAGTAATATCATATGATATCCCTCATATGTGGAATCTAATTTTTTAAAAATGATCTAAATGAACTTATTTACAACACAGCAACAGATTTCGAGAACAAACTTATGTTTACCAAAGGGGAAGGGGGGGGGAAATAAATCTGGAGTTTGGGATTAACATATACACAGTACAATATATAAAATAGGTAATCAAAAAGGACCTACTATATAGCACAGGGAATTCTACTCAATATTCTGCAATAACCTATATGGCAAAAGAATCTGTAAAAGAATGAATATATGTATATGTATAGCTGAATCACTTTGCTGTATACCCGAAACTAACACAACATCGTAAATCAACTACACTCCAATAAAATTTTTTTTAAAGTTCTCTTTTACACATTTATCCTTGAGTTTGTGGATTTCCCAGCACACATCTTTTCTGCTGCCTATTACATTTGAATAACTATATCTTTTGAACACAGCCTTCCAAACTACAGTGACAGATGTAATCACTTTTAATAGCAAATTTTTGTTGTTTATATTTTTAAATAAAAATCTCAAGATATAGGATACAAAAAAATAAAGTCCTAGTAATAAAAACTGAAATGTAAAGGTGAATGTTATCCCAATTACCACGAAGATAATTACTGAGTTAATTTATTAGGACACATAATCATAATCATGGGTATTGAGAAAAGCCATTTGCTTTTATTAGGAGTGTTATGAGGTCATAGAACTAACTAGGTTTGAGTAACAAATACAAAAATAATAATTTACAGAAAGGTCAGTGAAGCTCAAATATAGAAGCAGAAATCCCAACATGTTTTCAAAAAGGCAAAGAAGTAGTGTTCAATTCTATATAAGTATGTAGAAAATATGGGAAAGGACCAATTTAAGGGCTATGTGATAGAAAATTTTGAAAAACTAAAATTATACAGTACAGAGTACAAGATATTGAAGACTCTATAATATTAAATTTATTAAATCTTGAAGAGATTTAAGTTACTGACAAGATTCTTGAGAAATATAGGCCCAGGAACTTAGAAAGTTCCTGGGGGCCCAAGTGGGCAGGGGAAACCTGGTCACGCTCCCTTTTGAGCAGAAATACTGTAGATGCACCAGATAGGAAAGAGCCCAAGAACATGAAAATCAGCTGAGTGGAATCATACGTATCTGAATATGAGCTAATGAAGGGTCTGCTCTTGGTAGATGGCTATGGAAATAGAGACACACTTGGATTAAGAGACTCAAGAGGTTTCAGACATATCTCAACCTGGGTAGTCGTATGGTATCCTATAATTGAAGAAATGCAGAGAGAAGGAGTGAAAAATTAAAATCAATTTGGTTTAGGTGATGTAAATGAAAACCATTTCATTTGGACTTCAGATTTTAAGTTAGGGGTAGGACAAAAGTGAGAATGTATGAAAAGCATTTGGAAAGTCAAGAAGTAGGTCTCTTAAGTGTTTTTGAATACCCTGGACTTAGTGATATAGGCTCTTTATAGAGAAAGCAAAATGTTTCATCAGCTATTTGTGTCAGTGGTAAATTTGGCACATTCAATAAATATTTATTTTGCAGCTATTTTGTATTGGGGCCATGCAGTCTCTGGGCACAATATGAAGTATTCAGTTTTACATTTTCACCTTTCCATAGGCTATTATTCTTGCCTGGAATGTCCTTTCTTTGGCATTTCCCTTCTCAAAACAACAACAAATTGTATGATTACATGGGGTATAAATTTCAGTCTACAAGTTCATATCTGTAAAAACTATATTTTATTTCTATAATTTTTATTTCAAGCTAGTATTCTAACAAACTGTGTGGAAATTTAACTTCAATAGTTTTTTTGTGCCCCATGTTCAAAACATGAGGTTCTGTGTCAATTTGTAGCATTAATACACAGTGCAAAGGTGTAAGAAAGGGGGTGAGGTTGGGAATCTAGTTATTGCCTAAAATAAATCAATTTATACTTGAATCATATGGTAAAACTAAACTTTAAAAAATGAATATTAAATAGGTTACAGTGAAAAGCATATTTTTATTCCAAGAGTGCTGTTTTACAGCTGATAACAGAGAAGAGAGAAGTACTGAACTTAGCTACATTGGTATATAAATAAAAATGCAGTCTATAGACCAAAATAGATCCAACCAGGGAGGCTTGTGTATATTTTTCTGATGCTGGAACTAAGTGCTCTTTCATATCAAGTTACATTTTCCAATATATATTTCAGAAATTCCAGTTGCCCCTGTTTCCACTACTCTTTGTATTTTCATGGGTTCTGTTCCCTCACTTTAGCTGAATGCATTTAATTGTTTGTCACATTAGTTAATGTGTGTGTTGTGCATATATACATACATATATATATATATATATATATATATATAGGCATCTTTTCCCAAGATGAATGAAAGCTGTACATTCTGCAAAGACAGATGAGACTCAGTAAACTCAAAGAAACTTGAACTCTATATTTAGCCAAGATTCATTTAATTTTCTCAAGATGACATATACACTAAAATACTCCAAATTTTTTGATGAATGACAAATATACACATTTTCTTTATAAATTACAACTGACAATATTTGCTTCTTTAAACTCTTAAATGCAAATACTGCATATGTTCATATAGAGTGAAAAATATATTATTGTTGCTTTATACATATTTGTCAATTTTTTCCCTTGAATTTGGAGAGAAAAACTTATTTTATCTAGGACCTCAAAACATAAGATACCTCCCCCGATTTTATAGCACCATACAAAGATAAACGATTTAATGAAGGTTCTTAATATTGGAGAGTATTGGAGATGCATTTTGAAAAGGGAAGAAAATGTGGCAATGAAAAGATTTTGGAAGATTAATGTTGGTAGAAAAAATGTTTTAGAAAGCAGTGATACTGGTGGCATACCTATTAGTAAAATGATATAGAATAAAATTAGTATAGTAACTAATACAGAGTTTAAGTGCAAGGTGACAATGTACTAGGCTCAGTTAGTTTTAATAGAATGCAAAACAAAGGTGAGCCATGGGAATTTGGTGGCTGAAACCCCCCCACCAAAAATAAAGATTAATACTCTATAAATATATATATGATTTATATGTTATATATATATATATATATATATATAATTTGGTTAATCTAAGTACCTTGTAAGACACTGTTCATTAGTCATTCAGCAGTGACACATAATATTCTTATATAGAGGATATTGATAACAGTGCTGGACAACACTAAAAATGTAAAATTTAAAAGAGAGAGAAACGCAGAACAATCTTATTTATGGGAACAGATGTAAAGATCCTAGATAAAATATTATAAATTGAGTCAACAGTATACTAACAGATTTGGTATTGACCAAGTAGGATTTATCCTAAGAATGCAAGAATAACTCAACATTAGGGAACCTATAAGGAAACTAATAGTTCCAAGGAGAAAAATCAGCATGAGGAATTTGGCAGATTTTTTTTAAATGGTAAATCAGAAATAGAAGGAAACTTTCTTAACTTGATAAAGTTGCATCTTCTTGAAAAAGAGGTCCATGTACTGAACAGTAAAAGCAATACTGCACACTAGCACCACTGTATTTAACAATTATGAGAGGTCCTAGCTAATCCCATTTTTTTAAGAAAGAGAGAAAGAGATAATTATTAGAACTGAGAAGAGACAACTGTAGGTAGCCTTTCCCACTCTCCAAATGATAAAATTTACTCCAATAGAGAAAGTTGCAAGAATGTTAGACACTGGCAAGATATGCTGAGAAATGACCCTATGCCTGCCCTTGTGCTGATCAGAGGTAATCAACAGAACTGCTAGATAAGTTCAGAGACCAGATAACAGGAAAGGCCTTTATTCTATCTCCTGCCCAGGGACCTGAGGGATGGCAAGTGTCCTTAAAGTTCTCCGTGCTACCATGGCAAAGGAGGGTAAAGTAGAAATGGCTACCTGGGGATGTTTAGGCAAATGGACCTTTTCCAATATCAGAGTCCCCAAGGACCAAAGTGGAAGAAGTAGATGAAAACAAGCAGGTTTCCATGCGAGTGAGAGTAGATTGATTGCAAACAGCAAAGAAGCCATCAGTTCTGAGTATGACCTAATACCTGAGAAGATACCAGAAGATACCAGAAGGACCAGAGTCTTCTTACTGACATCATGACTTTATGTAAGCCCTTGAAACTTAAAGATATTTCTGAATCAATTGAGAAATGTCTAAATTGAGTTTACCATGAATTGGAAAAAGGTTTTCCTTTATGGGAAAATATGCAGATACATATAGAGTTCAGGTATGAAAAAGTAAAGCAAGTATTTTTTCTCCACAACAAAGTTTTGGAGACATTTTAAAAACTCATATATTAGTTACTATCTCTATATCAAAATTTGTGTATAAAACATTCATCTATCTACATCTATAACTAATTAAAAAGCACATATGAATAGAAAAATATCTGTAAGGGCATGTAACTAATTATTAACTCTAAGAAGAGATAAGGAATTTTTAAGGTAGGAAGTATGCAAATGACCTATAGCATTTTGCTGTATTTATTTTTATCATTGTGATATTTTATAAGAAAGAATATTTGACTTGTTTGAAAGGAAATTAAAAACAGCTACTATCTCAAATTTATAATTCTCTAATACATTGTTCTCTGAGTTTAAGAACAGGTAGATTTTTATAGTGTCTGGCCTTACATTTAGATCTTTAATCCATTTTGAGTTTATTTTTGTGCATGGTGTTGGGGAGTGTTCTAATTTCATTCTTTTACATGTAGCTCTCCAGTTTTCCCAGCACTATTTATTGAAGAGGCTGTCTTTTCTCCACTGTATATTCTTGCCTCCTTTATCAAAAATAAGGTGACCATATGTGCATTGGTTTATCTCTGGGCTTTCTATCATGTTCCATTGATCTATATTTCTGTTTTTGTGCCAGTACCATACTGCCTTGATTACTGTAGCTTTGTAGTATAGTCTGAAGTCAGGGAGCCTAACTCCTCCAGCTCCATTTTTCTTTCTCAAGATTGCTTTGGCTATACGGGGTCTTGTGTTTCCATACAAATTGTGAAACTTTTTGTTCTAGTTCTGTGGAAAATGCCTTTGGTAGTTTGATAGGGATTGCATTGAATCTGTAGAGTGCTTTAGGTGGTATAGTCATTTTCATAATGTATATTCTTCCAATCCAAGAACATGATATATCTCTCCATCTATTTGTATCATCTTTAATTTCTTTCATCAGTGTCTTATAGTTTTCTGCATAGAGGTCTTTTGTCTCCTTAGGTACGTTTATTCCTAGGTATTTTATTCTTTTTGTTGCAATGGTAAATAGGAGTGTTTCCTTAATTTCTCTTTCACATTTTTCATCATTAGTGTATAGGAATGCAAGAGATTTCTGTGCATTAATTTTGTATCCTGCAACTTTACCAAATTCATTGATTAGCTCTAGCAGTGTTCTGGTAGCATCTTTAGGATTCTCTATGTATAGTATCATGTCATCTGCAAACACTGACAGCTTTACTTCTTCTTTTCCGATTTGGATTCCTTTTATTTATTTTTCTTCTCTGATTGCTGTGGCTAAAACTTCCAAAACTATGCTGAATAATAGTGGTGAGAGTGGACAACCTTGTCTTGTTCCTCATCTTAATGGAAATGGTTTCACCACTGAGAATGATGTTGGCTGTGGGTTTTTCATATATGGCCTTTATTATGTTGAGGTAAGTTCCCTCTATGCCTACTTTCTGGAGGGTTTTTATCATAAATGGGTGTTGAATTTTGTTGAAAGCTTATTCTGCATCTATTGAGATGATCATATGGTTTTTCTCCTTCAATTTGTTAATATGGTGTATCACATTGATTGATTTACGTATATTGAAGAATCCTTGCATTCCTGGGATAAACCTCACTTGATCATGGTGTATGATCCTTTTAATGTGCTGTTGGATTCTGTTTGCTAGTATTTTGCTGAAGTTTTTTGCATCTATGTTCATCAGTGATATTGGCCTGTAGTTTTCTTTGTGACATCCTTGTCTGGTTTTGGTATCAGGGTGATGGTGGCCTTTTAGAATGAGTTTGGGAGTGTTCCTCCCTCTGCTATATTTTGGAAGAGTTTGAGAAGGCTAGGTGTTAGCTTTTCTCTAAATGTTTGATAGAATTTGCCTGTGAAGCAATCTAATCCTAGGTATTTTTTTGTTGTTGGAAGATTTTTAATCACAGTTTCAATTTCTGTGTTTGTGATTGTTCTTTTTATATTTTCTATTTCTTCCTGGTTCAGTCCCAGAAGGTGGTGTTTTTCTAAGAATTTGTCCATTTCTTCCAGTTTGTCCAATTTATTGGTATATAGTTACTTGTAGTAATCTTTCATGATCCTGTGTATTTCTGCAGTGTCAGTTGTTACTTCTCCTTTTTCATTTCTAATTCTATTGATTCGAGTCTTCTCCCTTTTTTGCTTGATGAGTCTGGCTAATGGTTTATAAATTCTGTTTATCTTCTCAAAGAACCAGGTTTTAATTTTATTGGTCTTTGCTATTGTTTCCTTCATTTCTTTTTCATTTATTTCTGATCTGACCTTTAAGATTTCTTTCCTTCTACTAAATTCGGGGTTTTTTTGCTCTTCTTTCTCTAATTACTTTAGATGTAAGGTTAGGTTGTTTATTTGAGATTTTTCTTGTTTCTTGAGGTAGGATTGTGTTACTATAAACTTTGCTCTTAGAACTGCTTTTGTTGCATCCCATACGTTTTGGGTTGTCATGTTTTCATTGTCATTTGTTTCTAGGTATTTTTTATTTCCTCTTTGATTTCTTCAGTAATTGCTTTGTTATTTAGTGGCATATTGTTTAGCCTCCATGTGTTTGTATTTTTTACCGCTTTTTTTTTTCCTGTAATTGATATCTAGTCTCATAGCACTGTGGTCGGAAAGGATACTTGATACGATTTCAAGTTTCTTAAATTTACCAAAGCTTGATTTGTGACCCAGGATATGATCTATCCTGGAGAATTTTCCATGAGCACTTGAGAAGAAAGTATATTCTGTTGTTTTTGGAGGGAATGTCCTATAAATATCAATTAAGTCCATCTTGTTTAATGTGTCATTTAAAGCTTGTGTTTCCTTATTTTTTTTCATTTTGGTCGATGCATCCATTGGTGAAATTGGGGCATTAAAGTCCTCTACTATTATTCTTTTAGTGTCGATTTCTCTTTTTATGGCTGTTAGCATTTGCCTTATGTATTGAGGTGCTCTTACATTGAGTGCACAAATATTTACAATTGTTTTATCTTCTTGGATCCCTCCCTTGATCATTATGTAGTGTCCTTCTTTGTCTCATGTAATAGTCTTTATTTTAAACTCTATTTTGTCTGTATGAGAATTGCTACTCCAGATTTCTTCTGATTTCCAGTTGTATGGAATATCTTTTTCTATCCCCTCACTTTCAGTCTGTATGTGTCCCTAGGTCTGAAGTGGGTCTCTTGTAGACAGCATATATATGGACTTGTTTTTGTATCCATTCAGCCAGTCTATGTCTTTTCATTGGAGCATTTAATCCATTTACATTTAAGGTAATTACCAATATGTGTGTTCCTATTACCATTTTCTTTCTTGTTTTGGGTGTGTTTTTGTAGGTCTTTTCCTTCTCGTGTTTCCTGCTTAGAGAAGTTCCTTTAGCATTTGTTGTAAAGCTGGTTTGGTGGTGCTGAATTCTCTTAACTTTTGCTTGTCTGTAAGGGTTTTAATTTCTCTGTCGAATCTGAATGAGATCCCTGCTGGGTAGAGTAATCTTGGTTGTAGGTTTTTCCCTTTCATCACTTTAAATATGTCCTGTCACTCTCTTCTGGCTTGCAGAGTTTTGCTGAATGATCAGCTGTTAACCTTATGGGGATACCCTTGGATATTATTTGTTGCTTTTCCCTTGCTGCTTTTAATATAATTTTCTTTGTATTTAATTTTTGATAGTTTGATTAATATGTGTCTTGGTGTGTTTCTCCTTGGATTTATCCTGTATGGGACTCTCTGCGCTTCCTGGGCTTGATTGACTATTTCCTTTCCCATGTTAGGGAAGTTTTCAACTATAATCTCTTCAAATATTTTCTCAGACCCTTTCTTTTCCTGTTCTTCTTCTGGGAACCCTATAATTCAAATGTTGGTGCATTTAATGTTGTCCCAGTGGTCTCTGAGACTGTCCTCAATTCTTTTCATTCTTTTGTCTTTATTCTGCTCTGTGGTCATTATTTCCACTATTTTATCTTCCCCATTACTTATCCGTTCTTCTGCCTCAGTTATTCTGCTATTGATTCCTTCTAGAGAATTTTTCATTTCATTCATTGTGTTGTCCATCACTGTTTGTTTGCTCTTTAGTTCTTCTAGGTCCTAGTTAAGTGCTCTTGTATTTTCTCTATTCTATTTCCAAGATTTTGGATCATCTTTACTATCATTACCCTGAATTCTTTTTCAGGTAGACTGCCCACTTCCTCTTTATTTGTTTGGTCCGGTGGTTTTTTACCCTGCTCCTTCATCTGCTTCCATATTTCTCTGTCTTCTCATTTTGTTTAACTTACTGTGTTTGGGGTCTCCTTTTCTCAGGCTGCAGGTTCGTAGTTCCCATTGTTTTTCGTGTCTGCCACCAATGGGTAAGGTTATTTCAGTGGGTTGTGTAGGCTTCCTGGTGGAAGGGACTGGTGCCTCTGTTCTGGTGGATGAGGCTGGATCTTGTCTTTCTGATGGGCAGGGCTGCATCCAATGGTGCGTTTGGGGTGTCTGTGAACTTAGTATGATTTTAGGCAGCCTCTGTGCTAATGGGAGGGTTTGTGTTCCTGTCTTGCTAGTTGTTTGTCATCGGCATCCAGCACTGGAGCTTGCTGGCCATTGGGTTGAGCTGGGTCTTAGCATTGACATGGAGCTCTTTGGGAGAGCCCTCACTGATTGATATTATGTGGGGACTGGAGTTCTCTGGTGGTCCAAAGTCCTGAACTCAGCTCTGCCACATCAGAAGCTCCGGCCTGACACCGGGCCAGAACACCAAGACCCTGTCAGCCACATGGCTCAGATGAAAAGGGAGAAATAAAGAAAGAAAGAAAAAAATAATAAATTATTAAAATAAAAAAGAATAAAAAAAAGAAGAGAGCCACCAAACCAATAAACAAATCCACTAATGATAGCAAGTGCTAAAAACACACCTAAGATAAATATGAAAATCAGAAACAAATCAGTCACAGACAGCAAACCCCATGTCTACAGTTGCTCCCAACATCCACTGTCTCAATTTTGGGACGATTCATTGTCTGCTAAGGTATTCCACAGATTCAGTGTTCATCAAGTTGACTGTGTGGATTTCATGTGCTGCTCTTGAGGCTGCACAGAGAGCTTCCCCTTTCTCTCCTTTGTTTGCACAGCTCCTGGAGTTCAGCTTTGGATTTGGCCCCACCTCTGCACGTAGGTCGCCTGAGGGCATCTGTTCCCGCCCAGACAGGAGGGGGTTAAAGCAGCGGCTGATTACAGGGCTCTGGCTCACTCGGGCCGGGGGGAGGGAGGGGTACAGTAGTTATGATTGGAATGTGGGGTGAGCCTGCAGCGGCAGAGGCCAGTGTGACGTTGCAACAGCCTGAGGAGTGCAGTGTGTTCTCCTTGGGAAGTTGTCCCTGGATCACGGGACCCTGGCAGTGGCGGGCTGCACAGGCTTCCGGGGAGGGGGTGTGGATAGTGACCTGTGCTTGCACACAGGATTCCTGGTGGCTGCTGCAGCGGTGTTAGCGTTTCATGCCTGTTTCTGTGGTCTGAGCTGATAGCCACCATCTCTGGAGCTCATTTAGGTGGTGCTCTGCTTTCTGTGGGCAGATGGGGAAGGAATCCCCTCTCCTTTCACACTCCGAAATAATGGTCTCTTGCCTCTTAGGCAAGTCCAGACTTTTTCCCAGACTCCCTCCCGGCTAGCTGTGGTGCACTATCTCCCTTCAGGCTGTGTTCCCACAGCCAACCCCAGTCCTCTCCCTGGGATCTGACCTCCGAAGCCCAAGCCTCAGCTCCTAGCCCCCCGCCCGCCCTGGCAGGTGAGCTGGCAAGCCTCTCAGGCTAGTGAGTGCTGGTCACAGTGATCCGCTGTGCAGGAATCTCTCCACTTTGCCATCTGCAGTCCTGTTGCTGCGCTCTCCTCCATGGCTGTGAAGCTTGCTCCCCGCCCACCCTCCATCTCCACCAGTGCCGGGGCTTCCTAGTGTGTGGAAACTTTTCCTCCTTCACAGCTCCCTCCCACTGGTGCAGGTCCCGTCCTTATTCTTTTGTCTTTGCTTTTTCTTTTTTCTGTTGCCCTACCCAGGTATGTGAGGATGTTCTTGCCTTTGGGGAAGTCTGAGGTCTTCTGCTTGCATTCAGTAAGTGTTCTGTAGCAGTTGTTCCACAGGTAGATGTATTTTTTATGTATTTGTGGGGAGGAAGGTGATCTCCACGTCTTACTTCTCCGCCATCTTGATGGTCCCCCCACACTGTATTTTTATCTGTCCTTTTCCATTAGACAGAAAGCTCAGATGAGTGGTTTATTACTGAGGATATTAAAGCACAGGAACCAACAGCCAGATGAAGAAATTCATAGGGTGAGGTCGAGAACAAACGAACTTCAGTCCTCTTGGAGTGTGGAGCCCAGCCTTAAATAGCTTTTAAATGAAGATTAGAAATGTTTGTTGTATAAAGCAACTTCTAGAAAAGCAAATTGCCATGTGTATAATAACCAATAATGCTGAATCATAATATTTCTGTTTTCTGCATTTCAGTAATATAGTTAAACATATTTCTGAAGGAATATGTGCAAACAATATAAAGGGCCTGTTTTCCTCCAACAACTTGCATTACACAAGAAGTCAATTAATAAGAATCTGTTCCTTATTTCTTTCAACTCTGGCTAATTTTCGTTTCTAGCTACTAGTTTTTCTCTACATTACTTTTAGTTTTTCTAGTCCCCATTAAACTAGCCATGCAATGAAAAATGTTTATAAAAACACTGCAATGAATCAGAATAAGTAATAATTTAATGCTGCTTCATTGGGTAAATCCTTTTATATGTACAATTTCTTCTTTTGTAATATGCATAAATATACTGTACCTTATGAAAAATTTCATAAAGCTGCTTGAGCAATATTAAATATTTTAAGAAATTATTTATTTGCTATTCTTTTTATGGAAAATATGTTAATTATGGACATAGATTTATTTAATAAAAACTATTGGTGAGATCACAACACATACAAACATCTCTGAAGATGTATATACATATGTATATATGCAAATAATTTGCGTATGTTAGTAACTGAAAAACAATTTGCTAGTGTCAATAAAAGCCATAAAAATAACAATTGGGATCCTATATAAAATTTGCCATATGAAAAGAGATATGCAAGGAAGTATAAGATATTAAGCTAATTAAAGGGCAATTAAAAATTTTTAGCACTACCATTGAAAGGATTTTATAGGTTCCCTTTCCTTTTGCTGTGTGATTACAATCTCTGAATTTGAGAGAGCTGCAGATTAAAATAAAAATCCATTTCATTCTTAAACTTTTTTTTTTTTTTTTTTTTTTTTTTTTGTGGTACGCTGGCCTCTCACTGTTGTGGCCTCTCCCGTTGTGGAGCACAGGCTCCAGACGCGCAGGCTCAGCGGCCATGGCTCACGGGCCCAGCCGCTCCACGGCATGTGGGATCTCCCTGGACCGGGGCACGAACCCGTGTCCCCTGCATCGGCAGGCGGACTCTCAACCACTGCACCACCAGGGAAGCCCATTCTTAAACTTTTTAAAAGACCATTTTTAAAGGGAAAGAACACATTGGTTTCACGTTTAGAAATAATTCTTAAAACTACCAAGTTTTGAGAGGCATTACATTTTGTTTTTGCAAAAATGTACACAAATAAACTATAAGCAAACTAACAAATGGAAACCTCAAAAACCAATGGGCTTATTTAAACTTTCAGTGCTTTAGTTAAGCCGAGACCCAAAAGAATTATCAATTTGATATAGATGTTCTGAATAATTGAATATAAAACAGTGAATCCTGTGTGAAAACCTAGAATATTAAAGGTAGTAAACAAGATATGATATTCAATGAGCACTATGAAAGCGATTTAGAGGTGCCTGCATTGTTCCCTTGGAACTTAGGAAGTATGTGAGCAGTGCAATATAAAGAATATGCAGTTTAGTTGTGTTTGGTAAGGATGTAGTTCACAGATTAAGTCAATAGTACTGCAATTTTGTTATCCGGATCCATTTCTAATCAACAAAAATCATGCAACAAATTAAGCATTGATACTTATTTGATTGTGAGAGCCCTGCATCTGTCACACGGTACACAGAGAAATATGAGCCTCAGTTGGTTTTCATCTTAATGAATTTTGACTCGTGTACACCTGTTTCTCATAACCCAGTAAGAGAATTATAGCAACTCTGACAGACAGAAAGAAAAACAAAAAACAGTCAACTTTGCTTCAAGCTAAGAGGTAGGTTGCAACTCTCCAAGAGCTTTACAAAAAGTTCACATTTGTAATAGAGAAAGCATCGGTTTAGAGTATTTCCATTTGCCAATGCAAATGTGAAATGAACGGTTGAAAGCATTGTGCTTGAGAGCATTTCAAGTATTAAAAATATCCTGTCAATAAATATACAAAATGATTTTCAAAAAATTTTGTAGCACAAAAAAGAATAACAGAATCCAGCAGTAATTTTTTTCCCAAGTACCATTCTGACATGTTTATAGGCGTCTTTGTACATATATATTCAATTACCTAAGTTAAATTCCACATTGACCTTTTCTTTCCTTACATGCTATTAAATTCGTTAAAGAAAGTTACATTAAAATAACCTAAATCACTTTTTCAGCCAGGTAGGTAAATTCAAATTCTCTACTTTCTTATGAATCTTAATATAATTCTTTTAAGCATTATTTATTGAATTCCTATTGTGTGCCAGCCACTGTTACAAATACTTAACAGGCATTATCTCATTCATTTTCACAATAATTCTGTAAGGTAACTACAATTATGTACATTTTACGGATGAGAAAAATGAAACTTAAATTATTAATTTGTCCAACGTCTTAGAGGTGTTAAGCATCATACCCAGAGTAGTAACCCAGATCTATTAATTCCAGAACTTTCCTTCTTAACAACTGTACCTCTCTATAACATTTACTCAATTGCTGATAATTTAGGTATTTAAAGAATACACTCCAAAATTTTATTATTGGTAGATAATAGACCAGAGCTCTGCTCATGGCTTTTCAGATTTTTTTTGTGTGCTTGGACAAAAGTCATTTTTACTGTCAGACACTATGAGAAGCAGCAAATATCTGCTTTGCCTACTTTCCAGAGTTGTTTTAAGAAAAGAAGGAGTTAATACGTGTAAGAGCACATTAAATGTTGTAAAATGTTATGAAAATTTATTGTATGTAATTGTCACATATTAAGTGTTTCTACGTCATTGAAAGTAGTTATTGGCTTAAATTTCTTATGACTTAAGACCTCAGCAAAGAGAATTTCCTGTTTGTTTTCAGGAGACAAACCATAATACAGACAGGTCATTATATTGTACACTAAACCCAAGGGTCTTCCCAAAGTCCTGGGGCTTTTCCTAAAGTCAGAGCAGATGAATGTATGTGGCAATCTTAAGTGTTCACGGTGAGGAGTGTGGCTTCACAGGGCCTCAGTCGTTCCTGAGTATGGGCTTGGTAACGCTTATATACTCACATTAGATTAGTTGTTTTATGGTACCTATTTCTGAGCTCATTATATGCAGAAGCAGCGATAAACTACAATGATCTACAAACTGACGTCTCTTGATGCCATCTCCTAGAAATCTCTCTATATACATTTTGGAGCCTCCAGGTGACATCCAGGGGCGTTTTTTATATCTCAAACTTTCAGAGCGGGATTTGCAAACTCAGATGCCAAGTGACATGCAAAACGAACCAAGTATAGGGAGCAGGGTGATGTAAGCTTCAGTTCATTGTTGACATTAAGGAATAGGGGTTCACTATTGCCAGGTCCTCCAATTTAAAAAAATACATATATTTTTCCAGCTTTATTGAGATATAATTGACATATAGCTTTGTATAAATTTAAGGTGTACAACATGATATTTGATACATGTATATATTGCAAAATGTTTACCACAATAAAGTTAGTTACCTTCTTTACCTCACTTAATTACCATTTTATTTTTATACTGTTATGATGAGAACACGAAAGCTCTACTTGTATCAAAAGAACTTTCAAGTATACAAAACAGTACAGTGTGGTTAACTAGTTAACTATCATCACCATGCTGTACTTATTCATCTTATAACTAGAAGTTTGTATCCTTTGACCAACATTTTCCCATTTTCTCCACCCCTCAGCCCCTGGCAACCACCATTCTACTCTCTGTTTCTGTAAGTTCTATGTTTTTAGATTTCACATATAAGTGAGATCACACAGTATTTGTCTTTCTCTGTTAGGCTTATTTCACTTAGCACAGTGCCCTTACGATCCATCCATTTTGTCACAAATGGCAAGAATTTCTTCTTTTTTATGAATGAATAATATTCCTGTGTGCGTGTGTATGTGTGTGTGTGTGTGTGTGTGTGTGTGTGTGTGTGTATCACAAATTCTTTATTCATTCATCCACTGATGAACACTTAGGTTGTTCAGATCTTCCCACTTTTTGGAGATGGCAGAGATTGAGTGAAACCCTCCTAATTCTTAAATGTTAGAAACTTAAATTAAAACAAGGCAAGCAGGAAGGACAAAACAATTTTGTTTGTGGGATTCATTTTGCAGTCTCCTGATTCATAATGTCTATATCCATTTTTTATGGTACAGTTCTTATGTTATTCTCCATAAAATATTTTCTCATTATCATTTGAAGCTTATTAACATCATGTATTTCTTCCCATTGAAGGCAACCTTGAAACATTTTCAAGAGGACACAGTTCAGCAGCTATTCCCAATTATTACTGTCAAAGGAATACTTTATTTCTGGTTCTGGCAGAAGTACCAGCTTCTAGGTTCTGTACAGAACTCATGATGCCTTAGGGACTCTCTCCACTCTTTCCCTCCTCTGCAACCTGATCATTATGTGTAGATATGGCTGGAATTTTGCATGTTTAAGGAGTAGGTGCTTTGTTGAGAAAAGCTTCAGTTAAACAGGGTCTAGAGGTGCTCAAGGATACTTGGCCTTTGCTGTGGTAGAGAGTTACACTTGTTTTCATAAGCTTCTGTAACAAAGCCTGAGACTCTCTGGCAATTACGTAGACCAAATGCTTGTGCAGAGTGGGATCTTCTTACTAAATTTAGAATGACACAGGACCGGCTTCTCTATAAACTGCCTGGTGCAATGTGACCTCTCTTACAATAGAAATGATACTTTATGTCCCTGTTGAAATGATTCTGTGAAGAAGGGGGAAAGGGAGATAAAGCTTTTGAAATATATTGGGTTCCATAAGATATAAAACTGTGATGTGAATCCAGAGTATTAGTATCAAATGATAGAATAATGTTAAGGAAATTTTCTACCCCTTTCCCAGCTCTGAGATAGCCATTCTTAATTTAACTTACTTTTCAAACTCGATTCCACACACTAGACTTTTCACTGACGGGTCATCATGAAAAGACTGAGGCAATTTCCATTGGAATTTTGATTAACATCTCTGTGTGGGGATTTCCCAGTAGGAGCTAGGAGAGGAGCAAATAAAGAAAACAGAAATATAGTCTCTTGAACCCATGGTCACTGCTATTAATTTTCCAATTTCCACCTTGGAAGGCCTTTGCAGATTTTACCAACATGCCCCTTTGAAGGAAACTTGATGCTATATTAATTGCAAATATGTCACTGGTGGTGTTGAAGTTTCAAAAATTAGGTCAGCATTCCAACATATACTAAGCTTAATGTTTCTTTCTGAAGGTTAAAATACCTTAATCAGTTTTGGCAAAGGTCAGTTTTAATGTAGATTGACAATTCAAAGTGGAAAACTATAAGCAGACCTCCACTTTCAAGGGGAAGCTTAAATTGATTTGAAAGATGACAAATTTTGAATACAGCACATTTATTAAAAATCTGTTTAACCCTCAGCAAACACACAACCCAAGTCTACAATTGGATAAACATAATTTCCTTACAAGAATGAGAAAATCTAAATAACCACTCACAACAGAGTGCCTAAAAGAACTATCTTATCATTAGTGACTCATGGATTAGAAAGATATTATTTTCAACATAATTTTTGTGGCTTTCCAGTTTAAATTACCACCTTCAAAAAATTTAATTTTCAAAAATATTTAATTTTTACTTTATGCAGACATAGCAGAAGGCAGTAAAGCAATCTCTTTATAATTCTTGTGTATTCCTGTGTATATCTATGTTTATACTGAGAACACATGGTCGTCAGATTTTAATTCCATTTTGGGAAAAAGACATCATGTGTCATAAAGATAACTACCGAACGTTGGAGTCAGATGTACCAATTATTAATAGATCAATGTTACTCTTTTTACCTCTAAATTAAATCTCAAAATCTTTACCAAGTGATATTTCCTTTCAAGGTATCTTGGAAAAATAAGTATGGACCATTTTAAGTTCTATTTTTGTTAGTGTGTCAGCCCTGTTTATAACTGAAATCTATGTTTTAACTCTTAACATAAGAACCAAGGGAGCATGAAACCTAGAATATATTCTCTAAGGTACTTCTAGGTCACACTAGAATATCAATACTGCTCTTCTTATTTTAGAGTCAATATTTTTTTTCTGATAGAGCTTTAATGGAATCTTTTTTCTTTATTATGCAGTCAAAGAAAACAAATACTGTTTATAGAGATATTTGTTTTGATTATATAAATATACACAAATATGGAAATACAATGATATTTGCCACAGTATGTTTGTGGTGCACTAGTGCTATCATGAAAAAGAAAATAAAGAAGTAAAGAGTTTTGCACAGTGAAGGAAACTATCAACAAAATGAAAAACCCTACTGAATGGGAGAAAATATTTGCAAATGGTATATCTGATAAGGAATTAATATCCAAAATATACTAAGAACTCACACAAATCAACATCAGAAAAACAAACCCGATTTTTAAAATGTCTATTTGAATAGATATTTTTCCGAAGAAGACATAAAGATGGCCAACAGGCATATGAAATGATGCCCAACATCACTAATCACCAGGGAAATGCAAATCAAAACCACAATAAGGTATCACATCCCACCTGTCAGAATGGCTGTTATCAAAAAGACAACAAATACCAAGTATTAGTAGAATGTGGAGAAAAGGGAATCCTCTGCACTGTTGGTGGGAATGTAAATTGGTGCAGCCACTATGGAAAAGAGTATGGAGTCTTCAAATAATTAAAAAAGGAACTACCATATGATCCAGCAATTCTACTCCTGGGTATGTATCCAAAGAAAAAAAAATGCTAATTAGAAAAGCTATATGCACCCCTATGTTCATTGCAGCATTATTTACAACAGCCAAGATATGGAATCAACCTAAATGCCCCTTAATAGATAAATGGATAAAGAAGATGTGGTGTGTACAATCGAATATTAATCAGCTATAAAAAGAATGAAATCTTGCTCTTTTCAACAATATGGATGGAGCTAGAGGATACTATGCTAAGTGAAAAAAGTCAGACAGAGAAAGACAAATACTGTATGATTTCACTCATATATTTCCATATATGAGTGAAAACAAAACAAATGAATAAACATAATAAAACAGTAGCAGAGTTATAGATACAGAGAACAAACAGGTGGTTGCCAGAGGGGACGAGAGTAAGGAGAGGAAAGAAATAGGTGAAGGAGATTAAGGAACACGAACTTCCAGGTGCAAAATAAGTGTCACAGGTATGAAATGTACAGTGTGAAGAGTATAGTCAGTAATTACATAATATCATTGTATGGTGGCATATCGTAACCAAACTTATCCTGGTGATCATTTTGAAATGTATAGAAATATCAAATTATTATACTGTGTAACAGAAACTAACATAGTGTTGTAGGTCAATTATAATTCAAAAAAGAACAAACAAATAAACTCAAAGGAAAAGAAATCAGATTTGAGGTTACCAGAGGTGTGGGCTAGGGAGAGAGTGAATTGGATGAAGGCAGTCAAAATGTACAAACTTCCAAGTTATAAGATAAATAAATACTAGGGATGAAATGTACAACAGGATAAATATAGGTAGCACTGCTCTATGTTACATATGAAAGCCGTTAAGAAAGTAAATCCTAAGAGTGCTCATCACAGGAAAAAACTTTTTTTTCTGTTTTTAAAATTTTGTATCTATACGAGATGATGGATGTTCACTAAACTTACTGTGGTAATCATTTCATGAAGTATGTCACTCAATTCATTACGCTGTACAGCTTAAGCTCACACAGTGCTGTATGTTAATTATGTCTCAATAAAGCTGGAAGAAAAAATTTAACTTAATTTTTAAAAAAGAATTAAAGAGAATTCACAATGCACATAACTACATTAAAGGCTCTGAGAAGTCTTGCAGCGAATCAATCTGTTGCTTTCATCACTGATTATTTCACAACTGTAGGATTGCTTTGTGAGTATGCGTGTAGTGTAACATGGAATGAATGACTTGTGTTAGGGAAAAACAACTGAAGGCCAAATAATTATTTAGATGATAGAACAAATATAGATAATATAGTGTTTTCTAAACTTTTGAACAGGAGTAGAACTTAAGAATACATTTTTAAGGGATTTTACAGGTGAAAGAGGGACTACTCCTTTGCACCCAGGCAATTAATCTAAAAAGTTCCAAATACTTCTTGTAAAGAAGGGAGAGAGGGAAGTAAGATTTTTTTTCTTTGTAGCGAATTAAAATACTGAAAAAAGGGTGTTGAAGATTATTAAAAAACAAGACAACAAACCCAAAATGGAGTCATTTATGCTAAGCCCCAATGTCACCAAGCTGAGACTTAATTATACTTTTGGCTCTCCCAGAAATGGCATCTGAAACCAGTCAATCAGGAATGCCTGGCAGCACTAGTTAGGTAATCTGCCTGACAGACTTCTGCCATCCCCTAAAGGAAAGTAACCTTTAATAAACAACCTGCTTTTTGGTCTAATATAAATTCCTTGTTCCTGCTCCCTTCTGCCTCTAAGTCTTTCATTTGGTACAGCCCCTAGGAGCTCCTTTCTATCTGCTACATTGGATGCTGCCTGATTCGAATTGATTTTTGTTCAAATAAACTCAAAATTTTTAATATGCCTCAGTGTATCTATCTCCTAACAGGATGGAGTTTTTGGTATTTCTCAGGCAGTGGCCAGAGAATTCTGAAATCGAGTTAAAGATAAGAATCTTATTTTGAGAAAATTCGAGAATGAAAAATAAATTGGAACGGAGATAATATTGAAAAGTGGATATAAAGGAAACCAGAATGAAGTCTGAGAAATAGGAGTGAGTTGGCGGAATGGGTTTTTAGAAGAGGCCCAACACTTTCTATTCATATTAATGTCTCTCACTGCTCCTCTGGCCAAACCTTGGGATACTCATTGGCAAAGCCCTGTTGACAGTTTGAAATTCATGTAGTGCCATTTATTAGATGTGGGATCTTGACAAATTTACTAAATTTTTATGCTTTCATTTTCTCAACTTTTAGAGAGGAATACCAATATTTACCAGTAAGGCTGATCTTATTCTGTTTGTAAATTTTGTTTAGTCATCTCCATTCCCCTGACTATAAGTCCTTTTCCTACCTACTCTTGAATTAACATTTTATCTATGCCATCACAATAGAGCTCACATTTCACCTTTTCCAAACCACAAAAATCATTTTCTTTTTCTTACACCTAGTGTGTGTGTGTGTACAGCATGAGCTAGCACTGATGCATATATCTTTTAATGTTCTTGACTTAGCTCACTGTTGTAAATCTCCCTTCTTTAAACAGTCTGAAAATGCCTTAAAGTTAGCTTGAGTACTTTCTCTTTCTGAAAAAGTGCAGTCGGTACAGTAAGGAGTGAAAATAACTGGAGAGGTTTCTTAAACCCTAGTTTAATATCAAGGGTGATTAAAGGTAGAATATAAGGACTTTCTGCCTCGTTTCACTCACTGGTAGTCAATTAACTTCAAAAAGTGTTAAAGTTGAAAAAACTTAGTAGAGTTGAACTAAAAGCCAATGGTTGAATTTATTTTATTTCTTTTTAACACATATAAAGTATGAATACAAGAGCTTGCATCCTCCTGCAACTAACTGAAAAGAAATAAAGATATTTTCTGAAAACACTACTAAGGGATCTATTTTCAGAGTGTGTGCCTGCAGGTAGGGCTTTAAAGATACAGCTATTGCTGCACTCAAACAATATTAGAGAATTTCTAGTTTCTATCACTTCTGCAGTCTCACGGCAGAACAAGTGACCACTACCTTTTGGGATTTGCATTCCAGCATCTAAGAACAAAAAATAAATGAATAAACAAAAAATCTATAGTAGCAAGGTTCACTTTCATGTTATTTATCTAAGATCTATTTCTTCATTGCTTCTTCTTATAAAGGAGGAGGTAAAAAACATCTAGAAATGTTGTATGGCTGACTTGTGGTGGGATGACTCTATTACACTCTATTTTATAATCATACGATTCCTGAAAGTATATGCAATTCTGGAACATATGCATAGTCGTGACTTCATGAGGTCTAAATGTGTAAAAGGTTAATTATAAAGTTTAATTTCTCCTTTCCATATATTTTTTTCTCTTAAGAGAAATGAGTTAGAGGAAGTCATTAAATCAAGTGCAAGGCTTCTACTCATGAGATTAAACATTATGTAATACCAAGTTCTCCCTCTTTTAGTATAGATGTAGACAGGACTAGTAATGAAGTCACAATTTCCCTTCTATACTCAACCAATCTAATAACTGAGCAAATCCTCTATTCCATTCTCTTTTAAAATTATTTTGATTCTAACAACCTCCTCTTTTTTTGTGTGTGTTTAAGCTGTATTTAAAATATTTTATATATGTACATATACGTGTACGTATTTTAAGATTAGAGAGCAAGAGTTTTGCATGGCATTTTGGACCAAATTTTGGCCAGGTGGACAGGGATTCCATGACTTACATTCTTATATATCTGACAATGAATTAAACTTTTTATACACATCATTAGCAAAAAGATGGCCTACTCTTCCTAATGGCAACCTGTTTTCATTCCAGTCATTCAATCATTCAGGAAAGTATTTTCAGTAAATCATTTAAATAGTGATAATGACTAGAAATATTCAATATGACTGAACTTTTGTAAAGGAAACGTTAGAAATTACTGTCTTGTTCAGAATTTATAAATGTTGCTCTTTAGTCAATATATAGAGTAACATAACAATGATGGCAAAACCAAATAGTTCTACTTCCTATCCATATGTTTTAATAATACTAACCAAGAAAAGAAACATAAATATCTTATGACTTAGATATTTATATGTGTTATATCTAAAATTCATTTCTTGATCATCTAATTCCTATGTTCTTTTCCTTTCTTTTAATCTAAAACATTCCTTTTTCCTCTGAAATAAATTATAGACTGCATCAATCCCAATATATTTCAGGAATATATTGTCAAGATCATTTGTCTGTAGTAATTTGCTTCAAACTCATTTTTAGAGGATCTACCACTAAAAATTCTATTCATCATTCAGACTGGGCAATAGGCATGAAAAGTCAAAGAAGTTTCCCAGGTGATTCTAATGTGATGATTTAGCAATAGCTTCTCTAGATAATTTAATTTTCCTAATTTGTTCCTTGGCTGATTTTCACTTGATTTTTACAGTTTTGGAGGTGGTTTGGTTTCTTTAAATTATGTGGGTTACAAGCTAATCATAATCAGATTACTTACCTTGTCCAGCTAGATCATTACACTACTAAGGCATAGGTTATAATTAGAGCCCTATTCTGTAACCATATTTTGTCCACCAATTTTTCACCAAGAGCCTTGTAAATAAGCTGTTTATAACCAACGAAAGCACACTAAAAAGTATGGTTAATATTGGGGTAAATTCATGGTTACTGATGGACTAGTAGCTCGGAGCACATGTTTAACCTAGGTTTATAATCCTGTTTCCCGAATATTACCTTTAAAGTCTCACCATGTCCACAACTCACATACATTATTATCTACTCACTATATTCTTTAAAATGACTCACTTTCTAAGCTCAAATAATACATAAAGGAAACTTACATCACTACTATAAAAAGAAAATAGTAACATTGCCAAAAGTAGAAGATAATTTTTAAATAAATGCAATAACACAAAAATTATGCTTTTAAAACCTAACTAGGTACCATACTGCGGTTTGATCCATTTGGCTTTAAGCTTGGCACTCTCTTTCTCTTTATTAAAAACAAAGAATTGCAAGTAATGAAAAGTGTTAACTGTATACCAATATAAAATAAACTATCTAATATAAAATGAGCTATCTAAAGTGCCCCTCACATAATTCGTAGTGGTGATCAAACTTGAATTTTTGAGGCATATTAAAGTGCCTCAGAATCTGGATCTGAGAAGCCAGTAAGATTACACTATAGAAAAAAAAAAGTTTTTTTCAGGGAAAGAGACATATTGCTCATTGTTCATAAACATGAACAGTCACAGAGTATCTGTGATGGATTTAGGATGATAATCCATATTTCTAATGTTTATTTCCATTAATTCTTTGGATCACATTGAAAAAAAATAATGTGATCTTCAACTTCTGGCTATATGGATAAGTTAGAAAGCCTGAAAAACTTTCTTTTAAAAAAACAGAAATTCTTGATAAACTAGTACAAACATTTTTTAAAATGCCTAGGTGAACTTTTGAGGAATAAAAACAAAATCCTAAGTGGTAAAAAATAAAAAGGAAAATAATCTGAAAGAGTAATAGAAAGCTAAAGCTGATACAGCAAGTTGTCTCATGATAGAAATGAAATAAGACCTTGGGCCAAGCAATATGGTGAGTTAAAACTGAGACACGTGCATGAAACCAAGAATCTCTAGGAGACACTCCCTCGTTGGAAGACACACTAGAAAAAAATATTCCCTCCGGCAATTAAAAATAAGATAATTTGCCTGTCTTCACCTCAATTATATCTGGAAGAAAAATGTCCCTCCTGGGAATTCGTGGCCAGAGGTGTTTTCACACAGTTGTAGGCCTGAATTCACACTACCTGTAAGTCCTAGGAAACCCCAGGGTGAGAACTCAGTGTGGTCCCAAGTATCTGGGAGTATCAGCACAATTCAGTTTTAGAAGGGTACACCTCAACCCAGTCTTACAGAAGTTCAATAAAGACTAACTGAATATGAGCTCACAATCCAAAATTATCAAACACACTAAGAAATAAAACACCATGGGTAAAGTCAGCAGAAACAACCATCAGCAGAATTAACCCACAAATATTTCTGATTTTAGAAAGATCAGAAGGAGCATATGAGGAAAGTATGTTTAAAATTGAATGGGAACTGAAGGCATGAGCCAGGAACAAGAGACTTCTAAAAGCAGTCAGATTTTAAAACCAAAACCAAAACAAAACATACAAATAGAATGTGTGCAATAAACAGACACTCATTGAAATTAGTGGATAACATAAACCCAACTGAAGATAATTAGTAAACTGAGATATTAATCTGAAGTCTAGGGAAGCAAAGGAACAGAAAACATGAGATATTGAAATTTAAAAAAGAATATCGAATGCTTTTCTTTTCAGAATTCTAGAGGGAGAAATTAGATGTGAGAGAAACATTGGAAGAGATAATGGTTAAACCTTTTCAACACCTGAAGACATGAATTCTCCGATTCCGTAATCTCAACAAAATCCAAACAGGGAAAAAAAGCAGACAACAAACAAACATTGGACACATCATGGTGAAGCTGTAGAACTCCAGAGACAAAGATAGTATCTTAAAAGTCATGAAAAAGAAAAGACAGATTATCTGCAAACGATCAGCATTTAGACTGCCAGGCAACTTCTTGACAACAATAGAAACTGATGTTAACAGAACAATATCCTCAATTTGCTAAAAGAAAATAACTGTAACTTAAAACTTTAAACCTACCTTAAATTATATTTAAGAGTAGGATAAAATACATATTTAGATGAAAATTTACCTTCAGTAGAGCCTCATTAAATACACTTCTAGTAGATGTACTTCAAGAAAAAAAAGTATTTAAGAAAAGTTTAGGATGCAAAACAGAAGAATGTGCAAAAATATTGGTAAATATGTGGATAAATCTATATTAACATTGACTCTATAAAAATAATAATTATTTATTTGTGGTGTTAAAAATAGAGAAAAATAAACTTAAATACCAGACAAAAATACCATATAAGACAGAAGAAATGTTTGTGTTAAATAATTCTAGCTCCCTTGTGTTGTTGGATGAGTAGGGTAGAAATAATGATTAACTTTAAACTTTTTTGGAGAAAAAGAGCACAAGTAAAAGGAGCTCACCAAACACACACCAGTAGGAGATTTACTATTGCTAAAAGTTCTAATGAAGTTTCCTTCTTATACCTTTTTTGCTGGGTTGGTGACATTTAGCATTTTGACTCTGTGTGCTGATAGAAATCATCCGTTCCTGCTTTCATTGGCTGCAGCCAATAAGCCCTAGAACTTTTCCTGTTGGCCACTTCAACAGCCACTGAAGAACAAAGCCTTAGTACTTACAGGCTTTCAGATTTCACAGCATAAAATTTTAGAGGAATATGTTGCTACTTTTAGACAACAAGGGTAGAAAGTGTTTAGCTACTTCTGATTTTCTTGGTGTAAAAACCAGTTCAATCCATGAAAAAAAGATTATTTTTAGACTTAAACATTTGGTTGCCTGTTGTGATTTGTGGTAGGCTGAAGTTGTGAAACCAATGAGCATATCCATTCATTTCCTCTTAATTATTTTCACCAAAGAGCACTGCCAGTGAATATCTCAAATCTTCTCATCTCAGAGTTACTAATCAGAGACTTTGGGGTTTGTCCTTCAGCCCAAGGACGGCACACAGAGTGGAGTGTGAGAACCTGGTTTATTCCTTAAACTAAAAAACTAGGCTCAATTATAATCAATTTCCAAAAGTAGTAACAACACTATTTTTTGCACTGACCCTGGTAAATTATTTTCTTCATCACCCCCTCCCCGCAAGAAACCCTACAAGTAATTTATATTTCCTGGGTGTGTAGATCAGTTTGACAAACTATTTTCAAAAAGTAAGAGTGACAGAGTGTGATTCAAGAGAGCCTGCCAATTTCATGGACTGCTTTATGATTAGGTCTAGCAGACCTTTTATTCAGAATATCAGAACTACATTGTTTCTGGATCATTTTGGATGATGAAGGGACGGAAACCAAAATCTGGGCTTCATGAGTGTAAACATATACACAGACAGAATCTATAAAAGTCAGTGTTGACCTTTGGTGCCAATGGAAAGAACCCCAACTGAACGATGCTCATTTATAGGCTGCTATATAAATATCTGGCACAGCAAGAGAAAAAGTGATCCCAAGGATTCACAAGGCTCTTCTTTCTGAATAGATCTTTCTTTTTAGCCTTTCCTCATCACCTAGCTACAGAGGGAGGAAAGCCATAGTGCTGACAGGGCACAAAAAGGGACAAGCTAAGAATAAAGTTTCTTGAAATACATAGGAGCATGTGATGGCCAGAATTTCAGGCTAGATATAATATTGAATGAATTAGGTTCTCATGAAAAAGGCTTCTTATAAAAATATATGTGACAATTTCACAGGCAGCTAATGAGAGAAGAAGAGAAAGGCTGAGGAGAAGGAAGATTGCCCTTTGGCCAGCAGCCAGCCATCACTGCAGTGAGCCTCTTGTAGCAGCTGAAAGTGATGCAGCAATAATTAATGCCACCAACGTTATTGGGCAGCACTGGTTTTCCTTATGCTGGAGGGGTGTGGGGAATACGTGGGGAAAATAAAAGGAAAATAGAGTTACTTTTTGCTTCTCTCACAGTTAATTAAATTAAAATGAAAATAAAAATTTAAACCATATTAATGCTTGAATTCTGTCTTGCTGGCTGTGTGAACACAAAAAGCCCTTCTCTGATATTCCTATAATATGCAAAGCGTGTATTGTTTTCACATACATACAGAAAGAAATGGGTTTTAATGTCCAAATATTTTCAAAGTAAATACGTTGTGTAGAGGTGAGTTCTTACTTCAATGTGTCTATGGAATATTTTAAAGAGAGTGAGGGTTTTTTGTGAATTACAGATCTGGAGTTAGATTGATCAGTGTATAAGTTCGCATATATGATTTCAAAAAAATTGTGCTTACCTAGTCACTGGGGAAACAAACACTCCAAAAAAAGAGGCGGCTCAGCTCAGCATGAAGTGTGGGAGTGCATGAGCACCGCATGGATGAGGTGTGAGGAGATGGAACCTCATTTCAGAAGCTAGGAGACAAGCTGTGATGGAAAGACACCAGAGGTGTGAGAGAGGGACTGTCAGAGCACCTGCCTGGGGCAGGGAGCGGGGAGATCTTTTGTGCCTAAACCCAGTGCAACACAGCCGGAGAGACTGTCTCTGCCAGTTACCCTGATCTAGTGCAGTCCCTAAGCTATGCCTCCAACAATTTAGATTAAGAACTTTCCCTATTTATCGTAAGCACAAATACTATCAAAAAAACACTAACATTCTTGTCATTTCAAGCAGCATTTCCATTTGATGCTGTATGTCTTTAGCTAACAAGAACCAGACTCAATATTTTACAAAGAAAGCAAATAAAATGTGAGGTTGTTAGTGCGATATGGCTGGGGACATTCTTTACTTCATAAGAAGACCATTTCTGGGTTTTAAATTATTTTGTCCAACTAGAGCTCCCTTTTATTTACAAACACACACACCAGAACCTAGGAAGAATCATACCTCCTGAAAAAGTGAACTTAAGCATAGAATAGTCTTGCTAAACCAATCTAGAAAATAAAACCAGAAAGATGTAGATCCACATCATAGGATACTATGATAGTATCAGAGGATACTTCAGACTATACCACAAAACTATAGTCATCAAAACAGTATGGTACTGGCACAAAAATAGAAATATAGATCAATGGACCAGGATAGAAAGCCCAGAAGTAAACCCACACACCTATGGTCAACTAATCTACAACAAAGGAGGCAAGACTACACAATGGAAGACAGACAGTCTCTTCAGTAAATGGTGCTGGGAAAACTGGACAGCTATATGTAAAAAAAAAATGAAATTAGAACATTCTTTAACACCATACACAAAAATAAACTCAAAATGGATTAAAGACCTAAATGTAAGGCCAGACACTATAAAACTCTTAGAGGAAAACATAGGCAGAACACTCTCTGACATAAATCACAGCAAGATCTTTTTCAATCTGTCTCCCAGAGTAATGGAAATAAAAACAAAAATAAACAAATGGGACCTATTTAAACTCAAAAGCTTTTGTACAGCAAAGGAAACCATAAACAAAATGAAAAGGCAACCCATAGAATGGGAGAAAATATTTGCAAACTGTGTGACTGACAAGGGATTAATCTCCAAAATTTACAAAGAGCTCATGTGGCTTAATATCATCAAAACAAAGAACCCAATCAAGAAATAGGCAGAAGACCTAAATAAACATTTCTCCAAAGAAGACATACAGATGGCCAAGAGGCATATGAAAAGATGTTCAACATCACCAATTATTAGAGAAATGCAGATCAGAATTACAATGAGCTATTACCTCACATCAGTCAGAATGGCTATCATCAAAAAATCCACAAACAATAAATGCTGGAGAGGGTGTGGAGAGAAGGGAACCCTCCTACACTGTTGGTGGGAATGTAAATTGGTACAGCCACTGTGGAGAACAGTATGGAGCTTCCTTAAAAAACTAAAAATAGAGCTACCATATGATCCTGCAATCCCACTCCTGGGCATATATCCAGAGAAAACCATGGTCTGAAAGGATACATGCACCCCAATGTTCATTGCAGCACTGTTTACAATAGCCAAGACATGGAAGCAACCTAAGTGTCCATCAACAGAGGAATGGATAAAGAAGGTGTGGTACATATATACAATGGAATGTTACTTAGCCATTAAAAATAATCAAATAATGCCATTTGCAGCAACATGGATGGACCTAGAGATTGTCATACTGAATGAAGTAAGTCAGACAAAGACAAATATATGATATTGCTTATATGCAGAATCAAAAAAATGATGCAAATGAACTTATTTACAAAACAGAAACAGACTCACAGACTTAGAGAACAAACTTATGGTTACTGGGGGCGAAGGGAGTTTGGGGTTGACATGTACACATTGCTATATTTAAAATGGATGACCAACAAGGACCTACTGTATAGCACAGGGAGCTCTGCTCAATATTGTTTAACAACCTAAATGGGAAAAGAATTTGAAAAAGAATAGATACATGTATATGTATAACTGAATCACTTTGCTGTACACCTGAAACTAACACAACATTGTTAATCACCTATATTCCATTATAAAATAAAAAGTTTAAAAAAAGGTGTTCTGTTGTCAGTAATGCCAAATTAGGCCATCTTTCCTGAGTGATTTTAATTCTTACATAACTCATTTAAATTAATTTCAGTATATACAAGCTTCATTCTCCTGAAGTTGAAAACAAGTCCATATTCAAATTTTCCCTATTGTCCCAATAATGCCTATTTTCCTTTTCTTTTTTTTTTTCTTTTCAATCTATGATCCAATCAAGGACCACACATTTCATTTAGTTATTAATATCATCATGTTTCATTCCTTTGTTGCTATTTGTTTTTTATGTAGGTGTTTGCTTCTTTTGTACCCTTTTTGACTTAATTTATTTTAAAATATGTAAATAATTTACACAGTTTAAAATAAATTATTTATATAGTTCCAATGTGAAAACATATCATTAGAAGAGTCTCATTCCCAACCCATTTCCTTCTACCCAATTCCTACCACTCCCTCTGTATAATCATTTTCTTTACTGTCTTATTGTTCCTTTCTGTATTTCTTTATTATTAAAATAGGAATTTAAAAAATATGTATAAATACTTTACCCCCCCTTCATTCTTTTTTTTTTTTTGCGGTACGCGGGCCTCTCACTGTTGTGGCCTTTCCCGTTGCGGAGCACAGGCTCCGGAAGCGCAGGCTTAGCAGCCATGGCTCACGGGCCCAGCCGCTCCATGGCACGTGGGATCTTCCTGGACCGGGGTACGAACCCGTGTCCCCTCCATCGGCAGGCGGACTCTCAACCACTGCGCCACCAGGGAAGCCCCCCCCCACTTCATTCTTAAACAAAGATCTTACAGCAAATATATTTTTCCAAACTTGTTTTTTTCCACTTCACAATATACCCTGAATATAACACAATATTGATTCATAGAGATCATCCTCAGTTTTATTACATCTGCAAAACTGTCCATTTGTGTGGATTTAATATATTTTATTCAACCAATTTTTTATAAATGAGAATTTTGTTTCAAACATATTGCTATTAGAAATATTGCTGCAATAAATATCTCTGTGAATATTTGCTTTGTTTTGTTTTCTTCAAGATGTATTTTAAAGGTGAATCCCTAGAAGTGAGATTACTGAGTGAAAGCGTAATTTCATTGGTAATTATTTTTCAGCTATTGGTAAATTCTTCTTCACAATGGTTTTAGGTTTTTGTATTCCACCAGTCTAACACGCTTCCTTCAAATATATTTGAGCTAGTTACCATTGTGCTCTCTGAGATAGCTCCTATTAGCGGAGCTATCCTCCTGTCCCAAGAAACTCAGTGGTCATTCTGGCCACTGGGTCAAAATGATTCTTTTTTTTGGGGGGTGGGGGTACGCAGGCCTCTCACTGTTGTGGCCTCTCCCGTTGCAGAGCACAGGCTCCGGACGCGCAGGCTCAGCGGCCATGGCTCACGGGCCCAGCCGCTCCGCGGCACGTAGGATCTTCGCAGACCGGGGCCCGAACCCGTGTCCCCTGCATCAGCAGGCGGACTCTCAACCACTGCGCCACCAGGGAAGCCCTGATTCTCTTTTTAATATTACTCTATGTCAGGCTTAATTTTAGGAAAAGTCCTTGACAACAGGAAGTTTTCTGAACAATAGTACTTGGGTGGATGCACCTAACCATTATTATCAATTTGCAAAAGGAAGCTTTCTGTAATTTTACAAAAAATGTATTAATAGAAGAAAATTTTGTCTGAATTGTCTAGAACACTTTTTAAGTTTCTGGGAACTGATTACATTGATATACATATGTCTTTCTTACTCTCTTAAGAGAAAGTAAATTTGTAAATCCTGTAATATATTTAAATTCAGCTCTGACAATTTAACTGAATGCCTCTCTTACTACCCTCCACACATATTTTCAATACAGAAGAAACAGAAACTGGAAAGATTTCAAATTTAGGTTGTTTTATTCTTTTAATTTCCATTCTGTATATTTCTAAGGTCAAGAATATAAGATGTAAAATTAATCATGTGATTGTTTGACATCTGAAAAAGTGACCTGCTTTTCAGTCCAACTAGATTTGTAGAAATCATATCTCTGTAAAGCTATATTTTATTTTAACTTGATTTTTATATATGTCCAAAGTTTTGGATATGCATATGTATGTATAACATATCTATAGATGTCTATATTGAGCAATGGCTGTATGAGAGAGAGATTTAATCTAGGAATATGGTTTCCTGGTAACAAGAATCACATGTTAGTTTTTAAAGGAGCTCCCTCTCTACAATCACAAGCTTTCAGTGTATTAGCAAGGTAAGAGGTTTTCAGAAGCAGCTCCATTTTCTACACAGGACATCTAACAATCAAAGTAAGGGTGCAATTATAGCATAAATGAGGGAAAAGCCAAATAGATACTCAGGCAGCAAAATTCAAAAAAGTCACCTAGAAGGAGATGCCCACAATAGTCAATAATATAATCAAAATGCTGCACATTGTATAGGGCTTGAGAGGCTGAAGTTTTATTTTCAGAGCTAGAAGTTAAAAAATAGTTTAATTTCAAAGCGTGGTTAAATTAATGAGACTTGTAAATAAGAAACTGAATCTTGTTCATCTTCCTTTTCTTTTCCCCAGAGGACAAATGCGACTAGTTCTAGATTTCAGAGATAAAAGGCTATTAGCAAGTAATTTTTAAAACTTGTTTTCAGGCTTGATATAAGACACTGGATGCTAAGAGAGACAGATTTTTGTCTAACATTTACTTCCAAAATTGCAGTTATTGATTTCTTTCCTACAAAACTTTTCCTGCTCAAATGCAAATAAATTGTATTCAGCTGATCAATATTTTAAAATATAAACATGGGTAATAGAAAACAATGAGCCAGAATGCATCTCTTTAACTTTGCCAAGCATGAAGCAATGGAACATTTAGTAGTTAGGATTCTTAAATTCTAATCTGAGCTATGTCAATCAATGTATCTTTACATGCTATTTAATCCTTGCTGAATTTTATTTTCTCATCAAGGTAACTAGTCTCAAATTTGAAGTTACCATCAAATATCCTATGTTACTCTGTATTATAAAAGGATTACACAAAGTATTTGACTTATACAAAGAAGGGCATTGAGATCTAAAGCAGAATTAGAGGGGATCCAATTAAGGAGATTGCTACGGATTAGTGGAAACAAAGTTCTATTGGGAGGCAGAATATCTAAGTCCAAGTCCGGGACTTGGCTCCGTCACCTGCTATCTGTGGGTTTCTTTTCTTTTCTTTTTCTTTTGAAAGTCACCATAATCCCTTTAAGATTCTAATTTTATAATCTATTCAATATAAAATAGAGATACTGACACGCTACCTCAGAGGATAGTCAAGAAAATTAAACCAGGTAAACATATGTGAATTTTGTTTGCAAACTATATTGTATGAATGTGAGATATCCTTAGGGATAATCATTTTTGTGCAATAAATCTACAGATCCTTCCCCAAGACATTTACTGCTGCCTTAAATAGGCAAAGTAATCTGAACAATCACAGAGCCAAAATGCAAGAGTGGTAGCAATAGATATTAGAAAACATGTTGGCAACTTCATTAAATACTTGAATAAAGATGACTTGAGATTCTTGATTACTATCTTCCAAGGATCTGTCTGTGTAAATTTTAGTGTGCTCATTGCATAATGACTAATATTCTTTAAAATAATGACATATCTAATTCTGAGGCTCTTACTCATTTGTTGTACCAACAGTCACATAATTAAGAGGTAATTTGCATGCATATGAATTTAATTTTAGTAAAATATTTTAAAGATCTCCTAGTTCACTAATAATTTGCAAATTAAGAAAATAAAAGTGATGAAAGCGTCTAGCTTCTGGCAATGATAGAAAAACTTATAATGGACTAACTCATCTGCTGCTAGTAATTATAAGCTATGGACAAAATATAAAACATAAATACTTAAAATAACTGGAGAGTAACAGAAACAAGTACAAACTGGAGGAGGTTTAACCCTGAAAGAGTAGAAACGTTCTGGGTAAGATCCCCATTTATGTGGTTTTCCCCTGAGGAAACTCTCAAGTCCACACGACATGCCTTTGATAAAACTCAAGAAAAAAAGCCACTGTCTTATTGGTTTAAGGGGTCAGACGATAGGATTCATGGACCTAGGAGTGGATAGAATGTGAGGGGAGAATCCCAGAAAGGAAAGAACCACAGAAACTCTGCATATAAACCCCTCTCAAATCACTGACCCCTAAACTATACATCCACAGAATAAGATATCAATAGACCCATTTAGGGAAAAGAATATCTGGAAGGCTGAAAGAGATGTACTTACATATTAGTAGCTGCCTCTGCTGGGGAGACAGGATTAGCATGTGAATTTCAACATTTTGAGGGAATTGGTAAATATCTCAGGGTCTCCACTGAAACAACATAAGGGTCACACCTTCTGAATAAAGACTGCACCCAAAGACTAAGGAGTTTGCCAGAAGACTCAAAGAAAAAATGAAAATTGATCACTCTAAGAAAGCCTACAAATAATTGTCTCAAAGATCAAATAAACTGCATTGTAGTTTAACTGCATGCTTTTACACAATACAGCACTTTTCAGAAGACAATAACAGATTCCAGATGCTCTACAATGCATAATGTCAACTACCGAAAAAAAATCCCAGATATGTGAAGAAACAGGAAATATAATTCACTAAAAATAAAACCACATATGACCCAGATTTGGAATTAGCAGTCAGGACTTTAATATAATTATGATAAATATGTTAAAGGAATTATAGAAAATGTTGGTAAAATTGGTAAGGTAATAGAAAATTTCAGAAAAGCTATAGGACTGTAAAGAAGAAACAAAGAAAAAATGTAAAACTGAAAAAAATTTTGAAATGAAAAATTCACTGCAGGTGATTAACAACAGATTGCAAAAAAGAGGAGAAATGATCAGTAAACATGAAAAGAAGTCAACAGAAATTATCCAAACTAAACTACGTCGAGAAAGCTGACTGAAAAATATAAACAGAACCTCAATGGTCAATATGACAGCATCAACTAATATAACATTCATGAAATTAGAGTCCCAGGAGAAGAAGAAAGAAAGGCGTAGGAAAAAAATATTTAAAGAAATACTGGCTGAAATTTTTTCAGATTTGATCAAAAAGAGCAACCAAAAATGCAGGATACTCAGTGAACTCAAAACAGCATAAATAAAAAGAAAAATGCACCTAGGCACATCATAGTCAAACTGTTGATAATGAGAGAAAAATTATGTACAGTGGAATAAAAATAAAAATATTGCTTACATCTTTTTAGAAATAGTATAAATCAGAAGATAATGGTAAAAATTCTGAAAGAAAAAAAAAATCTATATCCAGGAAAAATATGTTTAAAATTTCAAGGCAAAAAAAAGACATTTTCAGGTAAACAAAAATTGATAGAACTTATTACAGTAAATATACACTAAAATATGGCTAAATAAAGTTCTCAGGCTTAGGGTAAATGACTCCTGATGGAAAGCCTTATATATAGGAAGGAATGATGAATATTATCTCTTTTCTTAAAAATTTTTTAAAGTAAATTGATTATTTTTCACAAATAGTAATAATGTATGTGGTGCTTGGAACATATAGAAGTTTATAGAAGTAAAACTTATGACAAAATAGCTCAGAAAAATAGGAGAGACATAAATGGAATTACATTGTAATAAGGCTCTTAAAATTATATATGCAGTGATTTAATATCAATTCATGGTATACTATGATTAGCAAAGAATGCATATTGTATCCTTAGAGCCATTTGGAGAAAGACTGTCGAGAGAGACATTTTCTTGCCCAAACTGTTTGAGTAATTTGTCATTCTTCCCTATCTTCTTCTTATTAGGAAGAACAACAATTTACTTAAGGGGCAATAAATATTTGTATATGATGGAAAAGGGCTTTTTACTCAGTTGATCCTTGATAGAAGTCAAACAAACTTTCCTTCCTGTCAATAGACATTTCTAAAGAAGGCCCTGCATGTTGGTCCAAAGAATAAAAGGTGAAGTAAAAAAAAAAAAAAAAAAATCTATCACTGTCTTCTAGAACACAATATTTTGTACAAATTTTACAAAACGATCAATTACCAATATTAAAAGAGTAAATTCCAAATCTTCAAAAAGAAGGAAGCCTATTCGTTGGAGTACTATAAATAAAGAATACGAGTATAGTGTCACCCCACCACCTCCCTTCATTTACAACCCTTAGCGGTAAGACAAGGTATTCTCTTACACCATCTTTAGCCCTAAGACAAGGTGTACTGAGTATGGATAGAAGATGAGACACCACCGCACCTCTTGGTCCTCAGCATTGATGCTAATTCAAAACACAAGATTAAAGAGTATAACCAGGTCTCAAAGCATCAAGAAAATAACCATGATGGATTTAAAAATTTTCACTTGCTATTGTCATCTGAAGCTGGGACATGTCCTTCACTAGATCATATTCCCTAAGGTTCCCCATCTGAAGTAGGAAATTACCTCCAAGTGATTTATTTGTAGAAGCAGCCTTTTCATAAGAAAGTGAGCACAATTAGTTACTGATAGTCTAAATAGCATGTTTTCTGGATTTTCTTTCTCAAGGAACACTTGTTTCAAATATTTGTTTGACAAGAATTGGAAGAGTCAATAAAGAAGGATGAAGCTCTCTGGTCAATATCTAAAGGGCAGAAATTATTTAAATGGTTGAACAGACTCCCCTTGCTTTAGATAACATTTCATTAAGTAATTGTGTCAACATACATTATTGAAGGTATGGTGCCATTGTACTCTTGAGAGGAGATAACACTGTAGGAATAAGTTCCAAATATTTTCTCAAAATGATCTCTAAAGTTGCCCTAAAACCTGGAGAAGTAGGAATTGAAACCTATAAAATTTTAAGTATAAGTATAAGCAATAAGAAAATCTCTAGATGGCTCTAATAGAATATCTGATCTTGAAGTTCACAGATTTTGTTGAGCCTACTAGAATATGTTAGCTGCAAGCTGTAGTCTCAAGTTTCAGCTTCATAAATTGTTGAGTAGACTTTGGATGAAGTGATTTTGTATTGTCTGCCTGAAAACTGGGAAATTCTTGTCTTGAAAACACTCAGTTTTTGGTATAGTTTATGTGAAGTTATTGTTTTTAAATAATTTCTTAAGTACATTCCAACTTTTAAGAATAAAGAAATGTGGGGCTTCCCTGGTGGCGCAGTGGTTGAGAGTCTGCCTGCTGATGCAGGGGACACGGGTTCGTGCCCCGGTCCGGGAGGATCCCACGTGCCGCCGAGCGGCTGGGCCCGTGAGCCATGGCCGCTGAGCCTGCGCGTCCGGAGCCTGTGCTCCGCCACGGGAGAGGCCGCAACAGTGAGAGGCCTGCGTACCGCAAAAAAAAAAAAAAAAAAGAATAAAAAAATGTGATTAGTGATTACATCCTTAAGCTCTGTTGGGACATCTTGATCCAATATATTTTAAAACTAAACTAATTTGTTTAGGTATATACTGAGAAGAAGAGATAGGAGTCAAGACACAATTACAACTTATTCCATTTAAAATGATTCATTTATCTTTCAATGAGCCATTCCCACCTCCTCTGATTCTGGTAAAATATTCAGACATAATAGCTACAGGAAAAAAAATCTGAATCCATAAAGCTTAAAATAGGAGGCTTCTGTATGGATATGGAAATAGAGGAACGATTATAAATATAATAAAAAGTCTAGTATATCTCTTCAAAGTGAAGATGTGTGTAGAGAAAAGAGGTAGTTACTGATAAGTGAAATAACGTGTGATCATCATAAAATGAATTTTGTAACCCTGCAAATATTTTTTTCAAAGTAAGACATAATCTTTGTCAACGTTTTGGTGAGGAATCTGCCTAGGGTCTCTTACATGTACACATACACAGCATATCTATAATTTTAAATAATCATAATTGTAGTCAGTCTGCTTTTTAATAATATGTTAATTTCCCAATAATAAATTATAGACATATGTCTACCATTCATTTTCCTAACTGAGTTTTCGAGAAGATGAAACAAGACCAGTGCTCACTAACTGAATATTGCCTGATATTTAATAACCATGTGGTAAATGGTGGCTAATAGCATTATAACCTATTGCTACAGAAAATAAGCTGAAAACATTTCAGATAGGAAAAAAATTATTTAATTATTTTAAAGTTTTATTTATCACTCAAATGTTTTTATATCTAATGGTTTTTCCAGGCTTCAACTGGGGAAATGCTGAAGGTTTAACAAATAATGAGAAGTCACTATACAGCTATAAATTTACAAGAAATAATTTAGTTATCATTAGATATTTGTGCTTTCTTGTGTTACCTGAGAGGTGCCATGAACTACATCCCAAATTTCCTACTGAAAATTTTATTTTAATTAGAAACTGACAATGGTTTATAAAAGGATATTAACTATGTTGCTTCCTTTGAGTTTCCTTTGGGAGACTGACTTATAAACTGTTTATTTTCATTTCAAACTACCTAGCAGCTATTGTCACAGGATAACCTACATCCTATTTATACAGAAACAGACCATAATATATTTAATATATAGAAATTATTAGTAGAAATTGTCATGACCATTTTGCCCTACATCAGGCAGTGGTTTTTGTCAACAACGGACACAAATGTTGGCAAACTTAAGTATCCATGAGACTTCTATGTGTGAAACTTTTTACTACAGTTTTGTAGACGATATCCAACTATTCTTTAAATGGCTATTTTATAGTTTCTCTTTTAAAAAGCCCAAGAATATAATGTTCACCCATTCTTTATTTTACTCATTCAATTATTCAATGGCTTAATAATAATCATATATTTACTGAGACCCTACTATGCACAAGGGATTGTTGTAGATGTTGTGGATGGTAGTGTGAATGGCACAGATGTGATCCTTCAGATCACATGTTTAGAGTCTAGAAAGAAATATGGACAAATAAGTAATTAAGTACAGTATGAGAAGAATAGGATATTACGGTAGCACTTATGCCCTGAACAGAATACATAGTTGGGAACAGCTTCCTAGAATAAAAGGTTAATTCAGTTGAAACCAGATGATCTAGTAGGATTAGTCAAGTAAGAGGAAAATAAAATTGCTCCATATCAAATAAAAGCATGGGGGAAGAACTAGAATCAAGAAAAGGGGTTGAAATTAAATAAAAACATTTCTAATGTCTGGGACCAAACATTCTAGTGGGTAAATAGTGAAAGATGAGACTGAAGTGGTTTGTAGGGGCCCAGCTCAAATGGTCCCATGAAGATACAGAAAGGGATTTGAGAATTGTCAAGATTTATTGACAGCCATTGGAGGATTTTAAGTAGTAATGTAATGTGATCTGATCTGTTTTGCATTTTAAAAAATCCGTTCAGCTAAGTTGAGGACAATGATCTTAATTAGGAGATATTTCAGTAAACCGTATGAGAGAAAATAATATCCTGAATACATGAGGCAGCAGTGCAGATGAAGAGAACAGGATGATTTCCACAAGTTGTTGATTGGATGTGGCAATGACCAGCATTAAGACTGGAGACAGCATGATAGTCAAGTATTATGTGAGAATGAAGACTTTTTTAAAAACTGAGGTACAATTCTCACACAAAATTAAAGAAGCAATTTTAGGAGTAGAGTTTAAAGAATTACGTCAAATGTAGACACCATACAATTATCACTCCAATTGAGATATAGCCCAGTAATTTTCGTCATGCCATTTCTAGTGTAACCCCATCCCCAAATGTAACTGCTCTTCTGATTTCACCAGTTTAGTTTTGCTTGCTCTTGAACTTCATAGACATGGAATTACATACTATATTATGTAGCTGTTTGCCTCTGGCTCCTTTCACTTAGCAAAATGCTTTTGAGATTACCCATATTGTTGAGTTTATCACTAGCTTGTGCTTTTTCAGGCTTGGTGGTATTTATCACATTATCACATTTTTTTCATTCTGTTGTTGCTGGGCATTCAGATTGCTTTCAATATTTGTGCATTATGGGAGGGGGTAGAATTGATATAAGTAAATATCTAGGAGAATAATTAGCAGGTCAAAGGCTAGGTGTACATTTAAGTTTATAAGCTAGTACCAGACACTATTCTAACTACCTAACATGCACTATTTCATTTAATCTTCACAACAATTCAACGAAGAAAATTATTATCATTATCATGTTGTTGAAGATAAAACTCATTCATAAAGGTTAAGTTACCTGTCCAAGGTCATATACTAAATAATGGAGCTGAGATTTGAACATAAGAAAACGTCAGGAAGTACATCCGTGAAAATATTAACAGTGGTTATTTTTAAATGGTGATATGGGTAATTAAAATATTTTTCACTTATGAATATTTTCTAACTTCTCTGAAAAGAACATGTGGGAGCAAAATGGGGGAAAATAGAAGCCCCAGCTTAGTGCTCCTGTATAATTTTTTTTTATACATTGTTGGATTAGATTTGCTAACATTTTGTTGAGGATCTTTGCATCTATGTTCATGTAAGATGTTGGTTTGTAGTTTCTTGTAATATCTTTGTCTAGTTTTGACATTAGGATAATGCTAGACTCATAGAATGAGTTAGGTAGTGTACCCTCTGTTTCGATTCTCTGGATAATGTAGATAATACATATCATTTCTTCCTTAAATGTTTAGTAGACCAAACAAGTTCTCAAGGTCCCTTTGTAGGAGAACATAGGGTAGTCAAGCTTACAAGACTCCACACACACCCAAATGAGGTGTTTCATGCGGCAGTCTGCCTTTCTTAAAAAAAAATACCATTTGGTAGAATTCACCAGTGACATCACCTAGGCCTTATACTTTCTTTTTTGTAAGATTGTTGGTTGTTGATTCAGTTCCTTTCATAGATATGGGACTGTTCATATCGTCTATCTCTTTGTTTGAGTTTTGGTAGATGTTGTCTTTCAAATAATTGGTTCACTTCATCTGAGTTATCAAATTTGTAGGTACAGAGTTGTTCATTATATTTCTTTATTATACTTTAATATCATGGAATCAGTAGTGATAGACCTTCCTACATTTCTGATATCAGCAATTTGTCTTCTCTTTTTCTTAATTAGCCTGGGTAGAGGTTTATCAGTTCTATTGTTCTTTTTAAAGAACTAGCTTTTGGTTTTATTTACAATATTGCTGTTTCGATTCCATTAATTTCTGCTCTAATTTTTATCATTTCTTTTCGTGTTTTAGGTTTACACTGGTCTTCTTTCTCTAGTTTCTTAAGGTAGTAATTTAGATGATTGATTTTATATCTTGTTTCAATTCTAGTATGTGCATTCAACATTTTAAACTTTCCTCTAAGCAATGCTTTTGCTGCATCTCACGAACTTTGATGTTATTCTTTCACGTTCATTTTTTGTGTGACTGCCTTAGGTTTTGTAGTATACTTTCGTAACTAATCTAAGTCCACTTTCAAGTAACTCTATACCACTTCATGGGTAATGAAGAGTACAACAGAGTATTCTCAATTTCTCCTTCCCATCCTTTACAACATTGCTGTCATTCATTTTGCTGATTCATAAGATATAATCACCCCATACATTGTTACTATAATTATTTTGAAGTTATCTTTTAAATTAGTTAAAAAATTTAAAAAGGTTTTATTTTACCTTCATTTATTCCTTCTCTAATGCTTTTCTTTTCTTTATGTAAATCCGAGTCTCTGATCTATATCACCAAAAGAACTTCTTTTAACATTTCTTGCAGGGCAAGTCTACTGACAACAAATTCCTACAGCTTTCGTTTGTCTAAGGAAGTCTTTATTTCTCCTTCAGTTTTGAAGGATAATTTCACTGGGTACAGAATTTAAGATAGGTGAGTTTTTTTTTTTTCTTTTAAGACTTTAAATACTGCACTTCACTCTCTTCTTGCTTGCATGATTTCTGAATAAAAGTTCAACGTAATTTGTCTCCTTGTTCCTCTGTAGGTAAGGCTCCCCACTACCCCATCTTCTTTCAAGATTTTCTCATTGTATTTGACTTTCTGTACTTTGAGTATTATATACCTCGGTGTACTTTTTGGTATTTATTCTGCTGAAGTTCTCTGAGTACCTGGATCTTTGTTTTGATGTCTGTCATTAATTTTGGATAATTCTCAGCCAATATTACTTCAAATATTTCTTGTGCTCCTTTCTCGCTTTCTTCTCCTCCTGGTACTCCCATTCCTATTCTCTTTTTGTAATTGCCCCAGTTTTCTTGGATATTTTATTACTTTTTATTTTCATTCTTTTTTCTGTTTGAATTTCAGCTTTAGAAGTGTTTATTGACATATTTACAATATTACTGATTCTCTCCTTGTCTATTTCCAGTCTACTGTATTGATTAGCCCATCAAAGGCATTCTTCATTTCTGTTTCAGTGTGCTTTATTTCTAGCATTTCCTTTTGATTCTTTCTTAGAGTTTCCATCTCTCTGCTTAGGTTACCCATCTGTTCTTGCGTGTTGTCCATTTTTTTTCTATCACAGCCCTTAGCATATTAATCATCATTGCTTTAAATTCCTGTTCTGATAATTCTAAAATCTCTGTTATATCTGGAGTCTGGTCTGATGTTTGCTTTGTTTCTTCAAACTGCATTTTTCCTTGCCTGTTAGAATGCCTTGTAATTTTCTGTTGACTGTTGGACATGACATATTGTGTAATAGGAACTGAAGTAAACATGCCTTTAGTTAGTGGTTTTATATTTATCTGTCTAGGAGTTAGGCTGTGTTTAATGTTTGCTATAGCTAGCTGTAGGTGTCAGGGATTTCAGTTTCTCTGGTGTCCTCATATTTGTTTACTCTATTGTGTTTGAATTTCCCTAGTAACTTCTTAAAGGAAGTCTATGTCTTACATCTCTCTTAGATGTAATCTGCTACAATTATACAAGAGCCCTGATGATATTGTATGAAGTATTTGAGAGGGAAAGCATTCTTAATCCTATGATTAAACCTTCATTTGGGAGAAGAGGGAGGGCAGAATCCCTGGACTGTGACCTTCAGAGAAGTTTCTTAGCCTTTTTCTTTCTCAATTTATATGAGACAGGAAGGCTTGTGGGCGCTAGAGTTGCCTTAGTGCCCTTCCCCCAGGTCAGGTGAGGCTCCGGTAAAGTAGTTTCCCTTGAGGATGGACCTTTGTTAGAGAGATCAGAATGCTCTAGGTGGATCTCAAAATGGTTACTTTTCGTCTCCTCCTGCCTGAGCACAGGAGGATTTTCTCCAGTCCACTGTGAGAACCTGGTAGGGTTCCAGAAGGTAAAAATAATGAAAGTGGGTGGGCCTATGACTGGGTCCCTAGGTGTTGATTTTCAGCTTTTCTGTTTCCTTCTTGCTGGGAGCACGGGAGTAAAGATTCCAAATTCTTTACATGTCAGGGTATAAAATTGTTATTTTTCATGATGGAGGAAGAATAATAATCTGCATGTGGCCAGCTATAGCCATAGGGGTGGGGCCCCTGTTTCCCAACTTTAAAATTCTTTTATGAGAAGCTTAAACTTTTAAGAAAACCTAATATTACTTTTTGATGGCCTGATATAATACAGAGAAAACTGAAGAATTTAGAGAGCTCAGAGGAATGGATACTTAATGAATCCCTGTACCACCTCCAAAACATTAGCTAGCTCAGGTGAACATTTGGCAAGTATTAAATCACAGTCAATTCATGATTCAATTCTGTGACAAGTGTCTAAAATGATAATATTCACGTAATTCATCAGAGAGATCCGTATGCTTTAGATAACAGATGTGCAGGTGCAGATTTGGCACTCTGTCGAAAAAATGTTAAAGTATTTCTTGTATTCTTGCCCAGAAGGGACTTTCTATATGGACACACGGCAGTATGCATTAACAGGAAAAGGATGTATGAACCAGTCACCTTGCAAGTTCTTATTTATTATGGCAGGTGAGCATGCAGCCAACTCATATAATATCCATAAAATCATATATATACATATACATAGATATATAGATATATATCTACTTTCAAAACAAGGGCAAACACACACAAACTTTGATTCTAATCAAATATTTCATGAAATGTTTAGTTTCCCAGAGGGTCTAAACCAGCCAATGTATCAGAGTATTAGAGTACCGATTGGAATTTCTTAAATTACTCATATCTGCCTTACATTCCAGGGGCAATGCAGAACTTTTTAGAGTACCACACTTAAGAACTAATTTGTGGCACTATTTATCCAAAAGTTGAAGCTCCTCTTTCAAGTTATAACTAAATCATGATGCTAAGCATTCATTCAAAGCATAGAGAAATGTAAAAATAATGCTCACATTCATAGAACGCACTTGAGTAATTTCTTATACATAACTTTCATGATGCCTTATCTCATTTACTCCTTATGACAAACTTTGAGGGTAGATACTATTTTCCTCATTTTAAAATGGAAATAATTAGTATCAGGATGAAAAGATCACCATTTTAAGCTTGGTATCCATAATTTCTTTCCATGGAATGGAATATTGAAAGATGGTACATTATGTGAAAGTTCTCATATTTTTCTTGACCAATTTTCTGGTGAGAAGAAAGTTAAATATATCCATGTTCAAAAGAGAACAATAGAAACTAAAAGCTTGCGTGACCTTCACACTTGAAATATAAACATACCCATGAAGGCAATATGCATACCAGTTAAAACTGCAGACTTTAAACCCAGACTGATCTATTTTTGAATTCTGATTCTGCTTATACTTGCTTCATGACCTTGGCCAGATTACTTAACCTCTGGAAGTCTCTATTTTCTCATTTGTCAAGTAAAGATAATACAAGTCTATTTTCTTACTTGTCACAGCTAATAGAGTTAAGGTGAAAATTAATGTATGTTAGTTGCCATTTATATACTGGCAAGATTGATAAATAGAGGTTATTAATATTATTGATATAGAATCTGGTAAATAATACTTCTTTTATCCTCCAGGCTGGGTGAATATACTAGTTATATTCTTTTTATTTCTTTTTATTCATTATTTGATAGGTATTGAAATTACAGGTAAGTTAAGACAAAGAATAGTGTTATGTCATTTCCTTAGTTGTTCTTTATAGCACTGTGTCTTTAAATACCACAAAACAAAGAAAAAAATGGAATTGCTCTATTTGTTATTCAATGCTTTTTATCTCAAGAATTCAATACTACTCTGAATTTAAAAACAAGCTACAAAATATTATGGATTAGGATGCCATAAAGCTAATATCTTTTTCTAATTTTTTAGCCAAATGAGGTGGTTGCTTTTATTTGTATATTCAGAGAATTCAGGTTCTAGTGCAAGCATTTGATTTTCTAATTGAAGAATATGTACTTAATTTCTGACGCATTTATTGTCTCAATATGTTCACTAAGGTTACCTAAGAAAAAGCTTAAAAAATCTTTGTCTCAGCTAAAAAATTAAATCACTATACAAAGATCACTAAACTACTAAGCAATCAATTGAGGAAATTACACAAAATATTAAATTGACTCTGATTTATCCATTTTATTTGTATTGAATGAATATTCCTTTTGTTTATTTCATGCCATACTATAGACAAATCATAATATGCTTTCATGAGCACAAACTCTATGCTAAATATAATAAATAAGAAAAACTAAAACAATATTTCTTGTTAGTCTCCAAATCAAAACTCCTAATTTGACAAACATATTTCAATGTAAAGGATGAAGTTCCAAAGTGATTTAATGAAAATAAATCATGCATTAAACTTTAACACCTTAATTATTTCTTAGACCCAATTGGAAAATAACTTTAGTTTAACATAATAGTTACCTTGTATTTCTCTGTATAATCAATAAACATGATTTTTCAATACAATTTTAATGTAACTGATGAGATTTTAAACTATTTAATTAAATTGCATCATGTATGCAGTCTTAACTTGCTTCTTTAGCCACCATTAGATAAGAACTACTTTAAAATTTAGTGTTGCCTTATGCTAAAACACCACAGCAAAATCAATAAATATGTCTTCCAACATATTTGGTTATTAGAAAATAAACTTTATAACGAGAGCAATTGTTTATAAGCATTGAATGTAGATTGTCTTTTAAATTAAATTATTACATTTCTTGTTTGTTATTTGTGTAGCTAAATCAAGTTAAAAAGAGATGTGATGAAAATAATTTGCTGGTACCACAGAGAGAAGTAAAAAAATGAAAACCTAGAGGAAAATGTGGTATCTATAGCAACAGACTTTGTATAAATTAGAAGAGTCCTTTCTCCTCCAATTCATCAAACAAAATTGTGCATACAATAATCAAACACCAATGGCAACAACAAACATGTATCAGTATCTACTGTATGTGAGAAACAGTACTAAACACTACCTGACAATCTAGCTGGGGAAAGAAGACACACATGTGGCTTGAATGAAGAGGGCATAATGAAGAGCAATGAGATAAAAGGTAAGAAGTGTTGTATGAAGACCTATTGTGGACGAATTTGAAAGAAGAAATTAACACTTACTGAGTGCTTACAATGATTCAGGCACAGTGCTGAGCCCTTGAATTCACAAGGCACATCTTCAATTGATTGCTAAGGAAGCTGAACTGATGGCTTAAGTGATGTTGTACCAGGGCGTAACATCTGGAGGCAGATGATGTTCATCATTCTCTCCTTTTGTGATATTAATGTTATCACTCAGCTAAGATGATGCTTACTTTCTCCTGTAATTCCTTTTGCAACAATTAACCAATATTTGGAAAGGCAACTTAAGATAATACAAATATCTTACACCTCATCAAAATTTCCTTCTAGATTTAGCATCCATTGATTTCCTTTTTTTTTTTTTTTTGGCTGCATTGGGTTTTCGTTGCTGTGCATGGGCCTTCTCTAGTTGCGATGAGCGGGGGCCACTCCTCGCTGCAGTGCACGGGCTTTTTATTGCAGTGGCCTCTCTTGTTGCGGAGCAGGGGCTCTAGGTGCGTGGGCTTCAGTAGTTGTGGCTCATGGGCTCTAGAGTGCAGGCTCACTAGTTGCGGCGCATGGGCCTAGCTGCTCCGCGGCATGTGGGATCTTCCGGGACCAGGGCTGGAACCCGTGTCCCCTGCATTGGCAGGCAGATTCTCAACAACTGCTCTACCAGGGAAGTCCCCCACTGATGATTCTTGCCTGAACTAATCTTTACTATGATTACATGGTTTATATACTTAAGTTTTTGTGGTTACAAAATGATGATTTCCTAATCCCAGCATTTTTTCTATGTTTGCCAATTAGCGCTTCTGTAATGATCTTTTCCTTGTAGAGCCATACTACAAGAAACTGTAACAGATTTAGTAGTGGTATGGGTAGACTGGTATGATATCTGTAAAAAAGGAATGGTGAATAAAAAAGTAAACAGGTGGAAAATAAATAGAAGAGCAAAGGATTAGGATGCAGTTACCCCTGAGAAATGTTTATAATTAAGAAGAAAAATGAAGTGGTGGAGACCTCAAATAAATGGATATGCTATCTAAAAGATGGGAGAAGAATCAAGGTAGTGATCACAGATTTCACAGCACAAGGGAGGTTCACAAAGGAGTTTGGTCAATAAAATATAGTCCACAGGTCTAGGCAGATAAGAAATGTCATTAGAAGTAGCAATAAATGGAATATTGGAAAGTGAGCATTTTTCAGAAGAGTGGGGTCAGATGTAAAATTGCAGAGGTTACAGTTGATAAAGAGAAGAATAAAAATGTTGGAATATTGACACATTTTCAGTGAAATAAAAGATAAAATTTGGTAACTGGGTATAAGTGTGGAGGGGCAAAGGAAGGATTCATTAGTTTTTGTTTATTTGTTCTCTTAAGAGAAGAAAGAAATACTATGCATTAAAGAAGGAGAAGTTGCTCAAGATAAACAACAGTGCAGAATCAGGTAAAGGAGCAGTTTTCCTATGTCAGCAAATGATGAGATCAAAGGCAAACGATTATGGATTACAAAGACTGCTACACCTTCTCCTGCAAATATTTTTCAGAAAATGTGAAATTAGGTCGAGGAGAATGGATCTAAGAGTCTCCATTCCTTCAGTGAAGCCAGAGGTGAGTTCATCTACAAATAGTGCAAGTGTGAAATAAGTGAGTCTAGAACTTAAGCAAAGGGTATAATTATTTTGGGGTCTTCGGCAGTAAATTAGCAAGCATAAGGGCTGCTGCTGAGCTGGTCTCTGTACTGCATGAAGTCTGCATGGTTATCTATCTTCCTCTGGGATTACTTTGTGATTCAGAACAAACACAGAGAAAGCAAGTATGAGATCCAAAGGACAAAGATTTAGAAAAAATGTAGCAATAAGAGGAATGAAAGAGAGGAACATGAAGTTCAGGCTGATGATGAAGTCTCAATTATCTGAAAATGAGTAATCAGCAAAATTCAGATAATTTGAGATATAAGGCAGTCCCTTACGATTTATGTGGTTCTGTGTGTGGATGGCTTTTTAACCTTTATAGTGTGTATGGCTGTGTAGGTATACGTGGCTATATAAACAGCTAAATAATGTAACGAGTTCAGATGCTCTTTATCTGAAATTGCACTACTGCAAAGTACTGTGCTACATACTCTGAGAAAATGTTAAATTTTAAGCATTGACGGCTGAGTCAGTGATTCTTTTTTTTTTTTTTTTTTTTTGGCGGTACGCGGGCCTCTCACTGTTGTGGCCTCTCCCGTTGCGGAGCGCAGGCTCAGCGGCCATGGCTCACGGGCCCAGCCGCTCCGCGGCATGTGGGATCTTCCCGCACTGGGGCACGAACCCATGTCCCCTGCATTGGCAGGCGGACTCTCAACCACTGCGCCACCAGGGAAGCCCGAGTCAGTGATTCTTATAGCCATCTCACCTCATCTTCACTTTCCTCCCTATTCTTTGCTGGTCTTTCATTAACCCCCCAGTCCAGAAGAATGGCAGGAAGACCACTGCTGCCAGATTGGAAGCCATTAACTGGAAAATCTTGTAGGTGACTTTTGCACAGAAGGTATCTTGTATTACAGCAGGAATAATGAAGTTGGCATGGTGGACATACTATCAAATACTAGAAGCTAGAGTTGATTGGTACTTCAAATAATAATTGTTTTGGAAAGACCTGGACTCACCATAGATTTGTTACACAATGATGAATGTCATTACCTCATTTGGAATAGCAGCCCACTAATTTTATTTATGAGTTAGAAGAAAACAGATCAGAATCTCAGTTGGACAGAGGGACATTCAGCATATTCACATATATTGAAAGACATAGGTATTTAGATAGGCTAAATTACAAATTAATTTTAGCTATTAAAAGTATTAGATAATTTATATGAAAAACACTGATTTTTTCTTTTTTCCCTGCCATGAGGTGATATCTATATTTGGTAACTAAGTAGTTTTTTAAAACTCTAAGTAATTTTTTAAAATCACAAATGTAAAATATCTTTAGTTCTTCAAGTACAAAGAACTTCTAGATATAAAGTATACTTGCAGAAAATCCTTAAATATTATTATTTAATAGTTGCTTCTTGGTTATACTGGAGAAATGGTATGAGAAAATTTAAAGTTAAAATAAGTCATAATATCCCCATTATCATGCAGGGGAATAAAACTGGTCCTGTGGAGTTGATGAGTTAATGAAAAATTCCTGATTCAAGCAGCATCCCTTCTGCCTACCTCCCCCCCCCCCATCTCAAAGGCAAGAATAAGATTAAATCAGATCATCACATACAGGTCCATCTCATATTCTAACAATCTAAAACCAGTAGAACTGGCATTGAAGAAAGAGTGTTTGCATACCATCTAGTGGTAGTTTTAAAAAACAGCAAAAGTTTTTCCCACAATTTTTTTAAAAAATAGGAATAGTAATATATAATTTTACTTGCCTTGAATATAAATCACAAAACATGTCATTTCACATGTTCAAAACATAAGGTGAAGAGTGCTTTTGTTCATTCCTGACACACCCACAAATACACTGCCATCATCTAAAAATAATTATTTCATACTTGTCTAATATTATTAAAGTTATCAAATCTTGTGACTTTGCAATTGCTGCATCCCTTTTGTCTGATACTTATGTTTGTTCTTGAGTTCCACCATACCATGAAAAGGGAATGTCTTTACACTGAGTTAAAAGTTTAAACAAAACCTCATTTTTTAAATAACAGCAGACAACAAAACACAATAGCCAAAGCTTTTATGCTCTTTCTGCAAATCGGGATCATGTTGAAAGTAAAAATCTTCACATAAAGACGTCCTCTGAAGCACATGAATGGAGACAGAGGCTAAATGATCTCCAACTTCTTGCGAAGTTGGTGTCATAATGCAGGTCAGCCATGTGGCTTATCCCTATATTTTTGAAAAATAGGTAACTGCTAATCATTTAAATACAGAATGAGGGGTTTGGGAATTCATTTTTTTCTTAGGGTAACTTAAATCAGAAGTGTCATAATAATCCGGCAAAGAAGGCAGGAGGCATTGCTTCCTGAAGCGTGTGTGCAGAGTGTGTGGTGAGGGGAAGGCGTCTGTGGCAGTGTGGCTGTCAGGGACAAGGCCACGTGTGTTCTGCTGCCCACAAAAGTCAAAGGGGACAGGAAATTCCTAGCACGTTCACATGGAATGGATCCTGCTAAGAAAGGGAAAGAAAGGGGAGCTGAATTACATGATGAAAAAAGAATGGCACACATGAGCAAAGTCCTCAGTTGGGGGCCTACATAATTGAAAGGGGAATCTGCCTTAAGGCTAAGTCTGTGCTGGTAAAACGTGAAGGCAGAGGTGTTCTTCTTTTTTTTTTTTTTTTTCCTGCACAGAGCTCTAATTAGGAGAGATGGGAAGAACATAATACTAGGCAGTTCTTACAGCTTGGTGGTGTAGGTTGTAAGCAATTGAAACTTGGGCTCTACTCATTCTGGTTTCCTTCAAAGCTGGAGGTATATGGCATTCACTTCCTTCCCTAAGGTGTTTTGGTTCAACTATTAATATTTGGAATTGACAGTACATAGTAACAGAATTCTTTTTTAACATAGAGCCAACTGAGGAACTCAGGTTACACAAAATCAAAGGCTTATAGTTCCCCTGTGTTCACCTAGGCTGTCCCCAGAAGGCAGAGCTTTAAATGAGGGCTTGTATACAAGTGGCTTATTTTGGAAGTGATGCCAGAGAACAAGAGTAAGAGGTTGGAAAGAAGGAAAAACAAAAAGGACAGTCATTACCGGCGTGTGTTCTTGAAATGGTCACCACTGTAGGCAACTGGCCCTCAATCCTACTGGGGGCCTCTGAATAGTCTTAACAGAATCTGTCTCAGAATTTTCCACCTTAGGGACAGAAGAAGAGAGCATTTTCACCATCAGTGGACTCTGACTCTCTACAGTTTAGAGTAAAGGAAGAGAAGAGAAATTTAGAGTAGGGAAGACCAGAGAACTCATCTGTGCTGAAAAGAGTGTGAGATGGATACATCTCTATGCACTAAAAGCACCCACTGGAACAATTTTCCCAACCTTCCATGTTCTTTCTGAGGCTACCCTTAATCTCCATTCATACTTGACTATTTCTATTTCTCAGATGACTCCTCTCCATATTAGTTTATTTAGGAGAGAGTGGAGGAAATTAGATGAGTACAGGGTGCTGTATTATTTTGCTTCCCTCTCTGTTTCCCTGACAAACGGTAGCTACTGAATAGTTTCGTGAATGAAGAGATTAAGACCTAATTCCACCATAACATATCTTCACAACATTGGCTACTTAACCTGAGTCTGGTTCCCTATCAAATTGTGGAAAAATAAAATCTATCCTGTAGATACAAGGTATAGCAAGGATAAAATCAGATAAAAATATATGAAAGCACTCTTCAACTGATAAGTACTTTTCAAATATAAGTAAGTATGCTCTTAGACCATTTCAGCCTTTTGGTATCTCATGTCCTTCATGCACAAGTGCTTTCTGCAAATTGCAAGAAAGGGACCCTTTAAAACGTTCTTCTAACAGATATCATTTAGCCAGGAACCTCAGGGCTTCCCAGACTTCAATCACAATCCACTTTTTCTTCCACTATGCTCAATAGTAATTCATTATACAATAAACATTAAAAAGCAAACTGTGGCTTGTCCTGATAAAGGTTACTATTTTCTTCCAGAACAAAGCATTCAGGGGCCATTTGGGGGGTTTCCTTGGCACCCAGGCTGGATGTCTGACAGACTGAAAAAACTGCTCAACGCCCACAGTGCTGAACACTCCACGTTCTAAATATATAGCTGGAAAACTTCCCAGATTGTACATCTGCCTCTCTAATTTACACCTCCAAAGATGAGGGTGAGCAAGAAAGCGGTGAGAAGCCTTAATGAACTACTTGGAGCCTTTGCATGTGCTGTGGGAAACTTCCCAGCACACACCAAAACCTGGCAGCAGGGGCTAGGTGGTAAACAAATATTTGAACATTGAGTTTCAGTGATGTCCATTACATTTCAATGGTGACCTTGCCTTCAAAGAGTAAACAAGAATCACTTTCCTTCTTTTTTCTTATTTTCCATCCATCCTTCCATCTTTTTTCTTATTTTCCATCCATCCTTCCAATATGCATCCTGAGCCACAAATTGGACATTCGCTAAATGCTTTCAGTCAGTCGGTTGCCAAAACGCTGGTCCCAGCATGACTGGGGACTCTTTCTATTATCACATTTTGGGTCTTTTTTTTTTTTTTTCCAGACTATAGATGCTGCTCAGGTAGAAACCATGCCTTTATTGGGATCAAATGTTCACTTTGTAATAAAGCTATTGAGACACTGAAATCTGCAGGACAGTGCTGGCAAGAGCCTGGAAATTCTAAGTTGGCTGTAGTGAAAGAGGAACAAACTTTGTAGAGAGCAAACTGCTTACTGTTCGGTCTTAATTAATGGTGCTTCTCAGCAGGCCATCTTGCAGTCCATGGTGTGAAAATAATAATCTGCTGCTTATACTTTTGGGAAGGAGTTTTTATTGTGATTAAACTCAACATAACTCTCAATAAGATATTCCCCAAATCATAGCATAGCAGGTTATGCCGCCTTGTCCACAGCATAAATGCTTCTTCATTTTTCAGGGCTTCTTAACTTGGGGTCCATGGACTCCAGATAGACCATGGATAGAATTCAATGTTATTTATGAATGTGGATGGAAAAAAATTATACCTTTACTTTTGCTAACCCATAACTGAAATTTAGCATATCCTTCAAAAGTAAATGTAGTATACAAACTTTAGTATTATTAGCAGAACCTGTGACTTTATCATCAACAGAAATCACAAATATTTTCATAGCAGGTTACAGTTTTTGCAGGTGTCTCAAATAACATTTAGACTCCAACTCTTTGAATTAGGGTAACTATTAGAACGAGCAATAGATCTTGTTATTCTATGCATTAATAAAGAAGTGCACATATTACTACATGAAAAAATGTATTTTAAATACCTTTATTTCCATACAGTTAGTTTCAGTTACACTTCTATGTATTTTCTTTTAGGCATTTAAAAATACTATTCTGTGACAAATTCATCAGACTGCCAAAGCGGTCTGAATGAAAAACATGCTAACTCCTGTTAGATCTACATCATACTTTTCTGCTCTATGAAACCTCCACAACTCCCCAGGGAGGGTTCAGCATGTCCGTTTGTGCATTACTGATTTGCACTTAATTTGCAAATCATAACTGGCACTTCTCATGTCCATTCATGTATCCTGCTCATCCCTCAGACCATTAGTTTATGGAAGCAGAGCCCCTCTCTCTAGCATAATGGCTCTGGGGCTGCACTGCTTGGGGTCCAGACCCCAGATGCGTCACCTAACTCCAGATGCTTCAACTATTAGTACTGTGACACTGGACAAGTTGTTCTAGTTTTCTCAACTATAAAATGAAGATAATTGTAGCCACTTCCTACATTTGTTCTAAACAGTAAATGAGTAAAACATTTAGAGCAATGCCTGGGAAATAGTAAGCACTCAACAAATGTTAGCAGTCATTGTCTTCATCTTTATTATCAGCAGCATCACCAATTGCTGTGTCATCTTCATTAGCAGTGGCAATGGAGGATGTGGTAGAGCAAGTAACAGCACAGTACCTGCCTGGCACATAGTAAGCATTCAATTAATTTTTTTTTAATAAATGAAACAATTAATGGATTTTTTGCCTTCAAACAATAAATAACTGGATAAACCTGTAACTCCAAACCTGAGCATATAATATATATACATAAAATTATCAGTCAATGGTAATTGATAAAGTTTCTGCTATGTGTTCAGTACTGTGCTATGTGATCCCAAGTCCTTTTACAACTCTAGGGAACTCATGATTTTGCAAGCTGAAAAAAGACAAAGTTCTCTCTCTCCCCCTCCCCTTTTTCTCCCCCACCACCACGCACAATGTATAAGATGCTAAAGCACAAAGTCTTTTGAGATGCCTCCTTGAGGGAAGGAAATGACTGCTGACATTTTATGAAAAAACTTGAGTTCAGCAGTATCAAATTCCATTCCCTTGACTGTCCTCCTACGCCCACTCCCCAGATGCACCATCTCCTCCCTCACCCATTCCATAAGCATTACTGCTTCCCACCTGACCACTCCTTGCTCAGAAAATTATCTCTTCTACCTTGAGGGACTCAGACTTGAAGAAGAAAAAGGAGATAACTCACAGAGCAGGTGTTATGCAGAGAAAAACAGAAGGAAAAGGAACTATAGAGGAAAGGCTCTGGGGGAAGAATATATTTGGAATCTGCAGTCACCTGAGAGGAAAATGTTACTGACACTTACTCTGTCATCTTAACTAAACATGCCTTGGGATATTTCGTAGAAAAGTCCTTTGGTAGAAAAGTTCTAGTCCTGACTTTGTCACTAACTATCTTTATGATGTTTATAATCCATGGTCACTGTGTTTTGGAAAATTCATTTACTTTGAATTCGAAATTTCTCTACTGTAAAACAGAGTTCTAGATGATCTCTACAGTTCTTTCTGTTACTAAGCTTTAAGTTTATGTCTCCTTGTTCATTTTATTGTACCTTCTATGCAATGATTCTTCAGTTTCCCTTGCTTTTTTAATATAGAAACAAACTTATACTATTTACTTATCTACATATAAATAAATGAGTGTAAAACAGTTGCATTACATGTACATGTAAGATTACATGTTACTTAGACTGTAAATTGTTTTGATATCATTTTTATTTCCTAAGACAAATTCCTTTGGATAATTTAAACTAAGGTAAAGAGATGAAATTACTTAATATTTATAAATATTTATAAAGAACCTCTCCATTGAACAGTCCTGGCAACAGTAGAACCTACACACCACTATCTCTGTTCTATAAAGACAAAGAAAAAAATAGAGTATAAAAATTTACCAGTTCCTGATATTTTAAGAATGAATTACATCAGCTTACATCACTATTTTCCTGTTTTTTTATTACAATATTTCCTTGATTCCATATACATGAATATATATTTTCTATTATGTTTACACCAATCTTTAGGCAGAAGAGAAAGATATACTGCTGTCTTTGCATACATCTATATCAAATGTGCATGAAAAGAATCTGAACAGATTGTCACCTAGATTATTAGTACTGATAAAATCACATACAGTTTATATTTATGTTTGTACACTTAAAAGTCATTTAAAATGTCCTTTAAAAGTTTTCACTATAATGAAGTTTTAAAACAAAAAGGACATAAAAATATAGTTATGAAATTTAAACACCTATTACTAGAGAAAAACTACATTTCTATGTTTTCTTGTGAAGAAACTTTCAGAATTTCAAGATGCAAGATATTCACAAACAAAGTTGTGTTTTATTTGTCATTAAGACCTATTGTTTAGACCAAAACTTATTGTTTTGTCATTGACACCTATTATCAAAATAATTGTTTGCCACCTTCTAGGCAATGCAATTAAAGACCATACATACTGCCAGATCTCTATCTCAAGACCATAGACTTCACAAAGCAAAAAAGAACTTATCATCCATTTTGCATCATGAAGAAATATCAACCAGGTGACATATATCCATTCCTTCAAGGTCTGACTTTCAGAAGATGCTACATGACTTTCAGTGATTCAATGAAGAAATTCATGAAGAAAAAAAATTAACCTCAAATTTAACTAAAAAAGAAATAGATAAATATTGTGTCAAATATACCTCAAAATCTTACTGCCAATCTTAAAGCTGTTAAAAATATTAATTTCAAAAAGTGCCAGTTTTGAAATGAAGTGCTTCACTCTGATGCTATTTATTGCTGCTCCTACCATCTTGTATGATTACAAAAGTCAAGTTACACAAGAATGTGTATATTTATTTCTCAAATATATGATTATACTTGCATGAACAGTGAATATAAGATTTTTGTGCTGATACAAGACTGATAAATCCTACTTGAATATTTATACAAAAGATGTTTAGTTAACACAACCAGTCCATAAATTTTTAATGAGTTCTGCAAACAATCAGTTCATCCAATCAGCTGAAAATAAGTTTAGCAGAATGTGCAATCACATAGTTTTTATTCCTGAGAGTACAACTAACCACCTTCAAGCCCTTGAGGTAAAGCATTTTAGAGAAGGCCTAGGGCAGTGGTTCTACAAGTGTGGCTCCTGGGCCACAGCATCAGCATTACCTGGGGACTTGTTAGATATAAATTCTTGAGCCCAGACATTCTGAATGAGAAACTCTGGGAGTATGCCCTAGCAACCTCTGTTTTAACAGCCCTCCAAGTGTATCTGATGAATGCTAAAATTTAGAACCAGCTTTCTGAGGAAAGAGTATGAAATCTATACTAGGTTTTTTTCTTCTGCTGCCTTATGGTAAGATTAAAAGGACATCTGCACCAAAGCTTGCAGAATGAGAGCGTGGTAGAAATAAAATACCCCCAAATAACTGAAAAACATCAATCTTTGAAATGGTGCATCAGAACTGAACATGATAAAAGGACATTACTTTGTAGGAAAAACTTTACAACTCTGACCCCAGAGTAATTCAGAAAAACTTTAATTCAGAATGTGAAGAAGCTCTAGACGGAAACTTAGAGGTTTCTATTGAAAAAGAAAGTAGCATTTAAGTCTAGGAATAATTAAATATTATAACTGGTTAATAATTGTATGTGAACATTTAATCTGTTTTTTCTAGAAAATCTATTTATAAATTATAAGTATGACATAATAGACATCACATTAGAACTGACTGTGATAGGAATTAAAAGGCATCAAATCTATATATAAACATATATATATACATAGTGCTTTACTGCAAGAATTTTCAGAAACTTTGACACTATAAAACTCATTGTAAAGTTCCAAGAGGTTCATAGACTAGTTTGATTTTTAACTCTCGACCACTGAGAATTATTTACATAAAATTTGGTGGAACCCTGGTTTCATTGAATATATTTGGTAAATTTGCTTAGACAAATAAATAACAGATTTATTATGGGTTATTACTAAGAGAGATAGGGAGATCAGAGATAGGGGTAAGGCACCTTCTTAATAACCTAAGCTTTTTAGTTTGACTTCAAATAAAACAGGGATAACCTCAACCAAACTTTTTTTTTTCCATTGTTTTTTCTGTCAGGGATAGAATTTTGAACTGGGTGGAAAAGAGACTAATTCAATTTGACTTGTTAAATTTGTGCTAAAACTGTGAAAAGCTATCAGGAGCTTCTCTGGGCAACTGGTACCCTGAACAGGATGTCCCAAGTAGTCTAGGGGGTCCTAAGTGTCTAGGGACAGATACAGTATTCCGATGCCTGGTCTCCCGGCATGTCTACAGTCCTTGTGAATCATTTATTTTCAGTAGCCCCGAGACAGTCTAAAGCATGCCATGGGGTTGGGTCTCAAATCTTTATCATTTCTCTCGTTCTACTGAACCATAATAATGTCTTAGTTAATAAAATGTTTGTTCATTAGTTAACAATACAAACCAATTTGACTGAAATATCCGAAGTATGGTAACAGGAAAATCATAAAATATTTTCAGTCTATTTATCAGTTGACAAATAAAACAGAAAAAATAATGAAAAAATAAACAATGCATTTAAATCCTTTAATAAATATCTCATCACTGTCACCATCAAATAAAACAAATCTGGAAAGCATATCTTTGATGATGTTTTAGGTGATGTAGACTGAACTATGCTTAATGCTATCAAATTTCTGGAGTAAAAGTTTACTTATGAAACTTTTATTTTCATGGCATTACAATGACATCCAGTGGCTGCCTCTTTAAATAATATATATTTAGATATTAGACTTTTTGAGTAGAGGGTAATTTAATCTTGTTCTGAAACTTGTTCTCTGTGCATTTCTAGGCTTGTATATAAGAAATCTATACTTTCAAGGGTCACCCCAGAGGAAAGATAAAGTTTGAATAGGAAGATTGTATAGTGAGCAAATTGTTCCCAGTTTCTTTCTGTTTTAATAGTGAATTCACCCTGAGGGATGAATATGACAAAGTAGTTTAATTTCTTCATTTTTAGTTCTCCTTGAGCTACTCTTCCTTGTGGGTACCTAAAGGGAACTTCAGAAGGGCTTTATCCTATGCTGTTTTAATTTCATTTATACAGGCCAATTTATTATTCACCTATGACTAGGTCTCAGTTTAGGTCCTAGTTATTCTCCTTACTGTCATTTATTGCTGCTACGAAAATAGTCTTAGGAAGACTTGGGACAGCCTTAACTTATCTGCCCTCAAAGAATGTATTTTTAATTTTTTTCTATTTAGAGACTAAAGGTGTTACCTTAGCAACTGCTGCAATGTACATATTCTACTGGGATTTTGTTAGTCTGACTTTTTATAGCAATGTAATGTTAACAGAGCACAAGAATGTGGGCACATTTCTTTATAAAGCAAACTTTCAATCTAGGTCATAGATATGTTTCTCAGAGAAATGTTCCTTTATGACTTCACAGTTTTTCATAATCATTATTCACTTAAAAATAATTCCACATAAATCTTACCTCTTTTATAAATAAAGAAGTTGGGATGCAGGAAACAAATGAGTTGATGGAAGGGATAAAAATTGTAGCTTTTGTTAAAATGTAAAAAGTAGAATAATAAATTAGAGGAAAATTTCTAAAATGATGTCTAAGATTCATGATTATGTTATGTGACTCTTTGGGAGTAGAAAAAGAATGTTTAAATAAATAAATAAATATTCTCAAGTTTTTAAAAAATCATGCAATTTTAAATTTTAAAGTACAAATCTGGTGACTGTATTTCGATAGTTTGTTATTTGAACAGATGATAATATATACAGTAAGACCTTATTTATCTATCATAGCTAGAAAATGTAGCATTCTCTATAAATAAGTTTTATAATTAAAGTTTGGTTTGCTAAGTGCCAAAATGATTGTGTGTGTGTGTGTGTGTGTGTGTGTGTGTATGTGTGTGTGTGTGTGTAGTGGGAACTTCACAAATATATTACACATATTCTTGCTTTGGTCTAAAGTCATTAGTGCTTGCTGTCCCTGTTAGAACTTAGTCAGATAAAAATGGGCTCCTCCGTAACCCTCCCTTTCCGTGGCCTGAGTGAGCAAGAGAGCCCTAATCAGCCACTGCTTTAATACCCTCCTGTCTGGGCAGGGAACAGACACCTGAGGGCAGCTTACACGCAGAGGTGGGGTAAAAACCGAAGCGGAACCCCAGGAGCTGTGTGAACAAAGAAGAGGAAGGGAAATATCTCCGTGCAGCCACAGGAGCAACGGATTAAATCCCCGCAACCTGCTTGGTAAACCATGCATCTGTGGAATACCTACCTGAATAGACAATGAGTGTTCCCAAAAGTGAGGTGGTGGACTTTGGGGGCAACTGTGGATTTGAGGTTTGCTTTCTGTGTTTGATTTGGTTTTGGTTTTATGTTTATCTTAGTTTAGTTTTTACTGTTTGTTTTCATTTGTTTATTGGCTTGGTTGCTCTCTTCCTTTTTTTTTTTTGTGAGTGTGTGTGTATAAATTTCTCTGTGCGATTTTGTCTGTTTAGTTTTGCTTTTACTATTTGTTTTGGGGTTCTGTCTGTTCAGTTTTTTCTTTTTCTTCCTTTTCTTCTGTGTGGTGTGGCTGGCAGGGTCTTGGTGCTCTGGCTGGGTGTCGAGCCTGAGCCTCTGAGGTGGGAGAGCCAAGTCCAGGACATTGGACAACCAGAGACCTCCCGGTCCCATGCAATATTAATTGGCAAGAGCTCTCCAAGAAACCTCTGTCTCAACACTAAGACCCAGATCCACCCAACAGCCAGCAATCTCCAGTGATGGACACCCCATGCCAAACAACTAGCAAGACAGGAACACAACCCCACCCATTAGCAGACTAAGTTCACAGACACCCCAAAACACAGCACTGGATGCAGCCCTGCCCACGAGAGGCACAAGATCCAGCCCCACCCAGCAGAACACAGGCACGAGAACCCCCCAGAAGGAAGCCTACACAAGGCACCAAACCAACCTCCCCAACTGGGGGCTGACACCAGAGGTAAGAGGAACTATGAACATGCAGCCTGCAAAAAAGAGACCCCAAACACAGTAAGTTAAACAAAGTGGGAAGACAGAGAAGTATGCAGCAGATGAAGTAGCAAGGTAAAAACCCACCGGAACAAACAAAAGAAGAGGAAGTAGGCAGTCTACCTGAAAAAGAATTCAGAGTAATGATAATAAACATGATCCAAAATCTTGGAAATAGATGGAGAAAATACAAGAAACGGTTAACAAGAACCTAGAAGAATTAAAGAGCAAACAAACAATGATGAACAACACAATAAATGAAATTAAAAATTCTCTAGAAGGAATCAATAGCAGAATAACTGAGGCAGAAGAACGGATAAGTGACCTGGAAGATAGAATAGTGGAAATAACTACCACAGAGCAGAATAAAGAAAAAAAGAATGAAAAGAATTGACGACAGTCTCAGAGACCTCTGGGACAACATTAGACGCACCAACATTCGAATTACAGGCTTCCCAGAAGAAGACCAGAAAAAGAAAGGGACTGAGAAAACATTTGAAGAGATTATAGTTGAAAACTTCCCTAACATGGGAAAGGAAATAGTCAATCAAGCCCAGGAAGCGAACAGAGTCCCATACAGGGTAAATCCAAGGAGAAACACGCCAAGACACATATTAATCAAACTATCAAAAATTAAATTCAAAGAAAAAATATTAAAATCAGCAAGGGAAAAGCAACAAATAACTTATAACTGAATCCCCATAAGGTTAACAGCTGATCTTTCAACAGAAACCCTGCAAGCCAGAAGGGAGTGGCAGGACATATTTAAAGTGATGAAAGGGAAAAACCTACAACTAGGATTACCCAGCAGGATCTCATTCAGATTCAACAGAGAAATTAACACCTTTGCAGACAAGCAAAAGTTAAGAAAATTCAGCACCACCAAACCAGTTTTACAACAAATGCTAAAGGAACTTCTCTAGGCAGGAAACACAAGTGAAGGAAAAGACCCACAAAAACAAACCCAAATCAATTAAGAAAACGGTAATATAAACATACATATCAATAATTACCTTAACTTTAAATGGACTAAATTCTCCAAACAAGACACAGACTGGCTGAATGGATACCAAAAAAGACCCGTATATATGCTGTCTACAAGAGACCAACTTTGGACCTAGGGACACACACAGACTGAAAGTGAGGGGATGGAAAAAGATATTCAATGCAAATGGAAGTCAAAAGAAAGCTGGGGTAGCAATTTTCATATCAGAAAAAATAGACTTTAAAATAAAGACTATTACAAGAGACAAAGAAGAACACTACATAATGATCCAGGGATCAATCCAAGAAAAAGATAAAACAGTTGTAAATGTTTATGCACTCAACATAGGAGCACCTCAATACACAAGGCAAATGCTAACAGCCATAAAGCGGGAAATCAACTGTAACACAATAATACTAGGGGACTTTAACACCCCACTTACACCAATGGACAGATCATCCAAAATGTAAATAAATAAGGAAACACAAGCTTTAAATGATACATTAGACCAGGTGGATTTAATTGATATTTATAGGACAGTCCAGCCAAAAACAACAGAATACGCTTTCTTCTCAAGTGCACGTGGAACACTCTCCAGGATAGATCATATCTTGGGTCACAAATCAAGCCTCAGTAAATTTAAGAAAATTGAAATTGTATCAAGTATGTGTTCCAACCACAATGCTTTGATCCTAGATATCAATTACAGGAAAAATACTGTAAAAAATAAAAACACATGGAGGCTAAACAATATGCTACTAAATAACCAAGAGATCGCTGAAGAAATCAAAGAGGAAATCAAAAAATACCTAGAAACAAATGACAATGAAAACATGATGACCCAATACCTATGGGATGCAGCAAAAGCATTTCTAAGAGGGAAGTTTATAGCAGTGCAATCCTACCTCAAGAAACAAGAAAAATCTCAAATAAACAACCTAAACTTATACCCAAAGCAATTACAGAAAGAAGAACAAAAAAACCCGAAAATTAGCAGAAGGAAAGGTATCATAAAGATCAGATCAGAAATAAATGAAAAAGAAATGAAGGAAATGATAGAAAAGATCAGTAAAACTAAAAGCTGGTTCTTTGAGAAGATAAACAAAATTGATAAACTATTAGCCTGACTCATCAGGAGAAAAAGGGAGAAGACTCAAATCAACAGAATTAGAAATGAAAAAGAAGTAACAACTGACACTGCAGAAAATACAAAGGATCATGAGAGACTACTACAAACAACTATATTCCAATAAAATGGACAACCTGGAAGAAATGGACAAACTTTTAGAAAAGTACAACCTTCCAAGACTGAACCAGGAAGAAACAGAAAATATGAACAGACCAATCACAAGCACTGAAATTAAAACTGTGATTAAAAATCTTCCAACAAATAAAAGCCCAGGGCCAGATGGCTTCACAGGTGAATTCTATCAAACATTTAGAGAAGTGCTAACACCTATCCTTTTCAAACTCTTACAAAATATAGCAGAGGGAGGACCACTCCCAAACTCATTCTATGAGGCCACCATCACCCTGATACCAAAACCAGAAAGATGTCACAAAAAAAGAAAACTAGAGGCCAATATCAGTGATGAATATAGATGCAGAAATCCTCAACAAAATATTAGCAAAGAGAATCCAACAGCACATTAAAAGGATTATACACCATGATCAAGTGGGATTTATCCCAGGGATGCAAGCATTCTTCAATATATGCAAACCAAACAATGTGATACGCTATATTAACAAACTGAAGAATAAAAACCATATGATCATCTCAATAGATGCAGAAAAAGCTTTTGACAAAATTCAACACCCATTTATGATAAAAACTCTCCAGAAAGTGGGCATAGGGGAACCTACCTCAACATAATAAAGGCTATATGTGACAAACCCACAGCCAACATCATTCTCAATGGTGAAAAACTGAAAGCATTTCCTCTAAGATCAGGAACAAGACCAGGGTGCACACCCTCACCACTATTATTCAACATAGTATTGGAAGTTTTAGCCACAGTAATCAGAGAAGAAAAATAAATAAAAGGAATCCAAATTGGAAAAGAAGAAGTAAAACTGTCACTGTTTGCAGATGACATCATACTATACATAAAGTATAAAGGTATACTATACCTAAAGATGCCACCAGAAAACTACTAGAGCTAATCAATGAATTTAAAAAGTAGCAGGATATGGAATTAATGCACAGAAATCTCTTGCATTCCTATACACTAACAATGAAAAATATGAAAGAGAAATTAAGGAAACACTCCCATTTACCATTTCAACAAAAGGAATAAAATACCTAGGAATAAAACTACCTAAGGAGACAAAAGAACTGTATGCAGAAAACTGTAAGACACTGATGAAAGAAATCAAAGATGATACAAACAAATGGAGAGATATACCAGGTTCTTGGATTGGAAGAAGCAACATTGTGAAAATGACTATACTGCCCAAAGCAACCTACAGATTCAATAGAATCCCTATCAAACTACCAATGGCATTTTCCACAAAAGTAGAGTAAAAAATTTTACAATTTGTATGGAAATAGAAAAGACCCCAAATAGCCAAAACAATCTTGAAAAAGAAAAATGGAGCTGGAGGAATCAGGCTCCCTGACTTCAGACTATACTACAAAGCTACAGTTATCAAGACAGTATGGTACCAGCACAAAAACAGAAATATGGAAAAGGATAGAAAGCCCAGGGATAAACCCACGCACACATGATCACCTTATTTTTGATAAAGGAGGCAATAATATAAATAATGGAGAAAAGACAGCCTCTTCAATAAGTGGTGCTGGGAAAACTGGACAGCTACATGTAAAAGAATGAAATTAGAACACTCCCTAACACCATACACAAAAATAAACTCAAAATGGATTCAAGACCTAAATGTGAGGCCAGACACTGTAAAACTCTTAGAGGAAAACACTGGAAGAACACTCTGGCATACATCACAAAAAGATCCTTTTTGACCCAACTCCTAGAGTAATGGAAATAAAAATAAACAAATGGGACCTAATGAAACTTCAAAGCTTTTGCACAGCAAAAGAAACAATAAACAAGATGAAAAGACAACCCTCAGAATGGCGGAAAGTATTTGCAAATGAAGCAACGGACAAAGGATTAATCTCCAAATTATACAAGCAGCTCATGCAGCTCAATATCAAAAAAACCAAACAACCCAATCAAAAAATGGGCAGAAGACCTAAATAGACATTTCTCCAAAGAAGATTTACAGATTGCCAACAAACTCATGAAAGGATGCTCAACATCACTAATCATTAGAGAAATGCAAATCAAAACCACAATGAGGTATCACCTCACACTGGTCAGAATGGCCATCATCAAAAAATCTACAAACGATAAATGCTGGAGAGGGTGTGGAGAAAAGGAAACCCTCTCACACTGTTGGTGGGAATGTAAATTGATACAGCCACTATGGAGAACAGTATGGAGGTTCCTTAAAAAACTAAAAATAGAGCTACCCTATGACCCAGCAATCCCACTACTGGGTGTATACCCTGAGAAAACCATAATTCAAAAAGAGACATGTACCACAGTGTTCACTGCAGCACTATTTACAATAGCCAGGACATGGAACCAACCTAAATGTCCATCAACGGATGAATGGATAAAGAAGATGTGGCACATATATACAGTGGAATATTATTCAGCCATAAAAAAAGGAAACTGAGTTATTTGTAGTGAGGTGGATGGACCCAGAGTCTGTCATACAGAATGAAATAAGTCAGAAAGAGAAAAACAAATTCCGTATGCTAACACATATATATGGAATCTAAAAAAAGTGGTTCTGATGAACCTAGGGGCAGGACAGGAATAAAGACACAGACATAGAGAATGGACTTGAGGACACAGGAAGGGGGAAGGGAAGTTGGGACAAAGTGAGAGAATAGCATTGACATATATACACTACCAAATGTTAAACAGATAGCTAGTGGGAAGCTGCCACGTAGCACAGAGAGATTAGCTTGGTGCTTTGTGACCACCTAGAGTGGTGGGATAGGGAGGTTGGGAGAGAGACACAAGAGCAGGGGGATATGGGGATATATGTATACATATAGCTAATTCACTTTGTTATACAGCAAAAACTAACACAACACTGTTAAACAATTATACTCCAATAAAGATGTTAAAAAAAAAAAAAAAGCCTCCTGAAGAATAATTATTCCCATAGCCAAACCCTGGTTGTTTGCTGATTTATTTGTTTATTGAAGTATAGTTGACTTTCAGCTGGTTCTTTTTATAAGAATGAAAAAGTTTTCATAAAAGTTTTTAGAAATAGGCATTATAACTAATGAACATATATTATACATAATATATATTAATGTATTATATATGTATATATAAATTCTGATCAGTCTTATATTTTTCAATCCTCATCCCACTCTACTCCCACTGCAATCTGAATAAACACTGAAGAATTTATTGAACATATTTGTAATGTATTCTCTTATGATGTCATTTCACAAAAATACAAATCAAAGGCAAGGCCTTTAGGTTTTGTTGATTTCTTAATGATTCTTGGTCACAGCTTTCACTATCAACGATGTCCATGCTGGAATACAGTGATTCCTTTATGAGCTATCATGTTGTTGGGATGACCATTTGTTCCCTATACTTGATTATATAATTGCTTGGTTTTTAAAGTATTTATTGCTGTCTTTCATAGTTATTCTATCTTGTTACTTTTGCTATTGATTATCACTTTTCTCAGTCTGTCACTAGCAATGTCTCCCCCCCTTAGTTCTCTAATTGATTATGTTATCCTGCTATTGACTGAAAAATCATAATAAATCTGATGTTTCCATAGATTTAATAAATACTTGTTAAGCAGAATTTTTGTGTAGAGCACTGTAGTAAGGCATTAACAGAATACCAAGATGTCTAAAATGCAGATGCCTGATATATAGCCTCTTTCTTTAGATATTTTTAAGATTATATTTGTAGGAGTTTCAGATTCATAGCAAGATTGAGAGGAAAGTACGGAGGTTTCCCAGGTACCCTCTGCCCCTACACATGCATCGCCTCCCCCATTATCAACATCCCCCACCAGAGAGGTACATTTGTTACAATTGATGAACCTATATTAAAACATCATAATCATCAAAAGTCCACAGTTTATATTACTATTCACTCTTGGTGTCGTATATTCTATGGGTTTAGACATTTATCTATGTATAATGACATGTATCCATCATCATCATATCATACAGTGTATTTTCACTGCCCTAAAATCCTCTGTGCTGCACCTATCCATCCTTCCTCCACTCCTCCAACCCCTGTCAACCACTGATTTTTTTTTACTGTCTCCACAATTCAGCCTTTTCCAGAATGTCATATAGTTGGAATCAAGTCTATGTAACCTCTTCAGATTGGCCTCTTTCACTTAGTAATATGCATTTAAAGTTCCTCCATGTCTTTTCATGGCCTGATAACTCACTTCTTTTTAGCACTGAATAATATTCCATTGTCTGGATGTACCACAGTTTATTTATCCATTCACCTACTGAAGGATATCTTGATTGCTTCCAGAATTTGGCAATTATGAATAAAGCTGTTATAAACATTTGTGTGTAGGCTTTTGTACAGACATAAATCTTCAACTCCTTTGGGTAAATACCAAGGAGGATGATTGTTGTATCATGTGGTAAAAATATGTTTAGTTTTGTAAGAAACCACCAAACTGTCTTCCAAAGTTCTTGTATTCTCTTTCATTCCCAGCAGCAATGAATGAGAGTTCCTGATGTTTCACATCCTCACAATCATTTAGTGTTGTCAGTGTACCAGATTTTGGTCACCGTGGTATCACATTTTAATTTGTATTTCACTGACGTCACATGATGTGATCTTTAGAATTTTATGTCTATATTTCTCAATATGTTGATTTCAATATTTCTCTCTCGCTCTCTCATCTCTCACTATCTCTACATTTCCTTCCTCAGAATCACATTTAACTCCATTGTTTCAGCCATCTCTTTCATATGTAAGAACACAAATTTTTTTTTTTTTTTTTTTTTTTTTTGCGGTACGTGGGCGTCTCACTGTTGTGGCCTCTCCCGTTGCGGAGCACAGGCTCCGGACGCGCAGGCTCAGCAGCCATGGCTAACGGGCCTAGCCGCTCCGCGACATGTGGGATCTTCCCGGACCGTGGCACAAACCCGTGTCCCCTGCATCAGCAGGCGGACTCTCAACCACTGCGCCACCAGGGAAGCCCTGTAATTTTCTTTTTTTGTAGTATCTTTGTCTGGTTTTGGTGTCAGGGTGATGGTGGCCTCGTAGAATGAGTTTGGGAGTGTTCCTTCTGCTGCAGTTTTGGAAGAGTTTGAGAAGGATGGGTGTTAGCTCTTCTCTAAATGTTTGACAGAATTCAACTGTGAAGCCATTTGGTCCTGGACTTCTGTTTGTTGGAAGATTTTTAATCACAGTTCGATTTCATTATTTGTGATTGGTCTGTTCATATTTTCTATTTCTTCCTGGTTCAGTCTTGGAAGGTTATACCTTTCTAAGCATTTGTCCATTTCTTCCAGATTGTCTATTTAATTGGTATAGAGTTACTTGTAGTAGTCTCTTAGGATGCTTTGTATTTCTGCAGTGTCCGTTGTAACTTCTCCTTTTTCATTTCTAATTTTATTGATTTGAGTCCTCTCCCTCTTTTTTTTGATAAGTCAGGCTAAAGGCTTATCAATTTTGTTTATCTTCTCAAAGAACCAACTTTTAGTTTTATTGAACTTTGCTATTGTTTTCTTTGTTTCTATTTCATTTGTTTCTGCTCTGATCTTTATGATTTCTTTCCTTCTACTAACTTTGGGTTTTGTTTGTTCTTTCTTTAGTTCCTTTGGTGTAAGGTTAAATTGTTTATTTGAGATTTTTCTTGTTTCCTGAGGTAGGCTTGTATTTCTATAAACTTCCCTCTTAGAACTGCTTTTGCTGCATCCCATAGGTTTTGGATAGTCGTGTTTTCATTGTCATTTGTCTCTAGGTATTTTTTGATTTCCTCTTTGATTTCTTCAGTGATCTCTTGGTTATTTAATAACATATTGTTTAGCCTCCACGTGTTTGTGTTTTTTACATTTTTTTCCCTGTAATTGATTTCTATTCTCATAGCATTGTGGTTGGTAAAGATGTTTGATATGATTTCAATTTTCTTAAATTTACTGAGGCTTGATTTGTGACCCAAGATGTGATCTCTCCTGGAGAATTTTCTGTGTGCACTTGAGAAGAAAGTGTAATGTGCTGTTTTTGGATGGAATGTCCTATAAATATCAATTAAATCTATCTGGTCTATTGTGTCATTTAAAGCTTGTGTTTCCTTATTAATTTTCTATCTGGATGACCTGTCCATTGGTGTAAGTGCGATGGTAAAGTCCCCCACTGTTACTGTGTTACTGTTGATTTCCTCTTTTATAGCTGTTAGCAGTTGCCTTATGTATTGAGGTGCTCCTATGTTGGGTGCATAAACATTTACAACCTTCTTCTTGGATTGATCCCTTGATCATTATGTAGTGTCCTTCCCTGTCTCTTGTAACATTCTTTATTTTAAAGTCTAATTTATCTGACATGAGTATTGCTACTCCAGCTTTCTTTCGATTTCCATTTGCATGGAATATCTTTTTCCATCCCTCACTTTCAGTGTGTATGTGTCCCTAGGTCTGAAGTGGGTCTTTTGTAGACAGAATATATATGGGTCTTGTTTTTGTATCCCTTCAGTGAGCCTGTGTCTTTTTGTTGGAGCATTTAATCCGTTCACATTTAAGGTAATTATTGATATGTATGTTCCTGTTACCATTTTCTTAATTGTTATGGGTTTGTTTTTGTAGGTCCTTTTCTTCTCTGGTGTTTCCCACTTAGAGAATTTCCTTTAGCATTTGTTGTAGAGCTGGCTTGGTGGTGCTGAATTCTCTTAGCTTTTGCTTGTCCGTAAAGCTTTTGATTTCTCCGTCAAATCTGAATGAGATCCTTGCCGGATAGAGTAATCTTTGTTGTGAGTTCTTCCCTTTCATCACTTTAAATATATTGTGCCACTCCCCTCTAGCTTGTAGAGTTTCTGCTGAGAAATCATCTGTTAACCTTATGGAAGTTCCCTTGTATGTTATTTGTCGTTTTTCCCTTGTTGCTTTCAATAATTTTTTTTTGTCTTTAATTTTTGTCAATTTGATTACTATGTGTTTAAGCGTGTTTCTCCTGGGTTTATCCTGCCTGGGACTCTGCACTTCCTGGACTTGGGTGGCTATTTCCTTTCCCATGTTAGGGAAGTTTTAGACAATAATCACTTCAAATATTTTCTCGGGTCCTTTCTCTCTCCTTTCTCCTTCTGGGACCCCTATGATGGGAATGTTGTTGTTTTTAATGTTGTCCCAGAGGTCTCCTAGGCTGTCTTCATTTCTTTTCACTCTTTTTTCTTTATTCTGTTCTGCAGCAGTGAATTCCATCATTGTGTCTTCGAGGTCACTTATTCGTTCTTCTGCCTCAGTTATTCTGCTATTGATTCCTTCTAGTGTATTTTTCATTTGTTATTGTATTGTTCATCTCTGTTTCTTTGTTCTTTAATTCTTCTAGGTGTTTGTTCTTTAATTCTTCTAGGTCATTGTTTAACATTTATTGCATCTTTCGATCTTTGCCTCCATTCTTTTTCTGAGATCCTGGATCATTTTTATCATCATTATTCTAAATTCTTTTTCTGGAAGGTTGCCTATCTCCACTTCATTTAGTTGTTTTTCTGGGGTTTTATCTTGTTCCTTCATTTGGTACAAAGTCCTCTGCCTTTTCATTTTGTCTATCTTTCTGTGAATGTGGTTGTCCTCCCACAGGCTGCAGAATTTAGTTCTTTTTGCTTCTGCTGTCTGCCCTCTGGTGGATGAGGCTATCTAAGAGGCTTGTGCAAGCTTCCTAATGGGTGGGACTGGTGGTGGGTAGAGCTGGGTGTTGCTCTGCTGGGCAGAGCTCAGTAAAACTTTAATCCACTTGTCTGCTGATGGGTGGGGCTGAGTTCCCTCCCTGTTGGTTGTTTGGCCCTAGGCAACCCAGCACTGGAGCCTACCAGGCTCTTTGGTGGGGCTAATGGCAGACTCTGGGAGGGCTCAAGCCAAGGAGCACTTACCAGAACTTCTGCTGCCAGTGTCCTTGTCCCCACAGTGAGCCACAGCCACCCCCTGCCTCTGCAGGAGACCCTCCAACACTAGCAGGTAAGTTGGGTTCAGTCTCCTGTGGGGTCACTGCTGTTTCCCTTGGGTCCTGATGTGCACACTACTTTGTGTGTGCCCTCAAAGAGTGGAGTCTCTCTTTCCCCCAGTCCTTTCCCTATTGAAGTCCTGCTACCAAATCCCACTAGGCTTCAAAGTCTGATTATCTAGGAATTCCTCCTCCCATTGCCGGACCCCCAGGTTGGGAAGCCTGGCATGGGGCTCAGACCCTTCACTCCAGTGGGTGGACTTCTGTGGTATAAGTGTTCTCCAGTCTGTGAGTCACCCACCCAGCAGTTATGGGATTTAATTTTACCGTGATTGCACCCCTCCTACCATCCCATTGCAGCTCCTCCTTTGTCTTTAGATGTGGGGTATCTTTTTTGGTGATTTCCAGTGTCTCCCTGTCAATGATTGTTCAGCAGTTAGTTGTGATTCCAGTGCTCTCGCGAGAGGAAGTGAGCACACATCCTTCTACTCCACCACCTTGAACCAATCCCTATAATATTTTTTACACCTATATCTCATATGAATTCCTTTATTTTTATTCCCAATTGGAGAACAGGCAGAGATGATGAGATTGGACAAGGTATCACAGCTGATGGGGTTCAAAGCTCCAGCCATTTGTCCACATGGCCTTACTTTAAAAATTTCCAGCACCTCAGAGCTCCTTTTCATTTTTCTTTGTTCACATCTGTTGATAATTTCCAGAAAGTCGGACTTTGGCACATTGTGACTCCTGGATAAACTCCTGATTGTTAGAGTTTCATAAGGAACCTGAGGCTCACCATTCATATACGTGTAAATTTACAGGTATCATATAAAATTAATAGGCCAGTTAAGGAAATATTGTATAGAATTAGTGAGAAGTGAGTTGTCTATACAGGCTTCTCCTACTATCCAAAAGTACAGCATTCCTAGTGATGTAAAGCAAAGAAGTTATCACCTTAGGATACATCTTGCTAACAGATGCACAAAATAAATGGAGATAAAGCACAGATGATGACAGATACAGTTCAAAGCTATGAAGGCTTGATGCTGAGATGCTGAATGCAGTTTCAGAGGAAGGAGCTTGGCAGTGCCACTGTCACTGCTCCAGTGCATGCTGCCTCTATAATGGCTTGCTACAAAACACAGGCTGAATGCTATTTTCTCTTTTTGTCTTTTTCATAAAAATGAAAATAGTCTTCATATATCTTTCAGTTAGCAAAAATAAGTACTAATGTAGGTAAAACGTATTTCCATTTTAAGTTCTTCCCTGAGATTTGTGTCCTGAACTGATAAAAGGAAAGACTGCTATTCATATAATAGTGTATCTACCCTCCTCAAGCTAACCTCCACCTGTTTCTCCATTCTCATCTTTCTTGAAACCCCTATGCACCACCTATAACTAAAGTGAACATATGACTAAACAGTTGCTAGTCCACAGTCCCTGTCTTTTCTTACCTCCATGGTTTTGCTCATGCTGTTCCTTTGCTTGAAATTAATACTTGATCAATCTACAAACCATCAAATTCATTTTTCTAATTTCAGCCTTTTCTGATGTTCCCAGCCCTATTTTCTGCTAAGTGCCATCATCCACATATGTCTGATCTTTACTCCAAGGATGAATTACTTTTTCATGAATAAATATTTGTATTGAACAATATTGCCATAGGTTTTCATAGGCATTCTTTATTAAAGTAATAACTTCCTAGCCCTAGTTTTCTATGAGTTGGTTTTTTTTTCCCCAAAACCATGAGTGGGCATTGAATTATATCACATATTTTTCTGCATATTTCAGAAGATTACATAATTTTTCTCCTTTATTATGTTAATGAGGTATATTATTTTTCAAACTGTTAAATCATCTTTTATACTTGAAAAAATAATTGGTCAGGATTTATTATAATTCTTACATTTTGCTTGACTTGGCTTGCTAGTATTTGTTTAAAAATTTTTCATCTATGTTTAGGGAAATTAGCCTAGAGTTTTCCATTCCAATTATCCCTATCTTAGATGTTTATATCAAGTTTTATACCCTCATAAAATAAGTTGGGAGGAGTTCACTCTTTTTCAATTTTGTGAAATAGTTTGCTTAACACTAGTATTTTCTCCTCCTTAAATATTAGGTATAATTCTCTATCAAAGTTTTTTGTACTTGGGAATTTTCTTAGTTGACAGATGTTAATTACAGATTGCACTTCTTTAATAGATAAAGGAATATTCAGATGTTCTCTTTCCCCTTATGTTAGTTCTGGTCATTTGTGTTTTATAAAGAATTTGTCCATTTCATCTATATTTCAAAATATATTTTGAGGGAGTGTCATAAAGCTGTTCATAAAACTGTGCTATAATGTGTGTAATGTCTGTATGATCTAGACTGCTGTCTCCTTCTTTATTTCTGATATTGGTATTTCATACCTTCTTTTTTCTTAAATAATCTTTTTAGGGGCTTAATATTACCTAGATGCTGTTATTTGTGAATGCTGGTCTACTTTTCTTCACCTGTACTCCTAGGTTGTATCCCTTTGAGGTCTTCAACTAAAAGCCTGAAGTGTTTGCCAAACATCCTCTTCCTTGGTTGCTTTGAAACATAACTTTTTTTCCCATCAACCTCATGAAATGACCGGAAGCTCTGCCTGATTTTTTTAGGCTCTAAGCTACCATTTGCTTTCCACCTTTTCAGCCCATCAGATAGTACATGTTATTGGTAAATATGTCAAGGGAAAAAACTTACACTAAATATTGGATTCACCTTTCTGTGTTTCCCTTTAGTCCTGATACTTATAACTATCCAAAGCCTGAATATATCCTGATGATTGGTCTGCAAAAACAGAAGAAGAAAATGATTGATAGTTTCTTGAGGACAGATTTCAAGTGTGCCCTAAATTCTCCACTTTAGCACAATATCTTGAATATAGCAGGTGCTCAACAAAAGATTTTGAATGCTTTTCTACAGTAATAAGTAACCATTAGTTAATTAATACTTTCCTATTGAAATGTTAATTAAATAAATATTGTGTGATAGCTGTAATGAGTGAAATAATGTAAGGCAGTATAAACAATTAATGATCTCTCTAATTACTTAGCTGCTTAATCTATTCATAATTAAACCAATGTTAGTAGCCTTTATATTCCCTCTTATCCTGTGTCCATCCAAAATTATGTACACATATATGCACATATACAGACTTTTGGTTTTTTTGCTTTTACAAAAATGGATCCTTTTTACTCTCATTTTCTTTTCATACATAAAATATATCCTGTCTTCCCTTCACATGAACAAAGAGAGATTTGATCCCTTTTTTTTAAGTCACTCTTAACATTATATAATATGAATGATATAAATTTCAACACACACACAAACCAATCCTGCTATGTTTTCCTAAGACAATTTCATATTTCTATTTCAGGCTTCTAATAATATTTTTCCTTATAATATTTCTCAAATGTTTAAACAGTCCTTAAATCTCTTATTTCAAAAGCATAGTCATTTTAGATAGGTAGATAGGTGGATAAAGAGAAAGAGGAAGAAAGAGAGAAAGAGATTCAATGCCAACAAAATTGTCTTCTCCTATTGGTCACCATTTACTTTGAAATCTCTATTTTAATTGTCATTTAATTTTAATAATCCCCTGAGTATTTTTTTAGATATGGTAGATTGGCAGTAAAATCACTGAATCATTTTCCATATCCATCGTTTTACCTTTTCTAGAATATCATTATCCTAGGAAAAACTTAGAAGGGTATGGAAATCAGAGGCCTGTGACCAAGCCATCCTTTTGCAAAAACTCAAATTGGTGCTTTCCCTTAATTTATGGAACATCATCTCCATTACTTCTCTCACTACAAGGATGGTTTCCAATGTGTTCTGTTTAATTATACAGATGGTCCCCAACTTTAGATGGTTTGACTTAAAGATTTTTCTACTTTATGATGAAGCAAAAACAATACGCATCCAGTAGAAACTGTAATTTTTTGAATTTTGACCTTTTCCTGGACTAGATCACACTATATGCAGTGCAATTCTCTCTCGTGATGCTGGGCAGCAGCAGTGAGCCACAGCTCCCAATTGGACATACAATCACACAGGTGAACAACTGATACACATACAACCATTCCTTACCCATTCAACCATTGCGTTTTTCACTTTCAGTACAGTATTCAATGTTGCATGAAATAGTCAACACTTTATTATAAAATAGGCTTTGTGTTAGATGATTTTGCCCAACTGTAAGCTAATGTTAAGTGTTGGAAGTATGCTTTAAGGTAGGTTAAACCATGATGTTCAGTAGTTTAGTTGTATTAAATGCATTTTCAACTTCTGACATTTTCAACTTAATATGGGTTTATCAGGACATAACCCATAGTCAAAAAAACTCTATCTCAATCAGTTAGGGGTATTTTCCCTCTGTGATTCCACTCCTAAACAAGTCTCCTTCTGTCTAATTAGAGATGCTTATAAACAGGGCCACTTCTAGGCCTAACGTCTAGGGTGAGCAGAGCATCAGGCACATATTTTATGAAGGGCCCTTTCTATATCAACAACATGATTTTTAAAAGGCATAACAGGGCATTCCTGGTGGTGCAGTGGTTAAGAATCTGCCTGCCAATGCAGGGGACATGGGTTTGAGCCCTGATCCGGGAAGATCCCACATGCCGCGGAGCAACTAAGCCTGTGCACCACAACTACTGAGCCTGCGCGTCTGAAGCCTGTGCTCTGCAACAAGAGAGGCCGCCATAGTGAGAGGCCCGCGCACCGCGATGAAGAGTGGCCCCCGCTTGCCACAAGTAGAGGAAGCCCTCGCACAGAAACAAAGACGCAACACAGCAAAAATTAATTAATTAATTAATAAACTCCTACCCCCAACGTCTTCTTTAAAAAAAAAAAAAAAAAAACAGCTGCTCCTGGCTAGCTTCGTATTTCCAATATTTAGCAAAAGGAAGTACCATTGTTATTAATTACAATGCTATGGCTCTTTGGAACTTGTTTATATGTAAACAATATAACCTTGCCTCTGCAGTGTCTTAATACCATTTATTTAATGCTGGTTACATTGTTACTTATGATGCTGCAGCATCCATTATGCTGCCCATGAATACTAGGTTTTAATAGCTCTCTAAAAGTTGTAACAGAGCATCATTGATAATTTTCCAGTGTATGCAAGAAAATGTGAAAAACAATTTATTTTTTGTTCATGTTAAATTTCCTATTGGGGATTTCGTAGCATAAACTACACATCTTCCATCTATGTCTTCTCTGCATAGGCTATAATCACTGCATTCCTAAAATGTGATTTCATTCAGTGCTTTCCCCACAAGGCCATAAACAGAGGATATGCCAGGGCCCATAGGCAGAATAAAAAGAGCATTCTATTTGCACAAGGGATATCCATGCTTTCTTGAACAGCTTATGGCCAAACCAGGATAGCATGATGTCACCCATTGTTGAAGGCAAGAGATAAAGGAATTGTTTTGAAAGCCCTCAGAGAGGATAGGTGTGGTGACCTCCAGAGGACTACCCAACAGATAAACCAGAGCCAGTGGAACAGATGGAGTGATTGTCACAAACTTTAAATATAAGGACACAGATCAGTTGAAAGTGACAGGATAGAAAGACTTGCCTGCAAATAATCAAAAGTAAGTGGTGTAGCTATAATTAACATCAATGAAGAACATAAGGCAAGGCGAGTTATTTCATAATGATAAAAAAGTTAATTCGGTGAGGAAATATAGCAATAATAAATGTGTATTCATCTAACAAAATATCCTCAAAGAATATTTGAGCTTTGGGATTATGAGTAAAATATGCAAATATAGATTTAGCACAGAATATATCCATGATGTTTTTAAAAATAATGTGTTAACTTTGACCTTTTAAGTATTTTGAGAAACACATTATCTGCTACTCACCTTCCTCCTAATCTGATTTTCCAACCCCTTAAGTGAGAACTACTGGCTTAAAAGAACACATCCACTTTGAGTCACTTTGAGGCTATGGGCTGTAATTCATAAAACCGCCACGAGATGGTAGTAGTTATCTGTTTTAAAGTGTACACTGAACAATTAAAATCTCTCCACAAATGGCAATATCAAAACAAAGGTATGGAGAATGTCAGTTACTTCCTCTTTGAAACCATAACCTAGTTATAGCGGTGTAGAATATTTTATCTAGCAAACATTTTAAGACAATAAATGTTGATTTTGAGGAATCAAGAAGTGATATAATTCTTGCCTTCAAGGAGATTATGGACTGGTGGGACATACTGGTGAGTCCACAGGGAATGACAGTACTGTGTGATGCACCATATAAAACAGAAGTACAGGGCTTCCCTGGTGGCGCAGTGGTTGACAGTCCGCCTGCCGATGCAGGGGACACAGATTCGTGCCCCGGTCCGGGAAGATCCCACATGCCACGGAGCGGCTAGGCCCGTGAGCCATGGCCGCTGAGCCTGCGCGTCCGGAGCCTGTGCTCCGCAACGGGAGAGGCCACAACAGTGAGAGGCCCGCGTACCGCAAAAAAAAAAAACAAAAAAAAAAACAGAAGTACAGGATTCTGTGTGCTCAAATAATATGAACATGTAACCCGACTTAGATCAAGGAAGGCTTTCTAGAAGACATGGTTCTCTATAACATATAATCACCACCATCTGATAAGATAAAAAAAACTAAAGAATGATCAAAGTTAGCTGGCAAAATACATGAAAAGAACAGTATTCCCCAAAAAGAAATAGCTTGTGCAAAACCCAAAGTTTTTTTTGAAGTACCAAAAACTTTGGGTTTTTTTAGTACTAAGGCTAAATTCAAAGAACTAAAAAAACCAAATAATTTAATTGAATTATATAGAAATATAATCTGAAGACATATTTAAAAGAATCATGACACCCCTCTCCCAGGCCCACACTGTTTTGCAGGTGAGTTTTACCAAACATTTAAGGAGTGAATAATTCTTCCTTCAAATGGAAGGGGAGAAAAGATGCTGGAATAGTTGACTAATTTTATGAGACTAGAAAAATCCTATTACTAAATTAAATATACCAAAAGAAAAAAGTTTATAGATTTAGGACTCCTGGTTTCCAGTCAGGCATGTAAAGAGCTTATAAGTCGCCACTTCATCCTAACAAGTAAAAACTGAACAAATTTAAAAATCAACAGTTCTTAGATTCAGCAGAGAAGTGAGGCCACAGGACAAACCACTGCCCCCCAAATTAGAGACAGACAGGCAGATACAGAGAATCACAATTTCCCCCGAAGAGAAACCCACCAGCAGAAACCTCCCTGGGAAGGCTGAACTGCAATTGACAAATTGCTGGAGGTTCAGTGTGGACAAACCTAGGAGATAAAAATTCCAGGGAGGCCCAGTCAGAGGGACTCAGCCACATTTTTATGAGTTTTAACTCCTGGAGCTCTAACTGGTTCACTGTGAGAACCTGTGTGCTCAGAGAAAAATCACTTTGGGTTTCCAGCAGGAGAGGAGAAGTAACCACTTGCGAAATACAGGAGAGGACTCTATCCTTAACAAGACCTACCCTTAGGAGAAACCTTTACCTATTTGGGTTTTCTCAGAGCCTAAACCACCTGAAGGAAGGAATACAGAACTCCAGCACCCTCTGGCCATTCTGTACTAAGGGGATGAAACAAATGTACTGAGAAGCACTTGAGAAGTTCACAGCTTAGGAGCACAGGCTCACCAAAAGACTGAGACTTAATCACAGGACTATAGAATGCTTCCCCTCCCTCTACAGCTTATCACTACACTGTTAAAAGCCTACTTACCGTAGTTCTATTTACCTAATTCAATATGTCTGCTTTTCAACAAAACGTATGAAGACATACTGAAAGGCAAAACACAGTCTGAAAAGGAAGAACAAGCATCAGAGCCAGACACGGCAGGGCTGTTGGAATTTTCAGAATTTAAAAGAAGTATGATTAATACGTTAAGATCTCTAATGGAATAAGCAGTCAACAAGCAAAAACAGATGAGTAAAGGAAGCAGAGAGATGGAAATTTTAAGAAAGGAAAAGAAATGCTAAGGATCAAAAACACTGTAACACTGTAACAGAAATGAAGAATGCCTTTGACGGACTCATTAGTAGACGGGACACGGCTGAGGAAAGAAGCTCTGAGCTTGAGGATATGTCAATAGAATCCCCAAAATGAAAAGCAAAGAGAAAAAAAAAAAGCTGGAACAGAATATCCAAAAACTGTGGGACAACTACAGAAGATGTAACATACATGAAATGGGAATACCTGAAGGAGAAGAAAGAGATCAAGGAATAGAAGAAATTTTCGAAGCAACTATGTTTCTCTCCCAACTCTTCACTCGGGGACTCAAATCCTAGTCTTTATTCTCCGCTGCTCCAATCAACAGCATATTTTTAATTGATAAATTCTGCAACTATTTTGAAATGTTTCACCAAAGTATTTCAAAGGCAGAGTCACCTTCATGTTTCATTTATTCAAAAATATCTCAAACCCTTTCTAATATGTGAATTGAAGTATGAGAACATTTTCTCCAGGAAAAAACCCTTTCTAATATGTGAATTGAAGTATGAGAACATTTTCTCCAGGAAATAAATGTTAAATGACTATTGATTACTCATTTCATTAATTACCTTTAAAAAAAGAATAAAACTGCTTAACTTGGGCTTCTCTTACACATTTGCCAGAACATATGATCTTTATACTTTCTGTATTTGAAAAAATGTTAGACATAACATGGCATAACAAATAGCATTGAGAAGGGGATTGGAGAGGAAAAAGAAAGTTACTTAATTAATTTGAACAGAAAATAAAGTTTTTCAGAGCAGTAAAAACTTGACAGGAAACAAATAAGGAGATTCTGACCATAGCACTCATGGACACATTCTTCCTATACCCACATCACCTTTGCAAAAATCCTCCCTTATATTCAATCCTACAGAGGCCACTTTAAATACCAACACCCAATTACCACACCATAGCTGATTGGTGGAAGGTATATTTGGAATTACTAGTATATTTTATCCATGTTTCTTTGCCTGGAATATATAATCACCTACCCACGATTACAAGATTCCAAACATGTGTCTACCTAAAGTATAATCCAACTCCAACTATAGACACATCTTCAGAAGCGTTCACCTTAAAGACACAACCCAAGGATTTGAGAAATGAAGGAGCAACATTTCTCAGAGTCTACAAAGTCCAGGTTACATCCATTCTTCTTCAATTTTTTTGGTTGTTTTTTGGTTTGGGGGTGTTTTTTGACTGGATTCATGAAAAGGTTTCACTATCAAACTCTTAATTAGAATTTAATTACCCCAATACAGGGAAATTACAATAAGAATTAGCATTTACAGAAAGTGAATAAAAAAAGAGACTTCTTACAAAGAAATGAACATTGATAATGGGACTAGAACAGATAGCACATATTAGACCACAGAAAATTTAAGGCACACGATAGCATCAACAGATTTTCAGGTAAATGCATTTATTCAACCACTGCCTCGAATGAGAGTGAATTCCTTGGTCTGCGAATCTGGCTGCTCCAGGTTCTGCCTGGCGGGAGGGCTCATCTCTACTTTTCTTTGGGAGTATATCCTGTGAGGAACAGGACACTTTGAACTACCTGCATTCTTATATTTTCTGTACACCAAGCACTGTAAATCCTTGATTTGAAGGGGGAAAACCCCCACATCTATGATGATAAAGCTTGAAATTTTTCTCTGTAAAATTGAGCAGGTGCTTGATTCCATTTAGGGGATTCTCTTGGCTATAAATCTGGGTCAGAGATGTTGTATTGAATAACTTGTCCCGGGATGTCTTCACCATTAAGAACTGTTAGAGCTAACAGACCCCTTCTAAATTTCTGTTGCTTTGCAGCAACCAGACCTGGTTTGATTTTTCTCTTTTAATAGAATTTGCCTCAGCGTACTGACTGAAAAATGTTTCTAGGATGCTCTTATTCCCTAATATGTCTTAAAATTTTATTTGTCTGAGGATGCATTATAAATTCCAAACCCAGCCTCACAATGGTAAGATACATCATGTTTGTAAGGGGTAATTCACGGAACACTATCATTCGGGTCTGTGCCAGGCCCTTGCCATGTTTTTTCTAATTTGATTAATTGTTCTATTTATCCCCCTCCAAGCCCAAACTCCAACATGTTTAACATATGATCTTACAGATCTTTGTATCCCTACCAGAATACAAGCACTATGAGGATAGCAATTGTATCCTGACACATAGTATATATCTACTATATGTTAGTTTGTTTGCTTGTTGGACAAAGAGAGAGACTGTCAAAATCTTATGTATAATGGCCACATCAGTTTACACACCTATCAGCAGTTTCTCTTCTCAACACTTGGAAAATAACTTATAATTTTTTTGCCATTCTGAAAGTATTATCTCTGATGGTTTTCTCGGATTACTAATGAGCCTGAGCATCACTTCAAACACCTGCTAACTACCAGGTTTAATTTCTGCAGTTACTATTTCTATTTCTTGCCCCTTTTGTTTCTGAGTTTCCTATAATTTTCTAGTTGACCTGAGAATTCGTTTATGCCAACTATTAATACTCTTCTGATTTGGAACATTGCAAGTATCTTCTCTCAATCTACATGTGTTTATAGTGAAAAGAAACATTGTTTTTAATGTAGTCAAACCCATAACTTTTCCCATTAACTTTTCTGTTTTCAGGTATTATATAAGACATCTTAATCCACCACAGCATTAGAAAGCTATTCCAATTATGATTTTAACAGTTTTATAATTTACCTTTAAATTTAGGTCTTTAATCCATTTTGAAAATTTTAAATGATGTAAATTAGACATCCCAAACTAATTTTCTCCGTGTAGTTAGAAAGTTTTCCTTCATTACCCGTGAGAAAGTCTAGAGTTACCTTCACTTTCTTTTTTGCTACGTCTCTCGTATGCCAATTTTCAATATCTATAAAGGTCTGCTCATGGAATTTCTTTCCACTTGTCTGTTCATCAGGTCTTTCCCAAGTACAACACTGCATTTACGTATGTAAGTTTTAGATTCATTCAGTATGAAGTACAATTCCTTTCAGTTTGCTTTTCAAAAGTGTTTTAGCTATTCTTAGTCATTTATATTTCTATATTTATTTTAGAATCAGTTTATTGAGTTCTTTCAATATCCACCAGAATTTGTATTGAGATTGCCTTGTATTTACACACATTAATTTACTAAAAATATTAAATAGTTCTATTAAAAAACATAGTGTATTTCTCTGTTTATTCAAGGTTACTTTTATATTCCTTTGGTAGGCAGAAAAATGTTCCCCCTCTCAACCATATCCATATCTTAACCTCTGGAATTTATAAATATGTTGCTTTATATGGCAAAAGGGAATTTGCAGATGAGGTTAAAGTTACAGACCTCAGTTGAGATTATTTGAATTATCTGGGTGGGCACGAACTAATCACATTAGTTCTCTTTTTCACCTTTTTTTTTTCCCTTGTCATATCCTTCCTTCTAAAAATTATTAACTGAAGTTCATAGTTTATGGATTGTTTTTATCTAATATCCTATTTCTACTCTAGGATACCACATTATATTTATTTGTCATGTCTTCTTAGGTTCCTCTTTACTGTGATAGTTTCTCTGAATTTCCTTGTTTTTATGACCCTGACAGTTTTGAGGAGTATTGGGCAGGTATATGTAGGGATCTGTCTGATGTTTTTCTCATGATTAGCTTGGGTTATGGTTTTGGGGGGAAAAGATCACAGAGGTTAAGTTCTACTTTTACCACATCATATCCAGGGCATATAATATCAATAAGATTTATGACTGTTGATATTGACCTTGATCACCTGGCTAAAGTACTATGTATCAGGTTTCTCCACAGTAGAGTTACTCTTTTCACATGTTTCCATACTGCACTTTTTGGAAGGAAGTCACAATGTACAGTCCACATTTAAGGAGTAGGGAGTTAAGCTCTCCACTTTAATGTGGAATAACTACAAAATTTATTTGGAATCAATCTTCACAGATCTGTCTTGTGTGCCTCATTTATTCACACATTTATTTATATCTATGTGGACATATGAATATTTATTTTATGCTTTGGGCTATAATCTATTTTGTTACTCAGATTACTTCAGCTCTCCCATTGGGTGCTCCTTCTGTTGTCTCCTGTGTCTCTTTGACACACTTCCCATCAATGTGAGCGGGTTTGTTTGTTTAAGCACTTTTTTACTTTCTGGCACAGTGAGATGCTCCAAGTTCATCTCGTATATTTCCTACCCCTGTCCTATTTTCAGCTACTTCCCTCGAGGAGCATGGTTCCATTTATTGGAGAATGGTATTAGAAACGAAGATCTGGGTATTTGGTGTGCTTGTTGCCACTGGTGTGATCATTTCTTTTAGGACTGCCCAGCTGACAGAGCAAATAATTATGTTTGTATGCTAACTTGTACATATACACATATCTATAAACATATAGATATAATTTATAGATATGAATGGAACCGATAAGAGTAAAGGCAAAATAAACTACACATCAGTACCGTACCCTAGTTGATAACATTGGCTTCCACAGGGGTACAGGTTAATAATTCTTCTACTGGTACACAAGGACACTAGGATTGAACAAGTCAGTAAATAGCTCATGAATGGCAGTAACTAGGTTTATTATAGATCAGCAAGGGATTGATCCATGTGGTAATAGAATAGTGTTGGAGACATCAGTAAGAATTAATGTTTAACTTAATGTGAATATTGATGGTTAGATCTAAAAATATTTCCTCCCTTTTTTATTACTTTGAATTTATTTTCTTTCTCCTTTTCAATTTTTCTGATTTAAATACTTAGCTCGTGTCTTTATTTTTTCTTGTTTTCTGATATATATTTAGAGCTATAACTTTAATTTTTAAAAATATTACTTTAACTATGACCTAGGAATTTGGCATTGAGCTGTAAGTAATTATTTCCTTTATGACTTCTTTCCCATCCCAAGAATATTCTTTATTTTTTAAAATTTCTGAATACATGGTATTTTGTATTGCTTTTTACTGTTTTTTAAATTTTTATTATTTATATTTTGACTTTATTTTAGAGCAGTTGTAGAGTTACAACAAAATTGAGAGGACAGTTCAAAGATTTTCCATACACTCCTGCCCTGCATATGCACAGCATCCTCCATTATCAGCATCATTAACCAGAATCGTACATTTTGGATGAGCCTACACTGACACATCATAATCACACAAAGTTCATAGTCTACTTTAGGGTTCACTCTTGGTGTTGTACAGTCTATGATTTTGGACAAATGTATGATGACATATATTCATCATTATAATATTATACAGAGTATTTTCACTGCCTTAAAAATTCTCCATGCTCTATTCTTCTCTCCTCTCCCTCACTACCCCTGACAAGACTGATCTTTTTATTGTCTTTATAATTTTGCTTTTTCCCAAATGTCATATAGTTGGAATTATACAGTATGTAACCCTTTCAGATTGGTTTCTTTCACCTAGTAATATACACTTAAACATTTCTACATGTCTTTTCATGGCTTCGAAGCTCATTTCTTTTTAGCACTGATTAATATTCCATTGTCTGGATATACCACAATCTATTCACCTGCTAAAGGATATCTAGGCTGCTTCTAGAATTTGGCAATTATGAATAAAGCTGCTATAAACATCTGTATGCAGATTTTTGTGTGGATATAAGTTTTCAATTCTTTTGGATAAATACCAAGGAACATGACTGCTGGATAAGAGTTTGTTTAGCTTTGTAAAAAAAAAAAAAAAACTACCAAACTATCTTCTAAAGTGACTGTACCATTTTGTATTCCCAGTTGCAATAAAAGAGAGCTCCTGTTGCTTCACATCCTTGCTAGCATTTAGTGTTTTAACAGTGTTCTGAATTTTAGCAATTTAATAGATATGTAGTGGTATCTCATTGTGTTTTAATTTGCATTTCCCTGATGACATATGATGTAAGACATTTTTTCATATGCTTATTTGCTGTCTGTATATTTTCTTTGCTTACTATATTTCTTAACAAAGGAGAATGGCTCAACCATGCCACCTTGGTGACCTTGCATGTATACATATAAGCAAAGGCTTGAGCTGCAGCTTATTTGAATCTTGGGAGTACACCCTATGATCTTCTGGGGACAAGAGAGTGTGGGAGGCCTTTAAGGAGTTTCTATGAGGTCACTGCCCATTCATCTCTTTATCTCCTCTTTATCTCCTCTGGAAGGCTGTTATGAATCAGTTTCTTGTCGCTCTTGAGTCAGATGAGTTATGGGGCTTTCTCCCCCACCCCCCTAAGTACACAGCTACAGAATATAAAACTACATAGCTGCAATTTGATTTGGTTCTGCGGCAACATGATATTCTACAACTTGCATTGCAGTCATTTGTCTCCTTTTGTTTCAGTGTTGAACTTTTCATTGCGCTGGGCAGGGACTCAGGGAGCTGGCACCTCTGGCTTATTCTTCTTTCTTGCTGTCCATGTAATTAATAAACTCTCTAAATCTAAAAGTGGCTCATTGTATCTTTACCAGTTGAAATTGCCACGCTTTGCCTTGTCTTGTGTTTGTGAATCTCCATGATGTTATCTCAAATTTAATATTTTGTATAAATCCATTTTTGTCAATATTTGTGTTACTCCGAATGAATACCAGATGTAAATTCTATAGATATTAGTTTGTGTTTTTGATTGGAAATGCCTGTCATCCAGAATTGATATCTTTGTAATATTGAGAGTTCTAATCCATGGACATTTTTCATCTCTCCATTTATATAGGACTTCTTTAATTTCTCTCAATTGTTATTTGTAGATTTGGATGTAGAGGTCTTGCATACTTTAATTGAATTTTTCCTCAGTATTTCATGTTTTTGATGTTATTTTTAAAAATTTCATTTTCCATCTGCTTTTTGCTGTTATTTAGAAATACAGTTGATTGTTGATACAATTTACTTTGTATTATGGTACTATGTACCGTGCTACATCTAGCTACCTTGCTAAGAATCTTTATTTTCAATGTATACCATCATGCCATTTGCAAAACTGATAGCTTAATTTCTTGCTTTGCAAACTAATGTCTTTTGTCCTTGGTTTCTTGTATTGCTAGGATTCTGATCCTATGTTTTCTACAAGCAGTGATAGCATGCATCCATGTCCTGTTCTTGATATCTAGAAAAAACCTTTCAATAATTCAACATTAATTATGATATAGGATATCTTTTAAAAATACACTCTTTATCAGATTAAGAAAGTTTCTTTCTATATCTTGTTTGCTAAGAAAATATTTTCCAAATTCAACTGCATTTCAAAAAAATGACTAAATATTTGATAATAAGAAATTACTGTAATGGGGGTGTATGTGATAAATGTATTATTACATTTTATAAAATTCCTTATACTTTAGTGACACATTCTGGAACATATACAGATGAAATGATGTGATGCTAAGGATTTGCTTTGAAATAATATGGGAGAGGGAAGTGGACAGATTGTGGCTGAGGCAGGATTGCCCATAGGTTCATGTTAGTTGGGGTTCATTTTACTGTTCTACTTTAATATATTGAAAATCTTCTATAATAAAAAGGTCAAACTGAAAATAATTTGAAATTAAATTTTCAACACGTGTTACTCAAAACAAATGTATTAACTTTAATTCAATGTGCCTGAATTCCTCCATTTCCTTCTATCAGTCGTAGCTGATATTTCTTCACCTTATCTAAGATACTCTGCCAACAGTTTTATTTCTCATGGCAAACGAACAACACCAGAAATAGAAAATACAACCAGTTGTTAGCCCTAAATTTAATTTAACGCTTCTTATATAGAAACTGAACATACCACTGACTACTAGCTCATAATATAAATTTAAAAAGACTAAACCTATAATAATGATGGTAGGGACCAATTAAAGCAAACCTGTATGTGTGCACGTTTGTGTGTGCCACACACACAAACATATATGTGTGGAAGAGAAGCAGAATGAGTGTGAGTTTATACTTTAATTCAATTTTAAGCTTAATGCGTTAAACTTTTAAAGCCTTATTGTTTTCATTTATAAATAGGTTATAAAACCTTCATTGAATTATAAAGATTAAATGAGACACTGTGCCTGAAGTTTTAACATCATTTTTGGCACATGATATGTGATCAATAAAATTGGTCTTTAATTTACTATTGAGAGTATTCTAAGCTTGGCTTTATTTGTTTTAACACAAAATTCATCACTAAGCTTGGCTTTAAATCAAAATGTCAGTAAAAAGTTTTTCTTTTGTTGAATATGAAGAATCCTAGTAACCCATAGCTTTCTCTAGAATGAATAATGTTTGAATATAGATAGTATGATTAGCTACAGTAAAGTGTCTCTTTTCAGGTATAGGAAATGCCCACTTAGTTGTGTTTCAAAATCTCAGGCAATCCCTCAATGGATCTCAGCTTAAGCTATCAAGGCTTTGGGAGGTTCCAGGGAATTGAACTCAGAAATTTAGCCCTCTTTTTCTCTTTAGTGCCACTGATCCAAACTTGAAGCCTAGTTGGGAGTAGAGTTGGGGAGGAGACCAGACCTTCAGAGGCACACTACCTTTTCTGTTACTGTCCCCAGTTACTGACCAAAACACAGAAGTGGTGTGGGTGTGCAGATTTTTCAAAAAATCAAAATATCTGCGTCAAGTGCATTTAAATATATTTGGAGATATATTCATGTTTAATATAAGTAGTCCTTTTTTCTATATGCTTCAGTTTTCACTGATTCTCTTAACTCTACCTCAAGGTAAAATTTTAATTCACTCAGGCTCAAATAGGCTTGGGAATATGGTAAAGTGTTTGAGAATAATAATATTTTAGAGATGTCAATTTAGAGATCATCTAGTCCCAACACCTGCAATTATAAGTGAGGAAATCATAGCATAGAGAGGTTAAGAGCTTTGTGCAAGGTTGCACATCAAGTTAACAACTAACCATAGAATTATTAAAAAAGAAAAGTTGCCACTATTTTAAAAGTCATACTTAGAAACTTCAGAGCTGGATTTGGCCTTGGAAATTGCTTTGTTATCCCTTCTCATTTTATGGGTAAAATAACTAAGGTCTAGGAAGGTTTCAGCAGACCTGGGATCTGGAATCACACTCCTGACCACCAGTTCCCTCGTCCGTCCATGCTGTGTTGCCACTACTTTCTCAGACATGTCTGTGACACAATACTTTTAGCTGGGAAATATAATGTATATGGTGTAGTACATGACATAACTAATTATATCCATAGCTATTTTATTAGTATTATTGTTTTAGAGGAATAAATAATATTTTATAAAGATATTTTAACTAAAGAACTACTTCTGCCCTATTTATTTGTTTGGCAAGCTTATTCTCATTTTTGTGCAACCTCTTTTTATTTCTGTTCTTCACCTTACTCTTCCTTTGAGAAATTCCCCTCTATATGGTTACCATGGAAATTGCTCTCTTCCCCTTCAATTTTCCCAGTCATTTGAAACTATTTATTTTATGGGGTATATACAGAGCATCTTCAATACTTCAGGGAGACACCCACCTTAAGTGTTAAGCATGAATTTATATTTTGCTGTTTCTTGTTATATTTGATACATTTTCCTCACACTAAAAGCTTACCACACCCATAGAATCTTGATTTTAGCTGTATGTCATTCATTACACACAATCTCCGATAGATGTCACTATACACCATGTATTAAAACAAGAAACCTTAAATGCCTTTTATTCAACAAATAGATTTTTTGATAAAAGTATGTTGCTTTATGGCTCATCAGATTATGACACTCTATGGTTCCACATATAATGAGGCCTAGGCTGATGTAGAAAATTTACAATGCCATTAACAAAACAAATGACTAACACTGAGATTCTCACTAATTAATGTATACACTGCCTTTCATCCTGATATTGTACTAGGCAGCCACATTAGAGAGGAAAGAAATATAGGAAGTTAAAAACTGCATTTAAAACAGAGATACTCAGTATTTGACTTTCAATGGCATGTGCCTCTTTTATAAGAAATCTCATTGGATTATTTCAAATTAGACTCTGAAAGCAAAGCAGTGGTGAATGGTGAGTGTCCTACAGCTTTCACTCACATAACAGATTCAAGAAAATTATTTCTGTGTGAAATTGTGGAAGGTAAATTCAAGATCTCATTTAGACACTTCATTCTAGGATTGAGAAAGTGATGTTAAAGATGATAAAATACCTGGCCAAAGCCACAAAGCACGGTATAGGCAGAGCTAAGATTTCCATGTCATTAGTATTTTTCTGTTTTTCTTAGCATTGAAGAGCTAAGCTGACCAGCCTAACTAAGAAGCTAGAGCAGATAGGAAGGAAGATGTGCATAGAAAGCCTTGTACAACAATGATGTTGGCAAACAAAACCATAAATATCTACCATTTAGGGAGCACTTTATATGACTGTTGTACATGGATAATCCTCACAAGTATATTACATGCTCCTATTTTTCTACTTGAAGAATGAAGTTATGTGGTGGTAGCTATAAATCATTGTTGCTATGGTAGTGAGAGAAACTGTGAATGTTCAGAGACAGAATAATAATAACGATAATAACACTAGCAATATTTGTTGAACACCTACTATAGGCCAGGGAAAAATAATAATGAGTAATATTTATTGATCACAAACTATATGCCAGACATTGTGCTAGACTCTTTACACAATCACATATATTTGTTATCCTTAAAACAACTTTGAAAAAAAATACTACTATTAGTATTATTATACAGGGAGTATTAAACAGGGAGAAACAAGAGAGTCAAGAAGGCAAGTAAATTGCATAAAGTTAGGTACCCAGTAAGAGTTGGAGCTAGCATTTTAATCCAAAATCTAGGATGGCACTAGGCCTGCAAGAAATGTGGGGTGGAGAGAAGGGGAAGATGGCGGAAGAATAAGACGTGGAGATCACCTTCTTCCCAACAGATACGTCAGAAATACATCTACACGTGGAAAAACTACAGAACACCCACTGAACACTGGCAGAAGACCTCAGACCTCCCAAAAGGCAAGAAACTCCCCACGTACCTGGGTAGGGCAAAAGAAAAAGGAAAAAACAGAGACAAAAGAATAGGGATGGGACCTGCACCAGTGGGAGGGAGCTGTGAAGGAGGAAAGGTTTCCACACACTAGAAGCCCCTTCGTGGGCGGAGACTGCGGGTGGCGGAGGGGGGAAGCTTCGGAGCCGTGGAGGAGAGTACAGCAACAGGGGTGCAGAGGGCAAAGCGGAGAGATTCCCACACAGAGGATCGGTGCCAACCAGCACTCACCAGCCCGAGAGGCTTGTCTGCTCACCCGCTGGGCGGGTGGCAGCTGGGAGCTGAGGCTCGGGCTTCAGTCAGAGCGCAGGGAGAGGACTGGGGTTGGCGGCGTGAACACAGCCTGCAGGGGGTTAGTGCACCACAGCTAGCCGGGAGGGAGTCCGGGAAAAAGTCTGAGGCTGCCGAAGAGGCAAGAGACTTTTTCTTCCCTCTTTGTTTCCTGGTGCGTGAGGAGAGGGGATTAAGAGCGCTGCTTAAAGGAGCTCCAGAGACGGGCACGAGCCGTGGCTAAAAGCGCGGACCGCAGAGACGGGCATGAGACGCTAAGGCTGCTACTGCAGCCGCCACCAAGAAGCCTGTGTGCGAGCACAGGTCACTCTCCACACCTCCCCTCCCGGGAGCCTGTGCAGCCTGCCACTGCCAGGGTCCCGGGATCCAGGGACAACTTACCTGGGAGAATGCACGGCGGGCCTCACGCTGGTGCAACGTCCCGCCGGCCTCTGCCACTGCAGGCTCACCCCGCACTCCGTGCCCCTCCCTCCCCCTGGCCTGAGTGAGCCAGAGCCCCTGAATCAGCGGCTCCTTTAACCCCGTCCTGTCTGAGCGAAGAACAGACGCCCTCAGGCGACCTACATACAGAGGAGGGGCCAAATCCAAAGCTGAGCCCGGGGAGCTGTGAGAACAAAGAAGAGAAAGGGAAATTTCTCCCAGCGGCCTCAGGAGCAGCAGATTAAATCTCCACCAACAACTTGATGTACCCTGCATCTGTGGAATACCTGAATAGACAAGGAATCATCCCAAATTGAGGAGGGGGACTTTGAGAACAAGATATATTATTTTTTCCCCTTTTCCTCTTTTTGTGAGTGCATATGTGTATGCTTCTGTGTGAGATTTTGTCTGTATAGCTTTGCTTTCACCATTTGTCCTAGGGTTCTGTTCGTCTGGTTTTTTGTTTGTTTGTTTTTACTTTTTAAAAAAATGTCTTTCTTAATTATTTTTTATTTTAATAACTTTATTTTATCTTTATTTTATCCTCTTACTTTCTTTCTACTTTTTCTCCCTTTTATTCTGAGCCATGTGGATGAAAGGCTCTTGGTGCTGCAGCCAGGAGTCAGTGCTGTGCCTCTGAGGTGGGAAGGCCAATATCAGGACACTGGTCCACAAGAGACCTCCCAGCTCCACGTAATATCAAACGGCGAAAACCTCCCAGAGATCTCCATCTCAACACCAACACCCAGCTTCACTCAACGACCAGCAAGCTACAGTGCTGCACACCCTATGCCAAACAACTAGCAAGACAGGAACACAACCCCACCCATTAGCAGAGATGCTGCCTAAAATCATAATAAGGCCACAGACACCCCAAAACACACCATCAGACGTGGACCTGCCCACCAGAAAGACAAGCTGCAGCCTCATCCACCAGAACACAGGCACTAGTCCCCTCCACCAGGAAGCCTACACAACCCACTGAACCAACTTTAGCCACTGGGGACAGACACCAAAAACAACGGGAACTACGAACCGGCAGCCTGCAAAAAGGAGACCCCAAACACAGTAAGATAAGCAAAATGAGAAGACAGAAAAACACACAGCAGATGAAGGAGCAAGATAAAAACCCACCAGACCTAACAAATGAAGAGGAAATAGGCAGTCTACCTGAAAAGGAATTCAGAATAATGATAGTAAAGATGATCCAAAATCTTGGAAATAGAACAGAGAAAATGCAAGAAACATTTAACAAGGACCTAGAAGAACAAAAGAGGAAACAAGCAATGATGAACAACACAATAAATAAAATGCTCCCACAAAAGATACAGACTGGCTGAATGGATACAAAAACAAGACACATATATATGCTGTATACAAGACACCCACTTCACACCTAGAGACACATACAGACTGAAAGTAAGGGGATGGAAAAAGGTATTCCATGTAAATGGACACCAAAAGAAAGCTGGAGTAGCAATTCTCATATCAGACAAAACAGACTTTAAAGACTATTACAAGAGATAAAGAAGGACACTACATACTGATCAAGGGATAGATCCAAGAAGAAGATATAACAGTGGTAAATATTTATGCACCCAACTTAGGAGCACCTCAATATATAAGGCAAATACTAACAGCCATAAAAGGGGAAATCAACAGTAACACATTCATAGTAGGGGAAATTAACACCCCACTTTCACCAATGGGCAGATCATCCAAAATGAAAATAAATAAGGAAACACAAGCTTTAAATGATACATTAAACAAGATGGACTTAATTGATATTTATAGGACATTCCATCCAAAAACAAAAGAATACACATTTTTCTCAAGTGCTCATGAAACATTCTCCAGGATAGATCATATCTTGGGTCACAAATCAGGCCTTGGTAAATTTAAGGAAATTGAAATTGTATCAAGTATCTTTTCTGACTACAATGTTATGAGACTAGATATCAATTACAGGAAAAGATCTGTAAAAAAAACAAACACATGGAGGCTAACCAATATACTACTTAATAATGAAGTGATCACTGAAGAAATCAAGGAGGAAATCAAAAAATACCTAGAAACAAATGGCAATGGAGACACGATGACCCAAAACCTATGGGATGCAGCAAAAGCAGTTCTAGAGGGAAGTTTATAGCAATAAAATCCTACCTTAAGAAACAGGAAACATCTTGAATAAACAACCTAACCGTGCACCTAAAGCAATTAGAGAAAGAAAAACAAACAAAAAAAAACCCCAAAGTTAGCAGAAGGAAAGAAATCATAAAGACCAGATCAGAAATAAATGAAAAAGAAATGACGGAAACGATAGCAAAGATCAATAAAACTAAAAGCTGGTTCTTTGAGAAGATAAACAAAATTGATAAACCATTAGCCAGACTCATCAAGAAAAAAAGGGAGAAGACTCAAATCAATAGAATTAGAAATGAAAAAGGAGAAGTAACAACTGACACTGCAGAAATACAAAGGATCATGAGAGATTACTACAAGCAACTCTATGCCAAGAAAATGGACAACCTGGAAGAAATGGACAAATTCTTAGAAATGCACCACCTGCTAAGACTGAATCAGGAAGAAATAGAAAATATGAACAGACCAATCACAAGCACTGAAATTGAAACTGTGATTAAAAATCTTCCAACAAACAAAAGCCCAGGACCAGATGGCTTCACAGGCGAATTCTATCAAGCATTTAGAGAAGAGCTAACACCTATCCTTCTCAAAGTCTTCCAAAATATAGCAGAGGGAGAAACACTCCCAAACTCATTCTACGAGGCCACCATCACCCTGATACCAAAACCAGACAAGGATGTCACAAAGAAAGAAAACTACAGGCCAATATCACTGATGAACATAGATGCAAAATTCCTCAACCAAACACTAGCAAACAGAATTCAACAGCACATTAAAAGGATCATACACCATGATCAAGTGAAGTTGATTCCAGGAATGCAAGGATTCTTCAATATACACAAATCAATCAAAGTGATACATCATATTAACAAATTGAAGGAGAAAAACCATATGATCATCTCAATAGATGCAGAGAAAGTTTTTGACAAAATTCAACACCCATTTATGATAAAAACCCTGCAGAAAGTAGGCACAGAGGGAAGTTTCCTCCACATAATAAAGGCCATATATGACAAATCCACAGCCAACATTGTCCTCAGTGGTGAAAAACTGAAACCATTTCCACTAAGATGAGGAACAAGACAAGGTTGCCCATTCTCACCACTCTTATTCAACATAGTTTTGGAAGTTTTAGCCACAGCAATCAGAGAAGAAAAGGAATCCAAATCGGAAAAGAAGAAGTATAGCTGTCAGTGTTTGCAGATGACATGATACTATACATAGAGAATCCTAAAGATGCTACTAGAAAACTACTAGAGCTAATCAATGAATATGGTAAAGTAGCAGGATACAAAATTAATGCACAGAAATCGCTTGCATTCCTATACACTAGTGATGAAAAATCTGAAAGTGAAATTAAGAAAACACTCCCATTTACCATTGCAACAAAAAGAATAAAAAATCTAGTAATAAACCTACCTAAGGAGACAAAAGACCTGTATGCAGAAAATTATAAGACACTGATGAAAGAAATTAAAGATGCTACAAATAGATGGAGAGATATACCATGTTCTTGGATTGGAAGAATCAACATTGTGAAAATGACTCTACTACCCAAAGCAATCTACAGATTCACTGCAACCCCTATCAAACTACCACTGGCATTTTTCACAGAACTAGAACAAAAAATTTCACAATTTGTATGGAAACACAAAAGACCCCGAATAGCCAAAGCAATCTTGGAAACGAAAAATGGAGCTGGAGGAATCAGTCTCCCTGACTTCAGACTATACTACAAAGCTACAGTAATCAAGGCAGTATGGTACTGGCACAAAAACAGAAATATAGATCAATGGAACAGGATAGAAAGCCCAGAGATAAATCCACGCACATATGGTCACCTTATCTTTGATAAAGGAGGTAGGAATGTACAGTGGAGAAAGGACAGCCTCTTCAATAAGTGGTGCTGGGCAAACTGGACAGCTACATGTAAAAGTATGAGATTAGAACACTCCCTAACACCATACACAAAAATAAGCTCAAAATGGATTAAATACCTAAGTGTAAGGCCAGACATTATGAAACTCTTGGAGGAAAACATAGGCAGAACACTCTATGACATAAATCACAGCAAGATCCTTTTTGACCCACCTCCTAGAGAAATGGAAATAAAAACAAAAATAAACAAATGGGACCTAATGAAACTTAAAAGCTTTTGCACAGCAAAGGAAACCATAAACAAGACCAAAAGACAACCCTCAGAATGGGAGAAAATATTTGCAAATGAAGCAACTGACAAAGGATTAATCTCCAAAATTTACAAGCAGCTCATGCAGCTCAATAACAAAAAACAAACAACCCAATCCAAAAATGGGCAGAAGACCTAAATAGACATTTCTCCAAAGAAGATATACAGATTCCCAACAAACACATGAAAGAATCCGCAACATCTTTAATCATTAGAGAAATGCAAATCAAAACTACAATGAGATAGCATCTCACACCAGTCAGAATGGCCATTATCAAAAAATCTACAAACAATAAATGCTGGAGAGGGTGTGGAGAAAAGGGAACACTCTTGCACTGCTGGTGGGAATGTGAATTGGTACAATCACTATGGAGAACAGTATGGAGGTTCCTTAAAAAACTAGAAATTGAACTACCATATGACCCAGCAATCCCACTACTGGGCATATACCCTGAGAAAACCATAATTCAAAAAGAGTCATGTACCAAAATGTTCTTTGCAGCTCTATTTACAATAGCCAGGACAAGGAAGCAACCTAAGTGTCCATCGATAGATGAATGGATAAAGAAGATGTAGCACATATATACAATGGAATATTTCTCAGCCATCAAAAGAAACGAAATTGAGTTATTTGTAGTGAGGTGGATGGACCTACCGTCTGTCATACAGAGTGAAGTAAGTCAGAAAGAGAAAAACAAATACCATATGCTAACACATATATATGGAATCTAAGAAAAAAAAATGTCATGAAGAACCTAGGGGTAAGACGGGAATAAAGACACAGACCTACTAGAGAATGGACTTGAGGATATGGGGATGGGGAAGGGTAAGCTGTGACAAAGTGAGAGAGTGGCATGGACATACATACACTACCAAACGTAAAATAGATAGCTAGTGGGAAGCAGCCGCATAGCAGAGGGAGATCAGCTCGGTGCTTTGTGACCACCTAGAGGGGTGGGATAGGGAGGGTGGGAGAGAGGGAGACGCAAGAGGGAAGAGATATGGGAATATATGTATATGTATAACTGATTCACTTTGTTGTAAAGCAGAAACTAACACACTATTGTAAAGCAATTATACTCCAATAAAGATGTAAAAAAAAATGTGGGGTGGTAGGCATATATATATACACATATACATGCATATAAAATGCATATATATATACATATATATTTACTTGTATATACACATACACACACATAATTCAATACAAAATTTAATATGTAACTTAAGTAAATAATTCTAGAACCAGGTAGTTGATTGTAGGAAGAGAAGTAAAAAAAAAAATATTAACTAAGCATCATAATACGTAATTTCTTTGTTGATCCTAGAAATGAACCACTCTGAAGGAAAGAAAGAAAAGAATGATTCCTCCTTAAAAAATAAACTTGTCAAAGGCTTTCATTCTTCAGTGAAGGATAACAATGAATGTGGGAGGGGAAATAGGAAAGGAGGAACAGCTATCTAAAAGTCCAGCATTTACTCTCCTGTAACAAAAGTGATGATTCTGGAGCCTCTGGGCAAAAGCCAAAGTTGATTAAAAGGATGAAGGTTAACAAAAAGTGGCAAAATGCTTATTTTATATCAGCCATCTCAGTAACCTAGATTAAGTCAGCTATATCACAAGTCACTACACAGCACAATGGTTAATGCCACTTAAAGCTGCTTTTTGGAAAATCAGTCCTTTTCAGTGTTGTGTACCTTGACCAAATTAGTTAATGCCTTTTGGGGACGCAGTTTCCTAATCCATAAAGTCGGGGTGAGGGATAAGATTTTCTCTATTGTCTCTTCCAAACTTCAAAACCAAGAATTTAAAATAGTATTGTTGCAGTTGTTATTTAATGTAAGAAAATTATGGCCATTGAGAGATTGACTTAAGCAATTGTTCTCCAATCGTTTAAATCCCAAAGCAACTGGTTTCTACTCCCTTTGAAGTATTGATTTTCAGGATTTGTAAATATTGTGAAGATGTGTCATTGTTTGGGCTCTCTCATCAGGAACTACCACAGCACAGAAACAAAGGAGCGGATTAGGACGATTCAAAAGCACAGCAAAAGTTTAGGACAAACTTGCATTGAAATGCTAATATGTAGCCTCAGAATACACTAAAGGAAAACCTTAGAACTATGTACTTTGCTTACTTCTGGGCTCTGCCACTTGTTGATTTTAACTGCATCAACTTTCTGTGCCTCCTTTTCCTCCTGATTAAAATGTTAATAGTATCTATTTCATAGAATTGTTGTGACGATCTAGCTGTGTCAGGACTTAGAACAATGCCACGTGATCATCCTAACCATTACCATCATTTTAAATAACATTATCAATATTACTGCTAGCTTACCACACTGTTTTTGCTTATCTGGATATGAGGTGGCTATTTTTAAACCTCATCTTTGATGTCCAATTACAGTGATCTCATTTTGCCCTAGTCTGTTTTGTTTTTGGGGTTTTTTTTGAGTCATAATCTCTAGCAGTTGAAACTTTAAAAAATCTTATGGAAGCACATTCAAGAGAAGGACGTTATAGTCGATTAGATTTATTCTGTATTTTTAGACAGTACTTTATTTGTATTTTATGCTGCTAATATATATTCATTTTAACTTGGTTCACTTGCCAAAGTCCATGATTACAGTACTATGCAAAACTAAATATTTTTCAGAAACACATTTCCTCACAAGAGTGGGTATTATGGAATTCTCTGTCTTCTTTCTATCATTGTAAAGTGGTTGTGCATCTCTAGTTTTTCTTCTCCCCTCTCTCCTATTTTTCCTCCTCTCCTCTTTCGCTTCTCTGTATTCTCTGTCAAAGCTTATCACTATACTTGAGTCAAAGGCACTGGCATGATCTGGGCCACCTCATCAGAGGACAAAATCAGGTGGCTGCTTCTATTTAATTTCTGGAGTTATTCCCCCAAAAAAAGATCTGTATCCCCACCTGAGTACATCTTTTTCCCTTCTCCTAACGAAATTCCAGGATTAGAAATCCATTTCTCTGTGTAAATCAATAACCTCTCCAGACAATCTCTTTCAAAATGAAGACACTCAAGGGAGTGTTCATCATTAAGCTCTTAACACCTCTGTGTGAAGGATTTTCATCAGCTTTTTCCCACTGTGAAAGGACAGCTTGACCCTGCAAGCCAGGCTTGGGTTCTGTGGGGCTGTACAGATACTTAGGCTGAAAAAAAAGGGGGGGAGATCAGCTTCAGAAATGGAGAGGGGTGACAAATTTGCATACAGTTCAAATGTTTCTAGGGCAACCTCCAGAGGAGCACTCTTAGGCACGTGGAGCATACTTTTTCTAACCAAAGTGCCCTTAAGGTGCAAAGTAAAGTTTTAGAGAGTACAGCTTGTCCCCATCAGCTACTCCAACAGTTCCCTCAGGGCAAATAAATCCATGGCAGCAAAAATCGGTGGTGACTGAGATATTGGGGCCAGATATGAAGACAGTAGGTGAGTGATGAGGCCTGGATGTGGGTAACATATTGGGCAGGGGACTGGGTGAACAAACAGGAATCCAGGTTCCTGGAGCTAAATCTTCCAGTACAGACAGGAAACACTCAAGAGAGGGAAGTTTTAGCCACGTATGTGTAGACATAGTTTTTAGAAACCAACAGCACAGCAGGTGCAACACAAAGAACATAAGCTGCTCCGAATGCAGACTGCCCAAGCTGCAAGGGGACACTTAAAGAAAGAGCAACAACTGTCTATTTCTATCTCTACTGCATTCTAACACGACTGTACTCCTTTCCTGCATGCTACAAAACTTGCCCTGTTCTCAAGTTTTCACAAAAACAAGGTAGAAATTCTAGCTTTATAGTTTCTAGGAGACAACTTATCTATTTATTGTCTCCTTGCTTCTGCTCCAAGGAACCAGAAGTGTTTACTCGGGCACAAGCAACAGGGCAACGGGGCACTCGGCCTTCCCTTTGATCTGCATCAACCATGCAAATCAGCATTCTCTCAATTTCCCAGGACTGAAGCCAAGCCAAGTCAACGGGAGGCTGGAGGACTGTACATCTGCCCTCTTTTCCATTGTGTTCTTGGTTGCTTTTCCTGAGAACTTTCAGAGAAGGCTGTGTTGGCTGCAGTCAGATGTCTCTGTTCTCTTAGCTGACACAACACAGAGAAATAAAACTGAGCAAAATTAGAAAGCACTTTTCCATTGTGTTCTTGGTTGTTTTTCCTGAGAACTTTCAGAGAAGGCTGTGCTGGCTGCAGTCAGATGTCTCTGTTCTCTTAGCTGACACAGCACAGAGAAATAAAACTGAGCAAAATTAGAAAGCACCAAGGCAAATTTGATTTTCATCTGCTGAAAATTTTCTCAAACCAACACATTAAAAATTTTATTTTTCACATTTGTTCTAAGTTCAAGTATTTTAATCCCTTCTTTAGGATGTTACAATTGAAAACAAAGTTAAAATCTTACCTCCAACAGCAACTATTTGGTTCTAATGACATTTGTGCACAAACTCTGCAAAATTACTTCTAAGGGCTTATCCAGGAGTTGCAGAGGTTGTTTCCAGATCTACTATCCATTTCTGATTATTCCTAAGAGGCTTTTCAGAAAAAAATAAGCTCATTGTTTATTATTTCAGCGCCACCTGTGAGCTCAGCTTTTTCTCTCTCTTGTGTGCGGATAAGTACTTCATATTATGGACATAATCTTGCCCCATTTACCTTGAGTGAGTAATGTCCAAGAGGTCCGGCCTCTGGGCAAATGAAAAACCCCGTTGAAGCAGTGAGAGTTACAATCCAACCAACCTGTCTTGTCAAAGAATAAAAGCACTGGAGAAAGATTATGTGATCTTATCCCATAAGATTTTAAAAAATGCTACTTAAGCATAAATAATACAATAGTTCCAAGCCATGTTCAAACATATATTCCTTAATTCTGACTCTGAAAGGGTATAAAAATATTCACAATTAAAGTTAGTTTCATTTTCCTGCTAGACTGGGCAAAATTTGAGCAAGAGAATCATTGACCAGAGATGTCTTTAGATTGTGTCCTCCTTTTGGGCCTCTTTTAAAAAAGTTTAGGAGCAATAAATGCTTAAAAAAAAAAAAAGTCTATTCGCTAAGTCTAACTCATATGGTTTAAAAATAAGAATAGATTTTTTTTCACTGGAAATTTCACAGAAAGACTCTCATTCAAGCAGAAAGAAAATGGATAGTATGTTTGTACATCACCAGACAGTTTGCCAATGACTTACATGCTGTGTTTCTCAACTCTCTGAAGTTCGCAGGGCAGGGTAGGTACAGTACTGTTTTCTCCAGTTTATAGCTAGACATAAAACGGGGGTTCAAGGAGATGACATGAGAGGCACAAGAACATACAGCTTGTAACTGGTGTAGTCAGACTTGAACGCTGGTGTCTTGAATGTCTCCCAAGTTTCTAGTGAGTATGTAAATGCTGTTTCATTTCCAGAATAAAGCATTCTTCTGAAGAAAGCTGTCCCACACTGAGCTGCTCTCTAACGCTAAGCTGCTATCTTTCAAATGTTAAAGCAGTGTCACGATTTTATCCTCTGGCTGGGAGACCAAAAGTATCTATTTTATTCCACATAATGTAAAAGAGAGAGGACCTGGGAATTATGATATTCCAGAGTACTGGCATAGGGCCTGCCATGACCTTTCAGTGAACTTGAGCCTGTGCAGCAGGTTGGGGAGCCCCAGAGTGGTCAGGTGACCACATTGCCATCTGCAGTTCTGGACTGGTCATCTGGCCAGTGCTGACCTTTTGGAACATGATCCAGTGAAATCCAAACCCTGAGACTGGCTAGCAGGCAAAATCTGCTCTTCAATGTCAGTTTCACTGCTGAGTCATTTAACTGTCCACTACAACTTGTAGAGGGCCCATTAGGCTCAGGTCATGAACCTCCAATTTAGTATTAATGGATAATCAAATCTTATTTGATTGGAAATGTTTCTGTCGTAATTGTATTTTCTTCATAATTATAAATACCTAACACTTTAGTAACATAAACATTACTAGAACATAAACTTTATCAGACTCACTTGAAGAGACTAATACCTATTTCTGAAACTGCTCCATCAAAAAAATGTAAGTTTATTAAAATTATATCCCCAAAACCAAATAATAATGACATGTATTGCAATGGTGTTCCAGTATATTAATATAGTAGATTTTAATAATTTATTCTCTGGCAACATTTTAAAAAACAAAGTGTGAATTTTTTTTTTGCATGAAATAGATCTCTTTCCATCTCAAATAACCTGAAAGTTTACCAGACCTTTACACAATGATCATGTGTTCATGCATTCTTTCACCAAAAATTTATTGAGCATCTGCCAGGTGCTATACAGTGCTATGTACCAGGACAACAAAGATGAATAAGACCCTACTCACGAGAAGCTTGCAACTTAGCTGGGATAAAAGACCTATAAAGATATAATTATAAAACAACATGGAAAAGAAACAGGCTTCTGGGGGCATATGGGATAACAGAATTATGAGGCTCCAAGAGAAGAAAGTTAAAGAAAGCTTAGAACGTGTTGAGTTTGAGCTACTAATGAAAACCCAGGAGAAAATGACTAGAAGGCAAACAAATCTCAGGAGTAAGGTTAAGCTCTTGTTATACATGTTGGAATGAGCTTCATATACTCAATAACTGAAGCCATAGATGTTTATGACAGAAAGAAGGGAAGAAGTTCAAGAGGAGACCATTGAGGAAAACCTTCATTTAAAGTATAGAAGAAATTAGAAATAGAGAAATAAAATGAAAACCCTGACAGCACACTATCATTGCCACTAAGGGAGGGAAGACTTTGAAATGTAGGAAAATATAACAAAGTTATCATGATACTTGAATAACTAACAGTAATAACATTAACCAACACCCATACAAGTTGGAAAACCCATTGGTCTTGATTTGAAGTTGAATAGCTTGGGTCCAAAGTACTGACTAACATGAATTTCCTTTGGGTCCAGAAGCAGTAGTTTATTTAGACCAGACCTAACTTACCCCAAATGTAAAATAAAGATAGGATGTGAAAGTTCTGACTAGCTCCCTTTTCATGAGGTATCTCGGTAAGAGAAAACTGAATCTTTCTGAAAAAAAGCTACTCTGTTAATTTTAGATATATCGTTGTTCTAAGTGGCCCATATCTATTTATAAGACTAAGACTGTTGGAAGTGAAAACACTGATCTAAATAGCCAGCAATTATTTTATTACATGACAGTCCATAAGTTATATATATCTGCACATAACATGTTCTTTAAAAAAATGTACCACATAACTCTAAGGTAATTCTCCAAAGAGGCTATTAGTCTATTGTGTCACGGAATATTATGTTATTAATAATACACAGATGAAAGAAAATTGTCCAGTTAATGTGGTTAGCTGGAGACACAAATTGAGAGTCAAGATTCATTGGTTCTATTTAGAGCTCTACCACTGACTCTGAGTTTTCCGAAGTCACATATTCTTCAAAATAATATTGATCCCTCACAAGTGTACAAGATTTTAAAACCAGATAATTTTAAAGTTCTTTGAGAGCTTCTGAAGCAACAGCAGTAATTTTTTTTCAATTAGCAAAGGGTTTTAAAAGTTTTCAAAAGTGTATGTCAAGTGTGCTCTATTATGTACCCACATTGCAGAGAAGGGCTTTGAAATATTTTACATTTAGATAGAGGCGTTTTTAAAAGATAAATTTGCTAAATGAGGCATAAATTAAAATATCATGAGCATGATCTAATTTGCACAAGGGCTAGGATTTGAAGAAGATATTTAAGCAACAGTTCTAATAAAAGGTAACAAATATATTACATGTATGTTTTAAAATACACACATTAAATGAAAATGTAAAATATTAAACTAATGTTATTTTAATTTTGAGACAACTTACAGTATCAGACTGATGTCTCTGTTTTCAAATTTAATCAGGACTCTAGTATATAGAACTTGAATGACTGACAAATTCTGTACGAAGTTGCCAATTAGAGTCTCGTATGGGTGGGCGAAGGCTCTACGAGTTTTCATTTTACTTCTGTTTCTCTGTTGGAGCTCCTTTCAAGCTGTCGGAGCTTGGGAAGAACCTGAACTTTGGTTTTTTTTTTTAATACATCTCATTTTCCTACATGTAGTCAAGTTTTGAAAATTTAAACATGATAAAACTCCACGGGACATGACATGATTCAGTTAACATGTTGACTGGGTAATGATCCACAACTTAATACTAATAAGAAATTAAGATAGAAAAGATGATTATCACTAGCAAAAATATTGTAGTGTGAGGTACGGATAGCCAAAGAATGGCATCTCTCTCTTAAGATTAGTTGCATTAGGGTTTCTTAAAACTGCTTCAAAGGAAATGGACGATAATCCATTCTGTGGTTTATGTCAGGAGGTGTTAGCAATAGTAATAGTATACATAAAGCTTAAAATTATATATGATATGTAACAGATATATACAATTATATATAGATGTTTTATATAATCATAATCTTATATATGATTATATAAAATTATAGGGGGATAGATCCCAACCCTCTTTTCTCTTGAACCAAAAGAATTTACATATTATTAGTTTTAGAGTCTATTGAGAAAGTTTGGTGAGAAAAGACAAGGAATATGAACACAGGATCATCTATAAGATTATTATGGCAGCTATGCTAGTACTGTTGATATTAGCAATACATCGGATATAAACTGTATCCATCTATATGAGATGGGTTAAACAACGGCACGGAGTAGAATATTATTCAGTTTTATAGGGAACTTTCATAATACTGAAAGTAAGGTAAAGACCAGTGTATGTAAATATGTGACGTTTTGTATACTAAACGGATTAAACTCCTAAATCACATTAACATTTTCTTGCATTTGCATAAATAAATGATAAGGATAAGAAATAAATTAATAAAATTGATCACTTATGGGAGTAGATAGGGATGGGGCAGTAGTGAGACTTCTACATCTTATTTTTGAGCCATGTGAATGTATTACCTTTTAATAAAAATGCAGAGAAGCACTTAACAAATGTTTGTTGAGTGAACAAATGATTGAATGAATTAAATTAAAAGATTTCAAAGTTAGCTAGCTAGGCTGACAAATTAAAAATAGCTTATTTAATTTCCCTAGCTATTGTCACTGTACTCTGAATCATTACTTCCTTAAAACCCAGTGGACCAAGCTCTCACTAAAATACACAATTTATTCAGAGTTCTACCTTGTTCTGAAGCATCTTTAATGCCTGTACTTTATTTGTATTCTTTAGATAGAATTTAAGCTACTGTAGAGTGGAAACAATCTTTTGTGTTTATTTTTATTCTTTCTCCATCATCTCATCTGAGGCCATGATAATAATTAATGTTCAATAAATCATCACCCTCTATAAATTCTACTAATGTGTCATATAAGTGATGCTTATTATAAGACATAAAATTTAGATATCTTTTATCTTCATTCGAATTAATCGAGTCATATCATTTTACAATGATATGAGTCCTGGTGATATGTCATATATTCAGAAATAGTGGCTTTTGGATGTGTTCCAGGTTACAATAAATCCCTAAGTTCCTTTAGATGACCAATTCGAGTATGTGAAGATAATTGATAGTACTCTGGTGTGCCTCAGTCCTCATACAACTATTATGGATCTTCTCTCAGAGTAATATGCTTTCATTTTCCTTCCTTTCTCTTCATGAGACTTCACTAGAAGCATCACTCCGCCACTCATCAAAAACACGCAAGAGGGGATTCCCTGGTGGCGCAGTGGTTGAGAGTCCGCCTGCCGATGCAGGGGACGCGGTTTCATGCCCCGGTCCAGGAGGATCCCACGTGCCGCTGAACGGCTGGGCCCGTGGGCTGTGGCCGCTGGGCCTGCGCGTCCGGAGCCTGTGCTATGCGGCAGGAGAAGCTACAGGAGTGAGAGGCCCGCTACCGCAAAAAAGAAAAACAAAAAACAAAAACAAACAAAAAAATCACACAAGCAAAACACACAAAAAAAATTGACTAACTACCTTCGGCCAATTATTAATACTCCTTTCTAGCATAAGATGTAGTGTTTATTTTATGAAAAGTTTCTGGGTTTCTCTTTAAAGTCCTTTGCTTTGCTACCTGCCCCAGGAGCTTTCTCTCATGCTGTCTTAGGATCCAGACTCATGAGAACACCTCATTGTAAGGCCTTTTTCTGATTTTATCTTTGGGAAAGGTCCTTTTTATTTACTTATTTTAAAACTTCTGACTTTGGCTTTAGAATTAAGAGAGATACCCACAGTATTTGCTTTTAATTAGAGTAATGTTAAGCAAGTAATATGCACTCAATAATCAATAATAAGGTTCCAATATTTTAATTTATATATGAAGGCTAATTGCATATAACACACTTAGTGATTAACAAAAATTATTATTGAAAGTATTATCTTCACATATTTAAGCTAAAGCCTTAATAGATATTTCTATGTGAAGATGAATAATCCCTTTAGTAATACGTGTTAAATGTACGGAGGTGGAAAAGATGTTTGGGAGAAGTACCTGAAAAGAGTACATTTTCAGACGTTTGGAGAATAAAGTTCTCAAATGCTTTATGGGAGAGACAGATTTCTACAAATTTTATAAGAATTTGGCAAACTTTATAAAGATATGACAACAGAAAAGATAGAATGGCCGTTTTATATAGGGTTTTCTGTAGCTTCACCTGGATGGTTAAATGAATCAAACTGAAAACCACAGTGGAGCTGACAAAGAGAGAAGTGTGATTTAGAGAGCACAACTGAGAATCAGATCTAAAATAGACAATACAAACCTGAAGCCACAAGTGTTTCATTAAGCTCACCCTGAATTAGTTCCAAGTCCTACAAACTGGAGATTTCACGTAAGAATCCTATTTTCATCTTCTTTGTACAAAGCACAGGGCAGCGCTGGGAAGCCTGCCCTCCTGACAACCACTACAGCTAATTAAAAACTATCCATTTTACATGGGGTTTGTTTGCTAGAGTTCCCCTTAATTCCTGTTTGGCCAGTTTTTTTTTTTTTTAATTTAAGTTACTTGTGTGGGCCCTGTAGACACTTGAGTCCTGACGTAAAGGACTTTATCTTCCACCAGCTAGATGGTATCAGTATCCCTTTCTCTTTAAATCTATGTGGTTTCTGAGGCAGGACAGTAAGCAGTATCAAACCAGGATAAATATCATTATCATCAGGAGAGCTTGTTAAAATTGTGGATTCCAGTCATCTCCCTTCAGTAGGTTTAGTGGGGAGCATAACAGACGTATATTTAACAAATGTCCAGATGATTCTAATGAAACTATTCCCTGACAGACTTTGGAAATTACTGAATGGGGATAGAGCAGGAGGTACATTTAGTCAATTCTTGAGTGTGAGAAACTGAGCCTAAGCTGTTTCTAATTTATTCACAAATGTGACTGTAATAGCTTTGGCTCCTTGCCAGTGGTTCCGGGACTCTTGAATTATCCCATTGGGTACTCTGATAATGGATGTTATATGAATACTAAATATAAATTTTAAAAACCCTTATATTATCATTTAAAAATACCTATCATCTATGCACCAAAAGACAAATATCAGAGGAGAGCTATATCATTGTAATTAAGCACCACTGTCTATTAAGTCCCTGTCATTAAGAATTTTCATGACGGAGATCTAGTCTCAATCTTTTAAATGAGGAAATTGAGGCCCAAGGAAGTCAAGGACTGATTCAGGGTCACACAATTCAGTAGTGGTAGGGTTGGTCTGGAACTCCAGTCTTCTGGTCTTTCGATCTTTGTTCCACCCTAGTGATTCACACGGGGTACAAAGGATAAAATGATGACTTGTACGTTCTAGGAGAGCAGGGTTGTTTAGGGAGGAGGGTTGAGTTCAGAGTTACAGTGATGTGCATTACAGGTGTTCTTAACACCTTCTTCCACCTTCCACCCCTTTCAGGCATAAGAAGATCCCAGGTCTGCAACTTAGCCAACTTTACTAACTGAAAGTATGAACTTAAAACTTGTACATATTAAAGAATAAAATACACAACATATTAGTTTTCTCCATAAGGGATGAAGCAAATATTTTAAATAATTAGGACTAATTTACTAGTACAAAGGCAACTGTGTTACTAAAATAGAAATATATTTGGAGGTTAAAATCGGTAGATTAAAGTAACATGCCCTATGAGCCACAAGATGTCACTATTATAGGCATTATGCATCACCTTATATTAAGATTATTAGAGATTTATTTCAAATAATATTAAAAATTTTGAGTTCATGACCATTGTCTATATTTTGCAAAATATTTTCATAATTTTATAAAGCATATTCCATTATTGCTTTATAACTCTTGATATATAGAAAGAAACTGAAATCAAGAAATAAGATTGTGCTCAGCCTACATATATGTGTAAAATCATTGCAGAAAGATAAAACACTTGTGAAAGTGTTTAAAAAATTATGTTTAAAAAATTTATGTCTTTGTTCAGAATTAGAACTCTAATGCAGTAAGTTATTTTACAATAATTACTTCAATTAAAATTTAAAACCAGTTATTACAACTTGCAGGAGTTTAAGTAATTGCTAAAAGGAATAAATATGAACAGGACATGAAAGTTTCTACTGAACTTAAAATCCATTAGAGATGTAAAATTTTAAATATATGGAAATGAAATGGAAGGAGGGTGCATCATTTAAGTTAGATACTGAAAAATTAGAGGTTTTTTTAAAAAATAAATGTATTTATTTTTGGCTGTGTTGGGTCTTCGTTGCTGTGCAGGGGGCTTTCTCTAGTTGCAGCGGGTGGGGGCTACTTTTCGTTGCAGTGCGTGGGCTTCTCATTGTGGTGGCTTCTCTTGTTGCAGAGCACGGGCTCTAGGCACATGGGCTTCAGTAGCTGTGGCTTGCGGGCTAAGAGCGCAGGCTCAGTAGTTGTGGTGCATGGACTTAGTTGCTCTGCGGCATGTGGGATCTTCCCGGACCAGGGCTCAAACCTGTGTCTCCTGCATTGGCAGGCAGATTCTTAACCACTGCTCCACCAGGGAAGCCTTGAAAAATTAGAGTTTTTTAAGAAAAATGAGGGAAGGAAGAAAAAACATAAAAAAGACAGTTGCACAACTTCATAGTATATTCAGGCAGGCAATTGCGTGACTGAAGAGTAGGAAGTATGGCGAGTAATAGTAGGTCCTGAGTCTGGGAAAGTGAGTTAGGTCTAACTGATGAGCGATTTTGAATGGGCATACTGTTCTTTAATTTTCAAATCATAGGGATCCACCTTATTAATAATTTTTGATATTGGAAGTCATATGATCTAATTATTATCTTGCAGTCTGTGGCCATATGACTGTAGTTCCACTGATTTGGAGGAGCGAGAAATCAGGATTAGGGAAGTCACTGAGGCTCATGAAATGATGAAGGCCCTGGGTCAGAGGAAAATGGGGACATAATAGAGAGTAAGTGGATCCCATCGAGCGTTATAGAGACTATGGAACCGTTGTGCAAATTTTGGCCTTTATAAAAGTTTTTCCACCAGCCTCTTTAGGAGGGCTGTTTTAGTAAGCTTGCTAAATTCTGTCAGAGATGGAACTGGGGACTTTTTTTTTAATTAAAGAAAGTCTACGTATTTAAAGGGCTTAAATGCTCTAAAGATGTGTGTGATTATTATTGCTATTGTTATTATTAATAAAATATCTGCAGTTTTAGAACATCTAAAACTATCCTATAGAGATAGTATTAGAGCACTGTAATTCTCATAAACTGACTCCAAAGGCTACAAATCAACTAGAATCAGCATTCAAATGTAAACAACAAACTTGATTGACATGAATTCTTCGGACAAAACTGAAATACCTTTCTTCCTCAAAACCTATCTCCAGCTGTCCCCTCATAACGCCTGAAATACCCACTTCCCACCCCATTAAAGATTTGATCTCCTTAATTAAGGTATTACATTTCTAGTACTGCATTCATCCGTGCAACAAACATTGATTGCTGACCGTGTGTCAGGACTCTGCAGGTGATACAAAGACACACGAAATGAGATCCCTGTGTTCAAGGACCTCATAGCTTTATGAGACAGACATGTAAATAGTTTTCATAAAACGTGAAGTAGACGCCTGTTTCTTGGGAACACAAAGGAAGAACGTACTAACTCTGGAGGAAGCAGGTACTTAGGAAAAGGTGCCTAGGAAAAGTGATGCTTGAGGTGTCTTGAAAAATGAGAAAAATCCTCAAAATTATGATAAGCCTAGTGAGCTGGCACCATATGGAATAAGGGGACCATAGAAAGCTATTAGAGCAGCTCATCAATTTATTGCTGAGGTAGATAAAGTGACTATCCATTTGTTTCCCTGAGACAGTCCTAGTTTTGACTTCCTGCCCCCCCTTTTACGTTTAAAAAAGGGCTAGTTTGTATAATAATTCTGCTTATATGACAAAACATACAAATAAAGCTGTAGTAAAGGCAGCTGTGATTGTCACCAATTGTCATCAGGGGTGGTAGGGCAAGTAGATGCAAGGGGCAAGATACAGTTATAATGACAGAATTGGCAAGGAGCCAGTGGCTAGGAAAGCCAAAAGAAATGGAGTAAGGATCAAGGTACGGAAAATAACTACTCACCTGAAACATGAAGGAAGTATTGGCATATTTTTCTAATTATGTGTGGGGAAAAAAAGAAAGATTTGTAAGTAATAAAGTGCAGTGTTTAACTTTGGAGAAAGCATGAAAGGCCTATGTATCTTACTAGGACTGTAAAATAACAGCTAATATTTATTCAGTGTCTAGTGTGCTCTAGGTATTGTACAATCACTTGATAAGAAGTAACTTCAGTAATCCGTACAACAACCACATGAGGCATATGGTAATCATTAGGATGCTTCACTGAATATTCCAGGTTCTCCAACTTCTGGGCACAGAGTAAGATTTTCCTTTATGACCTCCAGGGGTCAGGTAGGGTCATATGACCAGTTATGGCCAAGAACTTTTGAGCAGAAGTATAGTTGTTACCAGTGGGCTGAGTATTTAATTCCCTGTGTAAGACTCCAGAGCTCTCTTTTCCCTCCATCTCAGCAGCCAGAAATTTATATGGTGGTCAGTCCATCAACCTAGGCCATGCAGTGAGGATGAAAGCAACATGGAGTAGAATCCCCAGCTGATCCTAAGAGACATTAACGTGAGCAAGAGATTTCTTCCGTGGTTTTAATCCCTTGAGATCTGGGGTTGGTTTGTCACAGTAGTTTAGTATAGCCTATCTGGATTAGTACAAGAAAGGTATTATGTTTATATCCATGTTACAGATGAGGTAACCCACGCTCAAAGGATGAAGTAACTTTCCTAAGGTTAGAGATGGTGAGTAGATGAGCCAAGATTAGCATTCAGCAAGTCCAGACAGGTGTTAAGACTGCAGACCCTACTACTACACGATATTGAATCTAACAGACTTTAGCCTTAATCTTTATTCTAAATGACTCATATTCTGATCCCACCCTCTCTCCTTTAGTTTTCATTCTTAAATTTGGGCATTATATCCCCTTTACCCAGCCCAGACACAGAAAAAAAACTCCAAGAGCAAGCAAAAAAAGAGGAAACAAACTTTAGGGTATTTGTGTGTTTTTCTTTACTCAGAAGTGAAGCTCAGACCTCTAATGGACAGGCAAAATGTGGTAGGTACACATTGTGAACACTATGGAGCTGTTAAAAACAATGAACCAGTGTTATATCTAAAAACAAGGATGGGTACTAGAAACATAGAAGATACAAGTAGAAAACAGTGTTATGTAACAGTATCATGTATGTTAAAATACATACACATAATACAATACATATTTTGCAAGAACACAATGTAACAAAAAGCTGCACATGCAAATGGTTGCCCATTCAGGGAGCGACAGGTGTGGTTAAGGGATGAATAGAAATTTTAAAAAATTAACAAATCAACAACCAACCAATTCACCAAGGTAGGGGATTTGCATACACCCAGGATGATAATGTTCTGTGAACTGGTAATATGAATGGCTCAACATTGTTTACCTCAAGTTTAAAAACAGAACCAAAACCAAAACTTTACAAGAGCTAGAGTACTAGCCCTTCCCCCTCACGAGTTTCTTTTTCAGACAACAATAATTTTGGAATAATTTCAGATAAGCACACTATTTTTAAAATGCAAAATTTCTATGAAGAACAAGAAGCACAGATATACAGAATGAAGAGTAGAAAACCTTGGCAAATACAAACTACCTCTCCGACTTTTCAAACTGGCTTGGACCCTAGTTGTCAACTGACAGATCAGAGCCTCTGAACAGCATAAAAATCTCCACAGAAACCCTTATTTATCCCATGTACAAATACATCCATTCCTCCTGCCTTAGCGCTTCATTTATGTCCATAATTTGTCTTTCTTTAGATGTTATTTGCAGGCTATGTAGAAGCTTTGTAGGAGTCTGGCAAACTTAAACATCAGGGAATTGAAGTTACAGTCAGATGCATCTCAATGGCATTGGGTAGTTTTTGCTCCAAGGTGATATAAAATTGTGACAGGAGCTGTGACTCAAGCTGTTTGTCTGGCCAGACCTGGAGATTTGGGAGGCTGGTACCTGCTTTTATTTATTCATATGGAGGGTTATGGAATACAGATGCCAATGCTGACTGTGAGTTAAAGAGAAGAGAGGATAAGAGCTTAGGCTTAACCTACAGGGGACCTGAGGAATAAAGAGTTCCAGAGTCCGGTGTGGAGAAGAGAGAAGAAAGGGGAGGAAGAAAAAAGACAGAGAGATCAGGCTTAATGAACCTTTTCCTGAAGTCAGTGAAAATGGGGAAGTGGAGCCTCAGAGAGCAAGACCATCCCCCCAAACAAAGCAGGGATAAAGTGGATCAGCCACAGTGTCACCAAATTTGTCAAGAGTTCAAAAACCAGGAAAATCAAAATCTGCAGTGAGAAACAGTCATGCAGAGCCATACACTATCGTTAGCATCAAGGTAAGGATATGACAGGAAACAGACGGCACATACACAAACACACATGCACACACATGCACATACACTTATATCTGATGCTCACTCTGAGAAATCTACGTATAGATTTTATTATATTGTGGGGTGACAGTCTAACTTTATGTAAAAAGGAAATGTGGTTAGATATTTTCTTTTAATTTCTATGACTGAAAATGATGAAAAGGCTTTATCCTATTATGAAGGAGTTAACAATAAAACTAGAGGCCCATTGATAGCCTTCTTTTCTGGAAAGTGCTGAGGAATAAAGTTACAGAAAACGCCAGGCTTGGAAGTTACCTCAGGAGAGCAGAAACTGAAGGGAACCTGGGCAGTGCAAGTGAAAAATCTCAGTATTTACTGTAAGTGTGAAGTAAATGTACACATTCACCAAGGGCCAGCTAAAACAACCTTACTTCCTGTGCAATTTTGATTATTGGGAATTGCCAGCATACCACAAGCAATTTTAATTAGGGGAAACATATCTTCTTGTCATATTTGATTTGTAAGCAAATGTTGGGGGGGTTATGAATATAGTGTTATGACCAAATAAATTATCTTCCAGCTACACTTGTATTGTAAAAAAAAAAAAAATTTGACCATTTGACTCTCCAGACTCACTCTTACTTTACAAAGCATGACTCATTGTGGAAATAAAATGCCTTTTTCTTTTTTACAATCTCTTTCCTAAATTGTTTCTCTAAGTCTTTGTATCTGACTAAACATTGCACTGGCCAAGAATAACACATTTTTTTTGTATAAACTAGGATTAAAATGTTCCATCTTAGAAACTTTCTAATACCAAAGAGGCACACTCCAAGTCCTGACACACAATGTTGCATCAGTAATGTTGCATGTGAATCTCCTTAGAGACAGGATAGAAGTAGCAGGTCCAGTAATGTAGAGGCCAAGAGAGACTTCAGAGATGGCCACATCTGAGCTGGACTTCCCTTGAGTTATTTGCTAGCTGTCTCAAGTCACAATAATCTTGGGGGATGATGAGCCTTATGCTTCACAGGTATGTGCTTAAATATAGTCCAGTAGAAGACACCTAGCACAGTAAGCAGGAAGACCTGAGTTCCAATCCTCAGCATTCTCATTAAGCAAATCAGCTGAAGGAAATCACCCAATCCCTTGAGAATTATTTTCTCAACTATGAAATGATTTCTAGTAATGGTCATTTTTAGGTTTAATATTCAATGGTTTTAGTTGTCTCTATTTCTTTGTATGTCTATGATAATTTTTAAAGTTTATGTTAAACTTATATTAAAGGCTTCCCTGGTGGCACAGTGGTTAAGAATCCTCCTGCCAATGCAGGAGACACGGGTTTGAGCCCTGGTCCGGGAAGATCCCACATGCCATGGAACAACTAAGCCGGTGCGCCACAGCTACTGAGCCTGCGCTCTAGAGCCCGCAAGCCACAACTACTGAGCCCGCGTGCCACAACTACTGAAGCCCGCGCGCCTAGAGCCCGTGCTCCCAACAAGAGAAGCCACCACAATGGGAAGCCTGCGCACCACAACTAAGAGTAGCCCCCTCTCGCCACAACCAGAGAAAAGCCCACGTGCAGCAACGAAGACCCAAAGCAGCCAAAAAAAAAAAAACTTATATTAAGAAATTTTCAAAAAATAACATCAGGGTAATAACATGTCCCCTGTGACTCTGTGTTAGAGAATGGAAGTCTGGGATTGCATTAGTGCCCTGGACATCACACAGTTTGAATTAAATACTTGGAGTTTGATATTTGGTAGAAATCACCTTTATGCTGCGTTTCATTCCTTCTCCCCACTCCATAATAACATTTTCCTAGTTTAAGAGGAGCCTGTCATAGATTTCAATGGGATAGAGAATAAAGGAGAGGGGATATTTCCCATTACAGGCAGAGACATCTGGAAAAATGCCTGGTGGAGTCTTTAGCCACTGCTCTTCCATCCACATGAAAACACTTAAGTGTATAGAGACCAGGAACGCCAGTGGTGTCCCAGGAAGTCCGTGCATCCATCATAAGAGGCTTTATACTTTGAAGGCTAAAAGAATCCCTGTACCTTAGGGAAATGGACATCTTTTTGTAGCTGCTATTGTTTAAATATATAAATAACATTTGAAATAACTGAATTAGAAACTGGAAAGGGGGATTGATAAACTAGCTTTGAGAATTTGCTAATAAAAATTATGATGAGAATAGCTGCCATGAATTTAGTAGCTTCCATATGCAGTGTCCAGGCTCTTTACAAATGTTATTTAGAAATGTTTAGAAATGTTATTTCAAAAACATTTAGTAACATTTAGAAATGTTACTTCTAATTCTCATTAAAACCCAATAAAATAGAAATCTTGCCCCTATTTTATAGAAGGCGAACCTGAAGCTCAGAGAAGTTCAAAAACTTGCCCAAGTTTACAGAGCTGATAGAAATTAAACCTGTATTTAAACCTGCTTTTTCTGACCCTGGAGTCCGTCCATGGTTTTTCCATTGGTCCACATTGTCTTCTTCCCACAAAATTACAGCTATATTTTATTAAAAATATCTTTGTGGCAGGACCCTAATAATCTAATGTTAATATGATAGATCATCACTTCAACGTTTCTTTACTAGTAAAGATTAGTTTTCCTCAAAATAATAGCAAGCACGTTTCATTTATTTCTTCACTTATTCAACTAATAGTGACTACATGCTCTGTGCAATGTGCTACTATAGCCATAGTGGGAGTATCAAATAGGACGTGAGCAGAGCCTAGAGTATTGTAAGAAAAACTAAACATTATTACACCAGTTATAAAGAATAGGTAGGTGACTATATGGAACTTCATAAAAATGAGCAAACAAAAAATCAAAATAGGAATTTAGGGTAAAATGCTCCAATACAGAAGGTGAACACCAGGCTTCTGAGGATGGGTAAATTACTAACATGGACTGACTAAAATAAACCAAATTACTCACTTTTGATTAAATATTAAAAACTATGCTGTGAGATAAGAAAAGAGTACTTTGCGAAGAAAATGTTAAGAAGAGACTATCAAAAACACAATAGACAAATTAAAACCACAATGGGAGCAATAATTAGATGACTGGTATATACCTAGGTGTAATGTTAGCTATCCTCTTTCATCAAAAATATTTTTATAGTTATTGCTAATTACTTTCCATGAAAGCTGATGAAGGAGAAATAGAAAAACTAAAAATTATAATTTTCTACCTTTTTCTATTTGTGTAGATTGAGATGCCAACACCTTTCCTTCTTTGGAGTATTCTAATGGTATGTAGAAATTTTTTATTTTCTGTGCATAAAACACAAATATCAAATCTAAATATTGTATTCGAGAGGTATGAAAAAAATATTTTCTAACAAGAGCCAAATGTTCCTGTGTTATTGGATAGACAAGGGAAATTTTTATAACCAACCACTTCTCTTGACTATCTCTGCACTTTTATTGTGTGAATGCCATTTCTGTAAGTATTAATTGTTATGAATTATAGCAAATGAAATGATTATTTGCAAACTGATAAATGAGTACTTGGGACTTGGTTTAGAGGCCCCAGGCATTCCTCTTGCTGCACACAGCTATGGGTAGAAAGGATATTTCAAAATTTGGAAGATGAAATAGTACCAAAACCTAGAAATTGATTTTAGAAAGCTGTCAGAACCCTGGGGTGCGGGTAGATAAAGGCATCACCTGCATTTTAGGTTACAATGTTCTGACATCTACAAGCATCTGACTTAGCAGACTTTTTTTTAAGTGGTGCTTAAAAGTGTTGGTATGGAACATAAGTAGATAATGCAAATATGTTACTGACCCCTACCAACAGTTGCAATTATGCAAATTTTAAAACCTTCATCTTTTGTAATTAGGTATAGTGGGCTTATGTAGTTAAGTTCTCCACTGGCTAGTTCAAATTCCCTAACCTGCTGAGAGCTTTCCTCCTAAAAATAATGTACTTCAAAGAGACAAAAATATGCATTCTGCAAAGGAATGACAGAGATGTTTATGATGAAAAGGAAAGACATGACATCCTGAATAACTGCTAGTGACAAATTCCTTGTTTGTCATTTAAGAAATGTGCTCTTATGAAGAGCTGAGATTCTTTGACAATAATTTAGCATATTGTTGAATTGGTCATAAGAGTAATGATTTTTTAATTAATATACTCCAACTTGCTAGAAATAAAAAAATTTTGACTTGAGTGCTAGAAGGGAAGAACATAGCCTATAGTAAATTTTACATAGAATTAAAAATTATCCTTATTAGATAGATAATATGCCTTAGTCATTTCCTAATGGAAACTATAAGAATGTCATTACCCATACTACTGAAGACATAGAATGTATAATACCATTACCTGCACATCCCACAACCATGAAAACACAAAGTTTTCAGAATTATACATATATGTTCTATATATGTATATATACACACACATTATACATACACTTAAACATATTTTAAAGTTTACATGTAATTAAACATTGTAATATATATTGTGTATGTGTGTGTGTGTATATATATATATATATATATATATAAAAAAAACACTAACACTTGTTTCTTTATAAAAAATAAAGACTTCCAAGTCATGTTGGTATGTCTAAGTTTTTAATTAAGCAGTTAAGAATTGAGTAACTTAGAATAGGAGCATTCTACATTTTTTTCAGGGATAGGTCTAGTATCTTGGTAGGTTACACTCTAAATAAATTATGTATGCAATCTTTATTTTCTAATTTAATACCAGGCTATGTTTAAGGACATAAAGATCATACCACAAGAGGAAGAGGAATGTACAAAAAGTCAATTCAAGCTTATTTTCCCTTAAATGAATCAGGCATTGAGACAAGGGAAGATAGGAAAGAAACAGCTGCTATGATTTTATAGGAAGAAAAAGCATTCAATGGAAAGCATCCACAGACTTGTAGGCCATGAGACAATTTTGGATAGTAGCTTTAGAAATAGGGCTTGCAGCTTATTGTCTACATGATCTTCCCCAAGCATTTTATCTACTAGCTCCCCAGGGATTAATAGAAGATGATCTAACTTGGCTGGTGATTAAAAACAGTAATCAGTGTTGGTTCAAATAATGAAGGCTAAGATAAAATGAAAGACTTGCTGAAGATAGATTTGATCTGTCGCTATTTCAATTATTTCCAAAACAGTGAATTCACAAAATTTTTCTATTAAAATATCAGTAATTTATACCCATTTAAAAAATAGATGTAAAAAAAATAGAAACTCCCCAATGCAAATTAATTGTAGTGTTTTATTAGAATGTGCGTACCCTGGTCATGTGCCTTCTTTGGTTACAAATTCTTTAAAACAACATGCTTTGTTTAGTTCTACCCTTAAATTCAGTACAGAATCCATCTGTTCCGAATACTCCTTTCCATGACCCGAATGGATTGACCACATTTTGGTTGCAAAATAATACAATAATTTGAGACAGTGCCGGCAGAAAAATTGACTAGTGGACAAGCATTATTTTAAAATATTTGTTTGCTACATATTTCAATACTTCACTAATTGGAAATTAGAGCAAAATCAACTATATTTACTTCTATATGTGGTTCAGCACCAGTAAAATTAGTCTTTGAAAACAAAACAAAACAAACACAAAACAGAAAACCCAGATCATCAACACAAGGTGGCACTATGGACCAGTCTCTTAAGAGTAAGAGTTTGTGTTTAAGCAATTTCTCTCTTATCTCTCCAAGATTGATTTATATAATTCAACCTTTTAATTTTGTATCTAATTTTTCTCTTACAAATCTGGCAATTAAATGGGGAATGGGGCTTTCTTAATTTAAAGAAAAATGCAAATTTGGAGCCTGCCAATGGGTATTTTTATATAGTTATTACAAATTAAACCTCTAGGTATCCCTACTGTCCTGACAACACACACACACACACACACACGTATATATTCCCCACTTTTCTCCAAAATGTACACCATTCACGTATTCCTCTTACCATCTCGTGAATGGACTCCTTATCTGTACTGATATGACCATCTCCCTATTCTGTTTCACCTAGCATCCGATTTCTTCCTATTTTAGTCCATCATATACACCATCATAATAATCATTTTACTTAAGGCCATTTTCATGTCACCACTATTTCTATAAAGTATTTTCTATCAATCAACATCTTCCGTGGACATCCCATTATGTATTAGTTTAAATATAAATTCTTAATTTGATATTCAATTCTATCCCCATCTTAATTCAAAGACACTGGTGTATGTATCCACACACACACACTGCTACACACACATGCTGCTACTTTTTCTCACCTCTCCAGCCAGACAAGTTCCATTATCTATCATTTAAAAATATTATGGGAATTCCTGTCATTTGTAAGGCCCTTTTCTTAATACTTGTGATATCTGTCCCCCTAGAACGATTGTTCATTGGTGTTAATCAATTTCTTTAAATTCCTTCCCAGTGCTCATCATCTTGAATGAGTCTAAATCTGTGTTCCTCCAGCACATAAGCCGACATTTTGTGGCACATTCATAAACATTATTCTTATGTGAAATATTCATAAAATATTTAATGATAGATTATTATTTACAATGGTCTACAGTTGCTCGGGGGCCTGTTTTTCTTTTTGTAAGAATATTATAGCTTTATTATTTTGTGCTTTCCAATCTTTTCAAGCATATGGTGTAATATATTTAGTTAGTATTTGACACAAGTTCAGAGAATAAATGTGTGAGCCCAATTTTTCTAATAACTTAAAACTGGTAATACTGAAGAATACAGACACACACATGTACGAACATATATATATATATATGAAAAAAATTAATTATGAAATAAGTATATATTAATAAAAGTACACTTATTTAATGCAAGCTTCAAAAGTATATTTAAAGATAAAGTACAAGAGTCAATATTGTTACTTAATATTTATTGAGGTTCTTAAACATGAGCTGTACTCAACAGAATACAGAATTAGATAAAAATCTAGTGGAGCAAGTTTCCTAATTTCACTTCTGCTGTTCAAACAATGAGAACAGCAGCTAAAGATAATAACAACTTCTAAGTGTTAAATATTTAAGATTATACTCACTCAAATCTTATATATCGTAAACTGCATAATTAGCACATATAACCACAAAAGGTTTTAGATATAAACTTTTAAGATTATAAATAGAAAGTCAGATGTCTTTTTGCAGTGTTTCTTTTAAATATTTAATTACAGATATAAGTTAATGCCATGTGCTGAAAACGATATTTTAACTTAGGAACATTTTCTCTCACATTCCATGAAACAATTTTATTTAAATGCTTGTTATGCATCTTCAACATCAATTGCTTTGTTGTCAATTGAGTTGGATCTTTGCCATCTGGAAAGATTTCCTAGAAAGCTTTATCTGTTTGTCCAGGTAGTTTATTTGATACGGAGAGTTTTAGAATCAATATATGATGCTGTTATTGGAGCTTTTATCCCAAGTTATAACCTCCCATTTGTATAACATTAGGAAAGTTTCAGATTTCTGTTCTTGCTGTCATTAGTTTTCTTTGTTTATTTTTTTAGTAATGGAGTTTTATAGTATGGGATCTCTGTAACATAATCAGTCACTATCTTGTTTTTTAAAGTGATCTGTAAAAGATTTATGTAAAATGGCATCTAACACAATTGGGAGGTTTTAATCCCAAAGATAATAAGTAAACCTATGTATAACCCCTTAAAAAATAGTCTAGAGATTATAGGTAAGCTCTTTAATCATCCAAAACTAACACTAATAATGAAATAACTCAATTATAAGGTATGTTCTCTCCTTTAAAGGAAAAATTGGGGGAAAAACTTTTTGTTTTTGGACACATATGATCTTATTCAACCAGTTTCTCAATTGTATACAGATAATACATTCCAAAACAAATAGCATGCAACTTATGTTGGCTGAGAATGGAGTTCAGCTTAATATAATATTATATATACATACACTATTATTATATAGTGTGTATATGTATTATGTATATAACATATAATATATATAATACATAGTGCATGTATAGTATACTATATATATACACTTACGTATATAGTGTGTATACACTATTCATTTTCAACAACTTGGAAATATGAAAATAGGAGGGGTGATATATGTAAACAGAGAAGTAGCTGCTTCTTGAGCAGAGTCAGTGCAGCATAGAGGTTCTGTGCACTTACTCTGGAATCATCCTGCCTGGATTTGAATATCACCTATACCATTTACTGCTGTGTGGTCTTGGGCAAATGGTTATCTGCTCTGTGCATCAGTAGTAATACCAATGCCTACCTGATAGAGTTACTTAGAAGATTACATAAATTAATGTCATAAAGTACCTAGCTAGTGGCCGGTGCCTGTTTATAGTGAGGGCTACAAAACTGTGTGTTAAAAACAAAAACAAAAGAAGACTAATTAAATGAGCGATGTAATTATCTTTTGTGTCTGCACACGCTTTTTTTTTTCTTTTTAAATTCTGTATAGTAGAAAAGATGTCTATTTTTGGAGACTTTTGGAGAGTGGCCCTCTTTAATCTCATATGCACTGTATCTCATCACTTTGTGTATTGTAGGTCTTGCCTTCTTTTCATGTCTTAATTTCTAAGACTTTTGCCCTTTTTATGTGGCCACCTTTCTAATGTGACTTTATGCTGACTTTGCTGTTGGGGGCATTTTATGTTTTCCTGTTTCTACATTTAATTCTAAGTTGCAAATTTTTCAATTTAAATCTTAATATGCAATTTTATTGAAATAGTGGATCACGGGGGCATGTTTTATACTCTTTTAAGAAGTTAGTAAATATTAATTTAAATATTTTAAAATCAATTTAAAGCATAATTCTGACTGTTCTACTTAATCATTGACAAAATATTTTCAAATTCTACTTAAACTAAATTCATTTTAAGGAAATTTTTAAATATGAAAAAATCAAATTCACCTTTCTCAGGCTCAAGGTAATTTTAAATATTTTCTAAAAATATAATATATTTTGGCATGAAATTCCCACTGAGAATCCCTCATGCTCTAGTACATTCTAAAACTCATCCAAATTATTTTCCAAATAGTTAAAATGGTAGAACAGGTTTGAGCTGAAGAGAAAAAAATCTTAGAGCTATAAAAGTGGTTCAACACATCCTTGTTAAAATAAATTCAGCATATAGACTATGAATAATATTTCTTTTCTTGATGTAACAAAAACATGAAGGGTTTTTTTGTCTGTATTATAATTACTAATGTCCTGTTTAAACAAACATCTAATCAGGACAATATGTACTTTAGACACTCAGATAAAAAAGATCACCTTTGCTTAGTTTCATTATGATCTAGCATACTTTCTAACTAGCTGCTGAAAGCACTCCACAATAACTCTATCTTGGCTATTTCCTAGTTGTTCCTTTGTTCATAGTGTTGTCTGGATTCCACAGATTTTAAAAAACAATGGCACTTTTGGTTTATTATCTGCCAACAACCATGCCTGTCAAACAACTAGGGAAACCAGTGACATTCTTCTCTGACATGCTTAGATTCAAATTGTTTGATATGGCTTATAACAAAGCCACTAAATATTCAATGTTGGATTACATTTGTAAATGGGCTATTAAAGTGACAGGAACATTCAATAAACAAAACCAGTGAGTTAGGGATATCCAGTCTTCCAGTTCTTTTTCAAGAAACTCAAAGTGTTTACTTTGTCTCTTATTACATAGATGCTAAGAACTTTCTTTTATTTTACCCTTTGGTGCAGGGTAAGTAGCCAGAATCCTGGAGCAAAAGAATCGCATCAGACAATAGACTGTTTTTCACCTGAGGTCAATTGGCCCTTTCAAGGCGCTAAGGCCACTAAAGTGGCCTATACCATATAAAGCTGCTGAAAGGGAACTAGAGTGACAGCAACGTGTCCTGAGTCCACAGTAATGCAACTGATTGGCTGCCTTTACTGCTTTGGCCTATCCTTCTAGGCCCTGTCCTCACATGGGCCAATTTACCCAGAGGGATGGATAGATGTCTAGCTAACAACTGTTCTTGTATCAAGTCATCATAATTAAACCCTTAATGGCAATCATGAAAATCTCCTTTCACTGCTTAGGTAATTGCAGACACAAAGAATAAAAGCTTAACTGTAATTGTAGGCCTTGTTGCCAGCTGAATATTGAAATGTGTTAGTATTGTGGTTAATTAATGTCCCAATGTGGCTTGTAGCCAATGCTTAATGTACACTTTAGAAAACCATAACAAAAAGCATAAACAAAGCTTAATTCTCTAATAGGATTTTAATTCTGCTTGCATTGAGAATATATAAGCTTTGCTATTTGGAACTTAAGCCAGGACATAGAGTAGATTCCTATAGAAACTAAGTTTGAACTGAAGATAATGTGATAAAGCTTACCCACCTGGAAATAAAATCATCTGTTTCTATATCCCGGCTCTTGCCTTTGGCAAGTAACTTTTATCAGAGTCCATTTTGTTACCTGTTAGGTATGTATCAATCAACTATTCCTGCTTAAGAAAACATCTCATAACTCAGTGGCCTAAAACAGCCATCATTTATTCTTGTCCCTGCATTTGCCAAGTAATAGTGCCACCTCCCTCTGCCAACAATTCACTTTGAGAGTGGAGTAGAAGTCATGGTACAGGGGTCATGGCAAGCAAAGGAGAGCTAGAGGTTTCCAGATTCTAGGACTGTGATACTTGAACAATTAAATGTGGAAGGAAGTCATAGGAAAGTGGAGAGATGGAACTGTATCATTGCCGTACTCTTTTCTGTTCTAATATTATATTAGAAGTGAATTGAGCTGAGGAAGAGGTGATAGTAACAGACAATTTTAACAAACACTACATTTTTATCTTTTTGTTAAGTAATTTGTAGGCTTGTGGCAGAGCTACAGGGTTCTTCTTCCTGGGAATACATCTAGAGTACATTCCCCAGCATCTATTGCAGTTGTTGCAGTGGTGTAATGGATTTCTGGCCAATGGATTGTGAGCAGAGGAGATATATATAATTTCTGGGACCAAGGCAATTAAAAATGTGTTTACTTTCTACTCACTCTCTTTCCCATCTAGCCATTTAATACAGAAAAGAACAAAGTCCTAGAAAATGGTTGAGCCACATAAGCCTTCTATTTCTGTGAAGCAGACCTCTACTGCCAACCATATTGGATTATGATGTTTGAAAACTAAACCTTTAGTGTTTAAGCTACTAAGAATTTGAAATTGTTATTGCCATTAACATATGCTGATCAAAAGAGAAGATAATGCCGAGAGTGGGATGTTAATATAAAATATCCAAAAATATTCAGCAATAGGCTTAGTGAGTGGGCCATGTGTAATGAAGAACCAATCAATATTGGAGGCCAATACTGGAGAGCCTTGATATTCCCTGGCAAAATATTTGGTAAAACTGCCGGCATGATACTTTGGAAGGCAGACCTTGTGCCATTGAGTAGACAGCTCTAGGAAAATTGGAAAGAAGCACTATATTAGCATGTATTAGATGACTATTGGTGACTTTGGCAAGGTATTAAGTGAAATGGATTAGCTACAGAGAATAATTGGTGAACAGTAACAAAACTGAGCTAAGAAGATCAGAACTTTTGGAACTTGATTCTAGGCAGCCAATAATAAGATATAGTATGGAAAAAGATTGAATAATGAAGATTTAGAGGTATTAACAGTTGAAGACAGCAATTCAGCCATGTGGTAAAGATAACAGTTTGATTCTAGATGGCCTCAAGTTAGCACTGCTGAGGCAGAGAAGCAGGAGGGGAAAAAAGCAAGAAATGAATCAGGCTTAAGAACTGTCTAGGAAGGAATATAGTTACTGGCACATGGATTTAATTAGAAGTCAATGAGTCTTAGTCCTACCATGGTTTTGTGAAAACTCTCTCAAACAACAACAATAACAAAACCATGAGCCCAGGCTAAACAGAGCCTTGGATTGTTCAAGCTGTGAAACAAATTGTGGGCACCCAAGCTCACCTCATTAGAAACAGTCTGCAAAAACTGCACAGTCTCCAAGGAGGACACACTCCCCAGTGTCCACTTCATATGTAATATGGAGAATAACTGATGAAGAACAAACTTCCAGAGGTAAGGGAGAAGGGACACCAATAACATCTCATTCAGAGATGAGCCAAACTACAGCACTAACTTCTCAGTTGCTAGGGTAGGTAACATTAAGCATGTCTGCCCATTGGGTATGGAAGCAGGAAACTTATCTGTTAAGTACATGTGTCCACAGACCAATGAGGAGCCACAAGTGGACTGATGGAGAGTGCTATCCATCATGTGGATAGCTTAGGCTTAGCATTGGATGCGAAGACTGGATTCAGTGTTCAATCCTGGAAGAGGGATGAATTTGCTCTGTATGTTGAGAAAAAGAGATAATTAACCGACTCTGGCAGAGGTTACTAGTTCTCATCACTAAATGTGTTTGTTCTCTCCTTCTTGGCACCTCACTGGACTCAATTTTCCAGATTCCTCTGCAGTTATGTAGAACCATACAACTGAAAAGAAAGAGGAGAAGTGATATGTCATCCCTGGGTTTAGGTGGTAAAGAGTGAATATGTCTTCTCCTACATCTTTTTCTCATCCATACTATTAAATGCAGAGAAAAATGAGGACCTAGGAGATGTTGGATCCACAGAGGTAAGGATCCTGAGCCTCTCAATGATGGCAAGGAACAAATCCACATTGAACGATGACATGGAGAGCAAAAAATTTTAACTGTATTAAGACACTGAGAATCTGGTTTCTTTTGTTACAGTGGCTTGAACACCTTGCTTTCGTATTTATAAAGCATTATTTTTATATTTTAGGTTGATATCTTTAAAATTATAAATGTGCTTTAAATATTGGATGTCATTTTATTACATTAAATACATTTTGTAGCATCTTACTAGTTACGTTTATTTTGCAACATTTTTTTTTTTTGGTTATTTACAACTTCCTTCCCATCAGATTAATTTCTGTATAGTGGAATTCTATGTAAGATATCATAGGAACAGTGGGGTTATGTTATTAAATACCAAGCTAATCAAAGCCAGGATGCTAGTTTGATATGTATACTGCACTGTGCCATTCCACTTAAAATTAGGTAATCTATTTGTATGGTAAGCATAATTTTCTAATGCATAGTAATTTCTATCCATTTCTGTGGAATACATCTTTACCTAGAAAGGGAGTGTTAAAATTGGAGGAAGAGTGGTTGTTGAACTAAGATGGTATTGCTAAGTAGCCAGTGGGCACAAAAGAATTATTTTTAATAACATCAGATGTTCATTGCATTCACAATTTCGAATGGAACTCACTGACCATTCTAATGCCATATCTAGTACAACCTCTTCATTATTCAAATAAAGAAACTGAGCCATAGAGCTGTGAATTAATTTTCCCAGTTTCACAAAGGTAGAAAATCGAGGGACAGGCCCAGGAACCAGATCTCCTAATGCCTAACCCACTATTCTTTCCACTGTAACAAACTTCAATCTACTATACATTATACATCACAGGAACACAGATTTTGGCTTTTGTGAGTTATGCTACCTATTGAAAGATATTATTATAATATTCTTCTAAAAGTAATGTATATATTTAATAAGAATCCAATAAAAATTCCAAAGGGATAATTTTAGAACCTGATATATTTTATTAGAAAGATTAAATAAACATTAATAGTTAAGAAAATGGTAAAAAAGAAAATTAATGATAGGGTATTTGCCATACAAGATTTTAAACTTTACTATAAAATTACACAATTAAAACAGTGTGATAATAATATTAGAATAAATATCAGATTAATAAGATAGAATAAAATAGTCTAGAAACAGACTCTGCAAAGGAGTTGATATATTACAAGAGATGGTATTATAAATCAGATGAAATAAACAGTCTGTGACTATCATCCACTTTTCATAAGCAAGTCTGACCAAGATCTAGATGCTGCTTTTCTAACGAACAGACTGCATTGAGGGAGGAGAAAACCTCTATAAAAGCTAATGTTCAAAGCTCTTTGTTTAAAGGTATTGCAGGTTACTCTCTTTGATTCTGTGAAAGGCTAGAGAAAACTTTGGTTTCACTCAAAAGTTCAGAATTTTCATGAAATGTTACCACAGACCCCTAAGTTCAGAAAACCTCCTCCCCACTTCCAAAAAATCGCTAAGAAATAAAAAAACAATAAGACCTATTTATTAATCCCTCTATAAGCATTCAGAAACTTCTCTCTCACAGCAAGGACAATAGCTCAGAGAAAGGATTCCTCCCTAATTTGCATAAATCCTAGGACAATTAGATATACTAAGCTTATAAGGAAAAGAACAAAAACCAGAGCAGAAATATCAATAGCTTTTAGAACATAATCATCAATCTTCTATTTATTAAAATAACATAAAAGCAAACAATCTGGAAAAATATTTACCGATATTTTTATTTAATATGCAAAATAAAGGGTTATATGAAAAAACTTCATATAAAACCAACAAGAAAAACGCAAAGCCAATAGGTGAGTAGAGAAAGGATGTGAACAAGAAATTCACAAATGAGTAAATGTAAAGGTTCTGATATGTTATAGAATAGAATGTAAATATTTACAAGATTAATAACATAATATTTAAAATATGTATTGCAAGTTTTTAAAACATTGAAACATTTGACCCATTAATCTCCTTTTGGACTCTAACTCAAAGTGAAATTTTTTTAAAGAAAAAAAGATTTACACACCTCACAGCATTATTGGTAAAACTGACATTTTAAATTACTCAGATAGAAATCAACCTGAATTAACCAATGTTGGAGAAATGTTAAATAAATTGCAATGGAATATTATGTAACTCTTAAAATGAGAATTGGAAAGAGTTTTTGATAATTTTTATTTGGTTAAGTAGTATGGAAAATATGGAAATATTCATAAAATAATAGCACAGGCAAGAATGGAAAAATTATGTATCAATATCTCAATTCTGTAAAAGGATATATTCATAAAAAAGACTTAGAAGAAAATATCTGCCAAATAGAAAAGAGTCAATCATGCTAAACACTAATTATGAGTGAGTGGCAATTTCTTTTTTATACTGCTCCAGATTTTCAAAATGTACATTTATTATTTCAACAATCAGAAAAATTTAATATTCTTGCTTTCCCCCACACAACTCTACACGTAAATATTATCAGAGTTAAAAGCTACTGGATTAAATAAAGATTGCTTGTAACTATATTCTACTGACCATCCTATTTTCAGAGTTATTAAGGAGGTATCACAAAATTTTACAAATGAGTTTCTACTTTCACATTACTAAAAAATCTTCTTTAGATGTAACCAATAGTTGCTTTTAAATTAAAATCCTTTCCTCTTTTTTTTTTTGTAGTTGTACTCTGATTAAAATAGTGTTAATTACCATCCTCCTTACTGAAATACAATGTTTGAATATTTTACTTTTTGTGTCAAACTGTATATCTCAGAATACTCAGTATTTCAATATCCTGTGACAAGCAGTATTTAAATCCACTTATAGCCATACAAGGGGTATGAAACATGTGTTTATCCAATGCCTATTGCTTCCTTCAGTCTTTGTCACATTGTTTCAAAGAGGTTAAAACAACTATATTCACATCTTATTCTTACTGCTCTTCCAATATTCTCTGTTCAGAAAATTTATGTACAAAACCTCTAAACTGCACTGACAATCCACAAAGGAAATCTCCTTCTACTACAGACAACCAGAGGCTGGGTTGGAAGAGACAGAAAGAAATTTTTCCCACTGGTATTTACAGAAATTTTAATAACCAATATACCTTTAGTACTATTTCTAAGACCTCTTGCATGACACTGGAAGCAATAAAAATTCTGAAATTTAGAATAATTCACAGCTAAGTACAATCTCAAGGACGACAGCTATCTTTTATAAGACAATGTGCTTATTAAGATCATTTATATAAACTGAAGTTTTAAAAACTGCATACCACAGAAAAAATAATTTAGTGAGATATTATCTGTTGATCTAATGGAATGAAAAGGTGTTAGTTACCTCTTGCTAGGTTAAATAGAGGTAATATTTGTTCTTAACTGCAAGACTTCGCACAGCTTTTAATAAGCTAATGTACATCCTAAATCTTTTCCAGACTTAACACATTACCCTCATTCTAAACCCTCATTATTAAGAATCGCCTCAATATGTGTCCCTCAGGAAACAGCTGGGAAATACCTATCCTGAAGATTCTTTTACTACTACTTTTAATGTAAAAGTTTTTTTTGCCAAATCTATAACTTTTCTCAGTAATATGACTGCAAGTAATCTAAGCTAGAGATCATCTACACCCCTTCCCCCACACCAAAAGTGACTATGAATATTGTGCCAGTTTTTCCTGTCTCCTAAGAATAGCCATACACTCTGGCCATGGTTTATTGAGAAGATAAATGGGGAAATGTGGAAGAGCAAAACAGATGACTAACTTGGTTCATGGTGATGGAAACAACTTTCAGAATATACCAACAACCACACAGCCAGGTCCCATGGAGAACTGAATGATCACTTAGAGTAAAAACAACTCTAGAGAAACAAGCTGTTCTCTCAGCAGAAGTCACCCTCTCCTCCCTGCTTTAGTGTTGCACATGATGCCAACTCACTCATTCTCTCTCTCTGCACATCTACAGCTCCTGCTGTCACTTGCAAGCTGACCCTCATTATTCTCTTCTCTATTGAGGCTTTTTCTTAACCCTGAGTCCTACATCCCCATAGTTTCTGCTTACTGCTTCTTTTCTGTGTATCTCTCAGCAACTTTACCCCCCTATTGTCTTCAGCCTTTCTTTGAATGTCCCATTCAAACTTCACAAAAGAGATGAAAATCTGATTGGGTCTGTCAGTCTCATCCATTTTAAGGCAACCCAGTTGGTAAAAGTGCTCTCGCCAGGACAATGTACACTCTGCTGACCAGACTCTGTGTGGGTGCCTTTGTGTCCAGCACACACTCCGGGACCAATTGTATATGGTAAAAGTGGTGATGTCACCTGCATAAGGAACCCTTCTGAGGGAATGAAGGAGTAGCAGGGACCTTGGAATCTCCAAGGAAAACCATGAAACTGACAGACGGCTTAGGGTGCCCCCTTTGAGTATTGTTTACATCTTCTTTTGTATTGCATTTAGTATATCCTTATACTAATGAAAAACTTTATATTTTTCATTTGTACATCCTTATGAGGAATTAGAAAATGTTCCTGCTTAAATTTTTACAGAGTATTGATAATGCCTAAGGGAAGAATAACCATAGTAGATGGAATATTCTTTGAAACTTCAGTAAAAAATGTAAAACTAATTTGAGACATCTGCTGTAAAAGAAATTAAATGTGTCTCCAAGGTAGATCCAGTTTAGTGAAAAAATGTGAGCCATGAAACTGGAGGATCAACCAGTTGCTTTAAATAATGCATTGATTTGGTATTCTTATTAATAAGGCAGGAGGTGTTATACCTCTAGTAGTGTTTTTACTGTTGTGAATTGGAGATGTAGAAAGCCAGGTCTGGGACACAAGAAGATCATTTCTTTCCTGAATCCTTACAGAAGAGTAGACCACAGATGTTGAGGCTGAGAAGATGCATTACCCTCCCACGCAGGACATCAAAAAGGCATACGCACTGAAATGGGTTGGAAGCCATCTAAGGCCAAGAAAATGACAAGCAGGGAATGTAAAGAGCCTTGTGCTCTGTCATCAATAGTTTGAATGCTCAAGAGAGGTCAAGATCCATAAAATTAGCCCCTTCTTCTGTCACACAAAAATTGAAAGTCTGGTTTAAATTGTGCTTTTATAATAGCACTATAAAGTAAGGTCATTCTTCCATGTATGCCAATAAGTACATTCTCATCTGCAGCAATTTGTGCTATGGTAAGCCATAAAAGCAAAAGAAAGAGCACTTGGTCATATATATTCTTAGGGAACCCGAGTGCCCAGAATCAATGAAACGGGAAAGTCACTGAGTGAGCAAGAACATGTCCTGAAAAAGTGGTCGTGGCATTGGAATCCTGTTAACTGAGTTACCTCTCTGGCTCAACTTGCACCATTGGCAATGACATTTCCTCTCAGGGTGCTGGTGATCGATAATGTGACTGACAGTGGTCAGCAAAGGGAGTGTTTCTCTCCTAGTGGCATTAGAGTTGCCTCTGGGGTATTAGTGCTTACATGCTCTGTTTCTCTGAAGCCTGGCAATTCTACACGGTCTCTGCCCTGAACTTAGTCTGTGCACTGTACAGACCCTGATGTGAATTTTAAAAGGTAAGGAGTCATATCAGTCTACCATTGTCACCAAATTAGATCAAATCGATATTCATGGAAAATGAAAAAATGATAATGCAACTCTAAGTAATTAAAATTTCAAATGCAACTACCCTAGTTATCTAAATTTGGTAATTTATTTATATATCAACCAATGAAGGAATGTACTTGGATATATTCCAAAACACATAATGCTTCTGGATATCAGGCTTATATGGAATTATTCTATATTTATGACAAATATGACAGACTTTCAGTGCCTAAATTAACTAGCATGTTTTCAGATGCCAAGATTTCTTACACATAAACCTAGAAAGAAATATACAAAATATTCTTTCAAGGGCTTAGAAGGAGCTTTCCACAAATTTATTTAAGACATAGTCTTTGATTATTTCTTTAACTCAAGACAACTTATCTGAAATAGCTTCCACATGAGGCATATCTAAGAGACATTTTAGGAGCATAACAAGTTATTACTCTCATTACATTTGGTCATATTGGAGTCATATTGGAGTGAAGTTCGTAAAGGAAGCAAAAAGGTGACATTTTCAAATTGTTTTCCAGATGACTCTTTATAAAATGAGTTGGCAGCTTTAGCATAATTCAAGCTCAACAGGTATGAAGAACACAAAATAATCCAAAACAAGCAGCATTGTTCCCTGGGATAACAGTCTTTAAGGAAAGTCAAAGCAGTTCTGAGTGAATTGTAAAGAAAAAAAATTCCTTCCAGTGATCAGAACACAGAAGGTTGTGGTTCACTGGCTCTGTCTCAAAGGACTCAGGAAACTGGGACGGGCAACCACTTTCCACACTCCACAGGCCACATGGAAGCTTGGTGAATGAAGAAAAATCCCCAGGGCTAGTGACTGGTCAATTACGAATTGCAATTCAACTGTCTCTACAGTTGCCAGAGAAACCAACTTGGGAATTGTAGTACCTTTTGAGACATGACTAAAGAATGGCCATGGCTGGTTAGAATACAGTGCTAAGAACAGTGTTTGATCCATGTGCTGAACAGTACAATACAGGCAATTCCTTGCACTCACCAACTGCTTTATTAGTAAAAAGGGGAGCAAAAAAAATGTGGGTATATCAACATACCACTGCTTCCTAGTCCAGAACTGACTGCATCTGGTGTTAAACTGAAAAACTGATACTTCAGACACATGAATCTGCCACATTTCAAGCATATGACATCTACTGAGAACAAAAATGCAAAAACAAAACAATTCCATATAGTTGGTAAACACCTTGACAAATATGAAGACTTTCAATCATGTCAAACTATTTTTAAAATGTCCACTTTGCCATTCCTCTCCGGATACTTAACGCTTCCTACCGCAAGAATAGAATAAATACAGGAGAGAAATCAATACTCTGCACATCCAAACTGTTCAAGCCTGCCACTGCAATCAAACTTTCTTCTTTTCTCTGCAAAGAGCTCAGAGGTAGTTTCTCAGTTCAAGGATGAAACATTCTCACTGCTCCTTCTCTAAATATAAATATAGATAACAGAAACATTAATTTCCTGAGAATTTAGCTGAAGAATTGTTTTTAGTTGTGTTCTCAGCAGTGGTTTCTCTAGCTAGATGGAATGATTCTTTTATAAATGACCTTGTCTTTAAAGCCCCTAATAATTGGTAACTTTTTAATATTTAGTAATTGGTAGAGAAGGCCTTTCTCATAATTTAGTGAGAAGTAACAATGTACAGTTTTTTAAAAGGATTATTTTCCTTGAACTCTAATACCTATGAAAGCCGTTAAATTAGCAGCCCTAGAGGCTGGAAACTTCCACTTAGCCTCGAAACCTGTAGAGCAGGAAAAGCTTTTTTAGAAGCTCTGGAAATGACAATGAGAAACTGTAATCTCCAATGCCAACTGATATAGGCAAGAGGGTTTTAACAGGTCCAGTTCAGGCAATAATTTGGGGTTTGGACAGGAATATACCAGTCCAGAACAAGGGCCATCCATTAACTAATTTCCAAGAGTCTATCTAATTATCATCTGGTACCAAGTAATCTTCTGAATAGAATAGGGGTCTCCTCCTCCAACCCACTTCCCGAGTCACTGATGTTTTCCACATTCCTTGCCTCTCCTACACTTTAAAAAGATTTCATTAAAATCAAGCTGGGTTCTTTTTCTCTCTTTGATGATCAGTGCTTCTTAGCATATGGTATTCAGGGCCTTTATCCTCAGACAGCCTTGCAGTCGTTGGACGGTTCCTTCCCAGAACGCACATGAATTCGATGGCTGGCTCCAGAAGGCTGGAACTTCTGAAGACAATATTCATGGTTGGATGGCCTGAAACTGTTAGTCTTTGAAAATAATTTCTTAATATTTATTGATTTCTAACAATGCCAAAAGGGGAAGCTAGAAATATCAGTAATTTGATTTTTGATGGGAAAAAAACATGAAGGCAATGTCTAAAGACTCATATTGTCAGTTTCTGCTATCAATAACTGAGAGAATTTTTCTTTGGCTAATTTAAAATATGTCAGTATTTTTTTCTGAATATTTATTATTCTGAAGAAATGGCTCATGAAATTATATTTTAGCAAACTAATTAATATAAGGGGAAAACAACTGTTTGCATTATTAGCTATATTCAGTAACCCCTTGATTCTGCTTCTGGGGTTATACATGGTATATAAAATTTGGAGGTCATAAGAGATAATACGTAGTTTATTATTCATGAAAAATATAATACAATATGCTTGCTATTGCCTTCACTGAGTTAAAGGTTTGAATGTTTTAATTTTCCTTTAAAATATTCTTCACTGAAAACTATCCTGTGAGAAAAGAATGTGGAGATTTGTTACTTAATTAAACCTTTTTTAATGGGTCCGTTGTATGACTCTACACAGTCAGATTTCTCTCAGAAAATCAAATGCAATTGAGGAAAACCTGTTGAATTGATTTACTATGTTGTTCAAAGTCTTATATGCATATTGCAGGGAGAATGATGATGATAATAATTATAAGTAGGACCTAGACAAGAACCTGTGGTTCAATAAACATTTAATCATAAATATTGAAAGGGCACACAAATATTAAGATCTAAGATGGTCATCCTTCCCCTAGTGTGACAGTTACTGAAAAGAAACCTCCCCTTTCTTCCCCTATTTCTATTCAGGCTTATGGTCTATATTTAAAATCTCAGAATCTTAATTTTCTTATGACAAGAGCATAAAATGGGTTCTGGTAAGTGATAGAAAGTATGGCTGGAGAAGCAGACAAGATGTAGTATACTGGGTTAAGGAATTCATGTTACATCTGCTTAGCAGTCATAAAAATATTGTGCAAGGAAGTTACATATCCATATTTTTGCTTTAGAAATATAATTTTTGAATCAACATGGAACGTTGATTAGAATGAGAGGCAATAGGAGGTAGAGATCATCCTACTATAGAAGATAATAATCTAAATCAAAGATTGTAGATTTATAATAATTATATTCTAAACTAATCAAAGCAAGAGATGATGAAGGCCTGTGATAAAGAATCAGGTATGGAGAGAAAGTGTTTAGAGATATTTGAGAAGAGTCACCAGTCTTGATGATCCAGTAGATATGGGGTTGGAGTAAAAAGATGACTCAAGGTTAAGCTCAGGTTTTGACTTGAGTGACTAGATGGAAGAGCCATGGAACATAGTGAGAGAAGCAGCAAGAGGGGCAGACTTGGTTGAGGGAAGATGATAAGCACGGGAGGTTATGGAGGTTTCAGTGTGAGATACTGGTGGGATATCCAGATGACAGCCAATAAAATACATTGAATAAAACTTTCCTTCTTCATTAGAGAATGAACACATTATTAGGGAGTGCTTTATTGAAATATCTCCCAATGAGAGTTCAATTTTCCTCCAGCTCAGTGCTGGCACAATAGTAAGATCTCAATAAGTGTGTATTGGATTTGGAAAATGAATGAATGCATAAAGGAATGAATACATTTACTTTGGCATCTCCCACATGGACTGCAATTATTTATGCATGTCTGTATCTCCAACTAGCTGTGAATTACTTGAGAAGCTATCCTTATTCCAGAACTTAGCAAGTGACCAGTGGAGAGAATATATTCAATTAGTGCTTATTTGTTGACAGTATGAATTAGTGAATTACTGGAGGAGTTAATCAGCCAGTTTATCTCAGAGTTTACTATTTTGTGGGGGAGTACGCAAGAACACTTGGGGAAGACAGTATTTCTTTGCAGTCCCTGGGGTACTTTATTAGTCTGCTAAGGCTGCCATAACAAAGAACCACAGAATGGGTGGCTTAAGCAACAGAAATTTATTTTCACACAGTAATAGAGGCTAGAAGTGTGAGATCAAGATATGGACAGGGTTTCTCCTGAGGTTTTTATCTTTTGCTTGTAGATGACTGTCTTCTCCTGGGTTTTCACATGGTCTTCCCTCTGTATGTGTCTTTGTTTAAATTTCCTCTTTTCATAAGAACACCAGTTATATTGGATTAAGGTCCATCCTAATGACCACATTTTAAACTAATTACCTTTTTAAGACCCTATCTCCAAATACAGTCACATTCTGAGGTAGTGGGGGGTTAGGACTTCAACATAAGGATTTTGGAAAGACACAATTCTGTCCCTAACAGGTGACATTTGGAATTCCTGGAGTCTATATGGCCTTCAAGCAATTTAAAGACATCTTGGGTTCCAGACTCCATCAGACATTATCAAATAATCTGACTTGTAATCACCTTAATGTTTATAGCCTTAAATTTCCCTAGTTCCTTGGTATTCTATCAGGAACCTTGGTGTATCATTCAATTGGGGAATATAATATAGTTCATTACGATTACCACATGAATTTCTAAACACTTTTCTAAGTACAAATTCAAAGTACCTAAAGATGCAAAATGCGTGCTGTGAGGAATGTATATTCTAATATTTTGGAGAATCAAAAATATGAGAATAGTCCAGATTCTTCAAAGAATCAATACAATTATAAGACCTGTTTTCTGTATTTCAATAAGGAAATAACTCATATTTTTAAAAACAGTAAATATGGAGTAATTAAAAATACTTCTATTTTTACAGTATTTTCATGTTAATGATGAAACAGTGTAGGACCAAGTGTTTATTCGGAAGAACTTGTGCCATTTTTTTAACATAGACCTCAGGGCAGATGTTTTTAGTTAAGTTGAAGTTTTAGATGAGGAGCTATTGTACTGTTTCTGAGACAAAGGTGAGACAGGATGGGAAGAGAAAAATCAGCCTCCATGTATTTGGGGAAGGCAGGAAGCCCAAGGAGGGATATGACAGATTGGGTGAGCCTACTCCCTTCACTGTTCATACCTTGTATTGTGGACAGTGTTCCACTTCTCAGCAGAGGAAACATGTGGGGCTCAGGAGAGTCATGAAATTTAATCTCTAATTTCTTGGGTTCCATTTTGTCCTTAGTTGCTGATGATTCTTTTCTATTTCCTCAAATGAAGCAATATGAGCTCTTGGAACCCAGAGTTTTTCTTATTAAGGACTCATCCTACTGTAACTTGCAAATTCCTTGTATCTCTGTAATGAAGAGCTCAAACTTAATTTTTCATTAATGTAAGACTTTTGCATCTAATTTTACGAATAACGTAAGCTTTGGGAGAAGTATTCTCTCCTCTTATTCTAGTTTAACCTGCTCATTGGGCCAACCTAAATTTTTTTTCAATCCTTACCCATTTTACATAAACTACACTCCATGTAGCAGCAAGACAGATCTAAATCAGCATGTATGTCAGATAAGAGAATATGTGTGTAATTTATACAGTGAGCCCGTTTAAATGTCTCATTTAAATTTTATGGAAATGGTCTTGCTTGTCCAGCAACTGGCTGTGGAATCGGTTAGGAGGAATTTATTTTCTAGCCTCTCATTTTCTCTGTCTCTTTGACACTGTCTAAAATCCAGCCTTCAGCACTCCTCTAACCAAACAACACAAAACAAAAATTAGTTTCAGACTTAGGTAACTTCTTCAAGCTAATACATTTCTCTTGCAGGTTAACTGCCATTTGTTAGAGTAGATCTGGTCTAATATGACTCAAGTCAACTTGTAGGCTGTTCGACATTGAGGGTCACATTGCCACTCCCTGTCCATATTAACTGTCTATTAGGAATTCAGTCTGCTGGGTGCACCGGCAGAATGCAGATTGGGCACCAAGGCTCTGATCGAGTTTTACAAAGCATGAATTTATTTCTGTTTATCTTAGACCTCATCTGGCTCTATAAAGTCCAGTCTTAATTGAAACAGAGGGAAAAAGTCTTGAGGTTCATTTACGTCTCTTCAGTGTGCAGATTCGATCATTGATTTTTTTTTTTTTTTTTTTTGCGGTACGCGGGCCTCTCACTGCTGCGGCCTCTCCCGTTGCGGAGCACAGGCTCCGGACGCTCAGGCTCAGCGGCCATGGCTCACGGGCCCAGCCGCTCCACGGCATGTGGGATCTTCCCGGACCGGGGCACGAACCCGTGTCCCCTGCATCGGCAGGCGGACTCTCAACCACTGCGCCACCAGGGAAGCCCTCGATCATTGATTTTATAGTTTAATAATAACTGGTGATTTTCTCCTCTAATATTTACATTTTCCATATTCACACAGCTCTTTGCAATGGCTTTTTTGAAATCTTTAAAAAACAGTACAACATAAAACCTTGTTAATAACTCATTTTTATAAAGCAGGGAATAATCTCTGCTTTGCCCAACATAGATCATAGGGACCTGCATGCAAAGAGGCAGATAACTAGCATGTAGCTGCTAGGAAAGTGGACTCATTGGGAAGTCCCTCTGACTTCGGAGACCCAATCAAAAATGCAACTCACTGCTGAATTTGAAAACATCAGCCAGGTCATTCCCATGTTGTAATAAGGAAGTCTTTATATTCTGATGACCATCCCTGTTAAGCCTTGTTTGTATTTGGTCTTCCTTACAACATTTTCACAATTCATCTTATTAAATGGTCGGGCCAGGTTTAACTCTACACCCACTTTCTCCAGACCACAGTGTTTGATCATAGATTCATAGATCATTTAACACGAGCAACAGCTTGTGTCATTAAGCAGCAGCTACTGTCAAAAGTTCAGGAACAGGCCCAGCAGGATGATGAAAAGAATCAAGACACACTGCCTTCCCAACTGTCACAGCAGCAGAGAGAAGCATCTGGTGTCCAGAACAGCAGGTAGAAAGGGCACCAGCAATGGCTGGCCTGATTCTGTAGGCTTTTTGGAGTAGCTGTCCCTACTTCCCAGCTCTGTCTCAAGGGACAAGCCAAGGAACCCCATAAAACTCCACACAGCATAAATTAGTTATTTTACCAGAAGTCCCATAGAATCATCAGTTTCAATCAGAGAAGGTTTTCCTGAAAAGTTAAAAAAAAAAAAATGTAGACTGAGAGAAAAAAAATTGTCTACCTTACAAAAAAAATTTACTTTAAAAACACGTTGCTTTACTTCTTGAAACACATATGCATAATGGAAATGAACAAATCTCTTTTGTTACATATTCATCTGTTATCCTGGTTTGCATCATCTCTGACACTAGCTCCTATCAGAGTGATATTGTGAAGAATAGAGAATGCATAAAAAGTGTCTTGAATTGGGCTTAAAACAAAACAAACCTTCCATAAGTGGTAACATTTTTTTATTCTGAAGAGTAAGGAATAAGTTCCCATTAATTTGAATTAAATGGTAATATATTGACAAATACTAAACTTCCAGGCAATACAGTAGGTCTTGCTACCAAAGAAGTAAACTCCCCAAATTTGTTGATGAGTCAGTTGGAATGAAGTTTTTCACAAAATGTATGGGTAGTGATGAAGGCTCCAGGCTTGCCAACAAAATCATTAGCTTTTATGAATTTAAAATGATGTAATCTTTCAGGGATAAAAATAACTTCCTCTTAAAGATGTCATATCTTTTAGATATCATTGAATAAAAAATAAATGGTGTTGTTAGTATTATGTATCTTTAATTTTGATTCTTGAGTAAAACAGCAAGTTTAATTAAAAACAATTGACAAGGAAGTGAAATCTCTTGTGAAAATTTTACATGGAATACATTTAAGGGCTTTTTTTTTTTTTCTATTTAACTATAACACATTATTTTCCTACTTTCATGTATTTCTTTTCCTTTTATCAAAATTTATATATGCGTTTCCTCAATAAAAGAGATGAGTTGTTTAATAACATAAGGAAAGAGTAGTATCTGGATTACACGTGAGTCCGGTGTCTTATTTAATTTTTTAAAGGCAGTGCTAGCATACACCTGTAGATTTTATATATATACATATACATAAATATATAATCCATTATATATTTAATATGTATTTTATAATACATATATGTTTAATATATATACTCATATATATTTAGTTATGAGCCTTTCATAAAGAAAATTAATTAAAGAATGAGGAAGGCAAAGAAAGATGGAGTGAAAGCTGTGTTTCTTCTAGTAAGCAGGCAGAAACAAAAGACAATAGAGAAGAAAGAAAAGCTAAAATTATATGCATTCTTAACTGAAAAACTGAGAACCACAAAAGTATGGTATTTATTTGATTCTAACATGGGGAAATAAAAGAAATGTTAAAGTTTAACAAACCATATACTAAACAACAGAGAGTACCATAACATCTTGGCAATTTAACAGTTCTATCAGTTAAAGTAACTTGTAATTGCAGTTAACACCATGGCCACCTTACAAGGGCTTAAATCAGGGCTTCTTAAACTTTAACGTGCATACAAATCACCTGGATATCTTATTAAAGTGTTTTTCTGATTCAGTAGGTCTGGGGAGGGTCCCAAGAGTCTACATTTTACATCTTTCCAGATGATGCTGATGATGACTACACTTTAGCAGCAAGAGTTTGAGACACGTTGTATTGCTTAATCAGTATTTGGCATTTATTGTTCACTGGATGAGCAGTCTGGAGTCAAGCTGTCCCATGGTTACTTAATGAGCTCAATGTTATCATCAAGAACCCAGAAACTTTACATCCTTAATACATCCTTCTTTAACACATCCTTCTTTAATACCCAGCATTTTTTGACTTATTATTTCTTGATCACAGCTACAGCTCTAATCATTATGTTCTCACACAACCACATCCAAAGGTGGGAAGCAGAGTGACATGCATGAGAACTTTATGAGTGTCTCTCTTCATTTATCAAGAAAGAAAACTCATTTCAGAAGGCTTAGAGCACATGTACTCTAATAGCTCAATGGCCAGAACCGATCATATGACAATTCCTATTTACAGGAGAGGTTGGGAAAGAAAGTAGGTAGACTTTTCAGTCTCTGTAGTGAAGTATGGACAGGGAGAAATTAGTTGATAATAGCTGTTAGGTAATCAGTAAACAAGTCATCTGTAGAAGCTTTTATTATGATTGCCCCTTGTGTGGGGTAGATGACCTAAACCTCTGAGTGGAGAAAAGAATGGCAGAGCATCAACTAATTGATTTTATTAATAAAGTTTCATTAGTCCATTCTTCATATATCAATGGTCTGTAGCATATTTCTGGCAGAAGGTGACAGGTGATTTAGATTCATCTATTTTAAATTGCAATGTCTAATGCATTATAGGTTTAAATGAGGTTTATTTAAAATAAATTGGATCTTCCTGGCTTTTAGCTAAAGATCTTTATTCCTTTCCCTTAATCTGTCAATGTACCTCTCTAGATTACCCATTTGACACAGTTATACACTGGGAATATGAGCTGTTCTATAGCTTATTTATTCACAAGACACATAACAAAAATTGAAATCAAGGCATGATGAGGGTGCACAGTTCTTAAAATAAATAGAACGGATGGTGAGAACAAATTACTTGCTGTTTCAGGTGATTTCATCTCTTTAGGTATTTGTTGAGGGGAAAATATATAATGCCTGAAATGTTTCAAATAAATTATTTAATTTGTGGTCAATAATTTTCTCATCACAAAAAGGAAACTCCAAAGAGAATAGCTTTATACCTGACTAATATCTCTTAGGGGGAAGTATAAAAAGAAAAGAAAACACTCTAAAGAAAAGTGGTAAAAAACTTCAAATCATAACAAAGCATCATTTTTCATATAAATAATTCCACAAAATAGTTTCACATAATAGTTAATGATTTAACATCATTCTCTGAAATAATTTTGTTTGAAGAATTTAAAAACCTTTTAGTGGCTAAAGAGCTACTCATATAGAAATTGTCGATGGAAGCAGAGCCTCTCAAAGCGGTAGAATCAACATAGATATATTCTGATTTTCTCAACTTTGCAGGTCAATGAATCCTCTTTACCAACTGATGAGATTCTAAGAAATTTACTTATAGGAGAGTGATAAAAAGAAGGATGCTAACTTATGTGTTTTCACTGACAATTTTAACTTTCCACTGTATAAAATGCTTATTACACCAATACAGGTTTACTGACAAGGCAGATAGGATGGTTGATCAGACGACAGTAAAAGCAAAGATATTTTCATAGTTCTCTCACGATTTCCATGGAAACTAGTATTATGCCTATGAAAAAAACCTGATAAATTATCCCTATATTTTAAGATAAATCACTTTTCTGGTTAAATAAATACTTGTGTATTTATTTATACACAATAATAAAACCTGATGCAGGTACCTCAGAACGACACTAACAATCTGTTTTGCTTGGCGACCATATTCTAGAATCTGAGTATAAGTTAGGACAGGCGAGTTTATAAGTGATAACAAACAATCCTAAAGTTTAACCAACCTTCAGTTCTGAGTGTGCTGACATCTGCTGGCCCAGGGTCATCAGCTCTGTAACAGCCAGCTCTTAATCTGTGCCCCCAAAGTAAGCTTGGTTATTAGGTTTTACTATTAACAATCACATTGATAAAAATAATGTCTTACCTTTGTAAAGCTTTCTATGGTTCAACTGGCAATATCCTACACACTGTTCTATTTGTTCTTTACAACACCTAGGTGAGATGTTAACCAACTTAGATCTGAGTGTCAGAAGTGTTAAATCACTTCCTCTAATTTATTCAGTTCGTAAGTAGCAAGACAGAAGAAACCAGATTTTCCAAAAGCACTAGTCTAGTGCCTTCACTACTAAGATAACAATAAAGGTTAAAGTGTATTGAGCACATACTCTATGCTAGGAACTGTGCTAGGTTCTTTGCGTGCATTATTGAACTTAATCCCCAGAGGAACCCTGTAAAGGATGTTATATTAATACCCCCATTGTAGAGATGATGCAACTCAGAACAGCTGAGCACCATGCCCAGTAAGTAAGAAGCTGTTTATGAGACCGATTCAAAGGCCATACTGACTCAGTACCCTATATTGATTATATTATTACTTGACACTCAATTTCAGGTTTCTTGCCAGAGACATTTCTTGACCCATTCCCAAGGAAAAGCAGGAGAGGAAAGAAGTAAAGCAAAACTTAAAGAGTAGCCTGAAGCAGAGAATGAAGAGAACAAACGGGGTAAAAACAGCATGCTTGTATTAAGGACTACTAGCTAACAGAGGAAACTGAAGCCGGGAGTAATGCCGTTCTCACTTTCGTTTTGAGAAATAAATACTTTGCTTGGCACTTGCCCACTCATCTTTGTTGGGTCTTCTCAGACTTTAAGTACTGCCTTACTCCAGCAAACACTCATCAGAATCACCTTCGTCCTTCTAATTTACCACCCAAACATGGTGATCTTGTCAGATCACTTTCTATATGTCCTTCATTTATCTACTGCAATTGACATCTGAATAGACTGTAATAAGCTAGAGGGCAGGTTCTGGGCTGTTGTGAATAGAACCTAAAACTCTACCATAATTCTCACAGACAAACAAACATTCCACATATACATGCAAATACATAAATACACCTATTAAGTCTGGGGGATGATTCTGATCATTGAATATCTCCCATTTTCTTCAGAAAACAGTCACGTATATTGTCCCATTCATTGAAGTGACTCAGCATAACTCTCCACCACTGTTTTTTCTATTTCCTGAACTCTGAACCTCTCATTCATTGAATATTAGAAATCCTGACCTTGTAAACATTCAATAATTTAATGCTTCCATGACGTTGTCCACAGTTCTTTCTTGGCTTTGAAAACCCTTCCAGCCTTCTTCAAATGTATGATTTCCAGTTATCCTCCAAACTCAACCCTCTAAACTTTTACTCATCTTCCTCAGCCATAATCATTCAATTCTGTTCTCCCAAATATCCATCGTACTTTGGTTATATATTGATTACAGAAATTAACATACTGACTTCCACTGAAGTTAATGCTGTACAAATCTTTGTACATAGTTTTTTAATTCAACAAATACTACATGGCATTTCTTGAGGGCAGAGACTTTAATCTTACCTGTTGAATCTTTTCAGCTCCTAGATCCATAAAAATATGAACTCTTTGTTTACTTTTGTAATACTACCACTTGACACCTTGAATTATTAATTAGAATAACAATATCTGTTATCATGTACTGAACAACTACCATACGCAAGACATTTTAGCTATCTTATTTCAATATATCCTTTAAAAAATGTTTGGAGTGATAATTACTAAATTTTTTTTATATGTAAAGAAAATGAGTCTAGGAGAGATTAATTTGCCTAAATTCACACCAGAATTAAGTGTCAAATCTGGGATTTCAATCCAGTTCTGTCTTAGGGAAGGTCTGTTTATAACCACTATGTGCATGGCCTCACAAAAAGCAGGTACTCAGCAAGTGGTGAATTTAACCGAATGTTGAGCTTTTAATACATGGTAATTTGCTATTAAAGCACTGAATAAATTATGAGGAATAAAGCGCTATTTTGGTGCTAATGAGGATAGACGAAATATCCAATTCCATCTAAATATCGGGTGGGCCAAAAAGTGTCTTTGGTTTTTTAAGTAAAAATAAAAGACACATTTTTCATTTTCAGCAAGAGCTTTATTGAACAACCTATTCACCCTTTTGTTCCACTACTTTCTGTCATTTCTCAGGCAACTTCATAATTCCATCTTCCCAAAACTTTTTATCTTTTGGAGCAAAGAACTGTTCCAGGTGCCTTTTACAGTCTTCCAGGGAATTGAAATCTTTTCCATTAAGAGAATTTTGTTAAAGACCAAAATAAATGGAAATCTGAAGATGCAATTTCTGGTGAATACGATGAATGAATCAGAACTTCCCAGCCAAGCTGTAACAGTATTTGCCTGGTCATCAAAGAAGCATGCGGTGGACATATATACACTACCAAATGTAAAATAGATAGCTAGTGGGAAGCAGCCGCATAGCACAGGGAGATCAGCTAGGTGGTTTGTGACCACCTAGAGGGGTGGGAAGGAGGGAGACACAAGAGGGAAGAGATATGGGAACATATGTATATGTATAACTGATTCACTTTGTTATAAAGCAGAAACTAACACACCATTATAAAGCAATTATACTCCAATAAATATGTTTAAAAAAAAAAGAAGAAGCAGCAGCATGCGGTCTTGTATTAGCCTGATGGAAGATTATGCATTTTCTGTTGACTAATTCTGGAAACTTTTCGTCGAGTGCTGATTTCAGTTGGCCTAACTGGGAGCAGTACTTGCTGGAATTAATCATTTGGTTTTCCAGAGGGAGCTCATAATAGAGGACTCCCTTCCAATCCCACCATATACACAACATCACCTTCTTTTGGATGAAGACTGGCCTTTGTTGTGATTGGTGGTGGTTCATTTCACTTGGCCCACTGTACAATGTTCCATTGTACAGTATCCACTTTTCATCACCCATCACAATTTGTTTTAAAAAATGGAACGTTTTCATTACATTTCAGTAGAGAATTGCATACAGAAATATGGTCAAGAAGGTTTTTTTCACTTAACTTGTAGAACCCAAACATCAAAGCGATTCACATAACCAAGCTGGTGCAAATGATTTTCAGTGCTTGATTTGGATATTTTGAGTCTGTCAGCCATCTCCCGTGTGGTATAAGGTTGATTGTTCTCAATTATTGTTTTGATTTGATCGCTATCAACTTCAACCAGTCTACCCGACCGTGGAGCATCGTCCAGCGAGAAATCTCCAGCACGAAATTTCGCAAACCACTTTTGACACATTCGATCTGTCACAGCACCTTCTCCATACACTGCACAAATATTTTTTTGCGTTTCAGTTGTGTTTTTACCTTTCTTGAAATAATAAAGCATAATATGCTGAAAATGTTGCTTTTTTTCTTCCATTTTCAATATTAAAATGGCTACACAAAATTTCACCCATTTTGATATCTTTTTTTTAATGCATGCTGATATGACAGCTGTCACATACAATCTAACAAAATTGTCTCAAATGAAGTTAAAGACAAGTAAGTACGACTAGAGCCATCTTACAGAAAAAAACGAATGAACCTTTTGGCCCACCCAATATATTAAGATTTACTATATAAATAGCCAACTTTCAAAACCAAAGCACTTTTTAAACTGTGTACATTCGATCATTACGACTTGTTGACTTTGAGACCCTTTTAAGACAATATTCTAAATATTTTCAGTTGGAAAGAGAATAAGACAAAAGTTGATAATAAAGAAATTGGGGAGCACTAAGTTAAACTGTCAGGAAATAGGTTATACAATCCATACAAAGACATCAGCTAAAGGCAGAGAAAGCACTCGAGGATTACATTAAGTAATAAGGTTAAGAAAAATGTGGTCTGAAAAAATTGAGTATCTTCTAATAACTATAAGTACATGAGTTTCTAAAATGCCATACATAATATCCATGAAATTATGTTGCATAATGTAATAACATGTTATGCTACCATTAACACATTATGACTATGTCATTTGGAAAGCTAATTTTTTGTGTAAAACCACTTAACTACATAAAATTGAAAATAATGATTATTGTAACTACTTTCACTTTTCATCTTTAGAAGTTCAGGATTAAATACTCCATATGCAGTTATTTTATGGTGATGTGTATTTTTATGGAGTGCTCATATAGTGTTCTAAGTAATAATTGTCTTAAAATTCCCAAATACATAAATCAGAAGATCTTTTCACATATTATCATTATGAGAAGTCAAGGTAAGTCACTTAACACCTACTTAAAAAAGCATATAGATTTGAGCATATAATTTGGATAAAATCTAAAAAGAAAACTACAAATTTCAAGAAAAAGCTAAGTATTAAAAGATATGTGGCCATTATAGCTATTTAATAATAGTTAAGCCTAACTCTCTTGGAAGCATTTATTCCCTTTAAAACACTGATATTCATAAATATTCTAAATTGTTTTTTACTGAACTAATTTATTTTAGAGGAATAATCTCTACCTAGATTGGTTTTGTTAAGATTCCTGAAAAAAGAAAGTAAGAAATAAAAGGGAGGGAAGCTGAGGTTTTATGGGCTAGGAACTAGCACTATATTTTATATGCAGGATTTATCCAAATCCATGTAAAATAGGATATCACTTTCTCCATTTTTAGGAATAAGAAAAATGAGGAATGAGACTCGGAGGTAAAAATCTGCTCAATGTCATAGAGCTAATGTAGCCAAGGAAGGTTTCCAAAGTATTATGCAGCAAACTTCATCTGAGCATTTATTAGATATCAGACATGGCTCTAGATGCTGAAAATTACAAAGATGTTTAAGATAAGGTTTCTATCCTTAAGAATCTCACCATAGAGTGAAGGGAGACAGATAAATAAACATATACTTATAATGGATAAGTAGTGTAAAGGATCCATTTTTAAATACTATGAGAATTTAATCTATGAAATCTTCCTGTAATATGGATATCATGGGAGAATAGATTATGGAGAGTAAGGAAAGAAAGAACCGCATCTTTATTTAAACTTGTCCTTAAAGGTTTTAATTTACCTGCTATTTTTCCTTGTCTCTCTTCTATTTTATGGCTATCTAGGCTTGAATACATGACAGAAACTATTCTTTGTGAGCAAAAAACCCTGACAGTATGCATGACATATGGCACATAATACAGTTGTCATTCAAAAAGCAAGAAATCTAGGATTTTTTAAAAAAAATCCCAATGGTTAGCCTTCAAAAATAAAGACTGTGCAAAGGCTGGTGGATACAGTGTTCAAATGAAGATTAGATAGAAGAAAGCCTAAACATGACTCAGTTTGATAAACAATACTCTTACCTTGGTCATCACACTGATCTCTCCAAATCTCAACCACCATGATTTCATGCATCCTCTGTGTTAAGGCTTCCTTTTGAATTGATCATTGATGATCCCTACATTCAAGATATGAAAGCATTACAGATGGTCACATACATACTCTACCACATTTAAGTTTACAATACTTATTAGTTATATTACTAGCTATATAAATCTTTAAAAGTGTTTATTAATGTATTCTTTTCATAGATTTATGATTGAGATTCTTCATTATATTCTTTTATTTTCCTCTATCATATTTGTCATCTTTCTTGTTTTCTTATAGTTCAGATCATATATCAACCCAATATGTTTTTCTTTTTTCTTCTTTTCTTTTCTTTTTTGTTTTTGCATTGGAGTTGGCAACATTTCCCAATTATTATCAGCTGCAAATTTAATTAACATGCTGTTTACTTCTTCTTCCAGATAATTAATAAAGTTGTTAGAGAAAACTTGGATGAACACCAAACACCCCACCAGACAGCTCCCCTAAGTCGGATGCTCTGCCACCTATAATTACATTTTTCTTATGGTCCTTAAGCAAATTTTCAGTGCTCATTCCAGAGCCAATTTAAATTAATTTGGAGGGAACTACTTTAAGAAGTACATCAACTGTTTCATAGTCCCTTCTTAGAACTTTGATTCTGTAAAATATTTATACTTTATTACTCATTTCAAGTCTGTATTAATGAAATTGAACATTTAAGCACAAGGAGAGAAAAGTTTGAAAGTTCTCAAAGAGTGCATGGTCTCAATAAACATTTAAGACAAAGTTCTAATGGCATTATTTATGAGTTAAATGAGAACATGAAAGAAGCATTTACTTATCACCTTTTGTGCCACTGATTTCCCATTTCATTTAATGAAATTACTAGCTGATTTCAACTTTTACTGATAATTTTTCTGGCATATAATATGTTCTTTAGTATTACATTGAAAAATAATCAAATTTTTGCCAAAATTGAAGAAAAATTTCAAGAAAGCTTTACATTCATAAAATTTCAAGAGTTTTCAAGTGTAAACTTTTAGCACTAACCCAGGGTTGTTTGCATAATTTTAAACATATATGAGGCAATACATCCAAATTTAAATATCCTTCTTAGGTTTATACATTATACGTTAATATATATTATTGTTGTATGTGTTACCAGCTTTGAATCTTACAATCATAGAAATTTAAAGCTAGAAGATATATAAAATAGTAATTAGTAAAATTCATTTGTTTTATAGGTGAAAAAAGACAGTGAACTTAGAAACGGTAAATAGCTCAGATTGATCCATCTAGTAGTGTGACCCTAGAAACATTTTCTTTGAACCAAAACTTTAGAGATTCAGATCTCTTAGAGACAGATATTTTAAAGTCCTCATTTTCTGAATGTGTTGATTATGGCAGCAATCCAGAAGACCATTGTATATGTGCTGTTTGGATCAAGTAATAGATTTACATCTTTTCCAGAAGCCAAGGAGACATCACAATCAGAAGATAGTGTTGAAAATGAATGGCATTAATATAATTAGATTGTTATAACACAACAAATCTGTATTACGTGGAGTTATAGACTGCCTGCTCAATTACTGGAAACGAACAGATATGCCAATGATCATTTGTCATAGTTAAATTCAAGCTAAGGGTATTTATTAATAGAGGAAAAGTTCCAGGAACTCTAGAAGCTGGGCCAATAAAGAATCTTAACAGCCAATAACCCCTTCTTGTGTCGAAGCACAACAGGCAACCAAATATAACTTAGAGGTTTTAGTTAAGTATTCTCTTGTTATAACTCACTAAGCAATTATGATTGCTTAAATATCCATAAGAGTCTAAAATATTTCCAAAGGAAAAAGATTTGATTTTCTATTATTAACTTAACACACATTTTTCCACATGAGAGCCCAACGTCATAGGTCTAAATGAACCAACTACATAGGACTTTGATATTAAATAGATGTTTTTTTTAAAGTGTGAAATCCACACTTCCCAAACTCTTCTCCTGCATCCCCATTTTCCTAAAAATGTATTAAGTTTGAGATAATAAGATGAATTGTAGATAATTTTCACTTACAGTTGTATCCCAGAGTATACATATAATACTATTAGTTGCAAAATTGGATAATGCAAATCCTGTTCTTCACAAATATCTGATATCTTACTGGAGATCTACTTCCTTGAAGTGAAAAATCTTCCAAATAGAATTCAAATTATTGTTGAAGTTATTAAGATGTAATCAACCATATGATTCAAGACAGAGAACTGAGCACATATTTTAATGACCTCCTCTCATTAAGACTCACTGAATTGACTATAAAGGAGTATAAATGTGAAAAAATACTTTAAAATTCTGAGGTAGAAGTTATAAGGAAGAGGAGAACAAGAATGTCAGAGGATCAATCATTTTGTAAATTTCTTAAAAGTGAAAGCATGTGAAATCAAACCTATGCATAAAGAAGGGTCAGCAAATTTTAAAATTTTATGTAAGTATAAATAAATATATATATATACATATATATATGTATGTGTGTGTATATATATATATATATATATATATATATATATATATATCCCAGAATAGAGTAGGACCTTGCAGTACTGACATATGGCATGGAGCAGGGTGTGGCAAGGCTCTTGTCTGCTAGATCAAAATGAAGCCCTTCGACTGCTAACAAACTGTATCTACTCACATCGGTTTTGTGGTCCTTCCTCTTAAAGGAGGGGACAGTAATAGTAAGAGAAGCCCACATGAACTACTATATTAATAAAACTAGTTCTTCATCCATAAATAAAAGCCAATCACTAAAGAATGACAAGACAGAGACAGAAAGACTAATATCAGAGGAGGAAGAGAAAATTAAAAGGAAAAGGGATGCTAAAAGAATTCCAAAGGTACCCTCTCAAATAGCATTGAGATGACATTGCACCAAAACACAAGAATATGCTCCTATGAAAAAGGAGCAGAGAATAAGCAATAGCTCCTAAAACTGAACAGATTGCTGAGGTAGTAGTAGTAATAATAATAATAATAATAGCAATTTATTGAATTTACTGAAAAACTCTGAACACAGAGTAAAACATCAAAGAGACTGAACAAGTGAGCAAAAGCTAAAAAGACACGGCAAATAAATTTGGGAAGAACAAATTTTTCTAACAGGATTTGATGCATTCATTAGTCAAATGCATGTTGAGTGCTTACTAAGTGCTACATAATCATCCTCATGGATTTTGTCATGATAATGAATAAGAAAGCAACTTTGCCCTCATGGAGTTTACATTCTATCTAAGTAGATAAACAATACTCAAAGCATTTCAAAGATAATAAAAGAGAAAAGAGAATATATGAGAAAAAAAGAGCCAGTAAGAACCAATAAGAGAAAATAAGTAAACAATAGATAAATATTTTCCAGAGCTTCTAAATATGTAGTGAAAGGAATTTTGAATCTAAAATTCTGTATTCAACCTGGTGGGAAAAGTGGTCTGCTCAATTTTTTTGAGAAAAACCAGCTCTCAAAAAATAGCCAACCTGATTTGTAGCATTTTATTATTTCTATGTAATAAATACTCCCTCATGACCAATTTCAAGCCACCAAAAGTAAGGTCACAGAATTGGGAAGAAATGCTAAGAAGTCAGCACTTGTGAGCTGGTATGAGCCAGCTTCAGCATACCAGTGGGTGGGAGTACAGTGAAATAAGGAACATTTTTTTGAAATTGCAAGGGCACAAGAAGTTCACCACTCATCTACTGCTTTAAAATATTAGAATATTCTAGAAAATGAAATGTAAGAGAGAGAAAGATATGAGATCCAAAATATAGTTGGTCTGACCCAGGAGTACTTTAAGTCCTAGAAAGTAGTTTGTCCAAATTTCATGATGCATCCAGTAGTATAAAGAGTATATAGTTCTATTTTTGGGCTTCCCTGGTGGTTCAGTGGTTGAGAGTCCGCCTGCCGATGCAGGGGACACAGGTTCGTGCCCCGGTCCGGGAAGATCCCACATGCCGCGGAGCGGCTGGGCCTGTGAGCCATGGCCGCCGGGCCTGCGCGTCCGGAGCCTGTGCTCCGCAACGGGAGAGGCCACAGCAGTGAGAGGTCCGTGTACCGCAAAAAAAAAAAAAAAAAAAAAAAAGAGTATATAGTTCTATTTTTAATGAGAAAATTATATAATTAGAAACTCTATCTGTTCAAGAAAGTCACAGCCCCAAATTTTGGGGTATTGATTGATTGTAAGATAATAAAAGATGTTTGAATTTGACATTTAGATTATGTCTCTTTAAGAGAAATATATTTAGTTCAAAAAACTGTACTTGCTTTCCTACAGAACCAATGACTACATACTGCATTCTATACTCTACAGAACTCATTATTTTTATAATATTTCAAATACTAATCACAGCAATTTTCAGAATTAATCTAGATACAAAGTATAGAAAACTAAATTATTCTATATAAATATACATAAATTTTATTATACTATGTTATTATATTATATATACTATTATTATATAGTATAAAATTAGATAAAAGAAAAGAAGGAAGGAAGGGAGGGAGGAAGGAAGGAAGGAAGGAAGGAAGGGAGGAAGGAAGGGAGGGAGGGAGGAAGGAAGGAAGGACGGAAAATAGAAACAGCTAACAAAAGTTGGGAGGAGTACAAGAAAGAGGCATGGGGAAAAAGAGTATCAACATCTTCTTATGTGTACATGAGTTATATATAATACCAAAAAGCTACGGATTAAGAAATAAAATGTTAAGAATAGGATTAGAGTTTTAGAGGTAACCCATATAACTAAAGATAAAAATATTATTCACAAACTTTGAAGGAGTTTAAAAAGAAGAAAATATTAGTGAGATCAATTCTTTGTCTTTCTTAATGAGAAACCAATAGAAGGCACTTATGATTGACAGATTAGTAGAATTGAGAGTTTAGTACTTAGTGTTACTAAGGTGGAAAGCAGTGGAAAGAGTTGATAGGAAAACTCACTTTTAATGTTATGTCTTTCTGTACTTTCAAATATTTCTTTTTAAAGTACAGTTATATATGTAGGGGACATATCTTCAAGCCAAGGAAGGAAGCTACATGGAGAAGATGGCAACCAATCTTGTGGAATCCTCTGTTCATTAGCAGCAGAATCATATATTGACAATTCACTGTTCCTTTGCAGAATATTGTCAATTTTAGCATATATATTTTGTTGTTTACATGATGTAGCTTGATAAAGGCATCCTAAAATGTCCCATATCCTCAAAGACAGCTTGTATACAGTATACAGAAAGTACATAGTAAGTATGGATCAAATATTTTATTTCTCCATTACTTATTGCTGCATAAAATATTTCTAAAACACAAGCTTCCTACTGTATGTTATAGAGGTTTAATACACACACACACACACACACACACACACACACACACACACACACATACGCACACATACTGAGTTTCCTTAAAATGATAGCCCTATCACCTGCACCATGGAATTACACCCAAGAAGAAAAAGGAAAAAAACTAAGCCGTGTTTTATTTTGATATGTGCTGCTTTGGTATTTAGCCATTTGGAATTTATCCTACATGATTTAAAACAAAGAACAAATCATAAGTATTTGGGATCATAACAGACAAATGAGTTGAAACAAATGTAAGTTGAATATCTAATCATAAGAGAATGGTTAAAAATGAACATTGTGAAACAGATGCACATTATATAAGACTGACATATTTTTAGACTTAAACATTACATGTCATGCTGTTTAGAAGGAACTTTTTAACTGTATTAAAAATGCTAGAAACATGTATGTAATCTGTAATATCAGGAGTCAAAAAACCAAGGTAAGGAGGATGGCCTTGGACTGACTATTACACTAAGATATTTAGTCATTTCACAGTTGCTTTTTGTTATGCTTAACCCTCAATATAATGTTTAACTTTCAAACACCTTCTCTACAAAATTTTAAGTTCCCAGACAGCAAGTAGTAATATCATATTCATTTCCATAACAACCTCAACATCTAGCAGACATGTACATAAAATACAGTTAATAAATATTTATTAAATAATTCACTGAGTTCCATACTATGTGGGTAGTATGGGTAGTATAGGAAATATAATAGGAAAATTAAGCCATTTATCAAGAAATTTGATAAAAATTAGAAAAACAGAGAAATCACGTACATGAAAATATTTCTAAGAGAAAAATATGAGCAAGAATGGCCAGGTAGCATCATCAAAATATGTACAAACAATAAATGCTGGAGACGGTTTGGAGAAAAGGGAACCCTCTTGCACTGTTGGTGGGAATGTGAATTGATACAGTCACTATGGAGAACAGTATGGAGGTTCCTCAAAAAACTAAAAATAGAACTACCATTTGACCCAGCAAGCCCACTGCTGGGCATATACCCTGAGAAAACCAAAATTCAAAAAGAGTCATGTACCACAATGTTCACTGAAGCTCTATTTACAATAGCCAGGACATGGAAGCAACCTAAGTGTCCATCAAGAGATGAATGGTAAAGAAGATGTGGTACATATACACAATAGAACATTATTCAGCCATAAAAAGAAACGAAATTGAGTTATTTGTAGCGAGGTGGATGAAACTTGAATCTGTCATACAGAGTGAAGTAAGTCAGAAAGAGAAAAACAAATGTCATATGCTAACACATATATATGTAATCTAAAAAAAAAAAGTTCTGAAGAACCTAGGGACAGGACAGGAATAAAGATGCAGACAGAGAATGGACTTGAGGACATGGGGAGGGGGAAGGGTAAGCTGGGACGAAGCGAGAGAGTAGCATGGACTTATATACACTACCAAATGTAAAATAGATAGCTAGTGGGAAGCAGCTGCATAGCACAGGGAGATCAGCTCGGGGCTTTGTGACCACCTAGAGGGGTGGGATAGGGAGGGTGGGAGGGAGACGCAAGAGGGAGGAGATATGGGGATGTATGTATATGTATAACTGATTCACTTTGTTATAAAGCAGAAACTAACACACCATTGTAAAGCAATTATCCTCCAATAAAGATGTTAAAAATATATATAATGTCCAGGTATATCTCACATTATATTTGAGTATGATAAGAACTTTACATTAGAGAAAAATAATTATAAAATGTGTTAAACTGAGGAGGAGCTTCAAGGTGGTGTAAGAGTAAGATGCGGAGATCATCTTCCTCCCCACAAATACATCAGAAATACATCTACATGTGGAACAACTCCTACAGAACACCTACTGAATGCTGGCAGAAGACCTCAGACCTCCCTAAAGGCAAGAAACTCCCCATGTACCTGGGTAGGGCAAAAGAAAAAAGAAAAACAGAGACAAAAGAATAGGGATGGGACCTGCATCAGTGGGAGGGAGCTGTGAAGGAGGAAAGGTTTCCACACACTAGGAAGCCCCTTCGCGGGTGGAGACTGCGGGTAGCGGAGCGGGGGAAAGCTTCAGAGCCACGGAGGAGAGCGCAGCCACAGGGGTGTGGAGGGCAAAGCGGAGAGATTCCCGCATGAGGATCGGTGCCTACCAGCACTCCCAAGCCCAAGAGGCTTGTCTGCTCACCCGCTGGGACGGGTGGGGGCTGGGAGGTGAGGCTCGGGCTTTGGAGGTCGGATCCCAGGGAGAGGACTGGGGTTGGCTGCATGAACACAGCCTGAAGGGGGCTAGTGCGCCACAGATACCTGGGGGGGAGTCCGGGAAAAAGTCTGGAACTGCCTAAGAGGCAAGAGACTTTTTCTTGCCTCTTTGTTTCGTGGGGGGTAAGGAGAGGGGATTAACAGCACCGCCTAAAGGAGCTCCAGAGACGGGCGCGAGCCATGGCTATCAGCGAGGACATCAGAGAAGGGCATGAGACGCTAAGGCTGTTGCTGCCACCACCAAGAAGCCTGTGTGTGAGCACAGGTCACTATCGACACCTCCCTTCCCAGGAGCCTGTGCACCCCACAACTGCCAGGGTCCCGTGATCCAGGGACAACTTCCCCGGGAGAACGCATGGCGCGCCTCAGGCTGGTGCAACGTCATGCTGGCCTCTGCAGCTGCAGGCTCGCCCCACATCTGTACCCCTCCCTCCCCCCGGCCTGAGTGAGCCAGAGCCCCCGAATCAGCTGCTCCTTTAACCCCATCCTGTCTGAGAAAAGAACAGATGCCCTCAGGTGACCTACACACAGAGGCGGGTCCAAATCCAAAGCTGAACCCCAGGAGCTGTGCAAACAAAGAAGAGGAAGGAAAATCTCTAACAGTAGCCTTGGGAACAGCGGATTAAATCTCCACAAACAACTTGATGTACCCTGCATGTGTGGAATACCTGAATAGACAATGAATCATCCCAAATTGAGGGGGTGGACTTTGGGAGCAATGATGTATATATATTTTTCCTTTTTCTCTTCTTGCAAGTGTGTATGTGTATGCTTCTGTATATGATTTTGTCTGTATAGCTTTGCTTTTACCATTTGTCCTAGTGTTCTGTGTGTCCTTTCTTTTTGTTTGTTTTTATACTATAGCTTTTAGCCCTTGTTATCATTGGTGGATTTGTTTTTTGGTTTGGTTGCTCTCTCTTTTTTCTTCTTTTTTATTACGTGCTTAATTTTTTTAAATTATTTTTTATTTTAAAAACTTTATTTTATTTATTGTTTTCCTCCCTTCCTCCCTCCCTCCCTCCCTCCCTCCCTCCCTCTCTCTCTCTCTCTCTCCCTCTCTCTCTCTCTCTCTCTCTCTCTCTTTCTTTCTTTCTTTCTTTCTCCCTTTTATTCTGAGCCGTGTGGATGACAAGGAATTTGTGCTCTGGCTGGGGGTCAGGCCTGTGCCTCTGAAGTGGGAGAGCCGAGTTCAGGTCATTGGTCCACCAGAGACCTCCCAGCTCCACATAATATAAAATGGCAAAAAGCCCCCAGAGATCTCTATCTCAATGCCAAGATGCGGCTCCACTCAATAACCAGTAAGCTAGGGTGTTTGGACACCCTATGCCAAACAACTAGCAAGACAGGAACACAACTCCATCCATTACCACAGAGGCGGCCTAAAATCATAACAAGGTCACAGACACCCCAAAACACACCACTGGATGCAGACCTGCCCATCAGAAAGACAAGATCCAGCCTCATCCACCAGAACACAGGCACTACTCACCTCCACCAGGAAGCCTACACAACCCACTGCACCAACCTTAGCCACTGGGGAGAGACACCATAAACAACAGGAACTATGAACCTGCAGCCTGCGAAAAGGAGACCCCAAACACAGTAAGTTAAACAAAATGAGAAGACAGAGAAACACACAGCAGATGACGAAGCAAGATAAAAATCCACCAGACCTAACAAATGAAGAGGAAATAGGCAGTCTACCTGAAAAAGAATTCAGAATAATGATAGTAAAGATGATCCAAAATCGTGGAAATAGAATGGAGAAAATACAAGAAACGTTTACCAAGGACCTAGAAGAATTAAAGAGCAAACAAACAATGATGAACATCACAATAAATGAAATTTAAAATTCTCTAGAAGGAATCAATATCAGAATAACTGAGGCAGAAGAACGGATAAGTGACCTGGAAGATAAAATAGTAGAAATAACTACTGCAGAGCAGAATAAAGAAAAAAGAATGAAAAGAACTGAGGACAGTCTCAGAGACCTCTGGGACAACATTAAACACACCGACATTCAAATTATAGGGGTCCCAGAAGAAGAAGAGAAAAAGAAAGGGACTGAGAAAATATTTGAAGAGATTATAGTTGAAAACTTCCCTAATATGAGAAAGGAAATAGTTAATCAAGTACAGGAAGCACAGAGAGTCCCATACAGGATAACTCCAAGGAGAAACACAATAAGACACATATTAATCAATCAAAAATTAAATACAAAGAAAAAATATTAAAAACAGCAAGGGAAAACCAACAAATAACATCCAAGGGAATCCCCATAAGGTGAACAGCTGATCTTTCGGCAGAAACTCTGCAAGCCACAGGGGAGTGGCAGAACATATTTAAAGCGATGAAAGGGAAAAATCTACAACCAAGATTACTCTACCCATCAAGGATCTCATTCAGATTTGACGGAGAAATTAAAACCTTTACAGACAAGCAACAGCTAAGAGAATGCAGGACTACCAAACCAGCTTTACAACAAATGCTAAAGGAACTTTTCTAAGCAGGAAACACAAGAGAAGGGAAAGACCTACAATAACACGCCCAAAACAATTAAGAAAATGGTAATAGGAATATACATATCAATAATTACCTTAAATGTAAATGGATTAAATGCTCCAACCAAAAGACATAGCCTGGCAGAATGGATACAAAAACAAGACCCATATATATGCTATCTACAAGACACCCACTTCAGACCTAGGGACACATAAAGACTGAAAGTGAAGAGATGAAAAAAGATATTCCATGCAAATGGAAATCAAAAGAAACCTGGAGTAGCAATTCTCATATCAGATCAAATAGACTTTAAAACAAAGACTATTAGAAGAGACAAAGAAGGACACTATATAATGATCAAGTGATCAATCCAAGAAGAAGATATAACAATTGTAAATATTTATGCACCCAACATAGGAGCACCTCAATACCTAAGGCAAATGCTAACAGCTATAAAAGGGGAAATCAACAGTAACACAATAATAGTAGGGGACATTAACACTCCACTTTAACCAATGGACAGATCATACAAAATGAAAATAAATATGGAAATATAAGCTTTAAAAAATTCATTAAACAAGATGGACTTAATTGATATTTATAGGACAGTCCATCCAAAAACAACAGAATAAACTTTCTTCTCAAGTGCTCATAGAATATTCTCCAGGATAGATCATATCTTGGGTCACAAATCAAGAGTTGGTAAAATAAAAAAATTGGAATCGTATCAAGTGTCTTTTCTAACCACAATGCTATGAGACTAGATATCAATTAGAAGAAAAAATCTGTAAAAAATATAAACACATGGAGGCTAAACAATACACTACTTAATAACCAACAGAGCACTGAAGAACTCAAAGAGGAAATCAAAAAATACCTAGAAACAAATGACAATGAAAGCATGATGACCCAAAACCTATGGGATGAAGCAAAAGCAATTCTAAGAGGGAAGTTTATAGCAATACAATCCTACCTCAAGAAACAAGAAACATCTCAAATAAACAATCCAAACTTACATCTAAAGCAATTAGAGAAAGAAGAACAAAAAAACTCCGAAGTGAGCAGAAGGAAAGAAATAATAAAGATCAGATCAGAAATAAATGAAAAAGAAATGAAGGAAACAATATCAAAGTTCAGTAAAACTGAAAGCTGGTTCTTTGAGAAGATAAACAAAATTGATAAAATATTAGATAGACTCATCAAGAAAAAAAGGGCAAAGACTCAAATGAATAGAATTAGAAATGTAAAAGGAGAAGTAACAAGTGACATTGCAGAAATACAAAGGATCATGAGAGATTACTACAAGCAACTGTATGCCAATAAAATGAACAACCTGGAAGAAATGGACAAATTCTTAGAAAAGCACAACCTTCCGAGACTGAACCAGGAAGAAACAGAAAATATAAACAGACCAATCACAAGCACTGAAATTGAAACTGTGATTAAAAATCTTCCAAAAAACAAAAGCTCAGGATCAGATGGCTTCACAGGTGAATTCTATCAAACATTTAGAGAAGAGCTAACACCTATCCTTTTCAAAATCTTCCAAAATATACCAGAGGGTGGAACTCTGCCAAATCATTCTATGAGGCCACCATCACCCTGATACCAAAACCAGACAAAGATGTCACACAAAAAAGAAAACTACAGACCACTATCACTGATGAACATAGATGCAAAAATCCTCAACAAAATACTAGCACACAGAATCAAACAGCACATTAAAATGACCATACACCATGATCAAGTGGGGTTTATCCCAGGAATTCAAGGATTCTTCAATATACACAAATCAATGTGATACACCATATTAACAAACTGAAGAATAAAAACCATACAATCATCTCAATAGATGCAGAAAAAGCTTTCGACAAAATTCAACACACATGTATGATAAAAACCCTCCAGAAAGTGGGTAGAGAGGGAACTTACGTCAACATAAAAAATGACATATATGACAAATCCACAGCCAACACTGTCCTCAGTGGTGAAAAACTGAAACCATTTCCACTAAGATCAGGAAAAAGACATGGTTGCCCACTCTCAAAACTATTATTCAACATTGTTTTGGAAGTTCTAGCCACAGCAATCAGAGAAGGAAAAGAAATAAAAGGAATCTAAATAGGAAAAGAAAAAGTAAAGCAGTCACTGTTTGCAGATGACATGATACTATACATAGAGAATCCTAAAGATGCTACCAGAACACTGCTAGAGCTAATCAATGAATTTGGTAAAGTAGCAGGATACAAAATTAATGCAAAGAAATCGCTCACATTCCTATACACTAATGATGAAAAATCTGAAAGAGAAATTAAAGAAACACTCCCATTTACCATTGCAACAAAAAGAATAAAATACCTAGGAATAAACCTACCTAAGGAGACAAAAGACTTCTATGCAGAAAACTATAAGACACTGATGAAAGAAATTAAAGATGGTACAAACAGATGGAGAGATATACCATGTTCTTGGATTGGAAGAATAAACATTGTGAAAATGGATATACTACCCAAAGCAATCTACAGATTCAATGCAATCCCTTTCAAACTACCAATGGAATTGTTCACAGAACTAGAGCAAAACATTTCACAATTTGTATGGAAACACAAAAGACCCCGAACAGCCAAAGCAATCTTGAGAAAGAAAAATGGAGCTGGAGGAATCAGGTGCCCTGACTTCAGACTATACTACAAAGCTACAGTAATCAAGGCAGTATGGTACTGGCACAAAAACAGAAATACAGATCAGTGGAACAGGATAGAAAGCCCAGAGATAAACCCACCCACATATGGTCACGTTATTTTTGATAAATGAGGCAAGGATATACAGTGGAGAAAGACTGCCTCTTCAATAAGTGCTGCTCAGAATACTAGACAGCTACATGTAAAAGAATGAAAGTAGAACACTGCCTAACACCATACACAAAAATAAACTCAAAATGGATTAAAGACCTAAATGTAAGGCCAGACACTGTAAAACTCTTAGAGGAGAACATACGCAGAACACTCTATGACATACACCACAGCAAGATCCTTTTTGACCCACCTCCTAGAGAAATGGAAATAAGAACAAAAATAAACAAATGGGACCTAATGAAACTGCAAAGCTTTTGCACAGCAAAGGAAACCATAAACAAGACCAAAAGATAACCCTCAGAATGGGAGAAAATATTTGCAAATGAAGCAACTGACAAAGGATTAATCTCCAAAACATACAAGTAACTCATGCAGCTCAGTATCAAAAAAAAAAAACAACAACCACCCAATCCAAAAATGGGCAAAAGATCTAAATAGACATTTCTCCAAAGAAGATATACAGATTGCCAACAAACACATGAAAGAATGCTCAACATCATTAATCATTAGAGAAATGCAAATCAAAACTACAATGAGATAGCATCTCACAGCGGTCAGAATGGCCATCATCAAAACATCTAGAAACAATAAATGCTGGAGAGGGTGTGGAGAAAAGGGAAACCTCTTGCACTGCTGGTGGGAATGTAAATTGATACAGCCACTATGGAGAACAGTACGGAGGGTCCTTAAAAAACTACAAATAGAACTACCATATGAACCAGAATCCCACTACTGGGCATATACCCTGAGAAAATCATAATTCAAAAAGAGTCATGTACCCCAATGTTCATTGCAGCTCTATTTACAGTAGCCAGGACATGGAAGCAACCTAAGTGTCCATCGACAGATGAATGGATAAAGAAGATGTGTTCCATATATACAATGGAATATTACTCAGCCATAAAAAGAAATGAAACTCAGTTATTTGTAGTGAGGTGGATAGACCTAGAATCTGGCATATAGAGTGAAGTAAGTCAGAAAGAGAAAAACAAATACCGTATGCTAACACATATATATGGAATCTAAAAAAAGAAAAAAAAGTTTATGAAGAACCTAGGAGCAGGACAGGAATAAAGATGCAGACCAACTAGAGAGTGGACTTGAGGATACGGGGAGGGGGAAGGGTAAGCTGGGATGAAGTGAGAGAGTGGCATGGACATATATACACTACCAAATGTAAAATAGATACCTAGTGGGAAGCAGCCGCATAGCACAGGGAGATCAGCTAAGTGGTTTGTGACCACCTAGAGGGGTGGGATAGGGAGGGTGGGAGGGAGAGGCAAGAGGGAGGGGATACGGGGATATATGTATACATACAGCTGATTCACTTTGTTATAAAGCAGAAGCTAACACACCATTGTAAAGCAATTATACTCCAATAAAGATGTTAAAAAAATAAAAAATAAAAATAAATAAAATGTGTTAAAATGATTAAGAGTTTTAGACACTGGGGGACTAACCCATACCTTAAAGGTGAGAATTAGTTATGAGGTTGTTGTGGTGCGGGGCGAGCTCATCTCAGAGCAGAGCCCTAGAGGCACGAACAAGTATCTGTTATTGGTTGGGGGGTTCTATGTTAGAAAATAATGAGAAATCGTTTTTAAGACAAAGTTTGTAACAATTTTCTAATTTTTTCCTTATTAAATAGAAGACATTTTCTGCATGCAGACTGAGATTTCATGGATTCTCATGAACTTTGGTTTTTACTTGTTATTGGTCTGTGGAAGGGTTGGTGCTTATTGCAGCATAAATACTGTTTCTTCAATATTTAGCACATCTAAACAATATGTTCATAAGTATACATTTTCTTTGATTATTTTGAATTATTAAAATCACCTCAAATTTGGGGAAAAAGAATTTTTGACGTGTTTATTCTGGAGAGGAAACATATGCTAGGACTTAAGGCCTAGACAGTTTATCGGACAACTTGAGTTAAAAATTCCAGTCACTTACTGTGTGCCCTGTGATTAATAACCTATTTGTGCCTCAGTTTCTTAATCTTTGTAAAGTAAGAATAATGATATTCAACTCAAGAGGCTGTAGCGAGGTTTGAATGATTTAATATATGTAATGTACTTAGAACACTGACTGCCATGTAAAATAAGCATATCACAAGTATAAGCTATTATATTTATTTGAAAATAATAATTGCACATGGATAAAAAAAGAAGTTAAGCAATCAAAAAGATATATATTAAAAAATAACCGTCCCATCTCTGACTGTGTTCCTTCTCCCAGAGGCAACCACTATTTCCATACCCCTACATATTTGCATTTCTTCTAAGAGCTAGATAGCTCTTTACACTTTTTAAGTCTTCTTTTTATGTCTCTCAGAACATGCTACACTTCTAGTTATGTAGATCTTGAATGTTTCTCTTTAGGTTTACTTTTTGGTGTTATATCTTTGTGTTAATATTAAAAATGACAACTAGGCACTCGATTTTCTAACCCAATATATCCTTAGTATGTGAGAAATCTACTGACTTCTGTATACTAATTTTATGACCAGACTGACCAGCCAATATACTGAATTCTCCTAATGTTTGTGACATGCTCAATTATCCTATATTATTTTTATATTTGGATAGTGTTTTAGCCCCAACTAAAATTCTATTCAGATCCCTAGGCTTCCTAATCATCGTCACTCCATCTGTGGCTGTCTGGATTGATGGTCTCCAAAGCGGACATATCATGCAATTAAGATATGGAAAAATATCAGACCTTGTAATAACATTTTTTTAATCTAGGAAACAGAATGAAATTATGTTTTCTAGACATCAACACCGTTCCAAAAGAGAGAGGCTCATTGCTATATTCCAGCCTGAGGAAAGAATGAGATTCTACAACGTGGTTGAAAGAGATGGTCTTACACAGTTGTTTGCCTTCAGCATATTGTAACAAATTGCAGTTTTCATACTGCAAGACAAAAAGAGTGGGGTTTATTTTCATGAAAGCAATCCATTTAAAAAGTAGAATCTTTAAAGCATTCTTGAAGCATTCTTGAATGAAGAATGCCATGAAACATGAAGATAACCATGAAATCTTCACTGGTTATCTTATAAGAAAGGTCTTAGAAGAGATGTGTGCTTACATTTTATAAAAAGGCAAGTTTTTAATAATGACAAATGATTCCAGCAGTATGATAACTAGCTGGCTTTTTTGTCAAATATAAACAGACTCATTGTATCCCTTTAAATAAAGGTGTTTTATACCAGTGGTTGAGAAACTTCATTTCAAAGGAAACATATAATGAAAATGAATTATAAAAATAGATATTTAGAGATGATTTGTCATTCTGGATTTCTGTGGCTAAGGTGATTCTGTCCACTTAAAAAGAAAAAAAATCTTGGAAAGAATTTTCTAACATGTTTTGAAATCTCCCAAATGAAGAATCTCAGCAATGTTGAAGCTATCCATTAAAAATATTAAAATGACACACAATTCAACTAAATGCAAAAATAATTGTCATCAGACAGATGGAAATTTACTATCAACATTCAAATGAAAATATTTGCTTATTTTGGGGAGTGGAATTTAAAAATCACTATAATGATTTCATAAATGTATTTCCTTCATAATAACTCTGTGAGGTATTATTTCCAGCTCTGTTAACAATTAAAATCAACTATCAAAATAAACTGAATGTAGAGCCAGTCTTTGGAAACTGCTATACCACCAAGAGTTTAACCAAGATTTCCAAAAATAAGGAATCATATCCAATTACATATCATTTAGTAAAATATTATAATTAATACCATTACTAGAAACAAAATATATTTGCCTTATTAATAAATAAAATATTAACATATTTTTATCTTCTCTCATCCTTCTTAATACTCTCTATGTATATTTTGAATATATATATTGAGTATAGAAGCAGATACATAATTTACACATAAATGCATATGTATTAAGGATGCTTCCTCAAACATTTTACTGATAGAAGAGAGAAATATAAAAATTTAAACTGAGCGTAAGGCACCACTCAATGTGATACTTCTATAATGGGACCCCAGTGGCTCAAAGAATGAACATCTCTTTCCAAGGGCCTAACTTACTGTCAATTAACTCACTTGCTTAGAGAAGAATATAGCTTATCTATTGGTAGGCTAAGATAACATTGTGCTTTATGTGCACAAGCTCAGATTCTGAAGAAAATAAAGAGAACGGAAAGCAGGTTTTCTTACAGTTTTGGTTTGATAATTTATTTATTAGGTATTTATTCAGGTTCTGAAATATTTGACCACTGAGTGTCAAAGAATATTTTAGATCAGAAAACAAAGAAAATTATATATTTAAAATTTATATATATTTTGAAAAATAGCTGAGATTAAAAGATAAAACTTTGTGCTAAAATAAAATTTTATATATGTAAAATTCCAAAGGACAATGACAATAATACATCTACTTTGCTCCCTGGGGTGTCTCAGCAGACCTTAATAGAACATTCCATGGTATTTCAAGATCACTTAATAAGAAAATACTGTATTAATTAAGAATTTATTTTTCCAATAGATGTGGATATGCAATGGAAGAATTCCACAAACAGCATCAGAAAAAGACTCATTTTTCTCAATATTTTAGAACTACAGATAGTGAAATTCTCAAAATGTAACTTTTTAGCAGTAGCAGGTTATATTCATGATATACATATCATTTATGTTTATAAGCTCATCAATTTCTTCTCTTTCCTCTTAGACTATAAGGCTCCTGAGAGCAAGAAGTTAATTTTTACATGTTGGGTAGCTCTCTACAGAACTGAGATTTGCTTCAAAATCTTTACTGGTTAACCTCTATTCCCCCTATTCTTTTGGCCAGTTGTGTACCAAATAAAGAATTAAAATACGGTACTTTGGAGTACCAAATTTAAGAAAGTAAGGATTTCTTGGTGACAAAGTTCCAAATCAGGACTATTATAATACAGTTGTTACCTCAAATATTTATGATATTATTCGTAGTTCTGTTTAGTGTTCAAAAAACACTTTAAAAAATGTACTTATGTGCAGCTCAATTTCTTTGGGGCTTCATAAATTTCCTGGCAGGAAAGATGTATTCCAATCCTCTGCCCACATTGTCAGAATTGGGTTCAGAATTCAAGCTCTCTCCTTATACTATATCCAATAGCAAGAGGTATCCACGGCTGAGATGCAGGTAGATGCTCCCTGATTTCTGCTCTGCTAGCTGTGAAGTCGGCTAATACCTATCTCATGGCGGGTATCCAGAGGATTAAAAAAATAGATTTTTATAAAGCTCTTTGGAGATCCTTGGATAAAAGGGGCTGCCGAGGCATACAGCATTCTTATCTCCCCAGTTGCCACGGAGCCTGCAATTTCCCATGGCATGTTGCATCAACCCAAGAAAAAGCAAGGGTGAGCTGTGGAAAATAGTAGCATTGGCAACTGGAAGGGACAGATAGCACTAGCCTATGTGAACCACACGGGCTGCCTCCTGGGATGCTAGAAGATAGTCAGGATTGTAATTAATGAATAGGGATGTTGAGTCTCTTTCTGGGATAACTGTGGCATTGCAAATTAGTGAAATTACACAGTTTGTATTCTGTAATTTTGTTTGACTAAAAAAATTAACTAATAAAATAGCCTCTAGGAAAACTCAAAGGAAGCATAACATCAAAATGTGTAATGTGAACAGCTTAGCATTGAACTTGAAAGGTATCCTACAGTTAACTATTTCATTTATAGGCCAGGAATTTCTACCAATCTAGTTAAGTACGGGTTCTTTATAAAGATCATGCTGGTTTTTGCCTATGGATAAAGATGTTGAACAAGGCATTGCTAGAGGGAGAAAAGTCCTTAACTTATGCTGTACATTGTTTTAAGTGTCAAAATATATGCTATACTATGAATTGCTTTAATTCAAATAAGCGCTATGTTGGCTTCTAAAAGCTATTAATTTCAACTGACTCATTTTATAAATACCACCTCTGAAAAGCATATATTTCTCTTCCCTGCAAAAAACTAATTAAGTATTCCATATTGCTATTATATGACATAATGACACTAATTTCTTATCTGTGTGTGGGTGGGGAAGTAAGGAGATAGAAGGAATAATCCTTATTTCTTTTTCTCTGATGGTGCTGGAAATCACTGAAAGAAAGTAAAATGTAGGGACTAAATAAAAATATGGGAGTCGAGAGGGAAAATCAATAAATATCTAAATTATTAAAGAAAAGCTACTACCGAGTGTCTTACTGTCATGCATCATACCCCGGATCTGAAAGCAGACAGGTGAATTGTCTCCAGCCTGCATTGGTTTGGACACTCTTTCCAGCACGCTCATTAGCAGCTCCAAGTCTAGGCTCCCTGTTAGTAGAAAGGCAGGGATCACAGCAGGGAAGTTATATCTCAGGCTTCTCACATTCCTGCTCTATCTTAGCAAAGCTTTACAAAGCCTTTTCTGGCAGCTCATTAGTAGGTGCACTGATGCATAAGAGACAGTCATTAGAAGTGTTTTTCAACATTGGCTTTTGATCAGGTGACTAGTAGCATTGTGGAGACATTTACGTACATTGTTTTCCATAAGAGATTCTGTTGCTATATTGAGAATGACATACATAAAAATGTTGAAAACTAGCTTGACCTTTCTATGACAAAAAGGGAGAAGAAAAAGAAACTCCATTAGTTCCCTGAATCTTGCCTTTATACTGTCAACTATGACGTAAGAGATGCGTGGACTGCTCCCTCAGCAACTGCTCTCTTTTAGCTTTAAAAATCTAAGCCAAGTTCAAATCTGTCGTTTGATTTAGGGTTATGACAAAAGGAACACTAGTGTGAGCAAATACAAATGAAATATCATAAGCTTTTTAGGGTCTCTTCTAATGCTAGGCATTTGTTTTTTCACCATAAAGCCTGACTTTCCAAATAAGGGCAATATCCATCATTCACAGCCTAATAAAGCATGGTAAAAAGTTAGCAGACAAAATTCAGATGGCTCATTAATCTCTAAAGAGAGCTTCCATTGTAAAAATTTGTTAAGGCTACAGGGATAATTTCTTTTAGTAAGTAAAAGCATAAGACACTGCATGTGAAGAAAGCATATGTGGTCAGGTGAACCCCCGCTATAAAATAAGATTGAATTTGTCATTCCTTTAAGAGTCCATTGTCTATAAAATAAAGCAGGTTATTATAGGTAATTGAATTTTCGCTAATAAATTTTCTTTGATAATTATCTTTCACTACTGATATTCTCTCTTTTTTCCCCCAAAACATTGACTTTGTCAAGTCTTAGTTTGGTGAGAATTTTTATTTCATCAGTTCACAGAGTACACATTTAGCCTGTGGTCCCTTCTGAACAGAAGAAAATCATGTGAAGCACATACCCTAACATGTAACTCAAAAGGATGAGAAGCTTTCTTTGTCAAACTTTACTGAAACAAAGTGCATCAGCTTAATCAGGTCTGTTCTTGGCAAGGCAGGAACATGACATGCCAATTACATAAACTTTCAACTAAGTGAAGACTCCTGCTGACTAATTCAGTGTTGATTGTTTTCCGCTACTTGGCTTTGACTGCTTGTTAAGACTTAAAAAAAAATGGGGAGGGGAGATGGGAGAGGGGGTAAAAATTGTAGGAATTCTCTCCTTCCATCAAACATTCTTATGATTGCCAGCAATTAGTTAAGCTTCTTGGAGGTAAAATGACAAGATGGAACTTGACCAAATACAATGTGTGGAACTCACAGGCATCTGCCCCAGCTGAAAGACATTACAATGTTTGTTAACCTTACGGGTCATTCCTGATTCACTTCTGCAGACAGAAAACAAGATTTATATAACACAGATCAATACTGCCCTAAGACTTTCGCCATTGAGGATGCTAGATTGAGGCACTTCTCTTTATCAGTTTACCATGACACTAATGTATTTTGCCTGTTTTGCCTGGGCAGTGATGAATCTGTTGGCAAGAAAAAACAAATACGTTTTGTTGTTGAGAGACATGTTGTCCATGATTTGTCTCAGCAGACATGCCAACTTGCTGGCCAATTCATTTCCTATTTAATTTAAGTGACATATCTGTCTTCCCCTTTCAGGTATGTCTTTTGTCTACTGCACAACCATACTGGCAGTGCTCTGAGAGAGCTTGCAGTAGATCTCTGAAAGGAGATTGACACAGTAGAACCAGGAACCCAATCTATAATTTTCAGAAGAATCTCTCTGAAATATAGAGCCACTGTCTAACCCAGTGTCTGGCATGAAACTTACTATTTACCCAATTTCTGGCATTTTAGCATTTTAGCAGCATTTTATAAATAGTTCATGAATTTGATGCTACATCCAAAACATAAATATATAGCAAATGTCCTTTTAAAATCAGAGCTTATGCAGAAATATTTTGTTTACTTTGTGAGGTCAAGCAAGTATTGTTTAATTATGAAATATATGTGGCATAATATGACAATATTTTATTTTGATGTGTTACATGTGGGTACAGTTCCTAATTTCTTCATTACCTCAATTAGTTTTACTCAATACTCTCACCTTTAAGGCACTGGATAATATTTAAATAGGACAGAAACAAAACACAAGGTGATTCATTTTAACAGCAATGCTTATATAGTTTAATTTTAAATGAAGCTACTTTTTAAAGGAAGATAACACACCCTATCATGAGACACACATGACACCTAAGTAAATATTAATAGAAAAGTCAAGGAAGAAATGACTTTACATTTCAATTCATGACAAAGCTGATGCTCTAGGAAAAATGTGTTGAGTGGTGAAACCATAGCATAGGAACACCTCAAACTCTGACAGTCCTTAAGCAATGAAACAGTTAATATAGCACAGCACAGTCCACAAATGTGCCAGCTAAATCTCTATGTCAGAACACATTAATTATAGCAGTCAGTTTACCTTTCTCCTTCATAACATTTTTGATTAAAATTTCACACATTACAATGATATGTGTCTTTTCTATAAGCTGTGAAATTTGCTCAGCCATCAATGGGTTTGGATTTTGTTCCTAAGAAGCTTGTAGTACATAAAAAGTTGACTTATGATCTCTGAATAGTGAAATCAAGGAGTTTCTTTTGGATAGACATAGAATTTTATAACAGCAGTGGTGTCGCAGAGCAAAACATTCATTAGTAATATTGTACCCCCAAAAGCAGTAACTTCTCTCTTAATATGTTGGCTCAAAATTTATAACTGCAAGCCTTAATTAAGCTGTAGATTATGTTTTGAAAGGTATAGTCAATATAATGAATCCCTGAAGATGAAAAATAAACAATAAAAGATAATCAAAACATTTATCTATTTAATGGATTTATATAGTTGTGTTGTAAATGTTATTTAACAGATGTGCAAAGATTAATAGAATAATGCAATGATAATTGTAAAAACATTCTAATCATTACTATCTAAATTGACATGCAATACTGCTGTGTTAACTCTTACAACTATGGAATACATGTTTATAGGACTATCAGTTTGAAATCCAATTATTTTTAAGGGTGAAGCACACTGTAGTTTTAGATTCAATACTTTTTCCGATTGGTTATATAACACTGACTATTCTCTACTTAAGAATAAAAGATGTAATAAAATAAACTTGAGCCAAGATTTCTCTAATGTTGTATCATTTACCAAGTCTACAGATGTCAGCTGCATCAATCATGTTCTGGAATGACTCTTCTTGAGAGATTCTGTTTTTAATAATAATTTAGAAATCTGAAACATGAGTGTGCATGTGTGTGTTCATATATACACATACATAAGCACATATCCAGCTACCATCCCACCTACACAGACACACATAAAGTTTCAGCTCCCCTGGAATTGCTAAAAAAATTCAAAGATTAATATGTTTTATACCAAACTTTTCTCTTATTGAAACAAATTTGTTTTTGATTAAACTCCTCAACTCCTTTATTATATGAGAAATAAATTGAAATATAAACACAACATTTCAACTTTTCTATTGAGTTTAAAAGTTATATGGATTTGAATGTCATTCCTCTTGGACATGAATCCCCATCTTTCCATCATAAAAAGAACACTCTTTTTGATAGAGGAGCTATTTGGAACCTAATCAGTTTTTTAAAATTTAACAATAGTTTTTGCAAAACTCAGTAGTTTATTTTTTTAATGGAAAATTTTTCAAAGGGAGAATAGTCAACGTTTAGAAATGATGCAAAGTATAATGGTCAAATTTAGAAAAAAACCCCAAAGTTTTGGCTAAATGGTAGGTCACTAACTCAAAGACTTCCTAAATTATAGACTGTAAATACACTTTTAACATCCATGAATGACTGGAGTTGAACCATTAGTGAAATAGAACTGGTCACCTACCATAACACCTTGTCATTTATTGAATTTCTAGCAGTGGGAATCCACAGTAACATTCCCGAACCTGGACTAGGAATGAAACACTTAGGCTTCCTTCTCCTCAAGTCACTGCTCAGTTTCCCACTGAAGAAGTCCAGTTTCATTAATTACAAGGCATTCCAGTTAATCCTAATTCCAGGAAGGTCATTCCAGCTAATCTATAGCCTATCTACTGCAATTTAAACTCATTCTTTTATTCTTGTCATTGAAAGGGATGAACTACTAGTGACTGTAAACTTGAGGTAAAGTGGTAGGATGTCTGTCAGTCTTCCTTCTCTAAATTATTTAATCTGAATTCCCTTAACCTTTCCTCATTAGTCTGCTTTCAAATCCTCTGGTTATTTTCACTTTTTTTCTTCATATTGTCTTCAATTTTCTACATTTAGCTTAATGTGAGGATCTCAAATGCTAACACAGTCCCAAGTTGAATACCAAGGAACAAGCATCAAATTGGCCATGGAAATACTGAGTTTAAATATATTAATAAGCAGTAAAACACAAAAGTAAATACAAATAAAGCATTATATCCAATTTCCATATACTTTCCAAATAAAATAGAAAGTGATACTTATTTAAGAGCCAGTATTTATTAAGAATGTTGGAGGTCACCATACACAGAGATCACACCAGTACTTTTATCAAGCAACATAAACAAGATCAAGAATAAGTGATACTCTTTTCCAAGAAAATGATATATTTGAGTATCATTGAGATGGATTGGGAGAAAGAAGCTGTACATCCGCAAGACCTTTCTTTCTCTGTCTAGACAGTTTTAGAAAGGTATCATTTCCTGACCTTTGTAGAGGTCATTTGGGAGAAAAACATCCATTCTCACTGCTAACTTAGCTTTGCCCTCCTTGGGAAATGTACATAGGCTTCTGCTTTCCCTTACCCTCACCAAGTTTTGAAGGACCTGATTTCCAATGTCCTATTCCTAGAAATCCTGAATGCTTCTTCTGATAGCTCTGGCACCTGGAAGCTTGGATAATGTAACTCAGATCATCAGTTTTAGATGCTCTAAAAACAGAAACAAGCAAGCTTTGGTCTAACAGAATTTTAAGAGACGAAACTGGTTCAAGGACTCTCGCATTAAACCAGAGGCATTCTCAGTTTATCCAAAAAGATCACTGTGGGCCAGGGATTTTAACACTTTAGAGTGTATCAGAATCACCTGGAAGGGTTGTTAAAACACACATTACTAAGTTCCAAGTCCAGAGCTTCTGATTCAGTAGGTCTGGGGGTGTGGCTCAAGAATTTCCCTTCTGCCCAGCAAAGGAAATCATCAACAAAATTAAAAAGTGACCTACAAAATGGGAGAAAATGTTTGTAAATTACATATCTGATAAGGATTAATATCTGAAATACATAAAGAATTCATATAACTCAATAGCAAGAAATCAAACTATGCAATTAAAAATGGGCAGAGGATCTGAATAGATGTCTTTCCAAAGAAGACATACAGTTGGCTAATAGGTTCATGAAGAGATTCTCAACATCACCAGTCATCAGGGAAATTCAAATCAAAACCATAATGAGATATCACCTCATACCTGTTTGAACAGCTATCATAAAAAAGGTAAGAAATAACAAGTGTTGGTGAGGATGTGGAGAAAACGGAAACTTTGTGCACTGTTGGTAGGAATGCAAATTGGTGCAGCCACTATGGAAAACAGTATGGAGGTTCCTCAAAAAGTTAAAAATAGAACTACCATATGATCCAGCAGTCCACTTCTGAATATTTATTCAAAGAAAACAAAAACACTAATTCAAAATTAGTTCACTGTAGCATTATTTACAATAGCCAAGACATGGAAACAAACTAAATGTACACTGATGGATGAATGGATAAAGAATATCTGAGAAATTTATCTATATATCTCCATAAACAAGAATGAAATCTTGCCTTCTATAACAACATGGATGAAACTTGAGGACATTAGGCTAAGTGAAATAAGTCAGACAGGGAAAGATAAATACCATATGATCTCACTTATATGTGGAATCTAAAAACAAAACAAAGAAAGAAAAAAAACTGAGCTCATGGATATAAAGAACAGGTCAGTGGTTGTGTGAAGCGAGAGGTGGCAGGTGGACAAAATGGGTTGACGGGGGTCAAAAGGTGCAAATTTCCAGTTGTAAAATGTATAAATAATGGGAATAAAATGTACAGCATGGTGTCTATAGTTAATAATACTATATATTACAATATATATTACAATAATTACAATATATTACAATAATACAATAATACTGTATTGCATATTTCAAAGTAAACTAGAAATGGATCTTGAAAGTTCACATCACAAGAAAAATTTTGTAACTATGTATGGTAATGGATGTTAATTGGACTTACTGTGGTGATTATTCTGCAATATACACAAATATCAAATAAAAAGAGAATTTTCCCTTTTAAGAAGCTCTCAGATGATGTTACTGCATGTGGTTGAGGACCACACTTTGAGAAACACTTGTGTAAGCTATGCCTAAACAGAAATGGAACTTCCAGGGCTCCATGGAAAACCAACAAAAATACTGGGAATGAACTGAGTCCATCTCCTCTTTTATCATCTTACCTGGCTTTAACCTATCCTTAGAAAATAACTGGAACTCTAAAGACAGAATTTTGTCTTCCTCAGGGCTATGTTTTTGTAGGCAAGCAGCAGTATAGGTTAGGATCTAGTTTTAGCTAATACAGTCAGGCCTCCCTGTCCTTGAATTCTGCATCCAAGGATTCAACCAATCGTGAAACAAAAATATTTTTTTAAAATTTCAGAAAGTTCCAAAAAGCAAAACTTGAATTTGTCATGCACTGGCAACTATTTACACAACATTTACATTATGTTTACAACAATTTACATAGCATTTACATTGTATTTGATATTACAAGTAATCTAGAGATGATTTAAAGTACAATATGCAGGAGGATGTGCATAGGTTATATGCAAATACCAGGCAGTGTTATATAAGGGATTTGAGCATCCCAATTTTGGTATCTGCAGGGGCCCTAAAATCAATCCCCCAAGGATACCAAGGGAAAAGGGATGACGGTACTACTTGCCCCTTTCATTGCCTCCTCGTCCCTAGATCTGTGTTATACTTTTATTCTCAGAGAACCACAGAGGAAGGTAGAACCCAGCAGCAGCATCTCCCATAAATATGTACCTATGAGAACAACAAATCCTTTTCTGGCTCTCAAACTATTTTAGGTGACCAAGTAAGCATGACAGTTCTAGCATTTTCTCATGATATTTATTAAACTCTTCCTCTATTTTGTTAATTCTGTAAATTATGAAGGGTATAAAGATAAATTTTTTGGTCTTTAAAAATTTGTAGTTTTGGTGGAAGAAACTGAATAACTTCCACTTGTATCACTTTACTATTAAAAATTATTTTTGTATTATCAAACATGATCTTCAAGACATCTCTGTGAGGCAAGCATCGAATTTAAGTAATTACTAGGATTTGTACATTTTGATTTAGTTTCACCAAATAGGGTCTGAGACAAGGATATGAGTGCAAATAATTTATCTGGAAAGTCATCCAGAAAGTACTGTGAGGGAGTGAAAATGTGAGCCAGTAACAGGAGAAAAGCCAATAACCTAAAAGTACATAAATGAACAGGCTCCCACTAAAATCCATAATCTATGTAATAATTGGTCACGAAAAGATAACATTTTGTCAGCAAGGAGACATTTGTGTCCTGTATTACATGTATATATTATTTTACCATGACCAAGATCTTTAATATTTCATAAATGCCCCAATAATATTACTTTTGAAAATGAACTATTCTTTTCCCCTGCCAGTTTTTGCATCAAAGCTGACCAAGCTGCTCCTACTCTGGAATTTTAAACAAAATCTAATTAAATCAACAAAGTTCGCTGGATGGGGTTAGGCTGTTTCCTGAATGCACATGACTCTGCCGCTCTGCCTGTAAAGAGCTCCCAGCCTTGTTTTCAGCTGACTTTTTCTTAGGACTGGCCCTTGATCTCTCTTAACGATCCCCAGCTGTATCAGTTCCCGGCCTGCTTTAACCCCAGCTGGCCTGGCCTCACATCTCTGCAGTGTCTGGAGGACAAATGAAGCCAAGCTGACCAGCACCTCCTTAATGTAGCCCTAGATAATAGGTGGTAATAGACATTTTAATCATTTCTTTTGTCCCTCTATATGTGCTATGAAAATTAATTACCTGTGCATTAAAAAAAATCAGGAATAAAAGATGTGGTGTGTTTGTCAATCTTGTTGCTACTATATCACTATTCCCAACCCCTCTCACCCACTTCGTTATTTTAAAGATGTTTACAAACCTGCCAGCATAGCGCAGAGACTATGGCTGAAAGGTTGTGGAAATCTGTTGAGAATTGGCCACAGATGTGGCCTACTTATTTCTAAAACTGACCCCTTCCCGGAGATACCTATTCATGAAAATCACAGACCATATTATTAGTAGGCCATATTAGTTTATTTTAAATTAAGAATAAGAAAGTATCAAAAATCAAGTGTTAGGCATGAAGACTGGCAGAGGGTAAGCTTGTCATACTCAGCTGTTAACTTCATTATCAGAAAGGAATCAGGACCCTCTGTCCTATATGCAGATATTAACAGACGTAAACTTAGCTGAAGGCTGGGAGGTTATATGCAGTCCAGAAACTATTAATAAATAAATAGCCAAAACTCACATAGACACACCTTGAATGTTATACATCCCAGCTAATGTCAATCAACTGCCTAACTTTGCTCAATTAGTTTATATTGCACTGACACACATTCTCCAGTGTAGGTTCTCATTAGGAATTGTCATTGTTGTTTTTAAGCTCCAATTATTTTTCTTAAAACAGCAACAGCAAAAAGGAAACAGACATGCTTGGTCACTATCCCAGCTCACTAGACAGTTTTGATCTGCCAACAGCTTCATGAGTACCGTAATCAACCACGAAGTCAGTCTTTACGATTAGCTTTAGCCACAATACTAGAACATATTGATGGAAAAAGGAGAAACCACAGACTTGAAAAGAAATGTTTTAAAGTGGCATCCATTAATTTTCCTAAGAATTTTTGTCAGCATGGGCAATGGTAATATAATAAACAAAATTTTATTTTAAAAAATGTACCTGACAGATACATTTTACTTTTCTCTAGACAACTGAGGACAGATCTTCTGCAAAGTTGAAGATACATATGTGTTTGCTAAATTCAAATTTGACTTATATTTATGCTTTTATTCTACAGGGAGCCATACCCAGTGAGTGTGTGTCCGTGTGTGTATACACACATTTACACATGGATATGTACCTCTGTTATTGTATGATTATTATACTGGTTAAGCCTGAGTTCCAAGGTGTTACCTGTCTATAGTCACTTTGAAAAAATTTTAGAGAAAATCACACTTTGAACAATGTTTCCAGCTAGATACATACTTATTTTATAATGCTATGTGAATTTATTTTTGGTCCTTTGAGTTACGTGAAAGAAATATGGACCTATTAAATAATGTTATTTGAGTTTAATCATTCCACTGCCTTTTCTATGGAAACCAGCTTTTATTTCATGTACTTATGCTCTGAAGTTGATTCTGCACTTTGATATTTATGCCACAAAACTCCTCTGAGAAATGAACCAAAATCACCAAGAATAGAATTCAGCTTGAAGTTTCCACATAGCTGGCTGGCAGAAAATTTGCCTATTATCTTATGCTTGTGGTGTCACAGTCGGCTTCTTGGTAAAAGATTTTCCTGTGAACACTAATTTCTACCACTGAGGAAGAACAGTTGGCTTTTTTGTTTGTATTTGTGTGTGTGTGTGTGTGTGTGTGGTTAATAATATAAGTTTTTACTCCTAGCCCCTGAGATTTTATATTTCTGTCTACTTAAGTCAGGTAGTACTATGTAAAGCACTTATAGACTCTGAATTTCAAAGGACCATGTAAATGCAAGAGTTATTTACTCACCATAAGATGACAAAGGCCAACATCTGAACTTGCCTTGCTGAAAGGATTTTTTTTTTTTTTTTTTTGCGGTATGCAGGCCTCTCACTGTTGTGGCCTCTCCCATTCCGGAGCAACAGGCTCCAGACACGCAGGCTCAGCAGCCATGGCTCATGGGCGCAGCCGCTCCGCGGCATGTGGGACCTTCCCGGACCAGGGCACGAACCCGTGTCCCCGGCATCGGCAGGCGGACTCTCAACCACTGCACCACCAGGGAAGCCCGCTGAAAGGATTTTGCAGCAAATGGTTCAGAGTGCTCTTTATTTAGGTCTGCTGGGGATAGTGTGTCCAAAGTAAATACCCAAAAGACCTTCCTTCTACTAAGTTCACTCCCTGAATTATCCTTTCTCTGTGAAGGATTAATTTTCTAAACGCCTATGAATTTCAAACTAGAAATTGCATGGCACAAATTAATAAAGAGTTTAGCTGTAGGGCAATCAGTGGCACTTTTTCTAATCAAGCTCAATATGCCCAATGTACTCTGTTAAGATTGTAACAGTTCACCAAATGTATTTGAAGTCACATGGGCATGTCATCACACAAATAGCCTTATTAGAAAAACAATTCCCAAATTAATAAAATCTGAGAGTATCATGGCCAGAATGTAAGTATATGATGAATGAGAACCAGCAGTGTCTTTGAGGAAAGTATAAGGTACACTTATCACTTCCATCTGCTGAATGCACTGGGTCAAGGGTGTTCTGAGAATACTGACTTCACTTTTGCTTTGAGTACAAAACTTACCTAAAATAACATCCTTAGCAATTTAGGCAGACTAGGATTAACATGTTTGAGCCTCTCTTCTTCTTTCTTCTGCCTCTTCTTTCCTCCTCTTCCATTTTCTTTCTCTTATATAACCTTAGATGCAAGGGAACAAGTGAAACTTTCAAATCACAATACCTTGTTATCGTCCATCTCTGCAACAGTGATCAACAGTGATTTGTTTTTCTTTTTTTTCTCTATTGTCACCATCTTTCTTCCCCTTTTCCTCTTCCCAATAGGTACCCACTCTAATATGAAAGTAAATTTGGAAAATATGTAAGAATCCTTAAAAAGATTGTTTTGTGTATATTGGGATTTTTACTTTTACATAATAACTATTATAATATACTTCCTGTTTTTACTTTTGTTTTTGGTTGTTTTACTTTTTTCACTCAGCAGTAAGTTTTAAGATTTCCTCTTCCTCTGTGTATTTCTAGCTTATTGCTTCCTACTGCTGCAAACTATTTCACCATACACATCTACACATTTACTTACCCATCACCTTATTGATGTACCCTTAGATTGCTTCCAACTCACACACACACACACACACACACACACACACACACACACACACACACACACACACACACACACCATTGAAATAAGCACCCTTGTACATATCCCCTTATGAACCTAAGCAAGTGTTTCTCTGAATGGCATACATACTCAGGGATGGAACTGCAGAGTCATGCTAGAGACTTTGCACATTAAATTTCACTCAGTACTGTCAAATGTTACTACAGCCAGAGTCTGCTATTTTAATGTGCATTTCTCTCTTTACTAGTAGCAATGCTCTACTTGACCATTTTTCTAGTTTGTTTCCTATCTTTTTCTTCTTTTACAAGAGATCTTTAACTGGCGTGAACTACAACCATGTTTTGTATTTTTGGAGTGTATACAAAAAATCCATCTGCACTTCAATAGCACAAGGATATTATCCTATTTGATCATATATAACATAAATTTTGACATTTATATAGAAGTTTCAAGACTGACATGGCTGGCTGATAATGTTTTAATACTCTTACTTTTAGACCTTGGAAATTTTATTTGTAAATATTCTCTGCCTTATTTATATTTTAGTATTTGGGTCAGCAGCTATTCTATGTCTTTACATTTGGAGGTCTCCATTCTAGCACTAACTGGTGACTGCTTTTAAAAATTTTACTAACACTTGAAGAACATAAATACTTATAGGCAAAGGATCAATTTGTTAGGAAATGAAATCCAATGGACTGGATATTAGTTCTAAACTCTGTATCTTCCTTCATCTTGTTGGTTACTTTCCTGTTTGCATTTATATATATATAGATAGATAGATATGTGTGTGTATATATATATATATATTCCTAAGCCATATATATATATAACCAGACATTATGTCTTAAAGACTAGGAGGGACTAGATGGTGATAACAAGTACAGGTTTATAAAATGATATTATAAATAACCAGGAAGAAAAATTGCTTTTTTGACTCATAATTTTTTTCATAATGTATAAGAATTTCCAGGTATGTGGAGTTCATGATTCTTGATTTGAGAAATTTTGTGTTCTTAATGATCTTAATTAAAACTCAAAATCCATACATAAAGACTGAAAGAATAGGATTTGTGACAGTGACTCTGAGTGTTAGATTCACTTTTCTATCACCATGGGTGTAGCAGGGTGGCAGAACGTGATTAGTAAGGGGTTCTCTCCCATAAACTTGAAGCATCCTATCATTACCCTGCTGTGAGATATGGAAGAGAGTGTGCAGGGCATGTGAACATAGAACACAGAACAGCAGGAATTGTGGGTGAAGAAGATGCTGACTCAGTCTTGAGCAAACATGCACTTTGAGTGCACATGGATTTGCTTTGATCCTTCCAAACACCATCACATGACCTCTCTAGCGACAAGTAACATATATGTGCAAGAAAGTTACCTGTAATAAGGGGTGGGATCCATAATCTTTGTGTACAGCAAAGCAAATGGATCCACAGAGTAGTAGATTCATGACCTTGGATTCATTAGCTGAGTGTTCTCACCAACTGCACAAGCAGCCATGGATACATACAGGAAATACTTTCTGCTGAACTTCAATGCCACTTTGCAGTCAGAACTCAACTGTAGAAATTAGCCAGACAATCTGTACACCAGAGAGCATGAAAGAGGGATAGCAATACAAGAAATTAAGGTCTGATTTTTCTCAAAGATTTCAGTTCATGAATTTAACACTGACTAGTAGCAGATACAGCTCATAGAATATAACATGATTTGTGGTTTGTGAGTTATTAATTTATTTAAATTGATCATGTAATTCCAGATTCAGTGTTATTCATGAATCATGGATGAAAAGTCATCAAGAAAGAATTTCTTATTAAGAACAATAAGAAAATTGTTCATGGGTAGTTTTGTTTACAACACAGTAAATTAGAGTGCATTAGAAACTACAAAGAAATAATCAATGTAAAAATATTATGATTTATCAATTTTATGATATTTTACACACAATATAAATATTAGATTACATAAAATAATATAATGCAAATATATTACTGAAATGTAAAATACTATCACTATAATATCATCTCTTCTTATAAATGAAATTGAACTAAATTACATTATATAAAGTAAATCACAATAAAATACATATCTGTGAAACCAATTGTTGAGCAATGTCAGAATATCTTCTACAAAAGAATAATATAATATACTATGCACCCTCAGTAAACTACATTTTATTATAGTGACTTAGAAGACAGTGTTATTTGAAGATCAGGATATATTAAGAATATGCTTTTCAAATTTTCAGGGGTAAAATTGACATTAAGTAGTATTGAAAACGGTCAGGCTTTTGGGAAATCTTTTATTATATTATACAGCCTTTATCAACTGGAATGTATAGAAAATGAGGAATTCTGATTTAAACCAGAATGAAATCTGATTGAACCATATTAAATAACCATTTATGTAAGACAAAAATAATCAAATTATGGTTCAATATAACAGTTTTTTCTATGATCTTTGTTGGCTGTTGGTGACTTTCTTATTACATAAGCATAACTTCTTAATTAAAAAAAACTTTTTCCTTTTCATATGTCTCTCTCTTTAAAAATTAAACATAAAAGAGCAGGAAATGCAGAGAGGCAAGATAGGGGTAGGGGATAGGGGATTAAGAGGTACAAACTACTATGTATAAAATAAATAAGCTATAAGGATATATTGTACAACACAGTGAATATAGCCAACATTTTATAATAACTAGAAATGGAATGTAACCTTTAGAAATTGTGAATTACTATGTTGCACACCTGAAGCTTATATAATATTGTATATCAACTGTACATCAATTTAAAAAAAGACCTTTAAAAGATCCTAAGTGCCCAATGTGATGGTATTTGGAGGTAGGACTTTTGGAGAAAAAAAATGTGTGTGTGTATGTATGTATATATGAGCAGATCCCAGTTAAGGAAGAGTATGTGGATAAATTGACTCTAACTATAGCTGAGTGTTTAACGTATTTAAATCCAGATGGCAACTAAAGAAAACATTTTAGACATTTTCAATATTGTAAAGCAAATATGAAGAGCTGTGCACTGGTATTTGATTTGAATTTTTATTTAATTATTTAAGGGTTGAATTTGCAGATCTTCCAAGTTTTTCTAGAATATTAGGAATTCTAATTCTTGGTATTAAATTTTAAAAGTAGCTATACGTATAACACATTTATGATGATAGCTGTATAGAAAATATTTTATTATTTTATTGTGTGCACATAACTGATTAGACGTAAGTTTATAGAGAGAGTATATATGATAAGGTTGCTAGTCAAGCAATGTAAACACAAGAAGGTGGAGGAAATAAGAGCAACTGATTTTCAAAAAGTGATATCTTGCATTATATTTAGTACTGTTCTCTTTCAAATGCTTTTTTTGTTTGTTTGTTGCTTTTGAAGCTTGGGGGTTTGAGGCAAGAAATCATGAAATAGAGGTGTGAAAATTCAGATAGCAGTTAATTAGTTTAGTTAGACTGTTAACACAAACATAATGGATTTTAAGCTTTTCCCTTTTTTGTCCTCTGACTTCAGGCAATTATACACCAGCACTTTTTGAATAAGTTACTGTATATGATTTGAGAAAATAGACTGCTTGCACACTTAAGCCCAATCTAATTAATTCAATTTATTGAAATTATTTATTCATCTTAAATCCAACTGAGTCTACTATGGCCATCATTGAGCTCATTCATATACTGTCATCTTTGATGTTGAAGTAAGTCACCTATTTTCTTTCCATTGGCTCTAGAGGAAAAATTGTATATTGAGCACTATATAATTTAAAAACACTAACTTTACAAAAGAGAGATTATGTTTATTGATTCTTATCTGCATGGATCTGAAAAGTAAGCCACATTTGAGTCTTGAATTTCATATGAGTATTTTAAATTTCTTTTCGAAATTTTATTTTTTACCCTTTGTTTTCCTCTACTCAACACATTGGGAAAATCCAAAAATGGGAACTGAGTAAAATAATCTAAATTTTTCAAAAAATAAGACAATAGGGTAAAGACGGGGACTTTGAGAGGTAGTTTCTATTTCCTCATGTTATGGGAATATGTATGTAAGCTTTCCTGATTCAGCATAAGGGACTCTTACTCCCAAGAATGATAGCTCTATCTTAACTTTCCTTTGTGTTTCTGTATTATAAGACACTGCTCCACTCAAATCTTTTTGCATCCAGAGTGCTATTATTATATCTATTCCATACAGTTGGGTATGAAAGAGTTGCTCCAAGATCCCTGAACTTTGGGGAGTCTAAGATTTATGCAACAATCAGGTTTGACATCACTCATTTACTCAAATTTTTTACTAATTATCTAAACTTTCTAGAATTTGGTTTTGGAGAATAGAAATCGTCTAAAATATTTCACATACTATATAAATGAAAAAAAAAGAAATGTATAATCTAACTGGAAAAAATGGGCATGACATTTAAGTTGACACAAATATGATAATCTTGCCATCCTGCAAGTATCACATAGCTCTGAAAAAAGCAGACCATCCTCTAGGTTTTTGCAGTGATTGCATCAATAAACTAGAAACTAAAAATCTGCAACCAGCCGAAAGATGAAAAACATGGCCATCCACAACCGAAGACATCAACTATTTTATGAGGGGGTAATTTTTTCTTGCCTGAATCCTCAAGAAATCTTGAATATTTCCAAAATATACAATAAATACAACCTACTATGGTTAGCCCCAATTCCTTAAAATAATATAATTTACCATAATCATCAACTTTGATACAAGCAAAATATTACTCTCTTATGTATTCTCAATATGCCACAGAAAGTATTTTATAACATGGTTAGAGTCCCTAAATGAATTATCTCTCACTTTGAAAAGAAATGAGAACCTGGATGAGGAAGGTGGCAGAAGGACTGGAAAGGGGGAAAATGTTTGTAAGAAACAAAAAAGAAACAGCTATGTGACTTTTTGTAGCAGATGACAAAGAATGGCATATTAGAGATGACTCCAAATTTTATCCTACTCAGGTATGCTTATAATTCTCTATTCTCTGTTCCTTCCCTATTCAGTACCAAGCAGCTAAATATAGATCAAACTTAAACTTTTGTTTGATAACATGCAATTGCATTTCCACTTTTTATATAAGAAAGTCTACAAATTTTACTGAATGTGTATTGAATTTGGACTGATGTTGTTAACACCAGGTAAAGATGTCAGCAGGCAGGATGGAAGCTCAGGAGAGAATGTGTGGTCAACTACCAGGTAGAGTTATGAGGGAACAGATGTAACAGTACCTTCAATAGGTGAATGTATTGGCACAATGCCAAAGTTCACCATCATTTTGGGGGTTATTAATTATTTAAGGCTTCTCCTTGAATTAATTTAATGCCAATAACTAACGTATTATTAAAATCTTAAGGTTTTTGTTTTTAGAAAAAATAAAATATCCCTAAATACTTGACTTCTATGTATAGCTTTGTCCATACTCCTGTTCTCAAAAGTCAGGAAAGACACAATTTGGGAGAGTGTTGATAGTGACAAATTCAGTTATCTCAAAGATATATACAGGCTGCCCAGGTCTTGCAATCTATTACCACATAGCATAATGCTGTCTGTACTGACTGGGCCAGAAATACTTCATTTCACTGGATAACAATCTTATAAGACAACCTTGTCATTTTAATTTGTCACTCTTTGTCTCCTATATCTCATTGAAGTCTCATCTGTTCGGCCATGTGCCATAGGCTACATCGACCAGAAAAAAATCCTATCACACTGAATAGAAAAAGGAAAGTCACTAAGAGAAAGTTTGCGTCTAAAGACACTACTGTAGATTCTATTCCCCGAGGCATAGCAGGTGGTATAAATACAATCTAAACTGAGACAGAAAAATGAATTGTTGCTTCTATTTCCTGTCTCCAGTGTCTCTGGGAATGTTATACCTGCTTCTTCTACTCAGCTATTGATTTGGTATCCTTTATCATCCATAGAGCAAAGAGGAAGGGGGAAAAGGAAATAGAGAGTACAGGAGGGCTAATGTCTGATGCACAGTCTGTGCTTGAAAAATATAGCAATTTTCAATTAATGACTGAAAGCCTATCTCCTTCAGAAATCCTTCCTGCTGATTTAAAAAAGAGGTACCATTTTTTATCAGGGGCCCACCCTGTATTGGGAAGTGGTATACAAATATGTGACACTTTTACTTTTGTGCTTTAGCCCCTCTCTCTTAATCTTAGCATTTGTAACATTGAATGAACACAATACAAATGCCTTAGTGTATTCTATTGACATATTTTGCCATTTTCCTTTATTTAAAAAAGTAAGAACTTTTTCTGATTAATAATGCCTTTCTTTCTCTCTTTGTTATTGTTTTGAAACAGTAATCACAGATGCCGGCTGAGACTCCTGTAACTCCGTTAAAGTATGAATTGGTTTCAAAACTGGAGAAGTGGAGATAGAACCGTATATATATTGAACATATGTTCCTTTCATTACAATTCTTCACTTCTGTTAGGCTTTATTTGAAGACACTTTGCCTTCACAAAACAGGGATTTAATTAGTGGAAGCATTTTCCACTTTTTTCTGCAGTGGAGAAGACCACAAAATGAGTACTTACTCCACTGTCCTACCAGGTTTTCTTTTACTCCTCTTCCTTTGTGTGAGTCACTGCTTGATCAGTGAACTCCCACATATTCAGCAGACACAAGATTTTCAACACTAGTGGACACACCTGGGTATTTGCTGGGGCTGTTAAATCTAGTTGGCCTTCTTCTCCAATACTTAAAAAAAAGTCTTCAAAATTAAAAACAACCAAAAAAAGAAAGCCTAACTTTTAAACTTCCTATATAAAATACTTTGTGACAACGCTTACTTTTCTTTATACCCCTTTAAAACAAAGCCTGAAAAAATCCTCATATGGAGCTATAAAAGTGAATGAAGATTAATGTAAAATTAAATGATTCAATGTTGTATGAATGCCCATTACCATTTTCATAAAATATTAATGACAAGTAAGCATATTTTTAAGAACTGTGGCATAATATTAGAATCATATGTATTTAGTTGCTCATATGCCTTTCCTGTATGTTACTTGTTCTAAACTATTTGCTTTAAGGTCAAAGACCACATATGTTTAACCAGTTCTGCATGCCATTAGGTACAGGTAAGATACATAAAAAGGACTTTTTCTGTGATGATCTAATACTAAGAGTAAAAGTGAGGGCACTGTCAGAGAGAAAAGAAACAAACTAGAGCTGGATATTAAAGACCAGAAGACAGGATTTAATTCCAGCCACACTTAAGATATGCAATGTATCTTTGATTTCAGGGCTTTCTCTAGCTTTTCCTGTGCTATAGCTCTGCATCTGACACTACTCCAACATTGTTGAGACTTCCTTGAATTTTCATTTTTAGAATATTGCATGAGAAAGTATCATTACAGCAATTTTTTACCCTATAAGGATGCAAAATACAAAATGAATAAATTGAGTATTTAATATACATGTGCACAGGTGGGCAAAAAACAAATGTTTTCTGATAAAGAAAACTATACACTTGTGTGTTCCCTTGCTCAAAGAACTACTGAAGCAACAACAAACACCAGAGTGTGAACTATGTTTCTAAAAATGATGGACTCAATGGGTTGTATAAGAACATAAAGTTTAAGTTTCCTTAAAATAAGTTTTATCGAATGTATTATGCACTTCTCAGGTGAATCTGTTCACTTGAAAACAATGACACAAACAATTTACATCACAAAATATGGGAAACAAAACAAAATGAATGAGTAGTCATCAAAATTCTGGATCATACAAGTGTTGACTGAAGGACTTAGGCTTCTTCAATAGTCTATTTTACATTTGCTCAAATAAAATACTTGCTACATGTAATAACATCAATGTTTATTTTTGAACAGGTTTATTGAGATAAATAATTTAATTGACATATTATAATAGTCACCCATTGTAAATTACAATTCAATGATGTTGGTAGATTATTTATAAGGATGTGAAAACATCACCACCGTCCAGTTTTAGAGCATTTTCATCAACCTCAAAAGTTTCCTATGCCCTTTAACAGTTAACCCATGTTCCTACTCCCAAGTCCTAGGCAATCACGGATGTGCTTTCTATTTCTATAATATGCCTTTTCTAGACATTTCAAATAACTGGAACCATAATATGCAGTATTTTTCCTCCTTTTACTGAGCATAATGTTTTTTTACATCCATGTATCAGTAGCTCAGTATTGCATTGTATGGATATACCAATTTATCAGCTAATGAACTTCTGGATTTTTTTCTACACTTTTGTTTATTTTGAATAATGCTGCTGTGAGCATTTGTGGACATGTCTTTGTGTGAGAATATATTTTGATTTCTCTTAGATTCCTAGAAAAGGAATTTTTGGTTTATATGATAAATTGATGTTTAATTTTCTAAGAAACTACCACAATGTCTTCCAAAATGCTGGTAACATTTTACATTCCCACCAGCAATGCTTGAGAATTCCACTTTCTTCACATCTTCACCACCACTTGGTATTATTGTCTGTTTCTCTGCTTACAGCAAGTTGAATGGATTTGTAGTGGTCTCCCATGATTTTACTTCACATTTCCATAATGACTAATAGCTTTGAGCATCTTTTGATCTATTATAAGTCATTCACATATTTTCTTTGGTGTATTTTCTACTGATTTCTTTTCTTTATTAAATTGAATTGTATGTTTTCTTTTGAGTTGTTAATGCTCCTTTATATTCTAGATACGAGTATTTTATCAGATATATATAACTTGCCAAATTTTCTTCCAGTCTGTAGCTTGTCTTTTCATTTTTTAAATCATGTCTTTTGAAGCATGAAGTTTTAATTTTGGTGGTATACAATGTATCATTTTTTTTCTTTATTGACCATGCTTTTGGTGTCACATCTAGGAACTCTCTACCCAACCCAAGGTCATGAAGATGGTTCTCCTGTGTTTCTGTTGAAGTTTTACAGTGTTTTCTCTTACATTTAGGTCTAGGGTCCATTTTGAGTTAATTTTTGAATATGGTATAAGATAAAGTGTAAGTCTTGTGGGGTTCTTTTGCATGTACACATCCAACTGTCCTCACAACATTTTTTGAAAAAGCTAACGTTTCCCCATTGACTTGTCCTTATGGAAATTCAATTGAACTTAGCTGTGAGAAGTTACTTGTGAACTCTCAACTCTGTTCCACCGATCTGTTTCTCTATCCTTATGCTAGTGCCACAATGTCCTGATTACTGTGGACTTAATAAGTTTTAAAACCACATATTGTATGTCTTTCAATAATGTTTCTCTTTTAAAAATTTTTTGACTCTTCCAGGTACTTTGATTTTCCATACAAATTTTAGGATCAGCTTAACAATTTCTACCAAAAGAACTTGCTAGCATGTAATAGAGATTGCAATAAATTTGGATATCAGTTTGGGGAGAAATGTCATCTTGACAATATTGGGACTTTAATCCATGAAGGTGGACGGTCTCTCTTTATGGAGCTCCTTTAATTTCTCTCAGCAATGGTTTACATGAGTCTTGAACATTTTTATTAAATTGTTCCTATGTATTTTGTTCTTTTTGATGCTAATGTGAATAAAAATATTTTCTTAATTCTATTTTCATATTTTTCATTGCTAGTACATATAAATATAATAGATTTGTGTGGGATTTTATATTTACCAGATAATTTCATCTGCAAATACGATTTTAATGTTTCCTTTAAAATATTTGGACACCTTTAATTTTTTAAAATGTTTCTTGCTTTATTGTACGAGCTAGAGCCTTTAGTATAATGTTGAATAGAAGTGGTGAAAAAGTGAACGTTTGCCTTGTTTACAACTGTAGGAAAAAGCATTTTGTCTTTCATCATCCAAAATGATGTTAAATGTGGAGTTTTTTAGATGCCCTTTATGAGTATTATGAAATTCCTTTCTATTACTAGTTTGTTGAGAGGTTTTATTGTGAATAGGTGAGGGATTTTATTAAGGCTTTTTTTCTCTATTCATTGATACGATCATGTGATTATACTTTTTTAGCCTGCTAATGTGGTGGAATTCATTGATAGTTTGAATATTAAACCAGCTTTGCATCACTGGAATAAACTCCACTTGATTGTGGTATAATATTAAACTTTTTATATTGAGGTCATCGTAGATTCACAAGCATTTGTAAAAAAATAATACAAAAAGATGCTCGTACCCTTTGTGCAATTTCCACCAATAATATCTTATAAAACTATATTACAATATCACAACTAGGATATTGACATTGATACAATCCACCTATCTTACTCAGATGTCCCCAGTTTTAGTTACACTCATTTGTGTGTGTTTGTACCTGTGTGTATATATTTTATCATGTTAATTTGTGTGTCAAGCATCACAGTCAAGATACTGAATAGTTTCCTCACAACAAGGATCCCTTGTGTTACCCTTTAATAACTACACCCAATTCCCTCCCACTTCCCATCATGCCCTAACCCCTGGCAACCATGAATCTGTTCTCCATTACTAAAATTTGGTCTTTTCAAAATGTTATATAAATAGAATAATACAGTATGTAACCTTTTTGGATTGGCTTTTTTACTCAGCATAATTTCCCAGAGATTCAACCATGTTATTGCATGTATCTATATTTCATTCTTTTTTTATTGCTGAGTAGTATTCCATGGTCTATACATAATCTTAGTTTGTTTAACTATTCACCCATTGAAGGACTCCTGGGTTTTTTCAGTTGGGGGCTTTTTATGAATAAAATTCCTATGAACTTTCATATATAGGTATTTGTATGAAGATAGGTTTTTATTCCTCTGGGATAAATGCCCAAAAGTGCAATTTTTCAGTCTCATGGTAAATGTGCATACAGTTTTACACGAAGTTGTGAAACTATTAACCAGAATGATTTGCAAATATTTTCATCTGGTCTGCAGTTATCTTCTTATTCTCTTGACTTAGTCTTTCAGAGAGCAATTTTGATGAGGTCTAATTTATCTCTTTTTTTTTTTATGGATAGTGCTTTTGATGTCAAGTCTAAGAACTCTTTGCTCAGCTCTAAATAATGAAATTTTCTTTTTTTCCTAAAAGTTTCATAGGTTTTCATTTTGAATTCTGTGAAATATTTTGGGCTATCTTTTTGTAAAAGTTTAGGTCAATCTTCTTCTTCTTTTTTTTTTTGCCCATGGATGTCCAAGTGCTCCAGGACATTTGTTGAAATAGGTACCATTCTCTGATGAATTAAATTGTTTTTGTACCTTTGTCAAAATCAGTTGGACATATTTGTGGGGACTTTTTCCTGGTTCTCCATTCTGTTTGGTTGTTCTACGTGTCTGCTCAACCACCAATACCATACTGCCATGACTACTGTAGTTATATATCAATATTTATGTAAGCTTAATATCACCTAGTGTGATTCATCCCACTTCATCTTTTTTTTTTAATATTGTTTCAACTATTCCTCGGCCTATGCCTTTTCACATAAATTTTAGCATAAGCTTATCCATGTATACAAAAGCTATTGCTGGGATTTTGATAGGAATCACATGGACCACATAGAGCAGTTTGGGGAGTACTGACATCTTAACTACACTGAGTCATCCAATCCATAAACATGTATGTCTCTCCATTTATTTAGCTCTCTTGATTTCTTTCATGAGCTTTGAATTAGCAGTATATAAATCTTATACATGTGTTAAATTTTATACATATACATTTCATTTTCTTTTGGAGTAACTGTAAATGGTATTGTGTTTTTAATTTCAGTTTCCTCATACTCATTGTTAGTATATAAAAAAAGTATTTGACTTTTGTGTGTTGATCTTGTATCCTGCAAACTTGCTGAACTCACTTATTGTTCACAAGTTTTTGTTTTGTTTTGTTTTACAGATTCCTTGGGATTTTCTATGTAAACTATCATGTCATCTGCAAATAAGGCCAGTTTTATTTCTTCCTTTCCAATATGTATGCCTTTTATTTCTTTGCCTTGTCTTATTGCAGTAGCTAAAACTTCCAGTACTGTGTGGAATAAGAGTGGTAAAAGTAGATATACTTGCTTTGTTCATGTTAAGGGTTAAGTATTTAGTTTTTCATCATAATTTAATGTGCTTGCTATATTGTTTTGTAGATGTTCTTTATTAGGTTGAAGAAGTTATCTCTATTACTCTTTTGCTGAGAGGTTTTATCATAAATAACTGATGAACTTCGGTCCAATGCTTTTTCTGCATTAATTGATGTAGTAATATGATTTTTCTTCTTTAGTCTATCGATATGGTGGATTACATTGATTGATTTTTGAGTGTTGAATCAGTGTTGCATACCTTGGATAAATCCCAATTAATTTTGGTCTATTTTATACATTTATTCATTTTATCATTGCTGGATTAATTGGTTAATATTTAATGAGGATTTTAAGTCAAAGTTCATAAAAGATATTGGTCTCTAGTTTTCTTTTTTTGTATTATCTTTGTCTGGTTTTGCTATCAGGGTAATCCTAGCTTCATAAAATGAACTGATAAATATTCCTTCATCTTCTATTTTCTGGCATATATTGTGTGAAATTGGTGACAAATCCTTTTTAAACATTTAGTAGAATTCTCCAGTGAAACCAGTAAAATGAGAGAATTCTTTTTCAGGAGGTTTAATTGTGAATTCAACTTCCTTAATAGTTATAGAACTACTCAAACGATCTGTTTTATATTGAGTGAGTTGTGGCAGTTTACGTTTTCTAAGGAATTAGTCCATTTCATCTAAATGAATCAAATTTATGTTTGTAGAGCTATCCGTAGTACTTCCTTATTATCCTTTTGATGTCTGAAAAGTCTGTAGTAACATGCCCTATTTCATTCCTAATATTAATAATTTGGGTCCTCTCTTTCTATTTCTTTGTCAGTCCTGCTAGAGGTTGGTCAAACATATTGATTTTTTCAAAGAAGAGCTATTTGTTTTATTGATTTTCCTTATTTTTTCCATTTCATTAACTTCTGCTCTTTATTATTTCCTTTCTTTTTGCTTGCTTTGCATCTATTTTCTCCTAGGTTTCTCATTTTTTAATGGAACAGCTTAGATTATAGATTTTTTTTCCTAGTTTCTCTATGGGAGAGCTTAGATCAGAAATTTCTTCTTTTCTAATGTAAGAAATTTGTGTTATAAATTCCCCTCTCAGCACTGCTTTAGTTGCTGCCCCCAAATTTTGATGTTCTGTGTTTTCATTTTCATTCAATTTAATGGACTATTTTACATTTACACTGAGAATTCTTGTTTGACCTATGAATTTTTTAGAAGTGTGAGTTGCACTTTCTAAGTGTTTGGCAATATTCCTGTTATCCTTCTGTTACTGATATCTAACATTGTGGTCAAAAAACTCTGTATAATTTCAATTCTTTTAAATTGTTGGGACAGATTTATTTATTTATTGCCCAGGATATGGTCTATCTTGATATATGTTCTGAGGACACTTGAAAAGCAGGTGTATTCTCAGTTGTTGGGTGTAGCATTCTATACATATCAACTAGATCTTACTGATGTTATTGAATTCTTTTATATCATATTTATCGTTAGTGTTTCTATTATTTGTTGAGAGAGAGTGTTGAAATCTCCAAGTATAATTGTGAATTTGGATATTTCTCCCTTTAATTTTATTACTTTTTCTTCACACATATTGCAGTTTTTGTATTTGGTGCACTCACATTTAGGAATAATATTTTTTCTTGATGGAATTACCTCTGTCTTTATCTCTTCCAGGTAATTTGCTTTGTTCTGAAATCTACTTTATTTGATATTACCTACTCCTGCTTTCCTTTGTAATGTTTGCATGGTTTATCTGTTTCCATCCTTTTACTTTTATCCCACCTATATGAATATAGTTAAAATGAGATTATTGTGGATAGCATATAATTTGGTTGGTTGTTTTGTCCACTCTACCAATCTATCTTTTAATTGATGCATTTGACCATTTTTATTTAATGTAATTACATTAGATAGTATTATAAATTTTCCTTAAATCATCTAACATAATTTAGAAATTCAAGCAGAGTAGCAAAATCTGTTACATATTTCGTTTCATCTGTTATTTTTTCTTCTTTCCTGATGTCCCAAGGTTCCTTCTTTTATCATTTCCTTTCTGCTTAGAGAACTTCTTTTAGCCATTCATATAGGATAGGTTTTCTCAGAATCTGAGAATTTTTTTATCTACTCTTTATTTGTGAAGGATATTTTAACTGGATATAAAATTCTGAGTTGACAGTTCTTTCCTTTCAGCTCTTGAAAAATATTGTGCCACTTCCTCTGACCTCCATGGTTTCTTGTGAGAAATTCATCATCATTTGGTTTGTTTCTTCCCTCTAGGAATTGCATGACTTCTCTCTGGCTGCTTTCAAGATTTTTTTCTTTTAGTTTTCAGAAATTTGACAAAGATGTGTCTTGGTGTGGATTTACTTGAGTTTATCTTGTTTGCAGTTTGCTCAGTTCTTTAATCTGAAAGTTTATGTCTCTTACAAAATTTGGGACTTTTTCAGCTATTATTTTTTGAATGCTCTTTTAGACACATTTATTTTTCTCCCCTCTCTGGGACTACAATGACACAAATATTAGATCTTTTGTTATAGTACACTTTCTTAAGGTTCTGCTCATTTTTTCAGTCTATTTTCTCTGTTGTTCAGATTGGATAGTTTCTATTTTGCTGTCCTCAGGCTAATTCTTTCTTCTGTTCTCTCCCTCCTACTATTAAGCTCATTCACTGAGTTTTTATTTCAGTTATTGTGATTTTTTACACAATGTTCTAAAATGTCCTAAATGTACTAAAATTTCCATTTGGTTCTTTTTCCTTTTATTTCTTTTCTGAGTCTTTCTATGTCTTTGATGTGACTTTCCATTTTTTAATTTGTTTCAAGCAAATTCATAATTGCTAGTTGAAGTATTTTTGGTTAACTGCCTTAAAATTATTGTCAGATAACACTAACATCTGTGTCACCTTGATGTTAGCATCCATTAAGATCATCTTTTCTTATTCATGTTGACATCTGCATGGTTATTTGTATAAGTAACTTACAGTTGAAATCTAGACATTTTGTGAATTATTATATAAGACTTTTGATATTATTTTAATCTGTGTTTTAGCAGGCCTCCTACAATGATGTGACAATGGAAGAGGCAGCACCACCTTCTTACTTCAGGTCAAAGTACTTGTTCTCCACACTGCCTCCAATGACCCCTGGAAGGGAGGGCTCTTTATTACTCCTGGGCACAAGTATGAATTCAGGCTCTCACTAGATCTACATTGATACATACTGGGAGGGAGAAGGGCACCATATAGCTACCTATGTCCTCCACTTACACTGAGGCTGGGGGCTTCCTTATCACCCCATGGAGATGAAAGTCCCAGCTCCCTAATAAGGTTTCTCTGATACCACCCCAGTGCAATGGGAAATGAGGTGGAGGGAATGAATGTTGGGGCACCTCATTACAGCTTGGCAAGGGTGAAAGTCTAGGTTCTCCACTTGACCTTTACTGGCTATGATGGGGATAGTGTTTGGCTGTAGTAGTGTGGTTATTGTATAAAAGTATTTTGTCCTACCAGACTTCCCCCTTCTTGGTTCTTTGGCTAGAAAGAGAAGTCTTTTATTGAGACTAAGGTCATTCCATGTTGCCACCTTCTCTGGCACTCAGCCTGGGAGATATGAAGCAACCACAAGGGACACTACTATGTCAGTCCTTAAGGCATAAAATCTCTAGGCAGTTGCCTTATTGTCTAAATTTTTCCAAATTCTTCTTATGTTTATTTTATATGTAATTCCTAGATTTTCAGCATCATGTAGAAGGAGGAATACAGAAGAGTATGTCTACTCCACACTAACCTTGCTTTTATTTTTGAATAATATTTTTGCTGGATATTGAATTTTTGGTTGACAGATTTATGTTTGTTTTTGTTTTCTTGTTTTTTCTTCCAGCACATTGTATTTGTTATTCCATACTTCTGGCCTCCATTATTTCTGATGAGATGTTAGCTGTTAACTGTCATTATTCTCCCACATAAGTGATGTGTTGTTTTCTCTTGCTACATTTGAGGTTTCTTTTTGCCTTTATCTTTCAAAAATTTATGATGTGTATATACATCACATCTTCTAATATATATACATCTTACCTCTTTTACTTATCCTTCTTGGGTTTGTCAATCTTCTTGAGTGGACAGATTATGTTTTTCATCAAATTTGGGGAGTTTGGGTCATTATTTCTTCAATTATTTTTTCCCGCCCCTTCTCTCTCTTCTGTCCTTCTAGGACTCTGATGACTCTGATTATATATACATTGGTATACCTGATGTTGATCCACAGGTCTCTAAGACTGTTCATTTTTCTTTTCAGATTGTATAATTTCTCTTGATTTACCTTCAAGTTCACTTATTCTTTTTTCTGCCATCTTGAATCTGCTGTTGAGCTGTTTACTGAGTTTTTCATTTCAGTTATTATACTCTTCAACTCCAGAATTTCTAAAACATACATACATATACATACACACACATATTAGATATATACATGTATACATACACCTAATATGTCTGTGTGTGTGTGTATACATATCTCCTTATTGAGAATCTCAATTTAATCAATCAATGATTAGCTAGTATGGCTACTGTTCTTTACTGATAGGTCTATGTCATTTCCAAATTTCACGCCTTATTTTTCCAGCTTTACTGAGATATAACTGACATATAACATTGTGTAAGTTTAAGGCATACAATATGTTGATTTGATATACTTACATACTGCAAAATGATTACCACTATAGCATTAGCTAACATCATCACATCACATAGTTACCATTTCTTTTTTTCTGTTGAGAATATTTAAGATCTGCTTCAGGTTTTACTTTCTGTGTGGGCCCTTTCAAGTCTCCTATGTGCGTGTGCACAGCCTCCAGGTTGGCCCAGAGTGTAAGAATATCTTGGAGCTTCTCTAGTCTCCACTGAGCATGTTTACAACCTCAACAGAACTAAACTAGGCTTGCCTGGCAACCATAGACTAACTATGGTGAATCACTAGCCCTCCCCTTTTCACCTGCTTTTGTGAAAGCATGTATACTAACAATGCTGCTGGGGATGGGCACCACCCACCACTTCAAATTTAGTGTACTACAAAGAAGCTGCCAAACCATCTTATACTAGCAGAGGTAGTTGGTGGGGGGGTGGGGGGATGGTGGTGGTATGTATGGATAAGAAAGTAGCCTCAGCCAGAATGCCATAGATTCAAAATAATATTGCCCAAAATTCAGCACACTTTTAAGCATAAAATCTCAAATTGTTTTATGGCAACTGTCAATTTTCTGTGTGCTAAAATAGTTGTTTTTATCTAGTTTTATAGTTATTTTGAAGAAAGAATTTAATAGTCTCCTCACTTGGCCAGAGTCAAAACCATGTTCTATTTTAACCAAACTTAGGTAAAGTTATCTTTATACAAAAAATGATACAGTTTCTAAACATCTCACAAGAATTCTCTGATAATATTTTATCTCCTTTTAAAAATCTGATTTTCTATCTAGTTGCCTGGATTTTTAGTACAATATATCATTTCATGTATATTATTTAAAGGCTGAGAAAATGTTTGCAAAGGTCTGAGCTGTTTATATAATATCAAATATTTCAATCAGTTTGTTTTAAAAATCAGTCTATTCAACTAGTTGATCTAATAATTTTCTTTGGGTGGTTTCCTTCAGTGAGGACAATATCAGTAATATACAATAGATGCTGCTTACATGGACCCCAACATGACTTCTTTTTAACAAATGCAAATAATCATTGGAATGCTGTTCTCGGTTAAGTCTATTTTTAATTGTTGTTACTTATCCATGTAATATAAACGTTTATGTTATCATGTCATTTGCTTTTCCCTTATAACTTGGTTTTCAATGGCTGCACAGCATTCCATCTTATGAATTTACTATATTCTACTAAACCAATTCTCTACAGATATATGCTTAGGTTATTTACAATATCTTGATACTGAAAATAAAATGATGAAAATTATGTACTCTCTTTTGTGTGCATTTCAATCATTTTAGGATAACTTCCAGGAAATACATTAATGGGTAAAGGTTATGAACATTTTTAGGCTTTTGATACATATTGCCAAATCGCCTTCCAAACAGGACGTATCAACTTTTGTCCTAAAATCAATAGACAAAGAGAGCCCATTTTCCTAGACTATCATTTATGCTGGGTGTTAATTGGGAATTTTTTATTGAATTTTCACATCTTCATAGCTGGCATTGCTATAAAATAACAATAATGCTAAAAGATTCTCAATAATGCCTCTTAAGAAATGCATAAATACACAAAGAGAGAACATATAAAAGCCCTGGGCATCTGCATACCACAGTACATAAGATATTAAGTACTTAACCATTTGTCCATCTATAAAACATATTGTACCAGGATTAAACTGTATCCCAAAAGAGACATTAACTTGTATTATACTGAAGTATTTATTATTGCAGCATATGTAACAGATAATATTTGTTTACATTTTTAATTACTTACATTTTCAGCCAAGAAAATCTCTGAGGAGAATGCTTCATTTACGAGAGTGTCCTGGCAAAAGACAACATAATGTAATCACATATTACCAACAATTCCATGACAATGATGCAGTGGTTTTAAAAGGACTTCCAAATAAAAGCTTAATTATAGCAAGCTATAAAAAAAATTAAACAGAAGATACAATAATGGCACTAAAATTAAATTAAGGAAAAAATCACACAGTACATAGAGATGTGAATAGAAATGAAGATACTGAAACTAAATATCTGGCATATTGTCCATTATGTTCTGGAATCCCATTGTTGAAGTCTAATTGCTCGTTGCTCAGAACTCACAATGCTAGATACAAATAAGCCATAGGGCTACACTCAATCAGAACTGATACAATGTATCAAATAAATAAGGTACATTTTATTAAAAGTCTTTTCTAATTTTTCTATTCTAGTAAGGTTGGTTGGGGGGCAAGTGGAGCTGGGGGAGCAGGATTACTTGAATGAGAATGGCAGGAACCACATGATCTTATCCATTTTTCAATTAAACATGCATAACAGTCAGTAAATGGGCTGAAAATATCTAAAGTGCAAACTTTCTTATTGGTTTGGGAACATATTTTCAATTGAATATTTTAATAAATCTGTATCTGGCGCCTAATAGTCCTAAAATTTTAAATAAAGTGAGATAGCCATGGTGAAAACTTTAACTCATAAAAATTTGGTGACGTACAATCAGAAATATATATTAGATAGAAACCAGAAGGTTGTATCTTTACGTTAGTGGCTAAAGCTGTTATTCTAACATGCATGAGATATTTCTGCTTTATGAGTTGTGGAAATCTAGTACAATTTATCTCTTCACAAAGCTGTTCACAATGTGAAAGAAGACAAGTCTTGTTATTCACACTGTATTCAACCACCCTGTGATACATGATACGAGCTGATCTGGCTGCTCTCTATTTATGAGCTTACTCTCTATATGGCATACTCCTTCCAAGTGGAGTCACTAAAGATGTTCATTTTTAAAACTTCTCTAAGAAGGTAACAGGAGGTTTGGGTCAGTATGAGGGAAACTACAGAAGAGGAAATTGTGTTGTGGTACAAGAGGATTCAAGAGAGGGTTATGGATCTGGCTGGATGCATTTAGAGGACGTAACTAAAATGCAAACACCAAAAGGAGAGTCAAAACTATACCTTAGCTGCAATTGGATTTGTTATTTCATGTCAAAATGCTCGTTATATATATTTCATACCCACTTTTCCTCAACTGGCTGATGATAAAGGGTCAACACAATTATCTGAATAAAATGAAAGGTAACGAAGTGCAAATGACTTCCTTGAGATCTATTATCTTAGTGAAATCAGAACTAGAATATATGTTGCATTTTATTTTAGTATCCAGTGCCATAGGTTTGTGTTTCCTAGATTTCCTAGGGCCTTTGAGGAGCCACTTGTAACTCCAGAGTTGGTATAAAGATGATTTTAGCCTGAAGACATTTGAGATTTAATAGATGCAGGAAGAAGCCTTCTCAGAGCCTCCCTTATCTGACTAGAAGCAGAAACTTCTGAAAAATTAGGACTGCTGTGAATTCCCTCTTTGAGGTTGCTTCTACTTTTAGGAGAGAGACTAAGAGTAAACCTATCGTAAATCCCTTTACTGGGGGAGTTTTATGGCTGGGCAGAAGACACAAAGACACTACATACCTGTATAGACAAACATTATCACAAACTTTCTTATCTCCTGTTTGTTCTCCTAAGAAACCTATTAGTTCTTCCCATTGGAGTCTTTTCTCTCTCTCTCTTTCCTCTACTAAGCCAGGTATATTAGTCCCAAATTCTAACCACCTTTTTAAGGTACTCATCACTAACCACTCCATTTATGCATGCATAAATAGTGCTGCATGCATAAATAAACCTTTTCTCCTGTTAATCTGTCTTTTGTCAGTTTAATTTCCCATGCCCAGTTACTGAACACAAGAGGGTAAAGATTTTCTGCCTTTACAGGCAGTTATTAAAATATAGGCTTATTGAATCAGGATCTCAAAGGAAGGGTTCTGAAAGTAAGCATTTTAAACAAAGATGCATGTTATTTTTATCAAGAAGTTTGGGCAACTTTGTATTGTGAGCCTACTGCCATGAAGATCAATGGTTTGACCCTTAAAGGAAGCAATCTGAGAATCAAAATATATAACTTCCAATTTGAGACAGGAACCCCTTTCCCAAGGTACAGCCTTACTAATAAGACCCTCATCTTTAACTCAGTCTACAAGTCAAATTTTATAAATTTTCCCTGTCCTAACTTAACCAGCCCTGCCTATCCAAACAAATCTAATAAGAAAACAGTATTAAATTTTTCCACTTTATCAGAAAGAACAACAATACTATTATCATTTACTAAGTACATACTATATGTAAGTTAGCATTCTAATTATTAAACTCATTTAATAATTTAACAACTCTATAAGGTAGGTACAGTTATGAACCCCATAAGGAAACTGAGGTAGAAGTAGGTTAAATAACTTTCCCAAGATCATACTACTAATAAATGCCCAAAGCACAACTTTGAACCAAAAGAGAATGGTGCCAGAGCCATGCTTCTGCTTAAACTTACAATCTTCTATGCACCCAAATAGCCTACATTTTGTGGAGAGAGAAAGAAAAAAAAAACAATGCCTTTTAATTTCTCATAATATGGAGCTTAAATGTGCAAAGAAACATTTCTCAGCAGAGTAAACCAAACTATGTTTGATAAAATATTAAAAACGAAAAAGGATGTCTAAGATAGTGGGAAAATAAGAGATTTCCTAAGAGGCAAGGAACAATTAGAAGCCGGTTCTATGGTAGTAAGGAAGCCTTGAAGCCCTTGCTTTGGAGGGTGTTTGATGAACTTCCTGGCCAAAGACACCATCTGAGAAAGCTGGACCGAAGTTAGGTAGAGGTCAGATACTATCCTCAAACAGCTAGGTTGCCCGAAAGTATAAAGCTTCTTATAAGTGACCTAAGAAACAACCTATCACTTTAAAGAACACTTACAACTGTTTTGGCTTTACTTCTGAGTGAACTTAGAGAAACTGGGGAAGAAAGTTTCCCCTGGAAATTTCTAGTCATCACTCTATACTCATACAGTTTGGGAACTGGAATTCAAATTCCAATTTGGATTCCCAAAACCCCAAGCCAAATGTTTAGTTTAAAATGTCACTCAGTTAATTATCCTCCCAGGCTCCTAGTAGAAGCATACAAATCTGCTATGGAAGGTCCATCTTTAACCCAGTCCTGAAAAAATTCCCACGGATAACATTTATAGAAACATAGTCTCATAAATTAAAAAGTCACTAAAACAAATAGAAAAAAGACATTATAAGTAGAAACAAAAAACTTCAAAATTAAACTTACATGGGGCTCCCCTGGTGGTGCAGTGGTTAAGAATCCACCTGACAATGCAGGGGAGACGGGTTTGAACACTGGTCTGGGAAGATCCCACGTGCTGCGGAGCAACTATGCCTGTGCACCACAACTACTGAGCCTGCGCTCTAGAGTCCACGACCCATAACTACTGAGCCCATGTGCCACAACTACTGAAGCCCGCACACCTAGAGCCTGTGCTCCACAACAAGAGAAGCCACCTCAATGAAAAGCCCACGTACTGCAACGAAGAGTAGACCCCGCTCGCCACAACTAGAGAAAGCCCGCGTGCAGTAATGAAGACCCAATGCAGCCAAAAATAAATAAGATACAACATTAAAGAAATAAAAAAATGTTTAAAATAATCAAACTCACAAAGATATTTGAATGAACAATATAGAATATAAAATAAGAATATTTAGCATATTTTTTTAAAAACACAGAATTATTCATGTGATGAGGAATTAGAGACTGAAGATTTGCAGAAGTGTGAAACAATTTCTAAAAAAGATAAAACACAGTAAATGTAATTAGAAGTCATGAAATAACTAAAAAAAAAAATTAGACAAGGCTCAAAGGGAAATCATGAAATTGGAAGATTTTTAAAGCAGCCAGAGATAACACAGACTATCAGAAAATAATAATTGCACAGATAACTGGTTTCTCAAGAAGAACACGAGGAGAAAAGAAGGCGGTCAAATGATTTCTTCAAACAGCAAAATAACTGTACATAATGAATTACATGTCCAGCAAAAACTTCAAAGAAGAAAAAGTAAAGATCTTTTTTATAGTAAGAAGACTAAAACAATTAATCCTAAGAGTTCTTATCACAGGGAAAGAATATTTTTTCCTTTTATTTTGTATCTGTATGAGATGATGGATGTTCACTAAATTTATTGTGGTAATCATTTCAAGATGTACATAAGTCAAATCATTATGCCATGAACCTTAAACTTCTACAATGCTGTATGTCAATTATGTATGAATAAAACTGGAAGGGATAAAAAGAAAAACACATTCTGGTGTCAAATGAGAAAGAAGGGTGTTAGTAACACGTCTCCTATAGATCCAGTTGCTAGAAAAGCTTTCCTTTTTCCTTCTTTTCCCCCTTAAGTGTTATCATATAGTTTCCCATTGTTTTTCAAGAAGTTCCCATTTCAGGGCCTTTGAAATGCTGTTCTCATTTTCCTAGAATATTCTTCCAACCAGATAATTGCTTGACTTGGTCCCTCACTTGGTCCCTCACTTCAGGTTTCTAGGGAAAAAAAGTAGGAGGGAGAGGGGGAGAAGAAGAAGAAAACTGAGAGTTAAAAGCTAAGGAAATCCTGAAGTATGTACTTCTTTCAAGAAGAAGGGAGATCTAAGATGAAAAAAGGAATTGCATGAAGGAAAATGTCAAACCAGACATATTTTCTCTATAAAACTATAATAATAACTACTTTGTGGGGTTGGTATAAAATCATGACAGAATAAAAATCTTGTACAACAATAGCATATTAGGAAGTGGATGACCAGAGTTTGAACATTCTAAATGCTAGCATTATTTAAGAGAAGGGTAAAGATTTTTATTAAATGTAGATTTTGCTAAATTTTATATACATGTTAAAATATTTAAATTAATAAAATTATAACATATAACTCCCCAATTAGTAAAGAAAATATTAAACTTATTATTTGCAAATGATATGATTTCTCTCAAAGAAAAGCCGTAACATATTATTGGCCAATTGTTGGAATTTAAGAAAGAATTTTCTTAGGTTAAAAAATATTCAAGGGACTTCCCTGGTGGTCCAGTGGGAAAGAGTCTGGCTTCCAGTGCAAGGGATGCAGGTTCGATTCCTGGTTGGGAAACAAGGATCCCACATGCTGTGGGACAACTGTGCCTGCACGACACAATTACTGAGCCTGGGTGTCTCAATTAGAGAGGTTGTGTGCCTCAAACTACAGAGCCCACGCACTCTGGAGCCCACTCTCCACAACTAGAGAGAGAAAATCTGCAGGCCACAACTAGAGAGAAGCCCCCACGCCGCAACGAAGAGACCATCCGCTGCCACGAAAGATCACACAGCCTCAACGAAGATCCTTCATGCCACAACTAAGATCCGGCAGCCAAAAATAAATAAATAAATTAATTAATAAAAAATATTTAAAAATCCAATATATGAAGGCATACAAGTACAAATCTATATAACAAAATGACATAAAAATGTCATTAATATAAAGATAAATTTACAAAAACATTAAAAAATAATGTACCATAAATAAATCTAAAAATGATATGTAAGAACTTTATGTACAAAACTATAAAATATTGAAAGACATTTAAGAACCTAACTAAATGAAGAAGCATGGCATGTGTATGGGTAGAAAGAATCAATTCTGTAAAAATATGAATTCTAGCCAAACTGATCTATATAGATTCAATGCAATTTCAGCCAAAAATCACAACAGGTTTTTTTTTTTAATTAAGGTTGATGATCTAATTCTATGATACATATGGAAGATTAAAGATAAAAAATATCCAGTATTCTCCAAAAAGAACAAGTTAGAGAGCTTCCCTATTAGATACCAACGTTAATTACAAAGCTAATACTTAAAGCAGTGTCATATTGGTGGAGGAATAGATAAACAGACCAATGCAATAGTTTGAGAGTGCTCAAAGACCGTCGTGAATACATGTAGATTTAAAGAATGAGAACGCTAGATATTCAGATCAGTAGGGAAAGAATGGACTCTTTAGTAAATGGTGTAGTTATAATTAGTTATCCCTTCATAAATAAATAAAAACAAAAAATAAATGCTACTTTAAACCACACACAAAATCAATTACAGGAAGATTAGAAACATATATTGCCAAAGCAAATTTTTATATTTGTAGAGAAAACTATCATCTGGTTAGGCAGCACAAAATATAAAGGAAAAATAAATTTGACCTTATTAAAATGGGAACGTTATACTCCTTAAATGACACTGTAAGATAGAGAAAAATACAAACTATAACTAGTACTGAAAGAAGATAATTACAAAACACACACAAGAAAAAAACATTAGCATTTATAATATATAAAGAATTCCCAGAAATCAATAAAAAAAGTCAACAGCTCAATAAAATAAAGGACAAATGACATAACAAGCATTTCAAAGAAATTAAAAAACAAATGGCACACGAACAAATTAAGTTATTCAATCTCCTTAATAATCAGAGAAAATAAAACCCATAATGATGTATCTCACCCATCACGTTGATAATAAAGTATTAGTAAATTCTAAATCTTGACAATGATTTAGATTATGAAACTCATATACGAATGAAATTTTATTTTAACGTTTTTATTGGAGTATAATTGCTTTACAATGGTGTGTTAGTTTCTGCTTTATAACGAAGTAAATCAGTTATACATACACATTATCCCCATATACCTTCCCTCTTGCGTCTCCTTCCCTCCCACACTAGCTATCCCACCCTTCTAGCTGGTCACAAAGCACCAAGCTGATCTCCCTGTGCTATGCGATTGCCTCCCACTAGCTATCTATTTTACATTTGGTAGTGTATATATGCCCATATATACACTACTACTCTCTCACTTTGTCCCAGCTTACCCTTCCCCCCACTGTGTCCTCAAGTCCATTTTCTAGTAGGTCTGCATCTTTATTCCCGTCTTGCCCCTAGGTTCTTCATAACCTTTTTTTTTTTAGATTCCATATATACGTGTTAGCATACAGTATTTGTTTTTCCCTTTCTGACTTACTTCACTCGTATGACAGACTCTAGGTCCATCCACCTCACTACAAATAACTCAATTTCGTTTCTTTTTATGGCTGAGTAATATTCCATTGTATATATGTGCCACATCTTCTTTATCTATTCATCTGTCGATGGACACTTAGGTTGCTTCCATGTCCTAGCTATTGTAAACAGAGCTGCAATGAACATTGGGGTACATGACTCTTTTTGAATTATGGTTTTCTCAGGGTATATGTCCAGTAGCGGGATTTCTGGGTCATATGGTAGTTCTACTTTTAGTTTTTCAAGGAACTTCCATACTTATTTCCATAGTGGCTGTATCAATTTACATACCCACCAACAGTGCAAGAGGGTTCCCTTTTCTCCACACCCTCTCCAGCATTTATTGTTTGTAGATTTTTTGATAATGGCCATTCTGACTGGTGTGAGATGATATCTCATTGTAGTTTTGATTTGCATTTCTCTAATGATTAAAGATGTTGAGGATTCTTTCATGTGTTTGTTGGCAATCTGTATATCTTCTTTGGAGAAATGTCTATTTAGGTCTTCTGCCCATTTCTGGATTGGGTTGTCTGTTTTTTTGATATGGAGCTGCATGAGCTGCTTGTATGTTTTGGAGATTAATCCTTTGTCAGTTGCTTCATTTGCAAATATTTTGGTCTTGTTTATGGTTTCCTTTGCTGTGCAAAAGCTTTGAAGTTTCATTAGGTCCCATTTGTTTATTTTAGTTTTTATTTCCATTTCTCTAGGAGGTGGGTCAAAAAGGATCTTGCTGTGATTAATGTCATAGAGTGTTCTGCCTATGTTTTCCTCTAAGAGTTTGATAGTTTCTGGCCTTATATTTAGGTCTTTAATCCATTTTGAGGTTTTTTTTGTGTATGGTGTTAGGGAGTGTTCTAATTTCATTCTTTTACATGCAGCTGTCCAGTTTTCCCACCACCATTTATTGAAGATGCTGTCTTTTCTCCATCGTATATCCTTGCCTCCTGTATCAAAGATAAGGTGACCATATGTGCGTGGGTTTATATCTGGGCTTTCTATCCTGTTCCATTGATCTATATTTCTGTTTTTGTGCTGGTACCATACTGTCTTGATTACTGTAGCTTTGTAGTATAGTCTGAAGTCAGGGAGACTGATTCCTCCAGCTCTGTTTTTCGTTCTCAAGATTGCTTTGGCTATTCAGGGTCTTTTGTGTTTCCATACAAATTGTGAAATTTTTTGCTCTACTTCTGTGAAAAAATGCCATTGGTAGTTTGATAGGGGTTGCAGTGAATCTGTAGATTGCTTTGGGTAATATAGTCATTTTCACAAGGTTGATTATTCCAATCCAAGAACATGGTATATTTCTCTACCTATTTGTATCATCTTTAATTTCTTTCATCAGTGTCTTATAATTTTCTGCATACAGGTCTTTTGTCTCCTTAGATACGTTTATTCCTAGGTATTTTATTCTTTTTGTTGCAATGGTAAATGGGAGTGTGTTCTTAATTTTACTTTCAGATTTTTCATCATTAGTGTATAGGAATGCAAGAGATTTCTGTGCATTAATTTTGAATCCTGCTACTTTACCATATTCATTGATTAGCTCTAGTAGTTTTCTGGTAGCATCTTCAGGATTCTCTATGTAGAGTATAATATCATCTGCAAACACTGACAGCTTTACCTCTACTTTTCTGATTTAGATTCCTTTTATTTCTTTTTCTTCTCTGATTGCTGTGGCTGAAACTTCCAAAACTATGTTGAATAAGAGTGGTGAGAGTGGGCAACCTTGTCTTGTTCCTCATCTTAGTGGAAATGGTTTCAGTTTTTCACCATTGAGGATGATGTTGGCTGTGGGTTTGTCATATATGGTCTTTATTATGTTGAGGTAGGTTCCTTCCATGCCTACTTTCTTGAGGGTTTTTATCATAAATGGGTGCTGAATTTAGTTGAAAGCTTTCTCTCCATCTATTGAGATGATCATATGTTTTTCTTCTTCAATTTGTTAATATGGTGTATCACATTGATTGACTTGTGTATATTGAAGAATCCTTGCATTCTTGGGATAAATCCCACTTGATCATAGTGTATGACCCTTTTAATGTGCTGTTGGATTCTGTTTGCTAGTATTTTGTTGAGGATTTTTGCATCTATATTCATCAGTGATACTGGCCTGTAGTTTTCTTTTTTTGTGACATCTTTGTCTGGTTTTGGTATCAGGGTGATGGTGGCCTTGTAGAATGAGTTTGGGAGTGTTCCTCCCTCTGCTATATTTTGGAAGACTTTGAGAAGGATGGGTGTTAGCTCTTCTCTAAATGTTTGGTAGAATTTGCCTGTGAAGCCATCTGGCCCTGGGGTTTTGTATGTTGGAAGATTTTTAATCACAGTTTGAATTTCAGTGCTTCTGATCGGTCTGTTCATATTTTCTATTTCTTCCTGGTTCAGTCTTGGAAGGTTGTGCATTTCTAAGAATTTGTCCATTTCTTCCAGGTTGTCCATTTTATTGGCATATAATTGCTTGTAGTAATCTCTCATGATCCTTTGTATTTCTGCAGTGTCAGTTGCTACTTCTCCTTTTTCATTTCTAATTCTATTGATTTGAGTCTCCTATATTTTTTTCTTGATGAGTCTGGCTAATGGTTTATCAAATTTGTTTATCTTCTCAAGGAACCAGCTTTTAGTTTTATTGATCTTTGCTATCATTTCCTTCATTTCTTTTTCATTTATTTCTGATCTGATCTTTATGATTTCTTTCCTTCTGCTAATTTGGGGGGGGGGTTGTTCTTCTTTCTCTAATTGCTTTAGGTGTAAGGTTAGGTTGTTTATTTGAGATGTTTCTTGTTTCTTAAGGTAGGATTGTATTGCTATAAGCTTTCCTCTTAGAACTGCTTTTGCTGCATCCCATAGGTTTTGGGTCGTCATGCTTTCATTGTCATTTGTTTCTAGGTATTTTTTTATTTCCTCCGAATGAAATTTTTAAGTAGCACAATTTTGCAAAACAATTTGCACCATCTAATAAATTTAAATTACACATATCCTTTGATTCAGCAATTTCAATTCTAGATATATAGCTTAGAGATACATATAAGAATGTTCACAGCAATACATTAATACTGAAAACAAATAAATTTTTAAAACCTGGATACAATCCAGAGGCCAAGAGTATAATGGATTAAACAGTATATCTTGAAATAATGTATCTTAAAAATTACACTATCATTTGAGGTAAAAATAAATGATCTACAAATTGATAAACTTTTAAAAACTCATAAAATTAAATGAAAACAGTAATTCATCAAAAGTTACAGAGAGTATGATTTTTATGTGCATATAATTCAAAAATAGTAAAGTTCAAAATCAAAAAAAATCAGGGTAACTACATATATGATAAAACTATAAATGAGACAAGTGAATTGTTCCCATATGTTTTATGTATTTCATGTATGATATGTTTTACATCATACAATCAAAATCAATGACAAAAGACATGCTCTGCAAGTAAAATACTTATTGCATAATGGTGGCTCTACCTTGCATGCTCTTTAAGCTTTAACTGTAGTTCTAATTTTTATATATGTTTTGCTCAGCTTGCTAAAGAAAATTACAATGAGTTAATATAGAATTTCATTTTTACCAGTGAGTCTTACTAGTGTCATGCAAGAACACAATTTTTATGTTTACAGATGTAAAAAGATGTGGCTTGAGGGTTCCTACAGTTTCTATTATATTATGTTACTTTAAATAGTAAATATAGTTCCAAATTTAAGTATGCGTTTAAAGAGAGAAATAACAATGGAGACTGTAATGATATACAAATACTGTTAGCTCTTTATGGAAGAGTCAAATCTATGTTTTGTTTTGTTTTGTGTAATTTTGTTTTACTGTCCTTTGGAAGGTATAAGTATGATAATCCAAACCTTCTAATATATTCAGAAGACATAAAATTTGAAGAGAATACAAACTCACTTTTCAATTTTTTTTTTTTTTTTTTTTTTTGTGGTACACGGGCCTCTCACTGTTGTGGCCTCTCCCGCTGCAGAGCACAGGCTCCGGACGTGCAGGCTCAGCGGCCATGGCTCACAGGCCCAGCCGCTCCGTGGCATGTGGGATCCTCCCGGACTGGGGCATGAACCCCTGTCCCCTGTATCAGCAGGTGGACTCTCAACCACTGCGCCACCAGGGAAGCCCCACTTTTCAATTTTTGTGACTAAAATATATCACCATCTGCTTGGAAAAATTAATGAGTCACATTTTTCTTCTTAAAATATTTTTCAATTTCTTCTAAAATTGCATATTTCTCATGAATAGAAAATCTAACAAGAGTCAGGTGGACAACCAAAATAGGCATTATAAGTAAGGAAACATTATGTACCCCAGAAAAATCTTTTTGGACTTCTAAATAATATCCATATATGGATTATACCTCATTAACTAAAGAAATTATTTTTACTTAATAAGTTAATATTAATTCACCTGCCTCTGTTTTCAGTATGATCATTTTAGACAATTACTACTATGTGCCTAAATCCATACAGAAATGCATGTATGCATACTCATACACACATGAAATATCAAGTCAAAGTTTAGTTATGGCTATAACTAATCTAGTAAATGAGATGAAAATAAAGCAAAAATCATTTAGACATAAGAAAAGTTTAAGACCTTGCCTTCACAGTGAAATTGAACTTTTAAAAAGCCCCAAGCTCTAATAAAGCAAGGATTCATTATCAAAAGTCTCTGTGAAAAGGAAACAAAGAATCTATTAATGACTTGCAGAGACTAAAAATAAGATGACCTCCATCTTTAAAAGGAGAACATGGAATTATGGAAATATCTGGTAAAGACACATTTAATACAATTTAACTTGAGAAGTTGCATTGCCTTCAGAAATTACCATCCTGGACATATCACCCTGAGACATATCCCTGGTCATAGATTAATCTGAACATTCTGGCTTTTGTTAATAATATTCTAAAAGTATTATAGCACCATTTAGTTACAATTCCATTCCAAATAGGGACAAACTTAATAAAAAGGTTTTTTAAAAATAAAATAAACCTAAGTTTATTTTGGGCTGTATCTCTGTATTAATTAGGACTGTAAGTTTCAATTAACAGAAACGAACTCAAGCTAGATTCAGATATAAGGAAACAAACAGAAAAGTTCCAACATTATAAATAAATCATAGGTATATTATAACTCCAAAGGAGAAAATATACAGCTGAACTTTACGAACAAGAAATTTCACTGGCAGTTTCTCTCTCTGTGAACTGGCTTTCTCGGCCTCTCAGTCCCCACCATGCAGTGGGTAGAAGAGAGTCACCCCACACTTGTAAGTTCACAGTTGCCCCTAACTGAACAAGGATATACTACAATCAATTATGAATTCCTGGGAAGAAAAAACTTTTTTCTTCTCAGGTTGAAGAGTTCTCTTCTGGTTCAGCTCGAATAGGAAGACTGATTATGTACTCAAGTATAGCTGACAAAAGGCAATTGCAGTAGTGGCTATTTGTAAATTGGAAAAATACTCTAGGGGATTATTTATTATAATCCCAGTAGGTGTTTATACCCTACTACCCTGGGCCCATTTACTAACCCAGGAATTTGAATTATCTCAAGGAGTCTGTATTTGGACCTGTAGCAATTGTATTATTACAACATTGTACAGATTAACAGACTTATGCTAATGTATATGTTTTTGGTTTAATAGGACATTTTCATTGTATTTTGAAGGCAATCAAGTAGTGAGCTTCCTACTGTTGTGACTGCCCTGTGAGGAAGACTGTGAGATAAGTGGACCTTTGGGTACCCGTCTTCCTGACTATATGGCTGATCCAGTTACCTTTGAAGGTAATATGAAGGAAGCAAGTAGAGTTTTATTGTTTACACTGGATTTATCTTTGGTGTATACTTCCTTTCACAGATGGTAAGCTATTTAAGGGCCAAGAAGACAAAGTTTTCAAAAGTACTATAGCACAGAGATTATATGTACTGCTGTTAGAGATATACTATCACAGTCCAAACTATAGCTTTGCCATTTACTAGTTACATGGCCTCCATCAGGTTAATTAACCTATCTGTTCCGAAGTTCCCTCATCTTTAAATCTGGGATAAAAATAGATTAAATAAATTAATCCTAGGAAACTGCTTAGAACCATGCCTGGAAGGTTGTAAGAATGTTCTGGTTGTTTTATAATGGGTGATTTTACAAGATGCTACATTCCTGGCTTGTGAACACTGTGTAAGAAAGCCAGGTACCAAGGCTGATCCACCATGAAGGCAATTAAAGTTGTTTCTGAGGTGTTTCTGACTTTCTAAGGCTCATCAACATATCTTTTTATTTTTCTCTCCTTTAAAGCACACCCCAAACTGTGTAAGTTTCAAGCCCAATAGAACTTAATTCCACCCCTAGTCAAGTAGGGTGGACCCAATCCAGATAACTATTCAAAACTTTTAAGAATAACTACTTTATTCTTATTGTTTATAAGACTAACAACAACTTTAAGAATACAGGAGTTATACAGTAAGGTTGTGACCATGAAAAAGTGTAGAAAATGTTATTATTTTAACTGCTGACTCCAGAGTCCCTTTAGGGGAGAGAGCTATCATTGAGAAAAGAGCAGAATTTCTTGAAATAGTGGATGGGACTTCTAGACCCTGGCTGGCCAGCACTAAGCCATAAAGGGAAAAAGAAATTAGAAGAAATTGCTCTCTGTAATCAAAGGCAGAAGAATATGGGGTTCCCCAAGCAATCTGCAAAATGAAGGTAGAGGAAGGGAAAGGGGAAAGAGAAAAGCTGCACTTTGAGCAGAGTGCAGGGAGTCCTCTAAATTCTCATTGAAGTCTTTTAAATTAGTAAAAGTTATGGGAGTGAGTATTTATTTTGGGAACTGAAGAGGCAGCTGAGTTCCACCCCTGGTTAGCCTATGAGGACACAAGGCCTCAAAAAATGTAATGACCCTGGGAGTATGTATAAATCTCAGAGAGTGTGCCATAGTTTGTGTGCTCCCAGAGACAGATGCTCCCAGAGGGTTCTAGTGCAAATAGTTCATTTGGGAGGAGAAGAAACCCCAAATAGGAAGGGAGGAAATGAGACAAGGAAGGAAAGGCAGCCACAAAATGTTCATTATTAAGCCATGTACCACTGTGGGTGACTGGACTTAATCCTGTTGGGGAAAAGGAAGCCAGTGTGAAACATATACCTCAGAGTTATTGGCCTGGAAAGACTGGGGTATTTATATATCATTCCTGTCAATCATTGGTTAAGGGCTACTCTCAGAGGGTATTTCTTGGCACTTCTGCCCTAAGAGATAGAAGTAAATATGTAGGTGCTGGAAGCTGAAAGCTGAATGAGGATATGGGCAGGGCACCAACATCATCTGCCCCAGTGGAATTTTGATTTCCATTGGCTCTGGAATTGACAGGAGTTTCAAGAGAAGTTCACTAGATTTCTGAAGCTCAGAGGAACTCCCAATGTCTCCTGAACTGCATTATAGTATTTTACTTAGTTTTAGATTTACTCCCACAAAGCACTGATTTTTTTAAAGAAAGTCTTTACACAGATATGTCTGGGAAATAAAGTCATGTGAGAGTGAGTCAGATATGCATTTTTCCCCTGAATCATTCAGTTTCTAATGATTCTCTTCTAAATGTCCACTTTCTTTGTCCAAAGTCTTTCTATATTGAGATGGTTTTTCTTTTGCATAATGCCACTAAAATTAGTTTAAAGACCCTCGCCCTCCAATTTTTAATGCATAACCTTTAAAATGATATTTAAAGACATCTGTTTTTGCCAAGAATTGCTTATCTATTTGAAATGCTCTTATTTCTGTCTTTATTTCTATAATTCCATAATCTGCAGTATTAGGGTTTTATTCTTCTTGCTTTTGAAAAGAAAGAAAAAAATTCCAGATGCAGCCCAAACAGAAAAGATTCCTAGAATTATAAAGAAATGCAGATACCATTCCATTGTCAGCATAACACTTTTAAACATATGCACACCCCTTACTCCAATTCTAGTAGCTAAAAGTTTAACTGCTTAACCATCTCACGTAGTATTGAGTAGTCTCTGTAGGCATCATGTTTGATATGTGTAAATGTTCAATACATACCTATAAACTGATGTGTAGGAAAAAGAAAAACGATCACTGACTTCATTTATTTTGAAATGATACACTTAAAACTTAATAGAAACAGAAATGTGAATAAATTCAATAATTTGGGGAATATGCATTATCCTGCTTTCAATCATCTCTCTAAAAGTTATTAATTTTTGGTTTTCCATCTAGTGTTTCATTTATCTTTTTATTTTCTCATAGTTTCAACCCCAGTATTGAATTTTCTTTGGCCTGAAAACATTTTAGTTCCTTTCCCAGTGAACAACGACTTCCTTTTCTTCCATCCTTTAACTTCCACAATAGAGTCTCTAATACTGGGGGCCATCCCAGCCTCCATGATTATGAAGACAGCTCTGGTTCTCTTCCTTCATAGTTCCACAAGGGTTATCAACCTGCTTTTTCTCTACTTCAGGTAGAAGTTTTTCTTCTGTACCAATTATCCTCCTATCTTTGTCCTCTGAAGAATTGGTCTTCCACTCCCAGCTATTTTCTCTCTTAGGGTAACTTTTCTGTCTGGGTCATTTTGCTTATTTCTCTACCCTCTTAAAAACTGGATTCCTTTGCCTTAGAGTATTCTCAATTTCACATACTATTTGACATGTTTAAAATTTCTTCGATTCTAAGAGAATTTTGTTTTGCTGCTATTTTAGAAGTGCAAAGCAGGTCATCAGTTCAAAAACACAGAAACATATGTTACCTAAAGAAAGAACCCACAGCTGTATTTTGCAGGTGCTATAAAAATCATCTTGTGGTGAATTATCCAACTGGGTTTTATCTCCCTTTAACCAGTAGTAGGTACAAATTCTGGAAATTATGAACACTGCAAACACTTTACCAATGATTAAGAAGTATTTCTTAATTATAATCAACCAGTTGCTGTAATTTGTTGGCTATACCCTAATATTTATCTTCCTAACAACACTAAAGATACATATATGAAAACAGATTCTTTATGAAAATAACTTTCGTTGCCTAAATATTTGTCTTAAGAACCCCAATATTTTGTTAGAAAAGGTTGACAGTTGTCACAAACCCATGGTATAGGAGGACAGGACAATGACATCCAGAAGATAGGAATGGAGTATACAATGACCTTTTGACTCACCCATGAAATGATTATTCTCATATAATCAATTAAGGAGAGGGAACCCTGGCAGTCCCACAGGATGAATGTAATCTTTCTTGCCATGGGGCAGAACATGTATGTACTTGGAGGGATTTGGACTTTTCCCCAAACTGTAGTAGCACGTAATAGAGAATTCAAGTCAGAGCAAACCTTTTTGAGATTGCCTAGAGACTCTCTCCACCTAGCCCCTGGACTTGACAGTAAAACTAAGAAAGCATATACAGTAGCAAATCTGGCAAGGAGAGACTTTGGCCAAGTTTCCTATCCTGGGCCACCAGGAATATTTTCTCATTTAACCTACACACATGAAGCTACTATGGTTTCTTCATCCTTCTCAGCTGAGTCATTGTAATTAGAAGGGGGTTCAAATCAAGATCAGTATCAAGCCTACACTTCAGGGAGCTGACAGCTCCTCAGACTACACAGACTGCAGAGGGGGAGCATGTTGGTCCTTTATAAGTGATTAGCCAGTGATTAATTACTGACTGACCATGGTGACAGGCATTCAGGTGGGAGGAACCCAGGCCTCCTAGTTGATGATGGAGGGACGTTTCTTAGCTGTTGTTATGTTTTATCTTCTCAAATATGTTACTGTTATTAGATATGTGACAGATTTCTGTTCTGTCCTTCACTCCCTGCCCTCTGCACCCTTTCTGAACAGTTAAGCAGTGTTTTACTGTCTGCCTTCTAGCCACTCTATACCCATGTACTATAAAATACAGTGGCATTATTCAACATTCATTGAGAGTAGAAGACTTTGTAGTTTATGATGGTGATATTGATATCCGTACTCATCAGTTTGTATAGATATATGTGATACTAAAAAACTTTAGTTGGCAAGAATTTTTTGAGCATCTAACTATCTAATATTAACCATTGAGGAATAGAAATCATCTTAGTAATAATAAAGCATCAACCCTGCCCTCAAAGAATCTATAATCTAATGGGCCAGTAAACAAGTTGCTGTAGCATGATATCAACCTAAACAGAGAATGCTGAGAAAGGACCCCTAACCCAGACTCAGGATGAAGGGATATGAAATAGAGTATAAATATTACATTGTGGACTTCTTGGAGGAGAAGATGCCTGAACTATGTTTACAAGGATGAACAGGAAATATTTAAAATGAGCATAGGAGGACAATCTAGGCTGATAATCAAGAAGATAACATGGTATGCTTTAGGAAACTAACAAGTATGGCTTAAGTATGCTTTAGGGAACTAGTAAGTATGGGTCAGGCATGTTGAGAGTTGAGGCAGAAAAGATAGGCTGGTGTGGGATCATGGAGATCCTTAGATGCCATGACCAGGAGCCCAGCATCTAACAAGGTGGGAGACAGAAAACCAATGAATGATGCTATGGCCTGAATTGGGTCCCTTTCTCAATTTTGTATTTTGAAGCCCTAACCACCAAATACAGTCAGCCCTAGCCCTGACTGTATTTGAAGATGGGTGTTTTAGCAAATAATTCAGGTTAAATAAGGTCATAAAAGTAGGGTCCTAATATGATAGGATTGGTAGCCTTATAAGAAGAGAAAGAGATCACCCGCTTTTCATTTCTCTATCTCTAGATACAGATATAAATAGATAGGTAGATAGAGATAGAGAGATATAGATATAGAAAGATATAGAGATAGATTGATATAGATATACAGATAAACAGAAATAGATATAGATATATCTACATGTACCCACAGAGGAAAACCTACATAAGAACATAGGTACAAGGCAGCTGTCCACAAGCCAGAAAGGATTCTCACCATCCCCTGACCATGCTGGAACCCTGATCTCGTACTTCTGGACAAGAAATTAAATAGGGGAGGGGCATGATCACATGTATATTACGTGAAGAGGTTACTATTAGATAGAGTGGTAGTAGAATGCAGAGGGAGTAAGACTAGAGGTAGATCATTTAGGAGGCTGCATACTACTCAAATAGCAAGCAAGGAGAACCTCAACTAAGGTGTGGGCAAAGGGATGGAGTGAAGACACTGGAATGGAGAACTTAGTGACACAATGGATGTTGTGGAAAGAAGTTTGAAGTTAGGATGTTAAAATTCTGTCTTATGCTTGGTTTATTTGAAGAAAACTTTTCATACAAATTGTCCACTTTGTCAGTGTTATTTAATACAACCCAGAAATCTGCTTAATTGGGTACATGAAAGCTGCAGCATGTCACAAAATGCTGAAAGCAAATGAAAGAGTAAAGTCATCGCTGTCAGTTCCTATGGATTCCTGTTCTTCTCACAGGCTGTCTAGCTCATGGCTGTCTTACACACTGGCTCAGTGGGTAAGCCAGTGTCAATTCAAGTTGTAAACATCTGAAAAGATAATTTCAATCTTGATTTTTTTAATATAAATAGAAGTCCTAATATTTTCTTCCTTCACTTCATCTGCTCACCTGTGGTTTGTATCATACCCTGGAAAAGACTGGTATACTGACATGTTGCCAATCAGTGAACTGTGATAGAAAGGGAGAGAAAAGTGATAGAAAAAGGATTTCAACTTGGACCATACTGAGTCTGAAATGCCTATGAGACATCCAAGTAATAACCAGTAGATAGTCGTATATTCAGGTCTAGATACCTGAGATCTAGAGAGATCTGCACGGAAACCATCAGTATCCTATTGGTTATTTATACCTAGAAAAGGATGACATTACTCATAAAATAGTTTGTAGTATAAGGAGAGAAGAAGGCCATGGATGGGTACCTGAAGAACATGAAGAATAAGAAGCCAAGGAGAAAGAAGATCCCAGGAATGAGTTTGAGAATAAGAATAGCTAATATGTATATAATACTACATACCTAGCAATGTTCTTAATGCCTCTAGATGTGCTATTTCAATTTTCACAACTCCTGGAAGTAGATACCATTGTTACCCTCACTGTTTTACACAGAAAATTTAACTGGTACCCTTGAGTACACACAATAAATGAAGGAGTCAGAATTTGAACACAGGCAATCTGTCTCCAGAGTCAGAATAATTAACCATTATTTCACCTAAGTAGGATGAAAACCAGAGAGAAATCATGTCACAGAAACTAATGTGAGGAAAAGTTTCAAGAATAAGATAATGGTCAATAGTGACAACTGCTCAGGTAGATCATGTAGTATAAGGGTTGAGATGCATGCATTGGATTTAAACACAGAGGAGCCACATTGTTGAGCACGGTTTGAGACAGTGGAGACATGGAGTAGGGTAGCAAGGCTGGGAGATGAGTTTAATGAGAAGATACATGACTGGGAGGAGAGGCTGTGAAAACACTAACTGTTTAACAGTCTTTCCAGAAATTGAACTCTCAGAAAAACGAGAGATGAGATGGCTGTTAGAAGGAAGATACAGGTGTATGGTTTTTAGTTGGCAGCTCCAAATCACTAAGGAACACAGAGGCTAGAACTAACCTTGCTTGCAGACTTACCTAGTATAAAGCTGGGGACTGTATTGAACCAATTTTTTATTGTCAGATGCCCTAAGAACATGCCAGTTTCCTACACAGTTTTCTACTTTGTTCGGTAAAACATCTGGAAATGTTGCCTAAAGAGCACATCAAGTAATGTCTTTCAGTTCAATACTATTAATGAAAAATGTCTCTTGGTATATCTAGACCTTACCTTAGGCAGTATGAGAGCCTAATCTCCTCATTATTATTAACAGATGACTTTACCTAATCAATAATAAAACAAAACAAAGAAACTATTCAGTATGATATTACCAATTAAACAGTCCACTTTCCAAGTTGAGTTTCCAAAAGAATAAAACGTATTTCTTTTTTTGAAAACATTAGCTAGGTCTAGAGTTCTCAAAAATATATGGAAGTGAACAAGCATTCTTGGTAGCCATAAAGAAATAAAAAGAATTAGAAAATAGTGTTATAGAAAATAAGACAAGAGCTCTGTAAAGTGTCTTCGTGGAACAGATGTCCTCAGAAATTCTTGATAAAGAAAAAGGAAAAATGGGCTTCCCTGGTGGCGCAGTGGTTGAGTCCACCTGCCGATGCAAGGGACACGGGTTCATGCCCTGGTCTGGGAAGATCCCACATGCCGCGGAGCGGCTGGGCCCATGAGCCATGGCCGCTGAGCCGGCGCGTCTGGAGCCTGTGCTCCGCAACGGGAGAGGCCACAACAGTGAGAGGCCCGCGTACCGCAAAAAAAAAAAAAGAAAAGAAAAAAAGAAAAAGGAAAAAATGATGTGATGGCACAAGAGCAAAAAGAGATGCTTTGAATGTAATAGTCCCAATGGAATTAATTAAATGTTTATTATGTGTTTGCATGTACATGTGTGTACATATATTTAACTCCAACAAAATCCTAGAAAATATCATTAGGAGAGAAATTTTAAACATATAAACATTTTCAATAATATAAAGTAGTATATAATAAGTACTCAATAAAAGTAGGTATTATTAATGCTTTAAGATAAAATTCATAGTTTTAGATGGTTAAAAGTTAAAACCAATAAATTTAAGAACACAAGACTTAGAAGTCCTGAGGCACGACAAACTATGGGACAGAGACTAATTGAGATATTCCACAACCAAATGTAGTAACCACAGGATCACAGAATATTAGAGCTGGGAGGAATTTTAGGAACAAATAGATGTTCCTTTTACAGATGAGGGAATGACATAAATCTGTTAGGTTTCTTGTGAATGGCCTACATGTTAAATGGAGAACTTGCCTCCATGACATGTGGTATTTTACTGGAGAAAAAAGAAATAATATACAGCAGAGGGAAGATTCATTTGTGGTTGACTTAGAATGTTTTACAAGAATAAGAAGGACATGTTTAAATTACTTATAAGAGAAAGTGTCCTAAAGGCAAGAGCAATTTAACAATGGAATAGCCACCCAAAGAGGTCATTGAGGAAACATCAATAAGACATTCAGAAAGAGATTAAATATATTTCTAAAGGGAATAATAGAAGTGTCTGGCAATAATATGCACTAGGTACAGAGGTCTGAATACAGTGACCTGTCATTTTCCCCATAGTCCCTGTGTCTATGATTCACGTAAAATAATCATGAAAGCAAATAGAGGTAAGGTGAATATCAAAGGGGGAAAAATCATGAGACAAAATAAAATAGGACTACCAGAACTGACAGGATAGCACAGAAGAAAACAATTCTTTTTTTAGAGGAAGACCTTACTAAGCAGCATTCTACAGGTACTTTTTTCTGCCTCTGTCTAGAGGAACAATGGCAATACACTCACTTGCCATTCTGTCAAAAGACAAGATGTTTCAGAATTTTTTCTAATCTTTAATAAAAGCACAGACTGCCTTTTAGTTTTTATGGTCTCTTCATGAGAGGGACCAAAAATGGAACTTCCATAAAACTTATAAAGAGTCAGAACAAACATCTAATGCATTTAGTAACTTGTGAAGGTTTATGCTGACAGCAATAATGTCATAAGGCAGAATCATAAAATCAGAAAGTGTTTCAGCTAGAAGGAACTTTAAAGATCTTTAAGCATAAAGCCTCACATGATTGGAAAACAGTAGCATGGGCTTATTCATGCTCAGTGTTAAAGGCACATTTTAGAATATAATCACCCACACCATTATCCCCATCAGAGTGAGCTAAAACGCACTCCAAGAAAACAGAGGTGAATATTAATATTATCTTAATATGCAAAAAATCTGTCTAAGCAGGAGGTGAAACACAGAAACCATAATAGAAAATAATGATTTTGATTACATTAAAATTTTAAATATCTATATGTCAGGAATCAACATAAATAATGTTGAAAATCAAATAACAAGGTAGAAAAGTGAATTTGAAATACATATTACAGGCAAAGTTAACATATCTACTATATACACAGCCTTTTGACATTCACAGAAAAGATAAACACCCAGTTTTTCCACATATAGAAAAGATTCAGATGTTCACACACACTCATACAGATACAAGTAGCTAAGACCATACTAAGCTTCATCACAAATCAACCTGCAAATTAAATAATATTGTTTTAATTGATTAAAGTGGTAGGGATTCTTTAAAAATAAGAACATAATTTTCATGAGAAATTATATTTTGATGAGAACAAACATTCATATCCTGCTGATGAAATAAAAATTTATGAAAACTTTCTGGAGAATAATTTGGGAAAACAGATCAAAAAAACTTTATTTTGCATATTGTTTTACCCAAAATTCTAAGTAATTTTCTAAAGAAAATAATTACAAGTGATAAAAAAATGGAGTTACAAGGATATTTATCCCAGCACAGTTTATAGCAAAGCAAAATGAGGTAACTTTGGCAAATTTTTCCTAGTGACCCCTTGATGGCTCCAAGTGCTTATTCTCTAATTTCAAACAAACAATCCAGTGAGTTACGCTTCTAGACTTACAAGCTTGAGTATAAAACTTCTCCTCTGAATTTTATAAGATTAATTTCATGCTGTTAAACTCTTAAGTGTACTTGAAAAATAGTGGAAGACAAAGTTTATGTACAATGAAAAATGCGATACATTCCAAAATAATTCTTAAAGTACTATATTTTCCCAAGACATTTCAAGAAAATATTTATGTTAGAGATACAGGTATCTGATATACTCCCTGAGTAATAAAACTTTTAGGTATATTCTTAGTGTTTCATTGTGATTGTGTTATTTTAAACAAATTCAAGTTTTATCTTACTCAAAAAAAAATAAAGAACACAGCATCAGTGTTTCCTGAGTATAAATTCTAAACCCTAATTGAAAGTAGTATACAAAAGTCTCTTTGATGGTAATTCATGGAAAATGGCTTAGCTCTTAAGTAATTCCCTTTGGTAGGTTCTACTGTTAAATGAAAAGTAGAAAAGATTCTGTCCATTGACTTTACAGTTTTGTTGTCACTTAATTCTAAGTGTTGAAATTAAAGGAACCCTGAAACAAAATATCATGGAACCAATACAATTTTCTTGAATAATACAGGATTTGTTCTTGTTTTTAAATTTTTGAAAAAAGAAGAATTATTACTAGTGTTTTCCTTCTTTAATTTCTTGTCAAATGGTAAACATACTGTGGTATACCTTTTTTTTATACACAGTAGTGCATGATCCTGAGAATGTATTTTCATTATTAATAATTATATGGATGGTATAAATATTGGTTTCTTTGCCAAAAGAAATGCTAAAAAGAAAAGGAGACTGTAACCTTATTTTCTATATTAGTCATTAAGTAATTAATTAAATAAATTTTAGTTAGGGTCTACTCTGATCCAGTCACCAATTTAGGCAGGGAGAGTATTGTTTCTGACAAAATGTGTTTTAGGATAAAATGAGAGAAGATAGTCATGAAAGATCAGAAAAAAATCTTAATTTGAATAATTACTTTTATAATGAAGATAAATACTAAGTGTGTGGGAGCCTAGGAGGATTACTTTGGTCTACCTTAGGACTTACAGAAGAAGCCACAGAGATGATTGTCTTTGATCTGAGACCCCAAGTAGACAAGCTAAGTTTAGTAAGAAGGTGGTAGTACTGTTAGTGTCTCAAACAGAGAGGTCAGCTTGATGAAAGACACAGTGGTTCAGAAGAGCATGGTGTGTCCTGGAAATGCTAGTATTTGAATACTGCTGTGCCAAATGAAGAGTGGCAGAAGACAGAACCGGAGCAGTGAGGCAAAGGATGTTCTTGAAATGTAGAGCATTCCTATGCTTACAAGCATGGTGATGTGGCTGGGAGGAGGACAGACAAGCATACTGGGCCAGGGTGTAGACACACTACATCAAGAACTCAGATATTTCATATCTATGAATTTCAGCATGTCTGCTATTCATCTGAGGTGTTTCCAGGGCACCATTGTTGGGAAGTCACTGAGCAATGGGTTACAGAACTTATATATAGATGTTTGCATTCATTTCTTTGGTTACAACTGCTTGGTTGAACCTCTTAGGAGGAGCCAAAGGGAAGCTGAGAGTTGTGATTCACCTCAGCTGTGCTTCATCCCCATTCTTGTGACTTCAGATGCACTGTAAGTCACTACAAGCTGTGAAATCAGAACAGGGTTTTTGATATTTCAGAGATAACTACATGAGTTGGCATCAGTGGTATAGCTTTTGAGTAAAACAGTCAGTTCTGTAATCAAACCTTGGCACCACCATAATTCTCTGAGTCCACTTATTTCCCTTTATAAAAGATTAAAATAACCTACTTTAACAGAGTAGTTGAGGGTTATAAGAAATAGAGAAAGGTATCTGACATTTATTAGGTAAATGCTATTTTTATTATTCAGCTTCCCATTGCAGAGAAGTAGGACTCATTAGAGTAACGATGGATTCAACATATAGTCTAATATGTTCCCCAGGACCAAGTTTGGAGACCCTGAATTTTTAAAACTGCCTTAAGTGGGGCTTAAGCCAAGAGTCTACTAAAGTGGTATAGCACCTTGACACTTTATTTTAAACAGTGAAAATGAAATACATATTAGATCCCCTACTTCCCTAAGGAGCAGCCACTAGGTTTTATATTCCTACGCATTAGCCTATTGGATAAATAAACACAATAAAACAATGGTGCACTTCTTCTGTTCTTACATTGTGGTAGAAACATCTTGAAAATGCTTTGAGTGTGAGTAGTTTTCTAAATATAGCTCTCTACACTAATGTGTCTCTTTCATTTAATATGAAACCTATACACAAAGCTATGGAGGCATAGAGGATTTTTATCCATCCGTATGATCAAATACATGTGAGCATAGTGGCCCATTTAGGTCGATTCTGCCAACCTCCACATTCCTTTCTCCCCCCTCTCAGGAAATATCTAATTTATGAGCAGAAATGTGAAATGTTCAATTGAGTCAAAATGAAATGATAAGTAGAAATACCCAACTGTACTTCAGGCAGAATGAAAGGAAATCCTGATTCCAGAATCCTAACAACTGTTAAGACAGCACAGGTAGGGAACGCCGGACTGTGGCTCACTTGCAACAACAACAAAACTCTAATCTTTAAATAATGGCATCAGAGTAATTTCAAACAGATTAGAGGATTTGAAAAGCTCCCAGAGTAGGCAGCTCATATTTCTTTTCCTTCCCCTCCAGGGAATACCTATTTGGTATCTAAAGTTTATCTCACAATACATTTGTTCTCATTTTTCCAATGTATGACCGAAGCATCCACGGAAAATACAAAATACAGTACATGTCATTAAAAACTATTTTCTCCTTCAATATTTTGGCTCTTCTGAAATAAATAACTGGAAAAATTATCCAGGAGGATTTTGTTAATTATTACGAAGAGAAGAGAAAAATTATATCAAGGGTGAAAAGATCTACAGAGAATTTTAATTTCAAAAACTTTTTTAAACTGTAAGATCTCATAAGTTACATAATTCACAGTTTTCCTTTTATTAAACAGAGACCTTATAATGCTTTTGTATTTTCTTGCCACTGATAAAAGATAGCAACAGGGAACAAATAATTATACCAAGTATTTATCAATTTATCATTTTATTCCATTTTACAGTGCATCTCCCATTATGGGAACTATAGATTTTGTATGTGGCTCTGCTTAAGACTAAGCTTTATAAGTAATATATTTTCTCATTTTAATTAAAGGGAGCAGTTGTATTAGTTGTGGGGACTGAGGTGTCAAGAGGGGAGAATAGAATGCATTCATAGAAAATGTTCTTACAGTATGAAACTATAAGACCCATTTTTAACCATCCTTCTAAACAGTGCTTGTGTAGTTTATAAAGACTCATGTCTTAACATGACTAGAAAATAAGGTTACAATTAGGGATGGACCTTCAAGATGGTGGAGGAGTAAGACATGGAGATCACCTTCCACCCCAAAAATACATCTACATGTGGAACAACTACGGAACACCTGTTGAATGCTGGCAGAAGACCTCAGACTTCCCAAAAGGCAAGAAACTCCCCATGTACCTGGGTAGGCCAAAGAAAAAAAAAAAACAGAGACAAAAGAATAGGGACTGAACCTGCACCAGTGGGAGGGAGCTGTGAAGGAGGAAAAGTTTTCACACACTAGGAAGCCTCTTCACAGGCAGAGACTGTGAGTGGCAGAGGGCGGAAGCTTCAGAGCCACGGAGGAGAGCGCAGCAACAGGGGTGCGGAGGGCAAAGCGGAGAGATTCCCGCACAGGGCATCGGTGCCGACCAGCACTCACCAGCCCGAGAGGCTTGTCTGTTCCCCCGCCGGCGTGGATGGGGGCTGGGAGCTGAGGCTGGGGCTTTGGAGGTCAGACTCCAGGGAGAGGACTGGGGTTGGCTGCATAAAGACAGCCTGAAGGGGGCTAGTGTGCCATAGCTAGCCGGGAGGGAGTCCGGGAGAAAGTCTGGAACTGCCTAAGAGGCAAGAGACCATTGTTTCGGGGTGCGCGAGGAGAGAGGATTCAGAGCACCACCTAAACGAGCTCCAGAGACGGGCTCGAGCTGCACGTATCAGCGTGGACACCAGAGTTGGGCATGAAACGCTAACGCGGCTGCTGCAGCCACCAAGAAGCCTATGTGCAAGCACAGGTCACTATCCACACCTCCCCTCCCAGGAGCCTGTGCAGCCCGCCACTGCCAGGGTCCCATGATCCAGGGACAATTCCCCGGGAGAACACATGGTGCGCCTCAGGCTGTTGCAACATCATGCTGCCTTCTGCCGCATAGGCTCGCCCAGCATTCCGTACCCCTCCCTTCCCCCAGGCTGAGTGAGTCAGAGACCCCTAATCAGCTGCTACTTTAACCCCAGACCTGTCTGGCCAGGGAAGAGACGCCCTCAGGTGACCTACAGGCAGAGGCGGGGCCAAATCCAAAGCTGAAACCCAGAAGCTGTGCAAACAAGGAAGAGAAAGGGAAATTTCTCCAGGCAGCATCAGGAGCAGTGGATTAAATCTCCACAATCAACTTGATGTACCATGCATCTGTGGAATACCTGAATAGAGAATGAATCATCACAAAATTGAGACGTTGGGAGCAACTGTAGACTTGGGGTTTGCTTTCTGTACCTAATCTGTTTCTGGCTTTATGTTTATTTCACTTTAATATTTAGAGCTTATTATCATTGGTAGATTTATTTATTGATTTGGTTGCTTTCTTCTTTTTTTATGTATATATTTTTTCTTTTTCTCTTTTTGTGAGTGTGTATGTGTATGCTTCTTTGTGTGATATTGTCTGTATATCTTTCCTTTTGTCCTAGGGTTCTGTCTGTCCGTTTTTGTTTGTTTGCTTTGTATAGCTTTTAGCACTTGTTATCATTGGTAGATTTGTTTTTCGGTTTGGTTTCTCTCTTCTTTCCCTTTTTAAATTTTCTATTTAAAAAAATTTTTTAATAACTTTATTTTATTGCATTATTTTCTTTCTTTTTTTTCTCCCTTTTCTTCTGAGCCAAGTGGCTGACAGGGTTTTGGTTCTCTGCCCGGGTGTTAGGCCTGAGCCTCTGAGGTGGGAGAGCCAAGTTCAGGACATTGGTCCACCAGAGACCTCCTGGTCCCATGTAACACGAAATGGCAAAAGCTCTCACAGAGATCTCCATCTCAATGCTAAGACCCAGCTCCACTCAACAAACAGCAAGCTACAATGCTGGACACCCTTTGCCAAACAACTAGAAAGACAGGAATACAACCCCACCCATTAACAGAGAGGCTACCTAAAATCTTAATAAGTTCACAGACACCCCAAAACACACCACTGGACACGGTCCTGCCCACCAGAAAGACAAGATCCAGCCTCATCCACCAGAACACAGATACCAGTCCCCTCCACCAAGAAGCCTACACAGCCCACTGAACCAACCATACCACACAGAAGAAGGAAAAGACCTACAATAACACACCCAAAACAATTAAGAAAATGGTAATAGGAACATACATATTGATAACTACCTTAAATGTAAATGGATTAGAGCTTCCCTGGTGGCGCAGTGGTTGAGAGTCCGCCTGCCGATGCAGGGGACACGGGTTCGTGCCCTGGTCCGGGAAGATCCCACATGTCGCGGAGCGGCTGGGCCCGTGAGCCATGGCCACTGAGCCTGCGTGTCCGGAGCCTGTGCTCCGCAACGGGAGAGGCCACAGCAGTGAGAGGCCTGCGTACTGCAAAAAAAAAAAAAAAAAAATGCAAATGGATTTAGATGCTCCAACCAAAAGACACAGACTGGCTGAATGGATACAAAAACAAGACCCATATATATGCTGTCTACAACAGACCCACTTCAGACCTAGGGACACATACAGACTGAAAGTGAGGGGATGGAAAAAGATATTCCATGCAAGTGGAAATAAAAAAAAGCTGGAGTAGTAATTCTCATATCAGACAAAATAGACTTTAAAATAAAGACTATTGGGCTTCCCTGGTGGCACAGTGGTTGAGAGTCCGCCTGCCAATGCAGGGCACACGGGTTCGTGCCCCGGTCTGGGAGGATCCCACATCCCGCGGAGCGGCTGGGTCCATGAGCCATGGCCGCTGAGCCTGCACGTCCGGAGCCTGTGCTCCGCAGCAGGAGAGGCCACAACAGTGAGAGGCCTGCGTACCGCAAAAAAAAAAAAATATAATAATAAAAAAAAAATAAAGACTATTACAAGAGACAAAGAAGTACACTACATAACGATGAACGGATCAATCCAAGAAAAGGATATAACAATTGTAAATATTTATGTACCCAACATAGGTGCACCTCAGTACATAAGGCAAATGCTAACAGCCATAAAAGGGGAAATTGACAGTAACACAATTAGAGGAGGGGACTTTAACACCCCACTTTCACTAATGCACAAATTATCCAAAATGAAAATAAATAAGGAAACACAAGCTTTAAATGACACATTAAACAAGATGGACTTAATTGATATTTATAAGACATTCCATCCAAAAATGACAGAATACACTTTATTCTAAATTGCTCATGGAACATTCTCCAGGACAGATCATATCTTGGGTCACAAATCAAGCCTTAGTAAATTTAGGAAAATTGAAATCGTATCAAGTATCTTTTCCTACTACAACATTATGAGACTAGGTAACAATTACAGGAAAAAATCTGCAAAAAATACAAACATATGGAGGCTAAACAGTACACTACTAAATAACCAGGAGATCACTGAAGAAATCAAAGAGGAAATTTAAAAATACCTAGAAAAAAATGACAACAAAAACATGACGACCCAAAACCTATGGGATGCAGCAAAAGCAGTTCTAAGAGGGCAGTTTATAGCAATACAATCCTACCTCAAGAAGAAAGAAACATCTCAAATAAACAACCTAACCTTACACCTAAAGCAATTAGAGAAAGAAGAACAAAAAACCCCTGAAAGTTAGCAGAAGGAAAGAAATCATAAAGATCAGACAAGAAATAAATGAAAAAGAAAAGAAACAATAGCAAAGATCAATAAAACTAAAAGCTGGTTCTTTGAGAAGATAAACAAAATTGATAAAGCATTAGCCAGACTCATCAAGAAAAAAAAAGAAGACTCAAATCAATAGAATTAGAAATGAAAAAGGAGAAGTAACAACTGACACTGCAGAAATACAAAGGATCATGAGAGATTACTACAAGCAATTATATGCCAATAAAATGGACAACCTGGAAGAAATGGACAAATTCTTAGAAATGCACAACCTTCCAAGACTGAACCAGGAAGAAATAGAAAATATAAACAGACCAATCACAAGCACTGAAATTGAAACTGTGATTTAAAATCTTCCAACAACAAAGGTCCAGGACCAGATGGCTTCACAGGTGAACTCTATCAAACATTTAGAGAAAAGTTAACACCTATCCTTCTCGAAGTTCCAAAATATAGCAGAGGGAGGAACACTCCAAAACTCGTTCTACAAAGCCACCATCACCCTGATACCTAAACCAGACAAAGATGTCACGAAAAAAGAAAACTACAGGACAATATCACTGATGAACATAGATGCAAAAATCCAAAATACTAGCAAACAGAATCCAACAGCACCTTAAAAGGATCATACACCACGATCAAATGAGATTTATCTCAGGAATGCAAGGATTCTTCAATATATGCAAATCACTGTGATGCACCATATTAACAAATTGAAGGAGAAAACCATATGATCATCTCAATAGATGCAGGAAAAGCTTTCAACAATATTCAACACCTATTTACCACTGCAACAAAAAGAAAAAAATACCTAGGAATAAACCTAACTACGGAGGTAAAAGACGTGTATGCAGAAAAGTATAAACACTGATGAAAGAAATTAAAGGTGATACAAACAGATGGAGAGATATACCATGTCCTTGGATTGAAAGAATCAGCATTGTGAAAATAACTATACTACCCAAAGCAATCTATAGATTCACTGCAATCCCTATCAAACTACCAACAGCATTTTTCACATAACAAAATATTTCACAACTTGTATGAAAACACAAAAAGACCCCGAATAGCCAAAGCAATCTTGAGAAAGAAAAACGGAGTTGGAGGAATCAGGCTCCCTGACTTCAGACTATACTACAAAGCTACAGTAATCAAGACAGTATGGTACTGGCACAAAAACAGAAATATAGATCAATGGAACAGGATAGAAAGCCCAGAGATAAATCCATGCACATATGGTCACCTTATCTTTGATAAAGGAGGCAGGAATGTACAGTGGAGAAAGGACAGCCTCTTCAATAAGTGGTGCTGGGAAAACTGGACAGGTACATGTAAAAGTATGAGATTAGATCACTCCCTAACACCATACACAAAAATAAGCTCAAAATGGATTGAAGACCTAAATGTAAGGCCAGAAACTATCAAACTATTAGAGGAAAACACAGGCAGAACACTCTATGACATAAATCACAGCAAGATCCTTTTTGACCCACCTCCTAGAGGAATGGAAATAAAAACAAAAATAAACAAATGGGACCTAATGAAACTGCAAAGCTTTTGCACAGCAAAGGAAACCATAAACAAGACGAAAAGACAACCCTCAGAATGGGAGAAAATATTTCAAATGAAGCAACTGACAAAGGATTAATCTCCAAAATTTACAAGCAGCTCATGCCGCTCAATAACAAAAAAAATGCAAAAAGTCATGGAGGAGAGTGCAGCCACAGGGGTGCGGAGAGCAAAGCAGAGAGATTCCTGCACAGAGGATCGCTGCTGACCAGCATTCACTAGGCCGGGAGACTTGTCTGCTCACCTGCCGGGGCGGGCAGGGCTTGGAGCTGAGGCTTGGGCCTCGGTCGGAGCGCAGGGAGAGGACTGGTGGCGTGAACACAGCCTGAAGGGGTTAGTGTGCCACGGCTAGCTGGGAGGGAGTCCAGGGAAAAGTCTGGACCTGCCGAAGAGGCAAGAGACTTTTTCTTCCCTCTTTATTTCCTGTGTGCAAGGAGAAGGGATTAAGAGCGCTGCTTAAACGAGCTCCAGAGACGGGTGCGAGCCGCGGCTAACAGCGCAGACCCCAGAGATGGGCATGAGACGCTAAGGCTGCTGCTGCCACCACCAAGAAGCCTCTGTGCGAGCACAGGTCACTATCCACACCTCCCTTCCAGGGAGCCTGTGCAGCCCGCCACTGCCAGGGTCCCGGGATCCAGGGACAACTTCACCGGGAGAACGCACGGCACGCCTCAGGTTGGTGCAACATCCTGCCGGCCTCTGCCACCGCAGGCTCGCCCCGCATCGTGTCCCTCCCTCCCCCCCAGCCTGAGTGAGCCAGAGCCCCCGAATCAGCAGCACCTTTAACCCTGTCCTGTCTGAGCGAAGAACAGATGCCCTCCGGCGACCTACACGCTCCAAAGCTGAGCCCCGGGAGCTGTGCAAAAAAAGAAGAAAAAGGGAAATCTCTCCCAGCAGCCTCAGGAGCAGCGGATTAAATCTCCACAATCAACGTGATATACCCTGCGTCTGTGGAATACCTGAATAGACAACAAATCATCCCAAATTGAGGAGGTGGACTTCGAGAGCAAGATTTATTATTTTTTCCCCTTTTCCTCTTTTTGTGAGTGTGTATGTATATGCTTCTGTGTGAGATTTTGTCTGTATAGCTTTGCTTTCACCATTTGTCCTAGGGTTCTATCCGTCCGATTCTTTTCTTTTACTTTAAAAAAAATTATTTTTCTTAATAATCATTTTTTATTTTAAGAACTTTTATTTTATCTTATTTTATTTTATCACCTTCTTTCTTTCTTTCTTCCTTTCTTTCTTCCTTCCTTCCTTTCTTTCTTTCTTTCTTCCTACTTTTTCTCCCTTTTTTTTTTTTTGCGGTACGCGGGCCTCTCACTGTTGTGGCCTCTCCCTTTGCGGAGCACAGGCTCCGGACGCGCAGGCTCAGCGGCCATGGCTCACGGGCCCAGCTGCTCCGCGGCATGTGGGATCTTCCCGGACCGGGGCACGAACCCGTGTCCCCTGCATCGGCAGGCGGACTCTCAACCACTGCGCCACCAGGGAAGCCCTCCCTTTTATTCTGAGCCGTGTGGATGAAAGGCTCTTTGTGCTACAGCCAGGAGTCAGTGCTGTGCCTCTGAGGTGGGAGGGCCAACATCAGGACACTGGTTCAGAAGAGACCTCCCAGCTCCACATAATATCAAACGGCAAAAATCGCCCAGAGATCTCCATCTCAACACCAGCACCCAGCTTCACTCAATGACCAGCAAGCTACAGTGCTGGACACCCTATGCCAAACAACTAGCAAAACAGGAACACAACCCCACCCATTAGCAGAGACGCTGCATAAAACCATAATAAGACCACAGACACCCCAAAACACACCACCAGAAGTGGACCTGCCCACCAGAAAGACAAGATCCAGCCTCATCCACCAGAACACAGGCACTACTCCCCTCCAGCAGGAAGCCTACACAACCCACTGAACCAACTTTAGCCACTGGGGACAGACCCCAAAAACAACAGGAACTACAGACCTGCAGCCTGCAAAAAGGAGACCCCAAACACAGTAAGATAAGCAAAATGGGAAGACAGAAAAACACACAGCAGATGAAGGAGCAAGATAAAAACGCACCAGACCTAACAAATGAAGAGGAAATAGGCAGTCTACCTGAAAAAGAATTCAGAATAATGATATGTAAAGATGATCCAAAATCTTGGAAATGGAATAAAGAAAATGCAAGAAACATTTAACAAGGACGTAGAAGAACTAAAGAGGAAACAAGCTATGATGTACAACACAATAAATAAAATTAAAAATACTCTAGAAGGGATCAATAGCAGAATAACTGAGGCAGAAGAACGGATAAATGACCTGGAAGATAAAATAGTGGAGATAACTACTGCAGAGCAGAATAAAGAAAAAAGAATGAAAAGAACTGAGGACAGTCTCAGAGACCTCTGGGACAACATTAAACGCACCAACATTCGAATTATAGAGGTCCCAGAAGAAGAAGAGAAAAAGAAAGGGACTGAGAAAATATTTGAAGAGATTATAGTTGAAAACCTCCCTAATATGGGAAAGGAAATAGTTAATCAAGTCCAGGAAGCACAGAGAGTCCCATACAGGATAAATCCAAGCAGAAACACGCCAAGACACATATTAATCAAACTGTCAAAAATTAAATACGAAGAAAACATATAAAAAGCAGCAAGGGAAAAACAACAAATAACACACAAGGGAATCCCAATAAGGTTAACAGCTGATCTTTCAGCAGAAACTCTGGAGGCAAGAAAGGACTGGCAGGACATATTTAAAGTGATGAAGGAGAAAAACCTACAACCAAGATTACTCTACCCAGCAAGGATCTCATTCATATTTGATGGAGAAACTAAAACCTTTACAGAAAAGCAAAAGCTGAGAGAGTTCAGCACCACCAAACCAGCTTTACAACAAATGCTAAAGGACCTTGCTCTAGGCAAGAAACACAGGAGAAGGAAAAGACCTACAATAACACACCCAAAACACTTAAGAAAATGGGAATAGGAACATACATATCGATAATTACCTTAAATGTAAATGGATTAAATGCTCCAACCAAAAGACACAGATTGGCTGAATGGATACAAAAACAAGACCTATATATATGCTGTCTACAAGAGACCCCCCTCAGACCTAGAGACACATAGAGACAGAACGTGAGGGGATGGAAAAAGATATTCTGTGCAAATGGAAACCAAAAGAAAGTTGGAGTAGCAAGTCTCATAGCAGACAAAATAGACTTTAAAATAAAGACTATTTGAAGAGACAAAGAAGGACACTACATAATGATCAAGGGATCAGTCCAAAAAGAAGATATAACAATTGTAAATATTTATGCACCCAACATAGGAGCACCTCAATACATAAGGCAAATACTAACAGCCATAAAAGGGGAAATCGAGAGCAACACATTCATAGTAGGGGTCTTTAACACCCCACTTTCACCAATGGACAGAGCATCCAAAATGAAAACAAATAAGGAAGCACAAGCTTTAAATGATACATTAAACAAGATGGACTTAATTGATATTCATAGGACATTCCATCCAAAAACAACAGAATACACATTTTTCTCAAGTGCTCATGGAACATCCTCCAAGATAGATCATATCTTGGGACACAAATCAAGCCTTGGTAAATTTAAGAAAATTGAAATTGTATCAAGTGTCTTTTCTGACCACAATGCTGTGAGATGAGATATCAATTACAGGAAAAGATCTGTAAAAAATACAAACACATGGAGGCTAACCAATACACTACTAAATAACGAAGTGATCACTGAAGAAATCAAAGAGGAAATAAAAAAATACCTAGAAACAAATGACAATGGAGACATGATGACCCAAAATCTATGGGATGCAGCAAAAGCAGTTCTAAGAGGTAAGTTTATAGCAGTACAATCCTACCTTACGAAACAGGAAACATCTCGAATAAAAAACCTTACCTTGCACCTAAAGCAATTAGAGAAAGAAGAACAAAAGAAACCCAAAAGTTAGCAGAAGGAAAGAAATCATAAAGATCAAATCAGAAATAAATGAAAAAGAAATGACGGAAATGATAGCAAAGATCAATAAAACTAAAAGCTGGTTCTTTGAGAAGATAAACAAAATTGAAAACCATTAGCCAGACTCAACAAGAAAAAAATGTAGAAGACTCAAATCAATAGAATTAGAAATGAAAAAGGAGAAGTAACAACTGACACTGCAGAAATACAAAAGATCATGAGAGATTACTACAAGCAACTCTATGCCAATAAAATGGACAATCTGGAAGAAATGGACAAATTCTTAGAAATGCACCACCTGCCAAGACTGAATCAGGAAGAAATAGAAAATATGAACAGACCAATCACAAGCACTGACATTGAAACTGTGACTACAACTCTTCCAACAAACAAAAGCCCAGGACCAGATGGCTTCACAGGCAAATTCCATCAAACATTTAGAGAAGAGCTAACACCTATCCTTCTCAAACTCTTCCAAAATATAGCAGAGGGAGGAACACTCCCAAACTCATTCTATGAGGCCACCATCACCCTGATTTCAAAACCAGACAAGGACGTCAGAAAGAAAGAAAACTACAGGCCAATATCACTGATGAACATAGATGCAAAAATCCTCAACAAAATACTAGCAAACAGAATCCAACAGCACATTAAGAGGATCATACACCATGATCAGGTGGGGTTTATTCCAGGAATGCAAGGATTCTTCAATATACACAAGTCAATCAATGTGATACACCATATTAACAAATTGAAGGAGAAAAACCATATGGTCATCTCAATAGATGCAGAGAAAGCTTTTGACAAAATTCAACACCCATTTATGATAAAAACCCTCAAGAAAGTAGGCATAGAGGGAACTTTCCTCAACAAAATAAAGGCCATATATGACAAACCCAAAGCCAACATCATCCTCAATGGTGAAAAACTGAAACCATTTCCACTAAGATGAGGAACAAGACAAGGTTGCCCACTCTCACCACTCTTATTCAACATAGTTTTGGAAGTTTCAGCCACAGCAATCAGAGAAGAAAAAGAAATAAAAGGAATCTAAATCAGAAAAGTAGAGGTAAAGCTGTCACTGTTTGCAGATGACATGATACTATACATAGAGAATCCTAAAGATGCTACCAGAAAACTACTAGAGCTATTCAATGAATTTGGTAAAGTAGCAGGACACAAAATTAATGCACAGAAATCGCTTGCATTCCTATACACTAGTGATGAAAAATCTGAAAGTGAAATCAAGAAAACACTCCCATTTACCATTGCAACAAAAAGAATAAAATATCTAGGAATAAACCTACCTAAGGAGACAAAAGACCTGTATGCAGAAAATTATAAGACACTGATGAAAGAAATTAAAGATGATACAAATCGATGGAGAGATATACCATGTCTGGGATAGAAAGCATCAACATTGTGAAAATGACTCTACTACACAAAGCAATCTACAGATTCAATGCAATCTCTATCAAACTATCACTGGCATTTTTCACAGAACTAGAACAAAAAATTTCACAATTTGTATGGAAACACAAAAGACCCTGAATAGCCAAAGCAATCTTGAAAACGAAAAATGGAGCCTGAAGTATCAGGCTCCCTGACTTCGAATATACTACAAAGCTACAGTAATCAAGACAGTATGGTACTGGCACAAAAACAGAAATACAGATCAATGGAACAGGGTAGAAAGCCCAGAGATAATCCCATGCACACATGGTCACCTTATCTTTGATAAAGAAGGCAGGAATATACAGTGGAGAAATGACAGCCTCTTCAATTTGTGATGCTGGGAAAACTGGACAACTACATGTAAAAGTATGAGATTATATCACTCCCTAACACCATACACAAAAATAAGCTCAAAATGGATTAAAGACCTAAATGTAAGGCCAGAAACTATCATACTCTTAGAGGAAAACATAGGCGGAACACTCTATGACATAAATCACAGCAAGATCCTTTTTGACCCACCTCCTAGAGAAATGGAAATAAAAACAAAAATAAACAAATGGGACCTAATGAAACTTAAAAGCTTTTGCACAGCAAAGGAAACCATAAACAAGACCAAAAGACAACCCTCAGAATGGGAGAAAATGTTTGCAAATGAAGCAACTGACGAAGGATTAATCTCCAAAATTTAGAAGCAGCTCATGCAGCTCAATAACAAAAAAACAAACAACCCAATCCAAAAATGGGGGCAGAAGACCTAAATTAACATTTCTCCAAAGAAGATATACAGATTGCCAACAAACGCACGAAAGAATGCCCAACATCATTAATCATTAGAGAAATGCAAATCAAAACTACAATGAGATACCATCTCACACCGGTCAGAATGGCCATCATCAAAAAATGTAGAAACAGTAAATGCTGGAGAGGGTGTGGAGAAAAGGGAACACTCTTGCACTGCTGGTGGGAATATGAATTGGTACAGCCACTATGGAGAACAGTATGGAGGTTCCTTAAAAAACTAGAAATAGAACTACCATATGACCCAACAATCCCACTACTGGGCATATACCCTGAGAAAACCATAATTCAAAAAGTGTCATGTACCAAAATGTTCATTGCAGCTCTATTTACAACAGCCAGAAGAATGGAAACAACCTAAGTGTTCATCATTGGATGAATGGATAAAGAAGATGGCACATATATACAATGGAATATTACTCAGCCATAGAAAGAAACGAAATTGAGTTTTTTGTAGTGAGGCGGATGGACCTAGAGTCTGTCATACAGAGTGAAGTAAGTCAGAAAGAGACAAATACAGTATGCTAACACATATATATGGAATCTAAGAAAAAAAAAAGTGTCATGAAGAACCTAGTGGTAAGACAGGAATAAAGACACAGACCTACTAGAGAATGGACTTGAGGATATGGGGAGGGGGAAGGGTAAGCTGTGACAAAGTGAGAGAGTGGCATGGACATATATACACTACCAAATGTAAAACAGATAGCTAGTGGGAATCAGTCACATAGCCCTGGGAGATCAGGTCAGTGCTTTGTGACCACCTAGAGGGGTGTGATAGGGAGGGTAGGAGGGAGGGAGACGCAAGAGGGAAGAGATATGGGAACAAATGTATATGTATAACTGATTCACTTTGTTATAAAGCAGAAACTAACACACCATTGTAAAGCAATTTTACTCCAATAAAGATGTAAAAAAATAAAATAAAATAAAAAGAAAAAGAAAACTACCATATGACCCAGCAATCCCACTTCTGGGCATATACCCTGAGAAAACCGTAATTCAAAAAGAGTCATGTACCACAATATTCATTACAGCACTATTTACAATAGCCAGGACATGGAAACAACCTAAGTGTCCATCGACAGATGAATGGATAAAGAAGATGTGGCCCATATATACAATGGAATATTACTCAGCCATAAAAAGAAACAAAATTGAGTTATTTTTAGTAAGGTAAATGGACCTTGAGACTATCATACAGAGTGAAGTAAGTCAGAAAGAGAAAAACAAATAGCTTATGCTAACACATATACATGTAATCTAAAAAAAAAAAAAAAAAAGTTTCTGAAGAACCCAGGGGCAGGACAGGAATAAAGACACAGATGTAGAGAATGGACTTGAGGACACATGGAGAGGCAAGGGTAAGCTAGGACGAAGTGAGAGAGTGACATGGACATATATACACTACCAAATGTAAAATTGGTAGCTAGTGGGAAGCAGCTGCATAGCACAGGGAGATCAGCTTGGTGCTTTGTGTCCACCTATTGCGGTAGGAGAGGGAGGATGGGAGGGAGACGCAAGAGATAGGAGAAATGGGGGTATATCTGTATGTATAGCTGATTCACTTTGTTATACAGCAGTAACTAACCAACCATTGTAATGCAATCATACTCCAGTAAAGATGTTAAAAAAAATGATTACAATTAGACACAAGTAGACAGAAATATTTTAAATTTATATATAAATTGTTCTATGAAAATAAGTATTACAGTGATATTCTGGCAATAATCTCATAAAATTCTTAAATATTCTCTTTGTATTTTATGTTTAACTCACAAATAGCATTACTATTTCATCATATTTAAATTTAATTAATCAATATACAAATGTAGGTTATAAACACTTTGGAGCAATTCAAATGCGTACTAAATGTGATAGTATTTCAGTTTTACTCTTCACTGAGGATTCATGCACATGAACAGAAACAACTCATGCCCTTCAGGGTTAGAAAGATGAGTACACTATAGTGATCACTAATGATATGTTCTCTCCTCTCTGTTTCCTACACAGGCATTGAAAAACATCAGAAGACTTCAATAGAAAGATATCAATTCAAGTTTATGTATTTAACTTCCCCTTTTACCCAAATCCTATTGGAAAGTCTAAGGAAATATAGAAATAAGAAAGATAGAATTAAAGATGGCAGACCAGCTTAGGTATTATCAAAGAGGCAGATTAAATAAATTGCCAACCAATGGATAATAGTTTGAGTTTCAACCCTGGTGTTATGGGTTGAAGTGTTTGCTTCAAAAATTTATATGTTGAAGTCCAACCCTTAGTACCTCAGAAAGTTACCGTTATTTAGAAACAGGGTCTTTAAAGAGGTAATTAAGTTAAAATGAGATAATTAGTGTGAACCCTAGTCCAATATAACTGGTGTTTCTATAAGAAGAGGAAATGAGGACACAGATAGGCAGAGAAGAAAGACCATATGAAGACCCAGGGAGAAGATGGCCATCTACAAGCCAAGGAAAGAGATCTCAGAAGAAACCAACCCTGCAGACATCTTGATCTTGGACTGTTAGTCTCCAGAACTGTGAGGAAATAAATTTCTGTTGTTTAAGCCAACAGGTTTATGGTAATTTGTTATGGCAGCACTAGCAAACACATAAGCCGGGCAAAAGAAGGTCCTACCTCAAAAGTAATTGGTAGTATTTTCCAAACAAATATGTGGAAAACCCTTAAGCATGGAACCATATTTGAAAAGATGCTATAACCTCAGTTTGGGATGGCAAAAAAGGTAGATGGAGGTGTCAAATTTAGTTGAGCCCCAAGCAACTGGATGCAGCATTTGTCCAGTGATTTCACTTAATGTAAATGAACACTGATGGCTTCTGATTGAGAAATAAAGACAAGAGAGAATGAGGATAGCAATGTAATAGGTAAATTTGGGTTATCAAAACAAAAATGAGTTGACACAAAACCAAAAGGTTCAGAACTCCACTTACTTTCCATAGCATTCCTAGTGTTGTAACTGTGAGTTTCCTCTGTCACCTGATGCAGACAACTACAAAATCCAACCAGCAGAGGCTGGAGGAAATGTTGGGGAGCAGTTCCAACAGAGAACATATTAAGAAGCTTTGAGAATTTTACAAGAACCCTATGCCTCAAATGACTTCTCTCAAAGTCTGCTTGGCACAGAGAACCTGAATAGTTGAGTGGAAACTTTAAGCATCTTGAGTCTGGTGGACTCCCACATCAAATGCAATACACTTCACTCATCTGCAAGTCCAACTGTAGACTAAGCACCAAAAGGAAAAGGAACACCACAAGATCAAGAGCCCCTAAAAGGGAGACCAAGATAAATTATTTTAAATATTCCCCTAACTAATGTATACCAGAAGTAGTGGTGAGTAAAAAGTTCAAAGAAAAAAATACAGTTAAGTATATCTTGATTTTTTTCTAAATTTTAATTCCTAAGTTCTTAGATTCTAATTCTTGGGTTCTAAATTCTTATTTATAAAGTTTACTTTGAACTTTACAACTAGTTGATTGTAATCATTTAAAAAATTATTTGACTAGAAATGATGTAAGCAACAGTGATGTACTGGAATCAGTTTATAACAGCTCACAAGAGTAAATTCAGCATACGTTCCTAATTCCACATCTGGTGTCATTGATGCTGATAGCTTGAAATTTGCCATGGCAGAAATATTTACACCATAAAAATCAGCAACTTCTAAAATTCAGGGATTGTTTTTTTATTCCTCCAGAGAGTTATCTGTTAAGGATTTATCAGTACCCATACTTATAATAATTATATAATGGAGCTTGCAAGTTTGAGGATGAATGAGTCAATTCACCATAACAATTAAAATACAAGATGTTGAGGATTGACTATAGTAAGAATTGCACAGACATACAGGAAGAAAGCTGTAAAAAGTTATAGAAGAACATAAATGAAAACATAGCAAGTATGTAGGAAGTCTAAATTTTATAAAAGATGTCAAACTGGGCTTCCCTGGTGGCGCAGTGGTTGAGAGTCCGCCTGCCGATGCAGGGGACACGGGTTCGTGCCCCGGTGCAGGAGAATCCCACATGCCGCGGAGCGGCTGGGTCCATGAGCCATGGCCGCTGAGCCTGCGTGTCCGGAGCCTGTGCTCCGCAACGGGAGAGGCCACAGCGGTGAGAGGCCTGCGTACCGCAAAAAAAAAAAGAAAAGATGTCAAACTTCCCCAAAAACTATTCTTTAAATTTATTGTAATTCCAATAAAATATCTACAATTTGGGAGGTTGATCCAGTTAAAGTTTATTTTGTCCATTTGGAGAAAAAAAAGAAATGCTAAAGTATAGACAAAAAAAAATGTTTAGAGCAAAATGATAATAGATTTCTCTAACCAGATCTTGAAATATTTTATAAACTCATTTTATTAAAAGAATATGGGACTTCCCTGGTGGTGCAGTGGTTAAGAATCTGCCTGCCAATGCAGGGGACAAGGGTTCGAGCCTTGGTTCGGGAAGATCCCACATGCCGCGGAGCAACTAAACCCGTGCACCACAACTACTGAGCCTGCACTCTAGAGCCCACGAGCCACAACTACTGAGCCTGTGCACCACAACTACTGAAGCCCACACGCCTAGAGCCCATGCTTTGCAACTAGAGAAGCCACAGCAATGAGAAGCCTGTGCACAGCAATGAAGACCCAACGCAGCCAAAAATTAATTAATTAATTAAAAAAATAAAATAAAAAATATGACAATGAAAAATAATGATTCTATCCTTGGAACAATGTGGAGTACAGGAAGAGATAGATACTTAAATTTATTATATTAAAAAAGATAACATTTCAAATCCATGAATGAAAGGGCACATTGTTTTATAAATAATATTGGAAGAATTGGCAACAGTTGAGAAAAAAAGCTACATCCTTGTCTCACACCACTCTATTATGTTGAAGAAGCAGGACTCATAGGTCACAATTATAAACTAACATTGTCTTGTCTCCATTTTCCTTTAAATATGATCTGAGGTCTGCTGATGTCTGTTTGCCCTCATTGGTGACCCTTTGGGACAAGACCTAAGCTGACCCCACCTGGTGTGCTTTTGTGCTGAGGGGCATAGTGAAGGAACTTTTGATCATAGGAAACATTCAGGAAACTCTGTTCTGAGAAATTCTGGGAATACAGATCAGCCAATCAGCAGCAATCTGTCCTTCATTCTAACATCAAAGAACCTAGTAAGCTAGTCACTTGTCCCTTAAGTTCTCCATCATGCATCAGACACCTATTCACCATGTCCTGAAACTTTAGAGGACACATTGAACTTGCTAAATGGTATCCTTAAAGAGAAGGGAGACCCACCTATGCCAACCCTCCCCCTGACAATGATAGTGAGATTCATAGGACATTCATGAGGCTTCGGGTAAGGGAGCTTTATCGCAAGAACATCCATTCCTTTAATTAGCAAATCGTGACCCTCGTCTATCCTTGATGTAGTTGAGAGGTTGAAGAGTCCTGCGACCATTATGATATAAAATTGTAGTGGCTGCATCATGTTCTGGTCCCTCTAGATAATTTAGCATACAGTATCTATTGTATCTTGGCACCTTAACACAACTTTAATTGTAGGATCATGTTATACATATTTATAAAAATACATTCAAAATGGAGTTAATATACTATGAAGTATTATAAGAATATATGAAGATATGTTTATAATCTTGAAAAGAAAGGACCTTCTAACCTTAAAGGGTAGAAATTTTAAAAGATCTATAGATTTGACTAAATAAAAGACTATACTGAAGGAGACAGAATATTAAAAAGCAAATTACAAACTCAGAAAAACATATGCAACATAAATGACAAATAAAGGGCTAATATCCTTATTGTATAAAGATTAGCACAATAGAAAATGGCAAAAGTGGCATAAACAGGCAAGTCACTAAAGAAGAAATACGCATGGCCTTTAAATATATGAAAAGATATTAATCTCACTAATAAATGAATGTAAACTAAAACAACAGTGAGGATTTTTGTCTATCTGGTTGGCAAATATTACAAAGATTGATAGTTCTTAGTGTTGTTAATTTGGGGCAACAAGCATTCTCACACACTGTTGATGGAATCAGTATATTTTAGCAAATTTTTGGTTGGTAATCTGGTATAATTTATCAATTTATAAATGTATCAATTTATATCACATGCACTGCCTTTGACCCAGTGCAGTGATGCACCACCCAGACCCCCTTGTAGGAACTCATTCCCCCAGCTGCTGGGAGGGCTGCTGGCAGACAGCGCTAAGCTATCAACAGTCTTCAGGAGTCTGAAAGAGAGCCACCTTGCTCAAAGGCAGGCCAGCCTCCTTCCTTAGGTAGCCTGCATCCAATGACTAATCAATTTAAGGATCATCTACCTCACTCCAGCGTGAGACAACTCAAGCCATCCCAGGGGCCAGCCCAGCTTAAAATTTCCCTGGAGGATCAGCTAAGGTTCCTTGAGACTGCATGGTAGCCAACTTCTCACTAGTCCTGCTTCCTTCCCTTCCATTCCACCAGCATTGACCCAGGAGCACTTCCTAATATACCTCCTAAATGCAATCTTCATCTTAGAGTGTGCGATTAGGAGACCCAACCTGCAATACCCAGCAATTCTATTGGTAAGATTTTATCATATTGAAATAATCACAGGTTTATGAAGGTGTAAGGGGCAGAATGTCCATTACATAATAGTCTATAAAAGGAAAAAAATAAAATACCAAGCCAAATATCCATTAACAGGAGTGTGGTTAAATACATTATAGAAATCATACCATGAAGTTAAAAAGCCAATTATAGAATGATACACATATAGTTAAATTTTTAAATATCCCTATATGATATGTTTAAATATGTGTTTATACATGCATAAAAGGATTTGGGAAGATACTGCAAACTCTTAGCCATGTTTATGCTGGTCTCCACATACTACATTTCTGTGTTTGATTTTGTTGTTTACATAAAAAGCTACTGAGATACCCAATAAACAATGTAAAAACAGGATCACTAAACAAATATAGGCTGAATGTTTAGGCTCGAGTCTCAACTTGGATAAAGAACACAACGTGAAGGGGCCTTCTCTAACTTTATGGCCACTGGCATCTTCATGATGCAAGTTCACAAATTATTTTGCTTTCCTCAATTAAAAAGTATTTCATTAGGATAATTGTTAGCATGTCTCTAGAAACATAACCATTCCTCATTTTTTATGCATATTCACATAAATATGAAGACAACAACAGAAAGTGAAAAGGACAAAAGGCTATGACTTTAAACATTTAGGTTCAAATTCTGGTTCAATCTCCTATTCAGTTTATAACCTGAAACACATCTCTGTCTCTCCTCATCAAAGGTGAGAGTGAATATGAGAATGCGTATCTTCCTCACAGTTGTGAGGATCGGATGCAATGACCCCTAGAAAAATTCTTTGAAAAAAAAGGAAAGTAAGATACTAACATAAATGTAAAAAGTAGCCATAAGTTTTAAATTGTTTTGCCATCTTGGAGATCAGCGTTATCTCACCTGAGTCTTCAAGACCTATTTATATTGGCCATTCTCACACAGCTCCAGTTCCCATATAACATCTGTGGGTGGTTTGTTTGAGCCAAATGGAGAAGTAGCTAGTGGGTCCATGCATCAGAGAAACAAACTCTTTTCTAGGATGTATATGTGTGACTGGGAGAACAATAGTCTAGTCCAGTCTCTGCCAGTAATTCCTGATATGACCTTTACTAGTCACTTTCTTCTCTAGGCTTATTTGATTAAAAATAATAAACACATATATACATGTGTGCATGCATACGTACAGACATCCATCCATACATACATATATAAATAGTTCAGAAAATAATGAAGGTATCAAGCAATATAATATATAAGTTTTCTTCCCGTTCAAAAGTACTTTCACTATGTGTTCTTGGACATACTATTTATCTGGCTTTTAATATTCAGTTTCTCTGAGCTTCAGCATCTTACTGAGTAAAATATGGACAAACAGTGGAAAAGAATAATCTCTGGGATCACTCTTGACCCTGAAATTTCAAAGTCTGTTTATGGAAAAACTGCCAAATATGTGGGTATAGGTGTGTGTATGTATCTCACTATGGCAGTTAGTCCACAAGTGGTGAGGCATTCATTCATTCATCCATTCATTCATTTATTCATATATTTTAATAATCTGAGTATTTATCTTTGGTAAAGCAGTGAGGGGAATATAAAAGTGAACAACACAAATGTCCTCTTTTCCTGGACTAACATTTAAATAGGAAAAATACAAATTATATGGAAATAATGACAACATAAGGTAGAAACTAATAAGAAATGCATGCGAAGTATAGATAAAACATTAGAAATTCAGAGTAGGGAGATAATGCTCCCACCTGAGGGAGTCTTGGAAAATTTCATTAACAATATGACCTTTGAACCAAGCCTTAAATATGGGGAACGAATCCTTCCAAAATTCTCTGTATACAAAGATCACAGAAAAAAATTCAAGAGCAGAATCAGTTATACATGCAGAATTTCTTCTTCCTACCAGCAAGTCACATACTAAGTAGCTTGCTGTTTATTACATATTTTAGAAATTTCTTGCCTTGTATTGATAGCAAATTAGCTGAAAATGTAACTTACTGGATTTTTTTCCTTTGGATTTACATTTGAAAAAACACCATTTTACAGCCTAATTGATTATAATAGAAAATCTAAATATTAATATTACTCTAAAGGTGACCCAGGGGTCTCTGAATAGGTGCACTAATGCTGCTTATTGATAACACTCTCAATAATAAAACTATTTGGATGTGAAACACAGCAAACATGTTAGCTTCTTTCTTGTTTTATTGTCCTAACAGACAAAAACCCCTATAGCCAATAAACTGAATCTGCTTTCTTTTTATTGCTTTGTCTTTGAAATTGTGGCCCTTGGTCTTAAAACCAATGATAGAGTAGTTACAGATGAGGAAAAGATATGGTCACTTTGGAGTGTGATGCTTACTTGTTAGAAATAAACAAGCCAATTTTAGCAAAAAAAAACTGACTTAACTTTGTGCTAAGATCTCTGACTTAATAGCCACTCCAATTCTCTCTGACATTTAAAAATTATAAGGCACTGCAAAAAGAAATTCTTAAATGTCAGAATCCTCATAATTTCTTCAACTTTTGCTACTGAATTCTTAACTCCTTCCCCAACATCACCCCGCCCCCACAGAGTACCATGCATATAGTTCTGCTAGCAGCAAGGCCAATCAGCCTGAGACACATTTCCCATCATTATCCTCAAGCCAGCTCCTCTGAGAGGCTCCTTCAGAACCATTTCATTACATCATTAGACACATTTTAAAGGTGGAGTTAATGAAAGGCTGAGAAACTGAGGCACCACAGTTCTCTTCCCCTTGTTTCCTTTCCATTAACTTATCAAGATAACTATTTTTGGCCACTGCAGTTGTGCCACATTTGCCTTTAATCTAGTAAAGTCTCAGTCAAGGGAGAGCTGAAATCATATGGTAATTCTAAATGAGGTGGCGGTAGTAGGGAATTTAATAAGAAGATGATGGAGAAGGAAAAATCAAATGTAGGAGGAAAACAAGAAGGGGGAAGGAAGAAGAGGTGAAGAGGAAAGAAAATATAACATTTATTCATATTTACTAAAGGGAAGACACTCTGGAATTTTGTATAAACCATGACACCAGCACAGTGCACCTATTTTATACGCAAACAACCAGCGGTTGAGTTTCAGAGGGGTATATAACTTGCCTATGATCACACAGCTAATAAGTGGGAGCATTGGGATTCAAAATCCCACAGTACGGGCTTCCCTGGTGGCACGGTGGTTGAGAGTCCGCCTGCTGATGCAGGGGCCATGGGTTCGTGCCCCGGTCTGGGAAGATCCCACGTGCCGTGGAGTGGCTGGGCCTGTGAGCCATGGCCGCTGAGCCTGCGCGTCCGGAGCCTGTGCTCCGCAACGGGAGAGGCCACAACAGTGAGAGGCCTGTACCGCAAAAAAAAAAAAAAAAAATCCCACAGTATGTCTCCCTAAGACAGGGAGCTGAGATGTTTATGTTTAGGAAAATTTACAGAAATAGTCCTCAATTTAATAATACTAAGTCATTTCACGTGACTTATTGAACGTCTGTCAGTATAATAACATCTTTTAATCTATTTCTTCTAGTTTCACTCATAACATTGAAATGAAGCAGAGATATTCTGATCTGCTTTCTTAGTATTTTATGTGAACTCATTTCTTATAAATTCCAATTTTACAGACCATAAAATAAAGGGAGGCCCCATTCACTTTTTTCTCCTATCAAATTTCAATATACATTCTCAGAGATGGTTCGTGTGTGTGACTAATATGTACATATAAAACACCGCACTTCATAAATTATTATTGTTGGGCACCATCTCAATCAATTCCCTTTTCTCTGTTCTACATTCTGAGGAATCCTGCTGATTCTGTTTTCAAGGTTGTTGTTGTTTCAACATTTACTGACTGCCAGCAAAGGAGATTTTATTTTCTACCAGTTTCCTCAATTTAGAAATAAAGTAATTATCATTGTGGAGAGTATTGGTTAATGTTCTACAAAAAGGAGATTTTAAAAAAGGAAACCTTATTTCCTAGTCAATGAAACCATCACATTATTACAGGAACATTTTCTCTTTATTCTTAAAATACTGTCTAATCAAACAATCCAGAAAACCCTGATTTGAGAGTGACCCTTTACAGCAACAGAGGGATTTCATATTGCCTTGTTAGAAGTAAATGAACTGTGTTCTCTCTAAATTCTACCATGTTTGTATCCATTCTCTGATTTTGCTTTAGTATGGTTATCTATAAAATTACTGATAAGTAATAAAACACAGGTCAAAATTATTAAAACCTTGTTGCAAATACCAACAAATTATAACAAGGAAATATCAACTGAAAGCCACAATTCCTAGCATTTACCTGTAAAATATAGTTTAAATAACAGGATTCTTTTTCTTCTTCCTGTGGTGGCTTAAGATTTTGCATTGCTCCCATAGCTTGCCATCCAAATGAAAGGAACTGTTTCTAGAAAGTTCTCTGGTAAACTTCACTTGAGAATAAACTATCTTTAATTATTAAATATTCATAGAGGGTTTTGGTTATATTATTTTTGTCTGGCAAGGAGTTGGCGCCATATAACCACTTGTCTCTAAAGTATAAGGAAGGAGGGTGAATGCATGTAATACTTGCTCTGGCTAATTCTTCCTAATCCATTTCCCTTCTTTAAAAAAGGACAGTACAGTTTTGGTCTTTTTTATGATGTTTTAAGGTTCCATAGTGCTCTTAGAAATGTTCTCTGACTTGTAGTTCTATATGAATTACAAGTTACATGAGGCTGTAATGTTCTTGCATAGACTAAGACAACCAGGGGTAAAACAGTGAGACCCAGGGGAGAGCTTGGGCAAAACCACGGTGAGCAAAGCCAAAAAACAATGCACTGTGGTGATAATGTTGACTTTTCTTATTACTACATGACATCTCCCATTAGTAAAAGCTTACTTGACCAAATAGTTGTTCCATTCTCCTCCTGTAACTTGACATCTCAGTAGATTTATGGCCAGCATTTCTCAACATACATTTTTAAGGAACATTTGGTTCAAAGAAATGTTAGCAGATGTTAACTTGAAAAGGGGTTCTAAGATCAAAGAAGTTGGGGGACTACTTAGACTATAGAAAGTTAAACAGGTTGCTTTTCTCAAGGTCTTCTTAGAACTTTTAGTATGATAATATTTACTGTGACTCACAATAAGAAGCATACATATCTACAACATTTCTTGAATGTATTTGTCCTTTGAAACTTTTTTCATACAATCTGCTTATAAGAATAATGCTCAACAGTATTCACTTTGGAAAACACTGAAATACATAACTACAAAATTACTGCTGGGTGCATCTTTACATGTAGGAGGCAGGCAGAAGGGTGGGTAAATGGAAAGCTTACCTCTGCTACTTTTGAAACAATTGGCTAGGAAGGGAAAGGAACTTGAAACCATTACAGGAGAAACAATTAATAGAAAAATGGGTGTTTTACATGGAAATACTGACTCCAAGGTGATACGATGTGGCATTCTCTTTACATAGATGGGTTTAGCCTTATTCTAACCTCATGAGGTCAAACTGGTCACACTAATTGTGGTTACTCTGTAAACTGTCTCAAAAGGTAATGAAACTTGTGTCGCTGTAGATACTGAAACATAAACTGAATGACTATCTTATAGCAAGTTGGGGGACAATGGGATTTTGATTGGTTGGGTAAGATACTTTAAAGAACGCTTCCAACCTTGACAGACTATGGTTCCAACACTGTAGTTTATAATAATCTGTTGCTGCATGAAATCACCAATCTACAACCGGTAATACGTTTTTCTCTTAGAAATTCTTTAAAAAGTGTCACAATTGATTATTTTGTTTCTTCTCCCCAAATAGTTTAGTGGCTTTCACAATGTGGAAACTAGGAATGAGGAGGCATTCACAGAGCACATTTATCCATGCACATTTACAGGGAGAGATTCTTATCCATGTTTCTTGTACCATGTAGGAAATCTCCATAATGCTTCACACTAAAATTCTGTAAGAGCTTTATTTGTCTCCACAAATCAAAGAATTGAAGATAGTATTCTCAATTCATGTACTGCAAATGAAGTCATGGAATTTTATAAGATATCGCATGAGAACATACACACAGGTATTTTTGGAGATGAAATTATCATCATCCATAATGACCTTGTGAATGTTTGCAATTTATTTTTTAAATATTTATAAATTATCCATGTGAACTTGTTAAAATGTTATGTTTTTTAAATAGCTAGTAGAACATCTACGTTTGGCAGTATCTCCAATTCTTCAACCACTTTGTTTTTCATAAGGTCCTAATGTTAAAGGATTCAACAATCCACATACTCAGCCCAGGAGGTGACCAGGAAAACAAGTTCAGTGTTATGTGAATGCTGTCACTGCAGGACAGCATTTCCCTCCATTGTTAAGGCTACAGCAGCAGTGTGAGGAATTATTAGCCTGTCTCCTCCAGATCAATGAAGTGTTTACTCTTTCAGGTTTTGTGTTTATTCCCTATAAATATCCTAACTATTGATATCTATTTAAAGAAGATTCAGGCTCCTAGGTTTCTCAGTCTCCCACAATGTCCCCTCACTCCAGAATCATGGCTTGAAATTCATTTATTCCTTAAGTCCTGGATAATTTTTATCATCCTGACACAGTACCTTTTATTTACATAATATGGTTTTAATACATAGCTTATGTACATACATATATTCATATGCACAACTATTTAAGCTCTTCTATCATTTAAGAGGTACGAATAATGGAGCATTCCTACCAATTTTCTTCTCTGCATGATATAAGAAAACAACCTGGAACTAAGAGTCGGAAGACCTCTAGGACCAGTCTTTTGCACATATATGCAAACTGTGCTTTTAACTCATGTATCATCAATAGCGTAATTCTCTCCAAGACATACTCCTGAAAATTTAACGAATTCTCAAGTCATAAACTTCAAACTTAACAAGTTTCCAGTAAAATCCACTTTCTAAACTATTTTAAAATAATATTATTTAAATTCCAATATCCAATTGAATATGGATTTCATTCTTTTGTAAAATAGGTAGTGATACTCCATCTAGATCTGAATTTTCTATTAAATATATTTCTATACAATAGAAATTATAATGAATGGGTTATATATTTGCTTCAAAATTTGTCAACGTTACTCTGGCTCCATAAAGTTCATTTCTTTTCATTTATATCCAGGAAAAGTCATGACATATGTCTTTGGCTGTATTTGTAAAGTAAACATCTTTCTAGTCACAAAGGAACTATATATTGCATGACTTCTTCAGTAACAAGTCATAGAAGAAAACTGCATTATAGGCATATATTTTATGAACAACCATATTATTGAGTATTACATATAGGTAGTTGTCATCATTTTTACAAAAATACATGAAAACATTTCCATGCCCTGTTTTCTTACTTGATTTATCAACAGATATTCAATGAGTGCCTATGTGCCAGGATAAATGCTGCCATGTGATCAACATTTTCTTAGAGTGTACTACATAGAAAGAAAGATAGACAGTGAACAAAGAATGACAATCATGGTAAGAGTAGGAACGAGAAGCACAAGATGCTTTTTCTCTGACATAATATGAGGAACAAAATACTCCCAAACTCCCTCCCAGATTCTCTCACTCCCTGAGACACCCAGTTTGCACAAGAGTGCACCATCTACTTTTTGTGTGCAGATACAAAGATCTCATAAGGGTATGGGATTATATGTCAGTCAGAATCTGGTCAGAAAAATAGAAATGAAGAGAATTTTAAATTGAGAATTGGTTGAACAGGTATTGAAGGGCTGGAGAGGCAACAAAAAAAAACGTGGAAGTAACACAAAGATAGCAACCATGGGGAGAGGCTACCTCCCTAGAAATGGGGACCCAGAGGGAAAAGACTGGGGGTAGCAGACCCTAGAAGTTCAGAGGAAGAATCCTACATAGTTAGGCTCCTCCTGAGGACAGGACACTCTCCAGCTAGAGCTGGGGCCTCTGAGGGGGCATAATAAGGATGGTTCTAAGAGCGTGGGGAAAAGGCTGGAAAGTAGAATCAATTACCAATACTCAGGGTGAAGGCCATGGCTGGGGTGCCGTTGAAAGGAGCATCACACACGGGCTTCCCTGGTGGCGCAGTGGTTGAGAGTCCGCCTGCCGATGAAGGGGGCACGGGTTTGTGCCCCGGTCCGGGAAGATCCCACATGCCGCGGAGCGGCTGGGCCCGTGAGCCATGGCCGCTGAGCCTGCGCTCCACAATGGGAGAGGCCACAGCAGTGAGAGGCCCGCGTACTGCCAAAAAAAACCGAACATCACACAAAACAGGAGCAAGTTGCTTCTCCTTTCTTCAGTCACAGAATCTCCCCTTAGTGCCTCCTATTATCAGAACTTAACAGGGATACAGATGGCAAAGGAGAGGTGAAGTTTGCAGAGTCCCAGCCCCAGTATCGCGAAGCTTAATATAGAAGAATGAGTTTGAAGATAAGAGACAATAGCTTAATGAGAAGTACTGGGAACCGGAGAGTGTGGATCTGAGGGCTGGAAAAGCAGCAACTCATTTTGAGGGCATTTGATACCCCCACCCTCTTCCCGCTGCCCCTCTCACGCCTAGGGAAATAGTTGCTCCCTGCAGTTTCTCTGTGTTTATGTCATCCTGCTGCCTTTCCAGCCCTCCAATAGCAATTCAACCAATTCCCTATTTGAAATTTTTATTATTTCTGTTTTCCCAGCAAAGCACAGGCCTTGCTTGACCTCCTCTATCTAAATCCTAGAGATTCTATACAAGCCCTGCTCAGGTGCTGTTACTTAAGCTGCCTTGCCTGCCTTAAAAAGTCTTCTCTGCCCACACCTGAATCCTGCCCAGTTCTCCTAACCAGTGTCTGACGTTGATTTGCTTATCTCTATTATTAGTTAATACAATTCCACTTTACATCCTGTATTTCCATCAAAAGCCATCTTACTTCCCTTTGATGGATTTCATTTCTAATCTCGGTATCATGTCAATGTATGGAAATATCTCATGGGAACTTCCAAAGACATCCATTAGAGAATTGCTCTGTATCCCTTCCTAGCCCCTTACCATGTTTTTCGGAAGGTTGTAGGTGGGAGGGTATTTCCTTGAACAGTGGGAGGAAAAATTAAGGGAGAAAAATTAATGAATATATATAACCTAGTTGATAACTTATTCATTAGTTTACATACATTAACTCATTTAACTTTCCAAATAATCCTGTGAATTAAGATATTATTCCCACTTGACAGAGGAGGTTCAGCAAACTGAAGGAATTTACCCAAAGCTGAGCCCAGATTCAAACCCAATCCTACCTGATTTCAAAATCCCTATACCCACTGATTTAATACTTTTCAGTGGAGTAGCAGGGTCACAGACTCTAGTCCACATGAAAACTTCCTAGCATAACAACTTAGGCAAAGATAAAATACTGTCCCCATATCCCACACTGATTGCACTTTTTATATATAATGATTTGGAATCCAATATTAATCCAATTCAACAAAGACGTATTGAGCCTCACGTATGTGGCAGGCATGTGATAATGATTGCTAACACATTAATTAAGGGCTTACTATGTGTTGGGTACTGTTTCGAGAACATGCCTCATTAATTCTCAGAACAACTCTGTAAGACAGATGCAATTATTAACAGCCTCATCTTACAGATGATGCAAATGAGGCCCAGAGAGGCAAAGTGATGTGGCCAAGATTCACAGCTGGGAACTGGCAGAGCCAAGAAGAGAACCTAGGCAGGATGACTCTGAAGCCCATGGGCTTAACCATTATACTGTATTTCCTCATGTGTAAAGGTTGAAGAGACAAAAATGAATAAGACTTAGGCAAAGAGATCAGAGTCTAGGTGGTGGAAAACATCAAGAAACATAACAGATATGAAAAAGACACTTGTGAAGAAATATAAACTGTAAAAGAGTGACTAGTTTTGCCAGGCGAAATCAGAGAAGATAACTTTTGGGCTGATTCCTAAGGAGATGAAAGTGTGGAGAAGGTTGATTCTCTCTTTAGAAGGAGAATCAACAGGTCCTGGTGATGTAAGGCATAAGAGAGAGGTGGGAATCCAGGATGGCTCTGTGGAGGAGCAAATCTGAGGAGGTAGATTTGGAGATTCATTTTAGACAGTTTAACTTTGAGAAGTAGGCCGCCAAAAAAGGTCTAGATTTGAAGATAAGAGTCACAACTGTTTGATAGATTTTGAAATTTCTAACACAGAAATTTCATGGGAATGGATGGTTTCCTAGGAAGAATATGTGGAGACAAAGAAGTTTAATTTTTCTCACTCTTCTTCTGGGCAGGTACCCACTATGATCAGCCGGATGGCTGAGATAAAAAAGCACAGAACTGAGAAAGGACAAAGCAGCCCCTGACATCTGGGAACTGGTAGCCTTGTGCTTACTATCAGCTGGGCCTCAGTGTTGTTAGGAGCTGGCCTGGTTCTGTCAGCTACGTCTTGATTTCTCGCGTTGAACATCAAGGATTCATAGAACATCAACATCAGACAAGGGCGCTCTGTGATCATGACAGACAAGACAAAGACCAGTCTGTAATCACTTCTGAACACAGACAAAACATGAACATTTCCAAACCACAAAATGATCAAACATCCCTCATCCTGGCTAATATAAGTGACTGCTGCTTCTTCAGCAATGACAGCATTAGCCTCGCTCTGGTCTGCCCTCCTGGTTCTGGAAACCTTACAGGAGCTAGGAGTGGATGCAGCACCCTGAAGCCCAGGTGTGATGATTGGAGCAAGTGTCCAAGGAACTCCCTCCCCTCCAGCACCTCCCAGCCAAACCCCATTGCAAGACCCTCAACCTGGGGAGCCCTCTTGATAAATAAAAACTTAAAATACCCAGTCACAGAATTGTCCCCACTTGCTGACAGAACCCAATGCACAGCAAACCCCTGCTTACTTGGAACCACTCCACACATAGCCAAAGTCTAAATCTTATAATAAGTCCTTTCTAACAACCTCTTACTGAGATAGTTCTCTGCAGAGGGCTCAGGTCTGACTGAAAATGTGAGGAGAAGCCTCTAGCACCCCTTGAGGTCCTGGAGAGTGGAGGACCAATGTTAGAACCCTCCCCAGGCCCATGAGTCGCTCCATGGCTACAGGAGACTCGGGACTTCTCAACCTGGCTGTCCCCACACCACATACAAAGGCCCCAGCCCACTTCCAGAGAAGGTCTGGCAGGGAAAGCCACTGAGTCACCCACGAGTGCAGTGAGGCAGCTGGGAAGGATAGGTGCCTCAGGGACGCAGGGTGGGACCCGGTGGCTCTGGGGGAAGATGGGGCTCTGGAAACCTCACACAAGCTAGGAGCGGATGCAGCACCTTGAAGCCCAGGTATGATGTTTGGAGCAAGTGTCCAAGGAACTCCCTCCCCTCCAGCACCTCCCAGCCAAACCCCATTTCAAGATCCTCAACCTGGTGAGAAATTAAAGTTAATGAACACTGTACACTGCTACTTTTATTGACTTGATTTAATATAGCCAATATGCACTTATGAGTCAAATACCCTATTTGTTGAAAAAGCGTCTACTTGGATGATTACTTCACTGTGAAAGTAAAGAGAGAATAGTGGAAAATCTTACTGTGAATGTGACATAACTTCTCAAAAACGTTTGTTCAAATTAATAATAAAAACATTGATCTTTAGTTGCTACTGATTGCAAACACTCAAACTCTAACCATAATTTTAAAAAAGCAATGCATCACTAGTAGATTTAGATCCATATAGAGCTATAATTTTTTTATAATACAGGTGAAATAAAATTAGTTACAATGAGCATGTGTTGTTTAAATTGTCAGTCATTGGTTTCCTTCATATTTTTACTACTCGACATATTTTTGTTTCTATCCTTAGAAACAATGATAGGGAATATTTACATAAGAATTCTGGTAGACTACGAAAAGTAGAAAAATACCTTATTTTTCATTGTTTCTTGACATGACATAATGTGATCACATGTGACTGATGCAACCTGACAAATCCAGTCACAGTATGAAATGTCACGGGAAACAAGGGAAAACTACTATCTTTATCCAGACTGAAAAGAAAAAAAAAATACTTATCATGAAATATAAAAACAAAGGCTTTGGAATATGAGCAAATAATATGCCAGCATGGAGTCTGTTCAAATATCTTATATTTAGCCCTTTTGAGATATATTCTATTACGGATATTAGGCCAGTGTCATGGATTTTAGAAATTATTTTTTCCACTGGAAAGTATTAGAAATACCACAGCCTGAGGCCCTTTTCTGTTTCTAAGCCTGTTTAAATACAACTGGAACCCGTGCTTTCTAAAGGACCTCTATTCTGTGGTTTCATAACTCAAAGTTTGTGTTTTCTCATAGGCTCCAAGGTAATTCTAAATGGACTACACTTCAGCTGAGCTGTTTTTCTGAGACTGTACCCTGCCTCTGAACTGTGCTAAAATAACCTTGCATTATCCTAATTAGGATTATTCACAATACACACATATTGCAAAGAGCCATTTTCATTTTCAATTAGTTGAAAAGGATTAGTTGCAGTGATACTCCTATGGTCCTGAATGCAATTATTATTAAATCCAATATTTTTTATTGCTGTTAAAATTATGCTCCTTACAGATATAACTTAGCTAATGGAGTAAAAAGATGGTCTCTTCCTGACAAATCATTCTCTTCTAAAGAAAACTGTGAAGGTAACAACACATAAACGGAAGAAAATATATATGCGGTAAAGAGGCTGTTTAATCACAAGTAATGGCAAACCTAAAATTAGTTCCAATTAGAACAGAAATGCATGAAAACCAATCTGAACGTAGCAGATAAAGGGTGGCATGAAACAAAGCGAGAGAGTGGCATGGACATATATACACTACCAAACGTAAAACAGATAGCTAGTGGGAAGCAGCTGCATAGCACAGGGAGATCAGCTTGGTGCTTTGTGACCACCTAAAGGGGTGGGATAGGGAGAGTGGGAGGGAGGGAGACGCAAGAGGGAAGAGATATGGGAACATATGTATATGTATAACTGATACACTTTGTTATAAAACAGAAACTAACACACCATTGTAAAGCAATTATACTCCAATAAAGATTAAAAAAAGAAAAAGATTATTAAGCAGTAGCATATAACAGGCCCCCAGGTGTAGTACTTCCTCATTATACCTATTCTCAAACAGCAACATACTGAATGTACAGTAAACCAATAAAAAAAAAAAAAAAAACCTCCAAGAAATAATTTTACATGGTGGCTACACTTCAGATGAACAAGTACATGTTTTCTGGAAGAAAGACCACAACAACTTGGTTTTTACTTCTAAAATACAGTGGCATGTTAATTGCTTGATCAGCCAAATGAAACTAAATGTAATTAAGACTAGTGTGGGGTTAATTTGATCCATAATTATGTTATATAAAGTAAATGAAAATTATTTCTTTCCTAAATTGCAATTCATTAAAATTACAGATATTAAAATAAGATACTATAAAATTACATGAAGCATGTACACATTAATAGCCATTAGTAATAGCTTGATATTTCTATCTAAGCAACAGTTTATTAGAATGCTAAAAGGTGATATTTGACCGCTCACATGACTGATTTTTTTTACTTTGTTTTTCTACTCGTCTAAGAAATTATTTTTTTAATGAAGCAAAGTGTTCTAATCTTAGTCTGTTTTTACCATTTTCTAGATATTTATCATCTGCTTAAATACCTTTGGATTAATGCTCATTGAATCGTCATTAAAATACAAACACAGGTATTTAAAAACTCAAAATGGCATACAGGTATGTACATTTCGTATGACACCAAATGCATACATTATCAGTTAAGTATTTGGAAGATTATTATTCAAAGGACATATTCTGCATCTTTAATTCAAATTATAGTCATATATCTATTTATAGAACATTTTTGTCTTAACCTCATTAAAAAAGAATTGAATGTAAAAAAAATTAATTGAAAGTAAAGGAACTAACATTTACTGAGGGCTTATCCTGCTTCAAGCACTATGCTATGTGCACTTTAAAGAAACTATTTTCATCCCTTTATGAAATTGATATTATTTATTCTTCTCCTTTTACATATAAGAGAACTGAGACTCAGAGAGACTAAGGATTTTGCCTGAAATCATGGAGCCACTTACTTGTACCATTTACTGTGAGGTGGGGAAGGGTTCTCTTTTTTTAGACATGATGACAACACAAGGGAAAACAATTAATTTGCTGTGAAAAAAGTGTTTTAGATTCTTTTTCATTGAAGATAACTTGTTTATTTCTGTGAAAATAAAAACCAGAAGGTCATAGCATATAATCTCTGTGCCCACTCACGTGACATTAAATACAATTTGGCCAAACAATCCTATCATTCCAAGTCCAAAATTATCTAACAAAGCCTCTTTAGTAACAGAGAAGGAAATACTGACAGCTAATGGATCTATCCTACTGAGTGGTAACGAATGCCTTACACAAGATTCCACACAAAGAAAAGACTCATATTTAGGCTAGGAACAGAAAGCACCAGCTTATTATTATACTGTGCAATTGGAGGGAAAGGAGTATAAAACAGTGGAAGGTGTGTACAGATTCTACTGAAGAAGCCTGGCCTTCCTATATGTAATAATGCCCTTTACCTTTACTTGTTTTGGGATTGAGGACAAGAGTGGTGACTTGAAGATCTGGTATAATTTAAAAGGAAAAGCATTTACAGTAGGATTTGCTTACAACACATAGCAATAGCAGTTTATCTGTTAGAGACCAGAGATATTAAAACCAAGTCTAGGGGACTTCCCTGGTGGTCCAGTGGCTAAGACTCTGTGCTCCCAATGCAGGGGCCCAGGTTCAACACCTGGTCAGGGAACTAGATCCCACATGCCACAACTAAGAGTTAAATAAATAAATAAATAATAAAAATAAATAAAACCAAGTCTAGCGGAAACTTCAATGTGCCACAACACATTTATTTATTGCTATAAAGGAAGGTATCTGCATACCCAGGAGAATCTGATATACTTTGCACAATAAAGTATCACTATATTACTATTAGTAGTAGCATGCAAATATTAACAAATGTTTCTCAATAATTGATTATACTGTACTAATAAGGACAACGATCCTTTTGATTTCTTGGAAGTCACCTGCATTTCTCCTTAAGTTAAAGCTAGATATCATCCATGAAAAAAACGAAACTAAAGGATAATGGTACTTAACAAGTTGCCAGAACACATTATTTACAGTAAGAATGTGTGCTTAACAAACCAAATATTTAATATTTCATACATGAGAAATGGGCAGACATAATAGTCATTAGTATTCCAGGTGAGGCAGAATATGCAAGTTTACTCAGCTATTAAGGAATGAGTCATATGCTATTTAATATAACAAAATAGTTTATGTATATTAGAGTAAACAGTGAAATCACAATAGGAAAAAAAATGGATTTGGTTCAGATGTTGAGCTGCTCTGTAAACCAATTGTCTATCCGGAGGGAAACAGCTCTGTCTACAACTACTTAGGCTCTAGGGCCTATTAGAAACCCTGGAGTGGGCTGTTGTTGCTGTTCTCAAGGGAATTTACCACGTCACACTAGAAATAGCTGACAATAATTGGAAAGCCTGCTCCTGCCAGTATTGCACACATTTTTAATACCTTCCTAAGTATTATGGGAGATAATACACAAGGTCTTTAGAATTCTAGTCATGCCACAACAAGCCATGGAAAGGACAACTAGACAATAGCCCCAAACTGGACTGTGACAGGCTAATTATTGTGGCTTCATTATAAAACCTCTTTTTACATAGGTCACCTGGGAAGTGTAATTAAAAATGCATTATTGGTGTATTTTTTATTGAAGCAATTAAATTAAAAAGCCAAAAAAATAATTATATGAGGAGCAAATAATAATGTTGGTCAACAGCGTTTATCTGAGAAAGAGAGAACACGTTAGTGGTTCATTAGCAGTAAATGTGTTAACGGGAATCTGTTTGAAAAATGAGCCATAGAACAGCTTTTAAATACGCAGATTAAAGGATTTATAATGTCAAGTTTAACACAGAAATTACAGACAGTATTACATAACGATGAGTAATAGCACCTTTAATCTGACTTAGTAAAATGATTTACATCATACTTTGTGCTGCTTCAATTGTATGTGTATTATATGTGCTGCATCTCAGATAGATAATTTCCCTTATATTTTTTACACACTTATGGATCTGTTCTTCCTGCTTTCTAATTATGTGGTACATCTAAATAATTAGATGTTAAAATAGGTATTATCCAGGGGCACAATGTTTGTCTTGGATATCCATTCTACGTAGGAATACCAGAACATGACACAATTTATTTAGGAAAATTTTTACAAAGCCCTAAATGTATCATGTCAAATCAACCCTCTCTCATCTCGAAACTCTCCTGGTACCTCCTTACATCATCATCATCACCACCCTATAATTATCATGATCACTAATAATTAATGAGTGCTTTCTACGTGCCAGGAACTAAACATTGCCTATATTGTTTAGGCATTAAATTCTCCAAATAACCTTCAGAGATTGGTATTTTATCTCCATTTTTTTAATGAGGATAAACAATTAATATTTAATTAATCTCTCTGGATATATGTACAAAAATGTACTCTTCTTCAATAGACTAGCCTAAAATTGCAATCAGTTTTTCCTCTATCCTACTAGAAATCTTCCATATCTTAAGCCTGTTTATTTTAACTGAGTATTTTCCAAATATATAAAAGCAACAAGTAAGCATCTATTAAGTAAGAATCTCACAAGCAACGCTTATAATCCCTTTGGAGAGGAAAACCAAATTCAGGGAGGTGGAAGAACATCAATTATGAAGGGCGGTGAATTTCAAGATGAATAAGTGAATGAATGGATTAATGAGAGAAATTTGTTGTTATAACATGGGACTTTTGATTCAAGAAAAATATTTTTACAGTTTACAGAAAAAAAAGAGTTCTATTTATTTTCCTTTTTTTTTTTTTTTAACCTTTGTCCATTGATTCGTTTCTAAATATTTTCTCCCATTCTGAGGGTTGTCTTTTCGTCTTGTTCATGGTTCCTTTACTGTGCAAAAGCTTTTAAGTTTCATTAGGTCCCATTTGTTTACTTTTGTTTTTATTTCCATTACTCCAGGAGGTGGATCAAAAAAGATCCTGCTGTGATTTATGTCAAAGAGTGTTCTTCCTATGTTTTCCTCTAAGAATTTTATAGTGTCCGGTCTTACATTTAGGTCTCTAATCCATTTTGAGTTTATTTTTGTGTATGGTGTTAGGGAGCATTCTAATTTCATTCTTTTACATGTAGCTGTCCAGTTTTCCCAGCACCACTTATTGAAGAGACTGTCTTTTCTCCATTGTATATCCTTGCCTCTTTGTCATAGATTAGTTGACCATAGGTGTGTGGGTTTATCTCTGGGAATTCTATCTTGTTCCATTGATCTATATTTGTTTTTGTGTCAGTACCATATTGTCTTGATTACTGTAGCTTTGTGGTATAGTCTGAAGTCAGGGAGTCTGATTCCTCCAGCTCCATTTTTTTCCCTCAAGACTGCTTCGGCTATTCGGGGTCTTTTGTGTCTCCATACAAATTTTAAGATTTATTGTTCTAGTTCTGTAAAAAATGCCATTTGATAGGGATTGCATGGAATCTGTAGATTACTTTGGGTAGTATAGCTATTTTCACAGTATTGATTCTTCCAATCCAAGAACATGGTATATCTCTCCATCTGTTGGTATCATTAATTTCTTTCATCAGTGTCCTATAGTTTTCTGCACACAGGTCTTTTGTCTCCCTAGTTAGGTTTATTCCTAGGTATTTTACTCTTTTTGTTGCAATGGTAAATGGGAGTGTTTCCTTAATTTCTCTTTCAAATTTTTCATCATTAGTGTATAGGAATGCAAGAGATCTCTGTGCATTAATTTTGTATCCTGCAACTTTACCAAATTCATTGATTAGCTCTAGTAGTTTCCTGGTGGCATCTTTAGGATTCTCTATGTATAGTATTATGTCATCTGCAGTGACAGTTTTACTTCTTCTTTTCCAATTTCCATTCCTTTTATTTCTTTTTCTTCTCTGATTGCCATGGCTGGGACTTCCAAAACTATGTTGAATAATAGTGGCAAGAGTGGACATCCTTGTCTTGTTCCTGATCTTAGAGGAAATGCTTTGCTTTTCACCATTGAGAATGATGTTTTCTGTGGGTTTGTCATATATGGCCTTTATTATGTTGAGGTAGGTTCCCTCTATGCCCACTTTCTGGAGAGTTTTTATCATAAATGGGTGTTGAATTTTGTCAAAAGCTTTTTCTGCATCTATTGAGATGATCATATGGTTTTTATTCTTCAGTTTGTTAATATGGTATATCACATTGACTGATTTGCATATATTGAAGAATTGCATCCCTGGGATAAATCCCACTTGATCATGGTGTATCATCCTTTTAATGTGTTGTTGGATCCTGTTCGCTAGTATTTTGTTGAGGATTTTTGTATCTATATTCATCAGTGATATTGGTCTGTAATTTTCTTTTTTTGTAGTATCTTTCTCTGGTTTTGATATCAGGGTGATGGTGGGCTCATAGCATGAGTTTGGGAGTGTTCCTTCCTCTGCACATTTTTGGAAGAGCTTGAGAAAGATGGGTGTTAGGTCTTCTCTAAATGTTTGATAGAATTCACCTGTGAGGCCATCTGGCCCTGGACTTTTGTTTGTTGGAAGATTTTTAATCACAGTTTCAATTTCATTACTTGTGATTGGTCTGTTCATATTTTCTATTTCTTCCTGGTTCGGTCTCGGAAGGTTATACCTTTCTAAGAATTTGTCCATTTCTTCCAGGTTGTCCAATTTATTGGCATAGAGTTGCTTGTTATAGTCTCTGAGGATAGTTTGTATCTCTGCAGTGTCCGTTGTAACTTCTCCTTTTTCATTTCTAATTTTATTGATTTGAGTCCTCTCCCTCTTTTTCTTGATGAGTCTAGCTAATGGTTTATCAATTTTGTTTATCTTCTCAAAGAACCAGCTTTTAGTTTTATTGATCTTTGCTATCATTTCCTTCATTTCTTTTTCATTTATTTCTGATCTGATCTTTATGATTTCTTTCCTTCTGCTAACTTTGGGTTTTGTTTTTTCTTCTTTCTCTAGTTCTTTTAGGTGTAAGGTTAGGTTGTTTATTTGAGAGTTTTCTTGTTTCTTGAGGTAGGATTGTATTGTTATAAGCTTCCCTCTTAGAACTGCTTTTGCCACATCCCATACACTTTTGGATCGTCATGTTTTCATTGTCATTTGCCTCTAGGTATTTTTCGATTTCCTCTTTGATTTCTTCAGTGATCTCTTGGTTATTTAGTAATGTATTGTTTAGCCTCCGCATGTTTGTGTTTTTTAGGGTTTTTTTTCCCTGTAGTTGATTTCTAATCTCATAGTGTTGTGGTCAGAAAAGATGCTTGATATGATTTCAATTTTTTTAAATTTACTGAGGCTTGATTTGTGACCCAAGATGTGATCTATCCTGGAGAATGTTCCGTGTGCACTTGAGAAGAAAGTGTAGTCTGCTGTTTTTGGATGGAATATCCTATAAATAGCAATTAAATCTATCTGGTCTACTCTGTCATTTAAAGCTTGTGTTTCCTTATTAATTTTCTGTTTGAATGATCTGTCCATTGGTGTAAGTGAGGTATTAAAGTTCCCCACTATTATTTTGTTTCTGTCGATTTCCTCTTTTATAGCTGTTAGCAGTTGCCTTATGTATTGATGTGCTCCTATGTTGGGTGCATATATATTTATAATTGTTATATCTTCTTCTTGGATTGATCCCTTGATCATCATTGATCCCTTGATCATTATCTCTTGTCTCTTGTAACATTCTTTATTTTAAAGTCTATTTTATCTGATATGAGTATTGCTACTCCAGCTTTCTTTTGATTTCCAATATCATTTTCTGTCCCCTCACTTTCAGTCTGTATGTGTCTGTAGGTCTGAAGTGGGTCTCGTGTAGACAGCATATACATGGGTCTTGTTTTTGATCCATTCAGCAAGCCTGTGTCTTTTGGTTGGAGCATTTAATCCATTCATGTTTAAGGTAATTATCAATATGTATATTCCTATTACCATTTTCTTAATTTTTTTTTTTTTTTTTTTTTTGCGGTACGTGGGCCTCTCACTTTTGTGGCTTCTCCCATTGCGGAGCACAGGCTCCGGACACACAGGCCCAGCAGCCATGGCTCACGGGTCCAGCCACTCCGCGGTATGTGGGATCCTCCCGTACCGGGGCACGAACCCACGTCCCCTGCATCGGCAGGTGGACCCTCAACCACTGCACCACCAGGGAAGCCCCTCTTAATGTTTTGGGTTTGCTTTTGTAGGTCCTTTTCTTCTCTTGTGTTTCCCATTTAGAGAAGCTCCTTTAGCATTTGTTGTAAAGCTGGTTTGGTGGTGCTGACTTCTCTTAGCTTTTGCTTGTCTGTAAAGCTTTTGATTTCTCCATCGAATCTGAATGAGATCCTTGCTGGGTAGAGTAATCTTGGTTGTAGGTTCCTCCCTTTCATCACTTTAAGCATATATGCCACTCCCTTCTGGCTTGTAGAGTTTCTGCTGAGAAATCAGCTGTTAACCTTATGGGAGTTCCCTTGTATGTTGTTTGTTGTTTTTCCCTTGCTGCTTTCAATAATTTTTCTTTGTCTTTAATTTTTGTCAGTTTGATTACTCTGTGTCTCAGCATGTTTCTCCTTGGGTTTATCCTGTATGGGAATCTCTGCGCTTTCTGGACTTGGGTCACTATTTCCTTTCCCATGTTAGGGACGTTTTCAACTATAATCTCTTCAAATATTTTCTCGGGTCCTTTCTCTCTCTCTTCTCCTTCTGGGACCCCTATAATGCGAATGTTGTTGTGTTTAATGTTGTCCCAGAGGTCTCTTAGGCTGTCTTCATTTCTTTTCAGTCTTTTTTCTTTATTCTGTTCCATAGCAGTGAATTGCATCATTCTGTCTTCCAGGTCACTTATCTTGTTCTTCTACCTCAGTTATTCTGCTATTGATTCCTTCTAGTGTATTTTTCATTTCAGTTATTGTATTGTTCATCTCTGTTTGTTTGTTCTTTAATTCTTCTAGATCTTTGTTAAATATTTCTTGCATCTTCTCTATCTTTGCCTGCATTCTTTTTCCGAGGTCCTGGATCATGTTCACTATCATTACTCTGAATTCTTTTTCTGGAAAGTTGCCTATCTCCACTTCATTTCGTTGTTTTTCTTGGGTTTTATCTTGTTCCTTCATCTGGTACATAGCCCTCTGCCTTTTCATCTTGTCTATCTTTCTGTGAATGTGGTTTTTTTCCCACAGGCTGCAGGATTGTAGTTCTTCTTGCTTCTGCTGTCTGCCCTCTGGTGGATCTATTTTCCATATTAAAGCTGAGTGTTAGTCTAGAACTAGTTATTACCTACTGACTCTAAATTATATCTTGACATATTATGATTAGATAAATTAATAGTTTTAGTATTGTTATGTTGCATTAGTTCTTTATTAATGTTATTATTTTTTAATATCAGTAGCACACACTTTTGAATACCTACTGTAAACCAGGTCTTGTGCCAGAGCTTTTACATGAAATATCTCTGAACCTTTACACATAACAGAATCAAATTTTTCTCATTTTAGAGATGAGAAACTTGTAGTTCAATAGGTCAAGTGACTTTTTCAAGGTCATGTGACTGATAAATTGAAGAGTTCAGATTTGATTTTCAATGTACCTGACTCCAAATTGCACGCATTTTTCCAGTATTCCTCTTTATTTATGAAAGAATTTATACAAGGTATTAACATAATTTTTACTTTTTTCACATGTAAATCCTCCTTAACCCAAATTTCAATTTCAAATTCATTTTAAATTCATAAAGTTCAAGTAACCAAAATGGTTTGCTGGGTAATGTATTTTGGTAATTGGGACTTATCAGGATAACCATAATAATGACAGTGTTTTGGGTTTCTGAGAAAAAAAAAATAGATGAACTAGAATCGTTGTGAATTCAGTGTTAAGTATCTCTCTTTATAGTAGAGTTATTTAAAATTGGAAATCCAAAATCTATAGTGATATGCATAACTGCTACTTTGGCTCTTAATCAAGATTCATGTTGTCAATATTAAATACATGGGAAAATACTGATTTATCATCTGTGAAATATGATATACTAAAAACCTAAAGTTTACTATGAGTACTTTTCTCAAACAGCATGTTAGCTTTTTATTATATTCTTCTTTTAATTTTTTTAAAAGAATTTTTGGCTGCATTGGGTCTGTTGCTGCACGGGAGCTTTCTCTAGTTGCAGTGAGTGGGGGCTACTCTTCATTGCAGTGCATGGACTTCTCATTGCAGTGGCTTCTCTTGTTGCAGAGCATGGGCTCTAGGCATGTGGGCTTTAGTAGTTGTGGCACGTGGGCTCAGTAGTTGTGGCACACAGGCTCTAGAGCAGAGGCTCAGTAGTTGTGGTGCATGGGCTTAGTTGCTCCACCGTATGTGGGATCTTCCCGGACCAGGGATCAAACCTGTGTCCTCTGCATTGGCAGGTGGATTCTTAACCACTGCGCCAACAGGGAAATCCCTATATTCATATTTTAATAGTACATTTGTTGTTTGTAATAGTAGTTGCTCTAAATTTTATGGAACTAATTGCATATATTGATTGTCAGAACATTATATACAAATTGAATCAAAAAAGGGAATCTACGATTGACAAAGTAGGACCTCTTTAGAGTTTTTCCACTGAAACCTCAAACTAACAGCTATGTCTTGGCAGAAGATGAGCTATAAATTACAGCAGAGTCTAGGATAATGGAGTGAATACAGTAATGTTAGATCTCTGCAGCATATGGCAATAAATTGTGTGATTATAATGAAAGAGAATTAAAGAGCTTGTTCCCAAGGTAAATAGCTGATATTTGAAGAAATTAGGTAACTGGATAATCACTGGGTGGGTACATTCTCTAAATGGTTATTTAAACCCTCTTTACAGCATTGTTCTACTCTCCTGTAACCCAACTGGATAAAAGATATCACTGCTGTAGATAGTCACAGACAGCATAGGTGTTCAATAGAGCACCCAATGCATCAAGCACTTTAGAAAGTTCAAAGTTAATTGTAAAAGACCAGGTCCTGAATCTCAAGGGGTTGACACCAAAATTCAGAATAAACATACTTGAAATGTACAAAACTCAAGTTGATTTGTCTCTAACACCTATCACCCGACTTATCTGTTACCTGTGTCTGGTCTAATGTTGATGATTTATAAATGAGTCCAAGAAGCAGCCCAGTAAACCAAACTGCATAAAAGTAACTGAAGTTAATGGAATTCTCTCTGAACCAGCCATTAACACATTGCCTTATTTATTAATTACTTTGTTTGTTTGTTTGGAAGAGGAGGCGTCATTTCTGGTCACCTCTTCAGGCCTTCTACTTAATGTCTGCAACTCTTCTTTTTGACCTTAAAAATTTTAATTGCTAAAAATTGCTAAAAATGCTTTCTTGACATACCAGCTCTGATTCCAAGACTTAAATAATAATAAAGCTACCTAGAATTTACTGCACGCCAGACACTACATGCAACATGCTTTATATATGTCTCATTTAATCCTCACAGTAAATTACAAGGTAGGTAGGACTATTATTCCTATTTTACAAATGAAAAGAATTGAGACTCAGGAAGGTTAAATAGGGCCACACAGATCACAAGTAGTAGAGCTGGGATGCAAAACTAGGTGCATTTGACTTTAAACTCTTGCTCTTTTCCATTATGCCCTACTGCCTCAACTAGACTACAAAGAAACAATCTCCTTTCTAGTCTCTTAGGTTGACATCCTAGTAACAGACCCTATCTTTTAGAATCAATTTTACAGGCAATACTGATTAGGAGAAACTCACACACTTGACCCAACCACTACTTTCTGTCATAAAGGCAAATGAAACATTCAACTCATGAATTACACTGAGTCCCACAGCAACATTTGAGATGTCCAGGCTGAAGCTAGAAGCCTATGATTTTGGGAAACTTAGTAGGTAGAAGCTAAAAAAAAAAAAAAAACAAAAAAAAAAAACATTAAAAAATCACTTTAAAGCTGTAAAAATTTCTTATCTGACAAGAGATAGAGATTTCTGGGCAGATTTCTTCTGAGAAAACCACATTAATGGTACTTTTAGAGATACAAATAAAAACCAAGGACCCTCTACCAAAATGGAAACTAGAACTCCTTCAGGTACAAGATTATAAATACTGTCTATATTTGAGACCAAGGGAACTTTAAAGGAAATATGTCTTATCTAGGAGGCATGAAGGTGTTGAGATGTCACAGTATTGAACAGGATTTAAGGCAGGTAAGGGCCAGAAGTTGATGGATCTGTCATCAAAAGAGATTTTGTGAGACTTTAAACAGAAGTAGAACTTCTTCAAAGTACAAGCTCTGAAGTGAGGCACAGAATTAAGGAGAAGGAATGTTTCAGTCTTCCCTTCTCTGTTCTAGCACGTTGGTCTTGACAGGCTATTTTGAATGGCATCTTCCATTTTTTATTTTTTTAGTTATTCATTTTAGGTTTTCTTGGTATAAATTCTATAACTGACAAATGATGATGAATATGCTTTCTTCTTACCCTTAGTTTGTATATTTTTCTTTTATTACCACGGTTCCTGTAATGGCAATTATTTTTAAATGATATGAAGGCATTAAAACAGTGAGTTTTTGAGCATCTTTGGGAAGGATGGACTTGAAAAAGAGAGGCCAGAAGGAAAGGGAGCATCTAAGATGCTATTGTGTAATATGATGATGGCCCGGACTAGGGCAACAGCTAAGACAATCAAAAGGAAGGAGTATATCTGAGAGACTAAAGAATTGTTTGGCCTCAGTGATGTAGAGAAATGATTTAAAATTTTCCCAAACTTCAAATCTACATCATAACTTTAATTTACTATAACCAGAAAATTGATAATATTTTATTTTTTCAATTTTTATTTATTTTTTACCTTCTTTTACTATTTTTTTTTTTGGCCATGCCCTGTGATGTGCAGGATCTTAGTTCCCTGACCAGGGATTGAACCTGTGCCCCCTGCATTGGGAGTGTGGAGTCTTAACCACTGGACCAGCAGGGAAGTCCCAACCATATTTTAAAAGTAGATACCAATATATCCATCTAATTAAGGTAAAAGAAATTGAATAAAATTATCATTTTAAAAAAGAGTTTCAAAAGATTAATTAGAAGATTAAAGAGAAATTAAAATATTTAAATATTTAAATGTTATATCTCTATATACCGATATTTAATTTAGTGATGTCAAAACAATTCTTAATATTTGATATGTTTACAATACTTCACCAGTTTTCAAAGTGACTTTGCATATATTATCTAATTGATTCTCACTATGACTATCTGAGATAAATAACAGCAGTGATACCCAGCATGTTTCTAGCACTTTACAGATTATACAACGCCATCACATTACTGATGCCCACATTTCCATCAATCATTCTATTGCTCAGTTCTGGGGTTTCTATGTTAACTGAAATATATTTTCAATACCAGTACATCAGATTTATTTTACTGAATGTGATCTATCATCTACAATGCACAGATATTAAATGTCAATCCATTAAGTTAGATTATTTTTATCTGTGGAGTTTTTCTGACATTAATGTCGTATATGATGGTTACAGTCTATTTCCAAAAACTGATATGAATGTTCAGCTTTATAAAAAACTTTCAAACTATTTTTCCAGAGTGGCTGTACAATTTTACATTCCCACCAGCAAGGTATGAGTGATCCAGCTTCTCTGCATCCTTGGCAGCTTTTGATGTTGGTATTATTTTTTATTTTAGCCATTCTGACAGATGTGTAATCATACCTCTTTGAGGTTTTAACTGGCATTTTCTCAATGGCTAATGATGTTAAACATTATTTCATGTGCCTTATTTGCCATCTGTATGGCCTCAGGTAAAATGTCTGTTCATGTCTTTTGCCTGTCTTCTAATTGGATTGATTGATTTTTAATGTGCAGTTCTGAGAGTTCTTCATGTATTTTATATACTAATCTTTAACCCAGTATTGGTTACAAATATTTTCTCCCAGTCTGGAGTTTATCATTTCATCCTTTTCACATGGGATTTTGCAAAGCAGAAGTTCTTCATTGTGATGAGACCCAATTTATCAATTTTTCCTTTTGTACTCTCAGGCATTTATCTGAGAGAAATGAAAACACATGTTTACAGAAAAACCTGTACACAAATTTTCTTAGAAGATTTATTTGTATTTGTACCTATTTATCTGGTCTTAAGGAAAATCAGAAATTAAAATAGATACAATTTTTTTTTCCCTAGAACCTAGGCCCCAAAACAATCTCACTCAGTTCTGGTCTTGCTTTTCACCATTCCTATCAATCATCTGAATTCTTCCTAGAGGGGAAAAAACAGTTGTCTATCACATGACATTCAGTAAGGTCAAAATATATTTCACAAAAGATTTGGTTTGAGTAATGTGTGGCTTACGGTCATATGGAGAATTATTTTGATTAATAACATTTCTTTCAAAAATAATAATTATATTTGGTATCAATTCAATAATACTTACTAAGTGTCTACTATGCAATACCAAAGATACAAAAAAACTTTATTAAGTAATCTCCTCTAGCTGCTTAGTCCATATCAGAGTAGAGATGTAAACAAATCATTGCAATATGGTGTGATAAGTATTGTGATGGAGGTGCTGAAGGAAGAAAATAACAATGCCTGGAGAGGTGATCAGGTAAAGCTTTACAAAGCAAGGGTTACTTGAATCTAGTCTTGAAGTATTGTGTAGCAGTTCATCTGGTAGACAAGTTAGGGGAAGAGCATTTCAATCCCAGGATAAAGTATACAAAAGTATAGAGGCACCAAATAATATGACATATTTAGGAAACTGCAAGTCACTGGGTATGACTGCAGCACATGGAGTGAGTTGGGGAGTTGTGGAAGATGGAGCTGGTTGAATGGTTCTACCTGAACCATATTTTGCCTATAGTGAAAATGAAATCATGACAGTATTTTTTTAGTATAACAAGGTTATGATCAGATTTAAATTGTTAAAAGCAAACTTTGAATTATCTAGGAGATGGTATTAGAGAAAGCTGAGGTTAGAAGCAGTGAGACTAGTTAAAAGGTTGTACTCAGGTCCATGTGAAAAATGTGGCATCTATGGAAGTGACAGTTGGGGGATACGCTGAGGAAATATTCAAGAAATACTCAGAAAACAGAAACAACAAGATTGGTAACATTATATATGGGTGGTGAAGAAGAGAAAGGGATCAAGAAAGGCTTCCTGGGTTTCTGACTTTAGTTACCCTATGAGTATACTGTCTCCTGACTTGGATAGAGAATGCAGGGAAAGGGACAGTCTTACGAAAGGAAGAACAGAGTGTGAAGTTTGGGGTATCTCTTGTACATCTAGGTACTCTAAATCAGCACCTCTTAAACTTGAACATGCTTACATGAATCATTTGAGCATCTTGTTAAAAGGCAGATCCTGTTAAAAGGCAGAAGCTCTGTGGTAGGGCCTAAGATTTTGCATTTCTAACAGGCTCCCAGGTGATATCAACGTCATTGGTTCTCAAAGTACATTTTGAATCACAAGACTATGGTGTGCTGACATTTTTAACCTGAAGTGCAAACAGGATGCGTGCTAATGACAAACTGAGTTTGCAGAAGGAAGGGATAGAGGGACGGAGGGAGGGAGGGAGAAAGAAAACAAGAAAATAATAAGAAGGGAGGTAGTAAGGCAGAGAGAATGAAGGTGCTGCAAGAAAAATGAGAAGAAATGTGCACTAAGGAGAAAAGAAGTATTGATAAGTAGCAGTTTGTCAGCAACAGTGACCTTAGTTGCTTTTAAATCACACCTGTGTCAAAGGATGCCTATCCCTCCCCTATCTAGAAATATTATAAAGTGATTTAAAAAAAACAACTTTTTAGAATCTGCCAAAGTTTAGTATCAAAGAGCCAGTGTGAACTAGAGAGACATAAAGGCTGTTCTTCTGAACCCAAAGTTTTTATTTTATTTAACCAACGTAATGAATGTTGTACAAGGATACAGTTGGTACATTTGCAACAAGATGGTCAGTATCTCATAAGGAGTAATATTAAAACCCAGGATAACATGAAAAAAGAAATTGCTAGGAAAAAATAAAGAGAAATTCAAGAGATCCAAATCTATCTCCCATGCTACAGGACTTTAGTTTTTAACGTTGTTTTGTTTTGTTTTGTTTTGTTTTCAACATTAGGCTGAATTCTTACAGGCTTAGTAGTTTTTAGTGTGGTCCTGCCAGAAAGGTGGTAACCTCCATGACCTCTCCAAGTCCTTTCCAACCCTCAAATTCTATGGCTGTGCACTCCTCTGTTTCTCCTTTTATCTGTCAAGGCTTAACTTGTCTTTTCCTATTGCATTCAACTCAACAAATACCAAGCATACTTCATTTTTGTAAGTTTAGTAATTGTTACTCATTTTCATTCAATTATTTTTTTTTCATCTAATTGTTTCAAAATGTTTTCAAGTGTATCTAAAAGAGAAAATAACCAAATGCCCACAAATGTATCCCATTTTGAGAAGTAAGCACTGGTCTATATATTCCCTGCCTAATCATCTAAACATAGTCATAGACAAGGAAATTACTAGGTTAATAGTAGAAAATAATCATTTATCAGGAGAGAATCAATGGCACATTATTTTTAGCATTATTTTATCTAGGTAGTTGTGCTCTATCAAATATTTGCTCTGGTGCCAAATTAGGCCGCAAGTTTAATTTTTACCAGGGAAATACATATATATTTGCTAAACCAGAAAGGAGAAAGTCCATATTAAAAATAACTATGATTACTGAGACATTCTATCAAAGCCATAAATAATTATTTCTATTTTTCATTCAGATATCCCAAAGTGTTTTAATATTTCACAATAATGAACTCATTAATCCTTACAGCCTCTGATGGTACAGGTAAATAATCTGATTGACCTTGCTTTGCTTTTTTTTTTTTTTAAAGATAATTGTAAAATGACTTGCAATGCTGTTGTGTTTGCAGGGAGGGGGATACTAGACAATTCTTGATTCTTTAGTCTTCACCAAGACCGTTTTACCACCAAGTCTCAGTGAATGAATTTGTGTGAAATTGACTGATGTTTTTGTTACTAGTTGTTGCATTTTTTTCTTTGTTTTTTAAAATCTATTTTCAGAAGACCACATCTTGCTTGCCTACTTACTCTGTCAGCAATATTTTTGCCATAACTTGTTTATTTGGCTTCTTTCTAGGTCACCCTATTACCAAAGTTTTCTGCTTGGACATTCTTCCCAGTTGAACACTTTCTCTTAGTATTATTACAAATTGAATGCTTCCTTCAAGGCTGTGTATCTTATTATGTAATATCAAATTTTATTCCATTTTGGTTAATTTTACTTTAAGATTAAGTTATTTGTTCTGCCCAGAGGTCACTAAATTGAATACTACCACTTCTGTCCCCTTTCTGCCTTTTTACTCATGAAAAATCATTCCGGTTACATTTCAGGAGGAATCATCTGCCCCAAACTATTTGCCTAAGCTGTGTCTCTAGAGCATAACCCAAATAAGTCTTTCTTTTTTATTTTTCCTCCCGTTGAAAATCAGAGCAAGCCATTCCAAAGATTTACCTATCAGTACATTGCTAATTACACTAAATCATTTCATTTTAAAGATGAAGAAATCTGGGAAGCAGTAAAAATATAGAAGAGAAGGTTTATTAGTGTGTATATAGAGAGATGGAATTCAATAAAGAAAGGAGAAATGATCAGAAGGCATAATGGGGGAAAAAAAGCAATACTAATGTGGCTTTTCAAATTAACATGAAGTAAAATACTGGAAAGACCAAAGCTATCTTCTTTCCCCTCCCACCTCTCCAAGACACAGGGTATAGAAAAAATTATCAGAAAGTAGAATCTAGTTGCTTCTTTTTAGCAGAGGAGTAGGTTCCTGTTATTCCATACTATGTAAAAAATGAATTTAAAAGGGTTATTCAGGTTAGGTTTCATCTGACATCGCAACAACTAATCTAGCTATCAGAATTTATGTCTTCTTAATGAACTAGAGTGGTGGATGGTTAGAGAAACCAGATTGTCACACCAATCATGCCTTTTCTACATTCTTTCTAATAAGTAATCAACTATATACTTATCTGTGTACGGATTGGTAAAATATGGCTGTCCATTAATGCCAAAACAGCAATTCATTTCTTGCATATAATATTACACACTGTGATGGCTAATTTTATATCTCAACTTGGCTAGGCTATGGTGCCAAATTTGTTTGGTCAAATACCAGTCTAGATGTTGCTGTGAAGGCATTTTTTAGATGTGATTAACATTTAAATTAGTAGATTTTAAGAAAATCAAATTACCTCCCATTATGTGGTAAGCCTCATCCAATCAATTGAAGGCCTTAAGATCAGACACTGAAGCTTCCACAGGAAGAAAGAATTCTCTTCAAGGTTTCAATATAGAAACCTGTCTGTGTTTCCAGCCTGCTGCCCTACAGAATTTTGATTCAAGGACTGCAACATCAACTTTTGCCTGTGTCTCCAGCCCACTAGCCTGCTCTATGGATTTCAGACTTTCCATCTACCAAAATTGAAAGGGCCACTTCCTTAAAATCAATCTTTGTCTCTCTTCCTCTCTCTCCCTTGTTTCTCTGGATAATCCAGACTAATACATGTGCTAAAAGGATGTCTTCGGCTGTTGCAATACAATTTATAGTCACCTCTATATCATTTCATTCTACATTAGAAGAACAGTTTATATCCATTACTTTGGATCAGTAAATATAAATAGAACACTTTTAAATCATTATTTGTACAAAGACCCTATTCTTACTGGCACCCTCCAAGAACCAGGTCCTCATCTACTAATGCCCAAATTATCTACATGTCTTATTCTTCCTTCTCCTATATAACAATGCCAGTTTTATCTTGATAAAACACATATATCAAAGGGTTATTTTAATAGACAAAACTCTAAAAATTCTATAGTATATAAATAAGATAAAATCCTCCCTGACCAGTTCCCAGTACTGAAAACCCTTCACAATTAGATCTGCCTCTGTAACTTTATTATCTCCACAATCCCCAGCATAAATCCTATATTCTAGTCAGAGCAAATTCCCTGTTGTCCCTAAAGATGTCAAGTTCATTTTTGTCTTCCTTTTTCTTCCTGCTTCTTTCTTCCTTTCTCACTATAATGATCTTACTCTCCTCTACTGCCTACCTAAATCATACCTGCTTTTCAAAACGTAGCCTATGTTTCATATTTGCCTAAGAATTCCTAGACTATTCTAGTGCAAGTTGAAGAGCCCCTATTTGAGTGCTAGAGTATGTCATAGACTATCATAGACTCATGAAGTCACAAATTTTGAAAAGCCATCAATAATCATCCATTCCAACCATTATCAAAGACATGAAAATACCTTTACAGCATTCTAAACAAGTGGTCTTTCATTCCTTTCCTCCACACCTCCAGTGATGAAGAATTCAGTACCTCCTGCCCATTTTATTTTATGAACAGCTCCAAATCTTAGAGATGTCTTCCTCTAAGTCATATTTTGACATGTATAGTAACATCCAAGAAATGAAATATTTTTGAGACAAAATTTATAATATAAATGCCAAATAAAAACCAAAATACATTAAAATGATTATCCCTGCATAGATAACAAAGCAAATTTTGTCAAAAAATGTCCATTGGAACAATTTTTGCAGTCCAGAATTTGTCTTTTCTTTTTTCCTAGTCTCTATTTTAATATTAAATAATGACTTCCAACCATGTTCCAGTTTGGCTACAATGATATGCTCATACAGACAGATTGGTTTTTTAATTAATCACGTCATGCTTTACATCTGCCCTTGTCTTTATTCTTTAGCAAACTAGATAATAGTCTCCTCTCAGTCAGATGCTATCTTAGAGCCCTCATTTTTCTCTCTTTGTACTTAGATCAGTGCAAGGAATATCAACTTCTCTCAAATAAGTGCTGAATTTAAAAAGTGATTTAAGGAAGGAAAATGTACACAGCAAAAAACATTCCTGGGACTTCCCTGGTGGTCCAGCATTTAAGACTCCATGCTCCCAAGGCAGGGGCCCGGGTTTGATCCCTGGTTAGGGAACTAGAGCCCGCATGCTGCAACTAAAGATCCCGCGTGCCACAGTGAAGATCCCACACGTGACAACGAAGATCCCACCTGCCGCAACTAAGACCCAGCACAGCCAAATAAATAAATATTAAAATAATAAATTCAAAAATTAAATTTAAAAAACTCCTAAAATATTTGGTAGAATCCAATTTCAAGATCAAGCCACAGAGAAAATTTCCTTTCAGTTTTTTTGTTTTGCCTTTTCTCCCTTGAAAATATATGCCTAACAACAAATAGTGAAGTTCTTTACTCAAAAAAATGTGCTGGTCTTTTTTTCTTAACAGAAAATATGTTACTGGAATGAAGCTGACAGATATAGATAGCAATAAAAAATATTGTACCAAAATCTTGAAATAAAATGATAAAAACAAGCCTACTTACCCATATATATTTTCAAATTAAGGACCATCTGTGAGCTTTAACTGTGATTCTTATATATGAATCTCTTGAAGTTTCTCCCTGCTTTACTGCACTTTCCTATAAGTAAATTGAATCCAGTGCTAATAGTTTTGCAGAACATTGTATAACATGAATTTAGAGTTATGTCTGTTTGTTTGTTATTTGCCTGTTTTTACTCTCTTGTGTATCCTTCTTGCTCAGAGAGATACTGAGGGAGTCATTCTTTGTACATCTTCTTCATCCTCTGATAATCTTGCAAGGTAATTAGTTTTAAAAAAAAAGATGTAGAATGTATAGCAAATATGTAGCAAATTGGTAAAAGAAATAGTCTAGTAGGGAAATTATGCTAAAAAAATAAAGACATTAACTGTACTGGGCAGGGAGGAGAATATCTAAAGGCATAATTGGCAAGGCGATTGACCAGATGACCTACTAGATTATTGTTTCCATCTCTAATTTTAGTTTATCAAGGAGGATTTTCATACTGCAGTTAAAAAAATCTTCCACGTGTCAAATATTTCTTTTTTGTGCGTAGCTGATACGTAAATGTTTTTCAAAATGTACACCAACAATCTTTCTGCCAATATAGCCAATCAAGTTTCCTTCCTTACCAGTCTCCTAGGAAACCACTACAGTTTCTGAAATGGATAGCAGAGAGTGGAAAACAAAGGGGTAACCAATCCCCCGTTTTAATGTCTAAAAAATGCAGCTTATGATTTTTTAATGGCTAAAAGCTAGATATGAGCACTCATTATATGAGGACCACCTCAAAAATTCTCCTATAAGGGAGAGTATTTATTTAACTTTATAAGTTTGATTTTCACAGGAAAAACGACATAGAAAAGTCTTAACTGACTGCTCAGATGTGAAAAATGGTGGCCCTTAGTTTTTTACAAATACGTTGTGGCAGTTTTGCTTGTGCCTACCTCTTCTCAGCAAGATTTTTTTTCCTGCCATTATTCAGTAACATAAGCACTGTTTTTGTTTAGAAAATCCATTCTTTCAGAATTGTATCTTCCAAACAGACAGTTTAGATCTACTAGTGCATCCAAAACCTTATGCATTGATTCTCTTATTTGACTCTAAATCCATAATTCCCTCTCAATAGTTTCCCTAAATTCTCAGTGGGAAGAAAAACCACTGCCCAGCATTCCCAAAGAAAAAAGTGAGTATCTCCCAACTAAAATTCCAAACGCACACAAAAAATGAGAAAGAAGTTTCTGCTAAACTTCCTCTCAGGACACACAAACAGGTCTTCTGTACCCTCCCTTTATTTAATTCCCTCTCCTCGAGCTACAGCTATTTGAGCAGCAGCCAACCATTGTGCCATCCCCAGGCTTATTTACTAGGTCTTGTGTACTCCTGTTATCATCTAGTATCTAGTTGATCCTATAACATATATTTTTTTCAAGTAGTAATAACTGCTGTGAAACAGAGAATAGGCAAACAGAGGACAACTGCAGAGAGGCTTTAGGCAGAACAGTTCTGCATCCTGCCACATTCTCACTGGCATGTGGTTGTGGTGGCAGCGGTGGCAATCCCTTTTGACTTTCCCCACCCTACACTAGGTGAGTGCTAACAACAAAGCAGCACCCTTCCCCTTCCCACTAAGGCAACAGAAGAGCACTTTTACCTTGATCTGTCCTACTCCGGCAACAAGGAGACAACACTTCCCAGACTTCTAGCCTGCAGGACTAGGGGATAATAAATGGATGTTATTTTAAGGCAAAAAAAAAAAAACCTAATAAAATAGAACAGAGTAAACTGTCTACATAGAGTGAACCCTTGATTACGTTGTAACAATTTCACAAGTTACCTTAAAAATGTGTCTATAGGTTTTATCCACAAATCCTAGGAAGACTAATGTTCATAAAGCACTCACCGATCATAATGACCATATAAAAAGGACTGAGTTCAGCACTTCTAAAAGCATTATTTAATGATCAACACAGCTCTGTAAGTAAAGTTATTTCTATTTATTCAGATAGCAAAACCTGACTCATTGAGGTTAAATGACTTTCCCAATGTCACATGTAAGTGATATAATTAATGGCAGAGGTGAGTAGAAGGAGGGATTATAGAAAAGGAAAGGAAGGGCCAACTGGGCAAAAGTCTAGGCTATTGATGCAGGAAAGTACAGAGGAGAAAGGGAAAGGGTAAAAAAAGAGTGAATACATAGGAAGCTGACATTCCCTAGAGTTCAGAAGTACAGATCTACATGTGGTCTGGCTCTAGATAGAGAACTCACCTCCCAGATAAGCTGGTTGGTGTGGTGGTGACATCAGGGGTGGTAGAGGATATGCCAGTGGAAGTGTCCACACATCCAGGTTCCTGACAGCTGGGTGTGGATGTCCAAGAGTAGCTGGAGCAGAGCTGGGCCTAGATGTTACAGACCCATAATGAGCATGAATTCCAAAGTGGGGAGTCCAGGACAGTGTTTCTGAAAAACAAAAAGGAAGGAATAAAAAAGATCTCTCATGAAAATTAGTTAAAAGTAATTAGTCATAAAATGGTTGTCCCCTGAGTCCAGAGAAGCAACTGGCCCTAATACATTTGGAAAAGTTGTTCCAGGCAGAAAGTAATAATGACTGGTGCCTGCAAGAGTATCCAATATAAGTAGGTATTCAACAAATGCTTGTTGAAAAAATTAATACCCATATGAGTGATTTAATACATGAGTGAATAAATGAGTGCCAGACTATGAGTCCCAAGATCTGAGCTTTAAACCCATTTTAATTTTCAAATATATGGGTTATCTTGGGCTAATCACTAAGTCTCATTTTTTACAAATTCAAACAAATAAATTACCAATCAAGAAAGTACCTGCCAACTATGAAAGAGAACACTTAGGAGAAGCAAATGAAATTTTGACTATGAAAATACTAAGTCTGAATCACTACACAAATGAAAGACATTGTATTTATTATTTGGAATCCATTGGAAAAAATGTAAAGTGCTGGGTCAAGGAAAGAAAAAGATTTGGGATGAAAATAATGGTTTTCATAATAATACTTTTCAGAAAGAAAAAAGTAATGGGAATTAATTACAGCTGATGAAGGATCTATAAATATATTTATATCCATAAATATCTATATTGTGAATATCACCATATTTAAATAAAAATGTATAAAGGAAAAACAACGGTAAGAAGAAAACATAGTTTGTACATTTTTGTTTCCAATTTTTTTCTTTACTTTTCCCGTATAAAGTAAGTGAGGCATAAAATAATACCATGGTAAATTGCCTTTTCTCAAAAAGTATAATATAAAATATAGTAAAGTACTGAGTGATCACTAATGGTTACATTATACTTCTCATATTTAATTTATATTCCCCCCCACAACTTACCCTCTTTCAGCCTTTACAATTTATAATTTATCATATTTTTAATGAATTGAATCCCCTCAGTTATACATGGTTTCCAGAAATGCTTGGTAACTATCCTGTTGTTTTCTGTAGAAGTGGTTTTTGAAAAACAGTCAGAGACTCCTAAACATGCTTCTAATAAGTGCCTTGCACCCTCAGAGATGTTTCCTGAGCTGTTGTCCAAGTTAACACTGAAGAAGATTTAATGATCTGTCCCTTGAGATTTTTTTGTTGGTTCCCAGGAATGTAGCAAGTGTACAATAATCCCTTTATTAAATGCTTGTGACATGCTTTGTTACTACTGATGTATTAAAGAAAGGCAATTTTCCACAATTCATACTTTCTTCTGTCTGCAACAATTCTCATAAGAAAAAGAGAAGGGTTTCACTGTACATCTATCAAGTTCTAAGTAGATAGTTATTATTTAGGCAGATCCATAAACATAGAATCTAAGCATGCTCTCTCCCCTATTTAAATATACTAGATTTTACTTCCTTTAGAAAAGAAATTTCTTGCACTAAACTGTGTAACATTGGAGTCCTACATACACTACAAATAACACAATTTGTCATAATATTTCATTTCCTAAAATGGTTTGATCTCCATTACGTAATTTTTATTTTTATGTATCCAAACAATGTTCTCAATATTAGTTTATAAGGAAGAGAAAGACAACAAAACTATACACAAAATCCAGCAGCTCATGAGAATGGAGGTGATTAATTCGTGCTTCAGCATACCGCTGTGGCCATCAGGAGGCTGGGACTGAGTTCCATTCTCTTACACAGCATGCTATGTGGGGTTGGCCAAGTCCCCTACTCAACCAAGCTTCTGTATCATGAAATGAAAATCTGTGAACTTTCTGTAAACATCACCTATGAACCTATGAGTTGCTCACTGAGAAAGGCTTGAATTATGTCAATTAGATTTATCTGGTTACCAACAAAAGCAACTGACTGGATAGCTTACAGAGAAATGGAATTTATCAGAAGGATATTGCGCAGCCCACAGAAACTATGAGACAGCTGGACAACCAGGCCCCAGAAAGGACAAGAGTAGGAGGAACTCTCAGGTTCCATAGGAAATAAAGCTTCTCTTCAGGGAGCTGATTTTTTTTTTCTATCTTTGTAACATTTAACTCAAAATTCCTTTTGTTAGAAGAAAGAGTTCCATGGGCCAACCTGAGCTTATCATTGGCTACAGGGTATCAAACCCCCTGATTTAAAGTTTTCCTAAACTGACTCATAATGATGAACAGTATTTATGCTGAAGAACTGGATCTGTTATTAATTAGATAAGATTAGATTAACTAGAAATTAGACTATCTTGAGGTGAATTCAGAAGTGAAGAGTTGATTCTAAAAAACAACAGAAAGAGAAGAATCAAACATTTCGTTGGTCATTTAATATACCATTTTATTAGACTTTTTGTAATGTGGGCACATTTTTTATGGAATTTAGGATTAAAATGACAAATGCAATTCATTTATTTCCAAAGAGTGGAAAATAAGTGAGCACTGATCAAGAGAAATGGTGATTCCACAGAAATTAGGTTCAAGTATACACTTGGGTTAATAGATTTGCTCTCAAGTAAGAAAATAGCCAGAGGAAATACTTAGATATACTAAATCTACTGGATTTTTCAAACAATTGAGAAGTCTGGTGTGCTGTTTGCTTCAAACAGAGCCAACCTTTAACTTTGATGGCATACGATGCTATTTTACTTGACAAGCTTCTCCTCCAAATCACCTCTAAATTCTACCACCATTTTTCTTCTCTCTTTCATTCATGTGTCCATTTGTTTACTTGTTCATTCGTTTGTTAGCACACAAATCCCCCTACTAGATATAACCCTTTATATCAAGAAAGCATTAATATTAAATGCTATTTGAATGCCCTTCTTCTTCACAAGAGGCAGCCTGGACATACGGGATATGTGTTAGAAACTGACCAGAGGCACTTAAGAGGCAAAGAGAAGGAAAGCACTGGAAACAGGGAGGCTGCCTGAGGTCCACTCTACTGGAAACCAGCTCTCTGGGCCTCTCCACCGAATAGTTACACCTAAAATCCCTAGTGGTTGATGAAACTGAAAAACTATATCTACATGTATTTGACATAAAACTATAGCCCTTGATTTTTATATAAACTCCCCGCCCCAATTAGCTATATTTCTAGTTTGTCTTTGCTTGAAATATAGACCAAATATTGCAGGGAGCGAGTTAACCAAGACCTGTTATACATGTTGGACATGATAAATTGTGAGCTTTTCTTTCCCTCAGTTATGTCAGTGCCTCTTTAATTTCACTTCAAATTATTGATTTTATTAAAGTTAAACATTCAATCAAAATATTCTTTTTAATATAATAAACAAAAAACATGTCAGTAACCATTTCTAACATTGTTCACCTATATCTATCACAAACTTCAAGTTTCACGGCTCTTCAGTACATTATAAAATACAACGTAATATTATGGAAAAGCCTGAATTTCTTAGGGCAAAATTTTCTTTGGGTCACTGAATTTAATTAAAAGATTGTAACAAGCTTATACTTAAAACACACAGAATATGCTTACAACTGTCTTCATAATGTTGAAATACCTTCTTAAGAGTGAAAAAATAGGTAACCACTTTATTTGTTTGTATTATACTTTTTAAAGTCTGGTTGTTTTTTTTTCCCCACACTGGATCAACTTATTACTTAGCTTTATTCTATCACAGTAATGATGAATATTTTGCATTTTAAGTACATACAATCCATAGTTAAAATAAAAATGTTCTAATATTTAAAAATATGAAAAGAACCTCTGAACAATATTCCTCAAGAGTAGAATAAAGATATCAGGGTAGGGCTTCCCTGGTGGCGCAGTGGTTGAGAGTCCGCCTGCCGATGCAGGGGACACGGGTTCGTGCCCCGGTCCGGAGGATCCCACATGCCGCAGAGCGGCTGGGTCCGTGAGCCATGGCCGCTGAGCCTGCGCGTCCGGAGCCTGTGCTCCGCAACGGGAGAGGCCACAGCAGTGAGAGGGCCGCGTACCGCAAAAAAAAGAAAAAGAAAAGAAAAGAAAAAAGAAAAGAAGCATGAGGCAACAGTTGTAAAATTACAAATAATTTTAAGTAACTTTTTTAACTTGGAACAGAAACATAACTATTTACCGATGGAACATTCCAAACTGAATTGCTCCAGGGCTGAGTGCCATTACCTCTCCTGGTTTTCTTCCGTCTCTCACTGTCTAGAGTTTGATTTCAGACTTGTCAAATTTTCTCTTTCTCAGCAGTACACGTTTTTGACAGTAGAGGGCACTTTGAATTTAGACAAAGCCCAAGAAATCTCTGAATCTTCATTCAGAGAGCTTTTGTTTGACTATAAAGAAATAAAATGCAATTTTAGTGTACATTTAAAATGACACATTTTTAGACTATGTGATGCTAAAGTTTGTTTCTATTATGTGAAATCAGTCTCTCACTTTATATTATTTTATAAAAATACTGTAATATGAATTTCATGCAATATCGCTGTGTCTAGAAAAGATCTATGACACAATAAAATAACAAATTAGGATCAATCTGTGAATAAATAAATCTTTGATTTTTTTCTAGTTAAAAGAGCCAGTGAAGAACAAAACTGCATGTACATGTTAAGTGACACATTAAAAACTACATGAAAATCCTAAATTACACTATAAAATGTCTAAATGAAATTGGAGACACAAAAATTCTATTTACTCAGCTCACCACAGAAGTATAAAGACTTCATCCTTCTTTTTATAGCTACTTAAAGAATATTCTTAATGGAATGTAAGTTTTCATGTAATCTCACATATCATTTTATAAAAATTCCTTCAATGTCACATTGAAAGAAGTATTTAAATGACCTGATAGTCTATTCTCTCGCCTTTAAGAAAATTCTTTTCAAAATTTTCTAAAATGCTACATCATGTTGTTGAAATACGTAATATAATTTATCTAAATGTAGTATAATTGTTTTTCTAATACAAATGAATATCTTGATCACATTCATTTATGTGACAAATGTAATCTTACTTGTAATTATTCCACTCCACTTCAAATAACCAAATAATAAAATGTAATGCATTTTAAAATTTCAAAATAGACAATTACTTCTTCTGTATACATTTGTCACCACATCAAATAATTTCCTCTTCTAATTTAAGGCACTAAGTTCTTTCCTACTTAAAAAAATTTCATTTCTTCATTTAATTGAAACCAATTATCTTATATTTACAAGTTGAAATTTTGAAGTTTGGCTTATTTATTCTTCCTAACCAAAAATGCAACTACTTAAAGCTAATTGTGAGTCTGGTAGCTACCAAACTATGGAGAAATCCCCAATTTTGCCATTTAGGAGTTTATACTTAAAAACACAATAAATCTATTTAATTCTCCAGCAAGTGAACAACTTGCCTAAACTCTTCAATTGTTAAATGGCCAAGTGTATGAAGACATACATAATTGTATGGCGGAGTTAAAGTTCATACATGTAAAATATTGTAAACTTTTAGGGTAGAATTTAGAAGTCACATGGGGTAGGCTTAATGAAGGCAGACAGGTTGGCTATAAATGCCAAAAAATGTACAATTAGTTTTGCTTGAATATTTACTAGAGGAGAGAAATCCATACTAAAAGGGCTCATTGATTTTTCTGTTTATCTAATTAAGGAAAATAAAGTTGAATGCTTCCACTCACCCTGACTTCCAAAAATATGAGAAAAATAATATAAAGATGTGTGTCTCATATATAACCTTGCCCTACATAACTTTCATAAGAGAAAAGCAAATAAACAGCAATTGTCACTACTCTAAATGCACCGGCACTCCCTAAGATTTATCTTTACCCCTTCACTCATTTATTATTGCCGGTAAACTATGTATTTGCCACTAACACTGTCTGAATAGATTTGAAACAGTAAGTGTAACAGGCTCAAATGGACGTGCCTATTAACCCTTCCCTCTTCTCTCTTGCCCTTTAATGGCCTATAACTTCATTCAATCTGTAGCTACATTTGTGTTCCTTTTACAACAAAAAGGGTCATAATGTTGTCTCTGATAATACTGAAATTGCCTCATTTGTTCATCTTCTTTCAGTGCCTTGGAGCTGGTCCCCCTCTCAAGTGATGCCTAGGTTTATCCCCATCAACTTTGAAAATTACGGTCTTGTTTAGTCCCTGGCAATCTCACCGACAAAATGTCTCGGGGTTTGATGAGCCAACCGGAAGACAGATGCCCGGGGAGGCCCAGGTCTAACTGGCTCCGGGAACTAACGCCTGAGGCCGCAGGGACACCTACTAGAACCAAGCCGGGTGTCATTCGCGTGTATCGCAGAAAAAGAAAGGCGGCTTTGCCAATCCCCAAGGCAAGGGAGGGAGCAGCCGGTCAGCTGACGCTGAGAAGGGAGTGAAGGAATGAGAAGAATGTGCTTGCTCAGAAGATGCGAGAGATAGGGACTCCCCACTCTGACCCCAGTGCTGCGGCACCGGGGAGAAGCCGGGCCTCCCCACAGCTGTTACCACTCGGGCTGTCACCGCGGCGGCCGTTCTGCGCGCCGCCGGGACGGTGATGCCGGTGCTGGGCCTGCCGCCGCAGCTGCTTCTGCCTAGACTGTTGCCCCTGACCCTTCTGCTGTTGCTTCCTTGATTTTAGCATCAGCTTTTCTTTTCTTTCTTTCTCTTTTCTTCTTTTCTCCCCCCTCCTTATTACAAGAGGCAATACCTCTTGTAAAAAGCAGAAAATAGCCTCCACCTTTGCCAAGAGAGCGAGGGCGCCGGGAGAGGAGGGAAGGGTGGGGTAGCTAAGGCCTCTAACAAATCTGGGTTCCTGAGGCCCCTCCTGTCTTTTCTCCCCCGCTCTGCTTAGCATTTTCCTTCCTGCTACAGCGAGGCTTTGTCAGCCCTGGGCTGGGAACTAACTCCCGCGTAGTCCCCTCCTCCTTTCCGACTTTCGAGGACGCTTCACCCCTCACCCTTCCAACCAGGAGAAAAATACTAAAAGGTAGAAAAGGGAAGTAAATCCTCCAAGCGAACTTCATCTTTGGCAGTCCAAATTTTACAGGGATTCGTGTAAGAGAAAACGGATCTTTTCAAGTCCTGGGACAATAAAATAAAATTCAAACGGATGACTATGGCAGGTTGGGGAGCAATTAACTGCTAATTTGGAAGAACTCTTCTGGAGGATTTTCCTGACCTGCCCATTCATGTTACTTCCCTTTCTAAGATCCTCTTCCCCTTTCAAGGCTAAAAACGGGGTATGATTCAGCTCATAAAAATATGTCACAGCAATTGGAATTTACCCTTTGACCTTCTCTCTCTCACCACCACCTCACCTAAACACACACACACTCACACACAGAAGCTGCAATTCACTAGCTAGCCCTGTTTTCACTAAACAGATGGCTGTGTCACCAATGAAAACTGCCTTTTTGCACAAGATAAAACTTCTAAGATCCTAGGATAGCACCTATTTGCAAAAGGAGCTCAAAGCCACATTTTTCTGCAGTGCACATGTGAATGCTGAGATAGTCTGGGCAATAGAGAGGTAGATAGATAAATAGATGTTATATGCAGAGGAGAAAAAGAAACTGTCAGTAAATAGCAATCTTTCTTTTAACATCATTCTCTATGAAATTTGTTTTTATGGGTCAGTTATGGATGATTATATTCAGCATTTCACATTCAGAAGCATAATTCTTTCAGGGATTCTAGTGACTAGATTTAAAACACACAGGAAAGGGACAGAAAGCTGAGTCTAAAATGTATGAGGAAAGTTTTCTAGTTTTTCTAAAAACCTGTTCACCTTTCCAAATAATTTTTCCTTGCCTTTGTGCTGTGAAAGCCCCATTACCAGCTATGGAAAAAATAGTGCTAAGTGTTTTGTACAATTTCTTTTTGTGTGTGTGAAGCTTGAAAAGCCAAGAAAATGGGCAAAATACTGAATCAGGCCACCAGGGCCAGTTCAAATGCACAGAGAGACATTTTTGCTGCATTATTTGAACTATTACTAAATAAAATGCTTTCTTCCTCAGAGCTTGGCTAAGTACTAATTTTCTAAAACATGAATACGACTTCCAGTGGAAAGTTAGAAATAATTTAAATGCATGACTACACCATTGTACCCTCTCAAATTAACAATATTCCTTCAGGCCTACCCTACATCCTGAGAATGGTGCGGACTCAAATCACATTGTGAGGGTCTAAAATGTCCAGGAAGCGTTCGGATCTAGAGGTTTGAGAACATAAGGGACAAGTTTAAACACTGTTTTCTCCGTGAATGTGGGGACTAGAAATGATAAATCGAAACAGTTTCTGGCAGTTCATTGCCAGATGCCTAAGTAAGGACTAACTTACAAGTTAAAAAAGAAATTGCCAGACAGGAATTAAGTGTGTACTATACTCTTCTTTTTGAAACAATTATTTCACTCTTCTATGTTTGCACAAGATGCTGCAAATACTCACATGCTTGAACTCACAGCCCAGAACTTACAATAAGAATAACAATGCATAAAAAACTACATAAGGTCTTTACTAAGTAACTCAGCACCATTTTTCCCAAATCTGGAGAAAAATCTCAGATTTTCTGAAGTAATCATTCACATTTACTAATCCTATCTCTGCTTGGTACAGCACAGATGATAATTTAACAACATCAGTCTTTAGGTAATAATTTTTCTCTACTATTTCTATGTGCTGCTTAAGGTTTGGGGGGGGTTCCTTCTTTTTATACTCTCCATTTTGTTTGGAGTTCGTGAATAAAGATAAATCTGCAAGTAATCCTGGATACCCTTTATCACTGTCTCTAGCTTAGTGGTGGTCTGCCATTTTTATTGAAACTTGGGCACCAACTGCTGGTTAGAAATATTTTTCATGGAATTCTTTGTACTTTAAATAAACTACTACTTCAGGATCTGCCATGTGTCCCTCATTCATCTTTAAGGCACAGAATCTCACGTACTTTTTGTGAGCTTTGACTCTGAAATATCTGTCTCACATACGTAGTCTCTAGCAATCTCAACTCATTGAAGTTTTATTGATGACCTACAGCAAATTAGGGCAGAAATGTGTATTTTGAAGGTTTGTGCTATGACTCATCTTACGCAAACAAACAAAATTCATTTTGAAAAATCGAGCCTATATTCATTTTCTGCTCTTTTTACCAGAGACCAGTTTTAAAAGGTCTCTGTGTGGGTTTCACGTAATGAACATCACAGAGGGGGAAAAACTGCTATTCCCTTTGGCATTTCTCCTCTTAAGGTGGTAGAAAAATACGCATCTGCTTTTCCCGTGGAGAGGGAGATAATATGATAACCTTCTGATTATATACATAAGCGGAAACTGATCAGCTTCTCTTTTGGTTCATTTTTAAGGGCAAGTTCCAGTTGGACTGTGCTAATGCACATATTCATGAATCTCTGCAAACAGGATTCACGGCTCTCCAGGGAACACTTGAAGTGTGCATCATTGTTTCAATGAAGTATCTTCATTATAAAACATAGGGACTATAAAAGGTGAATATCATTTGCCTCGGCCTAATATAATCTCTGGTCTGACTTTCCTCCACTATGATTTCTTTCCTTCCTTTCTTTCTGCCTACCATCCTTCCCTTCCTTCCTTCCTTCCTTCCTTCCTTCCTTCCTCCCTGCCTTCCTTCCTTTCATTCTTTTTTTCCTCTCTTTTTTAAACAAAAAGAAAAAAATGACAAAAAATCATATAAGATATTAGACAAAATCGAGGAAAAAATCTGTTTCTTTTCAAAGTCACACTTAATCTCCTTTGAAATGTTATATAGGTAGGGTTAGAAAACTTAACTCCAAAATCCAAAAATCCTTATATTTGTACAAATGTTTTATTTGATAAAAAGCAGCTTACGGAAATTTTTGGTCTCTGGGTGTGCATAAGTTTCTTGCATTGAAAAAATAAGGCCAAAGGTGGAAGGTATAAAAAATAAGTAGGTAAACACTGTTAAAGCAAGCAAAGAAGAGAGGCACTATCATCAGAACAATGTGATGAAAACAGGCACACAGATTCTTCATCTCATTGGCATTATTGTAAAGGGAGCAATATCTTGAACGGATCAGTCTTTTATTTATATTTGTACCAAATATAAATCCTAATGTTTCCCCTTTCTTCTCTTTAGAATTCTTCCAGAGAACCTGAGATTTTAAGGAGTTCTACTAATGCGTGTGTTACAAAGAGGTCTTTATTACAGAGGACATGAATAGAGGTCTGAGTGAGACTACAAAAGCCCTACACTGCACTCGGGTATAATGGGGTGCTTTATAGGGAAGGAACACTGTCTTTGGGGTATGAAGGACAGTTTAATACAACATCTATTGCAAGGGAACAAAGGAGTTATATAGCTCACAAATTAGGGTATTCACATCCAGATATATTAGTGGTGGAGTGTAGAGACTTGGAATTCAGTGTAAAATGATCTTGTCATCCAACAGAGCACACTGTGGAATGTGGCATTCCTTGGATATAACTTGTATAGTCATCAGAATAGATTGTACAAGTCACAAATAACTGACACTCTGTGACTCTATAGCGACTAGCTCCCAAAGATAGTAATTCTTAGTGGCACTAAAAATAAGATGAGACATCTATGATTAAGCAGGAAATGACAAATGTAATTCAAGATACTATATATTCCAGTTGTCTTAGTCTCTCCGTGAAAATTAATTGACGATAATATTTTTTAAGAGGCGTAAGGGGCACAGCACATACAACGTGGAGTCCATGATTTATTGTTTCGGTTTAAGTCACCACTTCAGACGGACAGTCAAATCTCAAATCTCTATTGTTTGATATGCCATGAGGTGGGAAAGGAAACAGGAATTGAACAAAAATTCAAGAACTCAGCACCATGCTATCGGAGCTGCTTGTCAAGTGGACAGGCCAACAGGCAGACTACAGTACACTCCCTCCTCACCATTGAAATTAGTAAGGTCATGGCTAGTTCTATGTTGCTAAATCCTCTGGATTTACTTTCAATCCTTGATTTACTGTTACTGTTTTACATTTGACATTTGCATTTGACACTTAACCACACACTGTCATTCCCTTGGCTTCCCCACCCTCAACCTTCATAATTTTACCCCAACCCTCTCTAGCCACTCTTTTCTTATCCTGCTTCTTGGACCCCTTTGCCTTAGCCCACTCCTTAAACAGAGCTATTCCTCTTAGATCTGTCTTCATCCCTTTGTTCTGTCCATTCTAAACCTTCTACTTGGATGATGTCAACTATTCTCATGGCTTTAATTATCTGTATAATTATGAGGCTGACTCTCCAACCCCAGCCCTGATTTCTCCTCTGAGCCCATGCTCATGAAACTCACTCTCTCCTGGAAAACCACCTAGATCCCCCACAAGAACCCTGAATTGGATGTGTCCAAAGCTGAATTCATATTATCCTCCCCCCTCTCCCAGATTTAACCTATTCTCTGCCTCCTGTTTCCTCATCTTAGAATGGCATCATCACCCAAACTGTTGCTTAAGTCAGAATGAATCATCCTTCTCTTTTATGCTTTACCACCAGTTAATCATTAATTCCTATCCTAAATCTACAGATTTATCTCCATCTCCATCACCATTCTCTTGGTTCAAGCCACCATGATCTATCATTATGATTATTGCAACAGACTTCTACCTGGTCTCCCTACTTTAGTTACACTCTGATCTAATACTTTCTTCCCAATTTTCTTTCTGACAAAAAAATACAAATCTGACTATGACAAAAGGGTAATGTGTTTATGTAGGGTGAAGAAGGCAGAGAAGATAGGTATTATGCACAGCATGATACTGTGAAAACTCACCCAATCCATTAGAACAGCCTGTTGGCTCCATCATCGGAATATGATTTAAGTAAGATTTTCCACATAAATTACTGCAATAGTCCCTAATTAGTCTTCCTATCTCAGTCCTTATTATCCTAGAGTCTATTTTTGGTTTTTTTTGTTTGTTTGTTTGTTTTACGTTTTTTTGCAGTACGCAGGCCCCTCACTGCTGTGGCCTCTCCCGTTGCGGAGCACAGGCTCCGGACGCGCAGGCTCAGCGGCCATGGCTCACGGGCCCAGCCGCTCCGCGGCATGTGGGATCTTCCCAGACCGGGGCACGAACTCGTGTCCCCTGCATCGGCAGGCGGACTCGCAACCAGTGTGCCACCAGGGAAGCCCCTAGAGTCTATTTTTAAGAGAACGGTCAGAGTAATAGAGTGACCCCTAAGTCAGACTGCGTTGTGCCTCTACTCAAAAGCCTCTAGTGCTTTTCCATTTCATTCAAAGTCAAGTCAAACTCTTAATGGCCTACAATGACCTACCTGATCCAGCTCCTGATTTCATCTGATTTCATCCCCCACAGTTCTTCCTCTAGTTCACCATAGATTCAACACTTAGCAACACAGACCAAGAAAATCGAGTGGACCAATGCCAAGGTAATTTTGGGACCAAATCCAGGTTCTACAATTACCTGGTTTAAAAACCTTCAGCAAATTATTTTATCCCTCTGAGCATCAGTTTCCTCATGTTTAAAACTAGGATAAAATGCCCATTTCAAAGGGCTTCTGTGAGGAAGTTAGGTATGTAATAAGATGTATGCTTTCCATGTAAAAGGCCTTGTTAAATTTTATTCTTTTCCCCCATTTAATCACCTTCAAAACCAATTCAAGAAGGATTTCCTACTTTGAACTAACACAAAATTTTTCCTGAAAACAATTGTTTATTAATTTTTAAGCCTATGTCCTATAGTAGATCAGATTTCAGAATGAATCACTGTTATTTGTGTTATTTTATCCTTAGAAAATTCACTGAATTGTCTTCATTTATCACTGCAGTCTAGAAACATATAGAATCCTATTATCACCTATAATCTTGTTATAGTTTTCTCTTTTTTAATTTTCTAAAATATTTTAATATAAGAACAAAATGCTGACATGACACATTGAATCAATTATTTGAATTGTATTGGGATTACTTCAATAGATTGCTAAAATAAACCCTGGAAAAACTCAGTTATTTAGGTTATAGACTTTGCAGCAGTGTCATGAGTTTCATACCACACATTTATAAAAGAAGAAGGCAAGCCTGTGTTCATATCCCAATTCCAGCTTTCACTAGCTCTGCAACCTTGAGAACATTATATAACTACTCTGAGCCTCAATTTCTTATTCCATAAAATGGGGTTAATAGGGCTTCCCTGGTGGCACAATGGTTGAGAGTCCGCCTGCCGATGCAGGGGATGTGGGTTCGTGCCCCGGTCCGGGAAGATCCCACATGCCGCGGAGCGGCTGGGCCCGTGAGCCATGGCCGCTGAGCCTGCGCGTCCGGAGCCTGTGCTCCACAATGGGAGAGGCCACAGCAGTGAGAGGCCCTCGTACCGCAAAAAAAAAAAAAAAAAAAAAAAAAAGATTGCTATCTCTGTTCTCTTAAGGGACAACCAAATATTTCTTTACCCTCTGATTTTTGTAATTTTCTTAAATTCTCATATGTGAATCAAACATTAAACGTATTTTTGATAGAGTCAGGAAATCAGCGTGGATGAGATACTGTTTCTGAAAAGTCAAAGTAAACACTCAGACATCTTCAGCCAGATTTTTCTGAGGCTGAGCTTCATTGTCATATGAAGAAAACAGCCATGGAGAGACTTGGTTTTAAAAGCTGTAGGTTCCAGTCTCAGCTCTAACACTCACTAGTTGTAGGCACCTAAAAAAACAAAAAACAAAACACACACAAACCCATTTACTGAATACCCATTATGGACTTTGGTGTCCAGTGGAGTAGAGGGCAGAGAAAAGGATAAATTTCATATGGTCCCTGACCTCCACAGCATAGTACAATGGCATGACACACACAAAGGTAAGTGTGTTCCTTCACTTATTTATTTTACACAAATTAAGAGCCTCCTATGTATCAGACACTGTTCTAGACAATGGGGAGAGAACACTGAAGAGTCAAATAAATAAACAAACAAACAAAAATTAAAATCTGACCTCACTGAGCTTATATCCTAGTGAGCAGAAATAGACAAAAACCAAAATATATAAGTATGATATACAATATGTTATTTGAACAATTTATAAGTTCTATAGAGAATATAATTCAAGGAAGGATGGAGGCCCAAGCCTTAAATATGTTGATCTCATAGGGCCTCACTGAGAAGATGACATTCCAGGAAAGACCTGAAGAAGGTGAGGGAAAACTCAGGCAGATATTTAGAGGAAGAGAATTCATGGAAAGAACAGAAACTACAAAGGCCCTGGGGCAGAAACATGTGTGATGGTCGTGGGAAGCAGCAGAAAGGCCTTGTGCCCAGAGCAGAGTGAGCAAGGGATGAGACCAGAGAGATGGAAGAGAGGCCAGATTGTTCAGGACCCTGGAGACAAGACAAGTCTGTGACTAGATGTCACTTGGTATATTACAGGGACATAATGTGTTGAAGATGGAGTATGGGGAGAGAGGGGCAGAAACAAGGAGACCCTGCAGGCACTCTCGAAACAATCAACAAGAGAGGTGATGCTGGAAGTTATAAGAAGTTATCTGATTCTGGGTAGATTTTGAAGGTAGAGTTGACTGCATTTACTGATGGATAGGAGGAATCACTCTAACATCACGTTTATCGTGTTATAAAACATGCAACAGGGGCTTCCCTGGTGGCTCAGTGGTTGAGAATTTGCCTGCCGATGCAGGGGACACGGGTTCGTGCCCCGGGTCCAGGAAGATCCCACATGCCGCGGAGCGGCTGGGCCCATGAGCCATGGCCGCTGAGCCTGTGCATCCGGAGCCTGTGCTCCGCAACGGGAGAGGCCACAACAGTGAGAGGCCCACGTACCAGAAAAAAAAAAAAAAAAAAAAAACATGCAACAGGAGTCTAGGTCTCTTTTCTTACCACCTGTAAATATGCATACACCACAAATTAATTTTGTCTGAGAGGTTAGGAAAGACTGCACAGGAAAAATGGCATTTGACATTGAATTTGTTCTTGAAGAATGACTAAAATTTTTTGGCTGGGAGAAAGGGAAAAAGTCTCCAGGGTTTTGCAATTAGGAAATCATTGGAAACATAAAATCAGTGTCAGTCAGGGGTGGAATATACAACATTTACAAAACATGTGAGAGTGTTGGTTCATGGCCTGATAGGAGAAAGGTGAGTGACCACATGTATACATGTGGGGTTGGTCTAGGAGCCTTGGGTTACATAATACAGAAATTAAATTCAAATGATTATATTTAAAAAGGAATGCAAGCATGGCTGCATCCAGGATCAGAAGATAAAATATGTTTTTAGAGCTACAGATCTTGTGAGGGATTGGGTATCTACAGACTCCATGGTATATTTACCTTGAAAGCTGCTTTGTAAAATAGACTTTAGTTTTTAGAGCAGTTTTAGATTTACAGCAAAATTGAGCAGAGCGTACAGTTTCCATACACCCTTTCTTCCCACATATACAAAGCCTCCCCCACTATCATCATCTCAGCACCAGAGTGGTACATTTGTTATCTAACTCCCAGTGTGATGGCTTATGGGAGGTAATTAGGATTAGACAAGGTCATGAGGGTGCGACCCTCATAATGGAGTTCGTGACCCTACAAGAAGAGACACCAGAGACCTTGCACTATCTCTGTTCCCAAATGGGTGCATAAAGAGATCATGTGAGCACACAGGGAGATGGCAGCTGCCTACAAGCCAAGAGAAGAGGCCTAAGACTGAAACATAATTTACCGGTACCTTAATTTTGAACTTCCCAGCCTCCAGAACTCTGAAAAATAAATTTTTGTTGCTTAAACCACCCAGTCTATGGTATTCTGTTAGGGCAGCCCAAGCCAACTAATACACATGGTAAATATCCATCCCTTTACTTCTAATTTATATGTCTTTATATTGGGTTGGCCAAAAAGTGCCTTCTGTTTTTAACTAAAAATAAAAGCCACATTTTTCATTTTCACCAAGAACTTTATTGAACAGCATATTCACCCGTTTGTTCCACTACCTTCTGCCATTTTTCAGGCAACTTCATAATTCCATCTTCCCAAAACGTTTTACCTTTTTGAGAAAAGAACTGTTCCAGGTGCCTTTTACAGTCTTCCAGGGAAGTGAAATGTTTTCCATTAAGAGAATTTTGTAAAGACATAAATAAAGGGGAATCTGAAGGTGCAGTGTCTGGTGAATACAGCGGATGAATCAGAACTTCCCAGCCAAGCTGTAACGGTTATTCCTTGGTCATCAAAGAAACACGCAGTCTTGTGTTATCCTGATGGAAGATTATGTGTTTTCTGTTGACTAATTCTGGATACTTTTCCTTGAAGTGCTGCCTTCAGTTGGTCTAACTGGCAGCAGTACTTGTTGGAATTAATCATTTGGTTTTCCAGAAGGTGCTCATAATAGAGGACTCCCAATCCCACCATATACACAACATCACCTTCTTTGGATGAAGACCGGCCTTTGGTGTGGTTGGTGGTGGTTCATTTCGCTTACCCCATGACCTCTTCCATTCCACATTATTGTACAGTATCCACTTTTCATCACCTGTCACAATTTGTTTTAAAAGCAGAACGTTTTTGTTATGTTTAAGTACAGAATTGCATGTGGAAATACGGTCCAGAAGGTATTTTTTTGCTTAACTTATGTGGAACCAAACATCAAAGCGATTCACATAACCAAGCTGGTGCAAATGATTTTTAAAGCTTGATTTGGATATTTTGAGTATGTCAGGTATTTCCCGCATGGCATAATGTTGATTGTTCTCAATTAGTGTTTCGATTTGATCGTTATCAACTTCAACTGGTCTACCTGACCGTGGAGCAGAGTCCAGTGAGAAATCGCCAGCATAAAACTTTGCAAACCACTTTTTACACGTTCGATCAGCCACAGCACCTTCTCCATACACTGCACAAATCTTCTTTTGCGTTTCAGTTGCATTTTTACCTTCCTTGAAAAAATAAAGCATAATATGCCGAAAATGTTGCTTTTTTTTCTTCCATCCTCAATATTAAAATAGCTACACAAAAATTCACCAATTTTGGTAAGTCTTTTTAAATGCACACTGATATGACAGCTTTCACATACACTCTAACAAAATTGTTTCGAATGAAATTAAAGACAACTAAGTGCTACTAGAGCCATATTACTGAAAAAAAAAGAACGAAGCTTTTGGCCAACCCGAAATTTAAAATGAGTTTCTTATAGACAACATAGTGTTGGGTTTCATATATTGATCCACTCTGATAATCTCTGGATTTTAATTGGTATATGTACACAACTGACATTTAAAGTGATTATTGATATAGTTGAATTAATATCTGTCATATTTGTTACTGTTTTCTATTTATTGTTCTTTGTTCCTATTTTTGTCTTCCTCTCTTTTCTTCTTGTCTTTTTTGGTTTTAACTAAACATTTTATATGATTGAATTTTCTCTCCTTTCTTAGCTTATCAATTATACTTCTTAGGAACTTTTTTAGTGGCTGCCCTAGAGTTTGCAATATACCTTTTCAACTAATCCAAGTCTACTTTCAAACAACACTATACCACTTCACACATGAGTATAAGTACCTTACAATAACAAAATAATCTAATTTCTCTCCCATCCTTGTATCCATACTTTCATTCATATCACTTATATATGTGCATATATAATGTGTGTGTGTGTATATATATGTGTACATAATTGAATACATTGTTGCTATTATTATTTTGGAAAAAAAACTGTCACCTGTTAGATAAACTAAGAATAAGAAAAATAAGTTTTTATTTTACCTTTCACTTTTTCCTTCTCCAATGCTCTTCTTTTCTTTGTGTAGATCCAAGTTTCTAACTTATATCATTTTCCTTCTCTCTGAAGAACTTCTTTTAACATTTCTTGGAAGTAAGGTCTACTAGCAACAAATTCCTCCAATTTTTGTTTGCCTGAGGAAGTCTTTATTCTGCTTCATTTTTGAAGGATAATTTCACAGGGTACAGAATGCCATTTGGTGTTTTTCCCCTTAATATCCTAAATATTTCACTCCAGTCTCTTCTTGCTTGCATGCTTTCTGAGAAGTCGAATATAATTCTTATCTTTACTCCTCTGTAGGTAAGGTGTTTTTCTTCGTCTTTCAAGATTTTTCCTTTACCTGTGATTTTCTGAGTTTTGAATACTACATGCCTACATGTAGGTTTTTTTGGCATTTATCCTGCTTGGAGCTCTCTGAGCTTCCTGGATGTGTGGTTTGGTGTCTGATATTAATTTGGGGGAGATTCTCAGTCATTATTGCTTCATTTATTGCTTCTGTTTCTTTCTTTCTTCTCCTTCTGATATTCCCATTACATGTATGTTTCATCTTTTATAGTTGTCCCACAGTTCTTGGATATTCTGGTTTTTTCAGGCTTTTTTCTCTTTGCTCTTTCATTTTGGAAGTTTCTATTGATATATCCTCAAGCTCAGAGATTCTTTCCTCAGTGTGTCCAGTCTACTAATGTGTCCATCAAAGGCATTCTTTATTTCTGTAACACTGTTTTTGATCTCTAGCATTCCTTTTTGATTCTTTCTTAGAATTTCCATCCCTCTGTTTATGCTGCCCATATGTTCTTGAATGTTCTTGCATTACTTTATCCAATAGAGCCCTTTACATATTAATCATAGTTGTTTTAAATTTCCACTTTGATAATAACGTCTCTGCTATACCTGAGTCTGGTTTTGATTCTTGCTCTATCTCTTTAAACAGTGTTTTTCGCCTTTTATTATGCCTTATAATTTTTTCTTTTTTTCTTTTTTTTTTTTTTTTGATGACTGGACTAAGTAAAAGGCACTGAGGAAAGCAGGCCTTTAGTAATGTGGTGGTAAGATATGAGGGGCAGAGGAAGCATTCTGTGATGTGATGTTATAATTAGGTCTCAGTCTTTTAGTGATCCTGTGAATCTGGACTGTGAACAAGTGCTTCTCAGTCCTACCCTTCCCCCAAATCCTTAGGTGGGACAGGATGGCTAGAGTGGGCTGGAGCTGGGTATTTCCCCTCTCCCATGTAAAAGCATAGTGGGGGTTGGAACTGCATATTTCCTTCTCCCACACAGATGGCTAGAGCCAGCTGGGGTTGGGTATTTCTCTCCCCCAAGTCAGTTAGGCTCTGAAAAAACCCTATAGTTTAGGCTCTGGTAAAATATTTTCTCTTGGGACTTCCCTGGTGGCACAGCGGTTAAGAATCCTCCTGCCAGCACAGGGGACACGGGTTCAAGCCCTGGTCCGGGAAGATCCCACATGCCGTGGAGCAACTAAGCCTGCGAGCCACAACTACTGAAGCCTGCGTGCCTAGAGCCCGTGCTCCGCAGCAAGAGAAGCCACCGCAGTGAGAAGCCCACACACCGCAACGAAGAGTAGCCCCCGCTCGCCGCAACTAGAGAAAGCCTGCGCACAGCAACGAAGACCCAACGCAGCCAAAAATTTTTAAAATTAAAAAAAAAAAATTTTCTCTTGAGGTTAGGTCTTGCTAAGAATGGAATGTTCTGAAACCATATTTCAATATGGTTCCTTTTCCCCTCCTCCAGAGGGAATTTTTCTCCAGTATTCACTGGAAGAGCCTGGGCAAGTTTGCGGCAGTAAAACTCACAAAAGTTTTGGCACCCCTCCTAGGACTGGAATTTTTAACTCTCAGACTTATCCACTTTAAGCTGCTGGCAATTCATCAATGGTAGTTCAAGTTTTCCTACCCTGGCACTGCTTCCCAGAGAGGTTTCTGCCAGGGCGTATGCTGTGATTCTCTGTATTTATTTGTCTGTTTCTCTAATTTTTAGGGGTAGCAGTTTGCCCTGTGACCTCACTTTTCTGATAAATTTAGAAAGAGTTGCTGATTTTTCAATTTGTTAAGCTTTTTCATTCTTGTTAGGGCAGAGTGGCAACTTCCAAATTCCCTACATGTTAGAACCAAAGCCAGAAATCAAAAGTGGCTTTTTAAATAAATTTCTAAAATCTTTTGTTAAATTATTTTCATAAAGATGGATGTAGACAAAAATATGTGCTATTGGGTTTTCTTTTATATTATTTTCTTCTAGTTGAAGTCTTCATATTTATTGGGCCATTGTTGTAGACAATTTAGATTGATATTTACAGTTTTATAATGCCAATCTCAGATGTAAAACAAATCATATCACCATGGCATCATATGTCTTTACTTTCTGGCCAGGATTTTTAGTTGCAAACAACAGAAATTTTCTCTGGTTAACTTAAACTGAAAAGGAATTTATTGGAAGGGTGTGAGTTAGCATAAATGATAACCAGAAAGTCTGGAACACAGGCCTGGAAAGAATCCAAGGGAGTAAAGAATAGCCAAAATTCTCTCTTCCTGTTTAAGGTGTCACCTAAGGATACCTAAGAACCCTGGAGGGATCAAACTATAAATCCTCAACACTGCCAGTTTTGCTATAAAAACAACTTCAGTAGGACTTACTGCCTTTGTCTCATGCCCCCAAAATTCAAGCTTGGGTAGAAGTGCCTGACTAGACACACATAGGTCATTTGCCTTCATCTCTGGGGCTATGAGAGGCAAATTATTTGCCAGGACTATGAATGCCATTTACGTTTGACATTGAAAGGCACTGTGTGGTTTTTATAGCAAATTTGTCTCCTGGTTATGCTTAAACTTAGTAAGAAACATAGAACTAGTAAGTCCTTGAGCCCATACCACCTACTAGTAGGGGAAGGTGGCTCAGAAGCCTGCTGGGTGTCATTAACCATCTACATAGAGATAATGGCATACTGGCTAATGAAGGATTAAGGAGTATTTACTAGAGTACTTTGCTGTGGTTGGAAGGACGTCTGAAGTTAGAGATTTTGGCACAACTTTGAAGTTGCTTATCCTAAGCTTTTTAGAAATTATTGAACCTGTTCGGTCAGAAAATTGGGCTGTAAATCCCATGATACTAAATATTTCTTATAAAATATCAAGAATGTATATGTTTAAATTGGGTTGGAAATTCTGCAAGAACAGCACTTTTTACAGTAGTGCCGTATTTCTGACTGACGCCTGTCCTAATCCCAGGCCATGCATGCAAAGCTTCATGAAATGTGCAGCATCAAATACATTACCAAACATTTTGAACTTTGAAAAAAGACAAAAACAAAAGTTAAAGGTTTAGAGATTCCTTTATTCAAGCCAAATTGTTCCACCTTTATCACAGTGTAACAACACATTTTAAAAACCTCAAATAGGGCTTCCCTGGTGGCGCAGTGATTGAGAGTCCACCTGCCAATGCAGGGGACACGGGTTCGTGCCCCGGTCCGGGAAAATACCACGGGCTGCAGAGCGGCTGGGCCCGTGAGCCATGGCCACTGAGCCTGCGCGTCCGGAGCCTGTGCTCCGCAACAGGAGAGGCCACAACAGTGAGAGGCCTGCGTGCCGCAAAAAAAAAAAAAAAAAAAAAACCTCAAATAAGTTATCCATGTAACCTTGTGACTTCAATTTTCACAGGTTCTTTTTGTCTCTGGGCCTGTATACCATACCACGCTTACATCTCCGCCTCTTTCTGCTATGGGCTACAAACTGTATTATAGCAGAGTTTTAAAACTGTCAAGCATCATGGGAAAGGTAATATTTATACAAAAAAGGCACAAGAGCTGCTATCTGTTCCCTTGATGTTCATCCTCAAAAGTTCTTCAGGTGTCCTGCTTGTATACCCAGCCGCTACCACAGGGCAGCTCCATGATGTCTGGCTAAAGTCATTTGAAGAACAAATAGCAGAGGCAAGTTTGGGCTATAAATTAATAGGTCCCTGCATTAGCAAGGTCTTTCTTGCATTTAGCATTTTAAACTGGGATTAAAATTAAAAACAATTTCCAACAGCGTAAGAATTAAAATCTCCCATTGTTAATTAAATGCATTTAATTATAGGATAGTGATTGCTTCCAGTAGAAGAAAAATAAGAAAATATTTGAATATTAGAGGAGTATGAATTGGGAATATTCTAACAAAAGGGGAAAGTAGGGATTCATTCGTCTAAGAAAAGCTACATCTCAAAAAGTAGAGAAATTGTACATTATTAATTTCATGTAAGCTGGCTAATTAGTTGGTATGATGCAAGTAAATAAAGTAAATAAGAAGTATTCAGTATTTGTATTGAGCATCTATTCTGTGCCAGAAGCATGTGCTATGTGATGACGCTGTTCAGGTGAAGTAAAAAAAAAAAATAGTCCCTACTCTCAAGAGTTCACATTTTAGTGTAGGAGTATAGAAATACAAGCAAATGAATCAAACATATTACAGTCAAAGGAATATTACTATCTTTTATAGAAGGTGTGAAATATTTTTAAAGCTGAGATTATTCAGAATCCTATATTTTAATGCTTCCATAGATTTAGCCAAATATTATTTTATTTGATTTAACATCAGAGCAAAATAAAATAATCTCAAGCTGTACAAACCTGAGCTCCATGCCATGTGTGTAATGTTTTATTTTGTTATTAGCCTAGAAACCAAAAGAGAAATTATAGTTCTCACATTTCATAAATTTTTTGAGCAGTGACTAAATTGTATTTTCATATCTTTAAAGAACAACAACAGCTTTGCTGGCAATAGACAGCTGACTAGATAAAATCCAGTCCTTGCCTGGGAGACTCTATCAATAAAGAGAAAATGAAAGACACTAGGAAAAGGTGTGTGACTCACATTTTGGGAAAGTAGCTGTTGTTAGTTTCAATTTTCTTCAATTAGGACGGATGTTTGTAAGGATGTTAACCCCGTCATTCTGGCTTAAATCCAGCTTGGATAATTACATTCTCTGCCTACTTAAATTCTCTTTGGGTCCAAAGAGATCCTTCATTCTCACCTCACACTGTTGTGTGATGTTGCTGCACACAGCTAAATAGAGGCCACATTTAACCCTGGGAACGGCAGCTTCTCTGTGGTGAAAACTTGATCCTCCTGCATAGTATAAATTCACTTTTGGGGTAAAGGTTTTAGAACATGTAACATAATAAAGCAAAAGAAGTCATACGACATTCTTAACTAAAGATACACTCACAAAAAATCCAATAGAATGAATTGTCTCTGACAGGGCCTCTGCAGTAATGGGAGATTTTTTTTTTAGCTTGCCCTAGCTGCAAATGTAAGATCATTATCATTAGATCTTTAAAATACCAACAAGCAAAATATGAAGAGATTTAAAGTCACCTTTAAAATCACCCCAAAAGTTCAGTCTCAATTATCTACAATCAATGTCATTCTCCTTGGCTAGAAATTGGTACCAGAGAATAAATTCTAAGAAGAGGAAAATTTTAAAGTACAATTGATGCTGACAGTTTATCAATGGAAGTGCATTTCTAAGTCATGCTCATCTATACACCAAACCTGTTTATTTCTCTGCTCTACCTACTTTGCACTTTTGCCACATTTTTGTAGGGACATTAGACATTGCTCAAGAGTAACCTTTCCTACAAATACTTCAAACCGTTTCTGTGAGATTTCATTTGGAGATATGCACCGAGCTCCATGTACTGTGAGATGGCAAAAATTTTTACAAACATTTAAAAGTTTCCATGGAGATTTCTTTCTCTCTGTAACACCTATGAATAAAGCTGCTGAAAGTTTACTTTCCTTAGACCCATTTATTTAATGACAATATGTATACAACATTACACCTATGTATTACAGCTATGACACAATTACCCATATAAAATGAACATCAATTTTAAGATATATTAAGCTAAAAATAGACAAATTGACAAGAAAAAGATAACATAAAACCCTAATAGATAATTGGACAAAGAATAGGTATAAGTGATTTATAAAGGTGAAAAGAGCACAAGCAATTTATAAAAGTAACAAAGGAGACATTTTCAGTGTCACAGGAACTGCAGTTAAATAACTAGCATATAATATTTTTTGACAAGTTGTCAAAAAATGGCAACACTCAATATTGATGAGGATTTAATAAAGTAAACATTAGTACATTGTTGGTGAGAATGTAAATTGCTACAATCCATTTGGATAACAATTTGGTAATATTTATCAAGAGCCTTAAAAGAGTCCTATTCCCAATAATCCCATCTCTGGGAATCTATTTTAGGAAAATAATCCTTTTAAACAGATAAAGATTTATGGACAAAGGTGTTTATGATAATAAACCAAAAAATTGCAATCAATAAATTAATAAGTAAAAGAAACACTAAATGCCCAACACTGGCCCCTAGAGAGTTTACGTTTACTTGGGGGAGAAAAACAATAAATAATAAATGTGAAATGTAAGTTACTTATATAATATGTTAGATGGTGATAAGTGCTAAAAGGAAAAAAAAAGAGAGAGAGTCAAGCAGGATAACAGGGAATGGGAGTACTTAAGGCTGTAGTATCAAATAGGGTGGTCAGAGTAGGCCTCATTCAAAGTGAGATATGTGAGCAAAGCTAGAAGGATGTATGAAAGTTAGTCTCACAAATACTCACAGAAAGAGAATTCCAGGCTAGAGGCAGAGTTATGGCGAAGGCCCTAAAGTAAAAACATGCCTGTCATGTTCAAGGAACAGCACAAATGTCAGTGTGGTCCAAGTATGGTGAGCAAAGGAGAGAGGAGTGGTACCTGAGGACAGGGGGACAGAAGATAGCCAGAGCATGGGGCCTTGTGAGCCACTGTAATGACTTAGACTTTTACTTGGAATGACATGAATGCCAGACATGGGTTCTGAGCAGAGAAATGACATGGCCTGACATGTTTTCATACTATCAGTTTAGCTGCTGGCTTGAGAAAACAATAACAGGGGCAAGAATAGCAGCAGAGAGGCCTGTTAAAGAAGCTATTATTTTATATAGACAAGAGATAAATAACAGTGACTTGGACCAGGGTATTATCGAAATGAGAAGTGATCAGATTATGAAAATGCTTTGAAGAAAAAGTCAACAGGATTTCCTAACAAACTGGATGTGGGAGTAAGGAAAAGGAAGGGTGATAGATGATTCTAAGTTTTTTGGCCCGAGTAACTGGAAAGGCAGAGTTGAGGTCAACTCAGCTTGGGAAGGCAGAAGAAATAGGTTTGAGGATGAGAGAAATCAGGAATCCCATTTTAGGAAAGTTGATTTGAGATGTCTATTAGACACGGACAGAGAGATGTTGAATAGGTAGTTACATATATGAGTCCAGAGCAGAGGTCAAGATTGGAGATAAAAATTTGGGAGTCATCAAAAAAAATGGGGGATTTATCAGCATATAGTTAATATATAAAGTAATAACTCTGGATGAAATCACCAGGAAAGTAAATATAAGTGGAGAAGAAAGAGACAGAAGGACAGAGCTTTGGGATTCTCCAATGCTAAGAGTTCATTTGTGTGGAAGAGGAGAAATCAGAAAGGAGTGATCAGTAAGGCAGGAAAAATAGTGTATGGTGTTCCTCAGTTTGAATGAGAAAAGTACATGGAAACAGAAGCAGTGATCAATTGTATTACATGATGTTGATAATCAAGATGAATACCAAGAATTGATCATGGCGTTTAGTAACATGGAGGTCGTCAGTAACTGAGATGAAAGCAGTTTTGTGGAGTGATAGGAATGAAATCTTGCTAAGGTTTAAGATAATACGTTAAGAGGAACTGAGCCATCTCTATCAAAGACAATCACTTCAAGAATTTTTAAAAAAATGTTTTTCTGTTGTCTGTCACTGACTACATCTGGTGGTTATTTTCTTCTATTTTATTTCTTCCAACTTCAGTTATATTCAGAAAATGTTTTCTTAAATTGAATAATGGCTCTAAATAAAACTTCATTTACCTCCAGAGAGAAGTATATAAGAAGAAAATCTGTCTAAACTTACGCCCACATGGTTAGTATTTGGATTTACTGCAACATTACTCGTAAGATCTTAATATTAGTATTATTATATGATAAATAAATATACAATTGGCCTTGCCCAGTCACAAAGCTGGAAACACTTGACTATTCTACTTAAGATATGCTGGAACCCTATTTCAATTTTGAGCCTTACCTACACATTAGCTTTGATACTAGGACTCACTTCTTAGGTCCTCCATGGAGGACGTTACGTAGCGGGAGAATGTAAACCCTGTTCTTCAGAAGCGGTCCTAAATACTCACGGATCATCAGGCCATCACAGATGGCATGTGAGATGGATAAGAGGCAGTTCTTTGCCAGTTCTCAAAAGTTAGCTCCCTTAGGGATGGATGGTACTCTCACCTCAAACTTATCCCATCTAACATCCTACCTGATACTTTAAATAGCCCCTAACACTTTGGCAAAGAGATCAAAAGGAGGACATAGATTCTTAAAGGCAGGAAAGCTATTGTTGAGGGTGGGCAGGACAAAGTAGCAAAAAATAAAAAATAAAAGCTGAAAGGAGAAATTAAAGAGAACAAATTAAGGATACTAATAAATTTTTAAAATATCCACATACTTTGCAAAATTGCATGTGATCAATCCCCTCAAAACCAGCTTAAATGCCATCATTGGAATTCCTACTCTCCTCATAGCCCCCAGCTCGTTTTCCTAAACTACTCTGAAGAATCCCACATGCATGATATGATCTTTATTTACTTATGTTCAAGTTTATTCTAAAAGTTATTTGAGGTTCCTTAAAGAAACACTACAACACCAAGACAGAAAACAAAACGAGAAACAAAACAAATAAGCAAACACACAAAGATAAAGGTATCAGGGCAAAAGGGAAACCATACAAATCATAATTAATCAAATGACAATTGTTTCATGTGCCACGAACTGTGCTAGATACTATAAATTGCATTATTTAATCATAGCAACTCCATGAGGAAGATGTTTTTAGTTTCTTTTTTTTTAGAAGAAGAAATGAAGACTTAGAGAATTTAAGTTACTTGTCTACGGTCACAGTGCTAGTAATTACCAAGAGCTAGGATTCCAGTCCCTGGTTGGCTGACTCCAAAGTTGATACTCTTAATCACCTAGATGTTAAGTTACATAAAGTGTATACAATAAAGTCTAATACAATAAAAAGGAGTGGGCTTATGTTTGGACTCAGAGTCCTAGGGCCAAAGAAAAGAAAAAAACAGAACTGTTACAGGATGCATGTACAGATAAAACAAACAAAACTTACCCTTAGGAAAAGCAAGATCTTCACTCCCCGTACCCCCACTGCCGATGCACATCTTCATGTATTCCAAGAAAGGATAGGTAAAATGTAGTGGATTCTATCCTCAACACCATCCTATAATAAATATAATACCAAGTTTTGTATAGTCTTTGTTCATCAAGTTTCTCAACACAAGCCATTGTAAAAATCCAAACTAGAATTCCTTAATTCCATTCCAGGTTACGGTAGAAATAGAGAGGGAATGCAAGCCAGTTGTGCAGCTCTCTGATGGTCTGGCTAGACCCAAAGGAAACAGTATTTAGGATATCTAATGGGGTGGTTCTCAACTGGTGATACTTCGTCACTTGCTTGTTCCCCACAAGGTACAAGTGTCTCAGGAGGGAAACATGAAACATGAGGCATATTCAAAATTAAAATATTATTTAATATTCACAATATTAAATAATATTCTTATTGTTATAATACAATATCTATAGAAAGTAAAGCACAACTTATTGACTGGCAGAAAATAATTATATTCAGTAGATATGCTTTTAAGACTCTAGGAGAGCATGAGATTTTTACGTTTATTAAGTGGGAACATAGGCTTAGAAAGGTTGTGAAACACTGATTTTCAAGATAGACAGACCACATATTCTTTGTGCAGTACTCACTATAGCGAATTTGAGACTATATTCTGGCAAGAATTCAGAGTGCTGAAATTTTGTGTTACTGATTAAGATACATATGCTTTAATAATTAAAAGAGCCAAAAATAAAGTTTCCCTCCTCTCATGACAATAAGTTTAAGCAGGACTTTTTTTTCTTTTTTAACTGTTTTTTTTTTTTTTTTTGCAGTACGCGGGCCTCTCACTGTTGTGGCCTCTCCCGTTGCGGATCACAGGCTCCGGACGCGCAGGCCCAGCAGCCATGGCTCACGGGCCCAGCCGCTCCGCGGCATGTGGGATCCTCCCAGACCGGGGCGCAAACCCGTGTCCTCTGCATCGGCAGGCGGACTCTCAACCACTGCGCCACCAGGGAAGCCCTAAGCAGGACTTTAATCTTAATTGATAGCCCCCACATCCACATAGAATTGGGCCATAGGAAAGCTTATGTAAAAAAAAAAAAATTATCTTTTCTAAACAGTCTTGGGTCCACTTTATAGACAAGTGGTCATTTGCACTCTTGACTATCAAGATTAACATTCTGAGAAAAGTTGTATTTAGAGAGGAGTTCTGTTGATCATCATTTGGGAGCATGATTCTGTAAAGAATACTCAGATTTTTATAAGAATCTCTTAAGGAGGTAACTCTTTTTTCACAAGCCGTGTATTTACAGCCCAGAATCAGAAGGCCTATTTTCTCTCTGTACGCTCCTTTCTTGCTTTCAATCTTCACCCATGGTTCCCAAGGCCAAATCTCAGTCTGGTTTCCTGGTGGGATGTTATTGTTTTCCTTCTTTCAGTGAAAACTAGATAAGAAGACCCCCAGGGTGAATGGTTAGGTGAGTGTCCCTGAACAACAAGGTCTCCTGGATCCTACATGTCTCGGTGGTGCTCTCAGCCATTAGCAGTTGCTCCTGCTACCCACACACACCAACAGCCTCCTGTGCTTTCACAGCTCCTCCAAAGAACAGCAGCTTTTACAGAATCCTGAATAGCTCCAGGAGTCCTTCACTACCTAAGATCAACTCTAGCCACCCTTAAAAATTTCAGAGGTAATTCTCAAATTTTATTTAATGAACGAAGTTTAATAAGCCTTTATGCTCTTCCAAGAACTCCAGGGGCCACACCAATGTCATACAGCTTTTTTTTTTTTTTTTTTTTTTTTTTTGCGGTACGTGGGCCTCTCACTGTTGTGGCCTCTCCCGTTGCGGAGCACAGGCTCCGGACGCGCAGGCCCAGCGGCCATGGCTCACGGGCCCAGCCACTCCGCGTCATGGGGGATCTTCCCGGACCGGGGCACGAACCCGCGTCCCCTGCATCGGCAGGCGGACTCTCAACCACTGTGCCACCAGGGAAGCCCTGTCATATAGCTTTTGAAGAAACAAAGTCATAGTACTTTTGATGTATAAAATGAACACAAGTTTCTATCAACTACAGTGTCACATTTCTAGCCATTTTCCTGGACCTGTTGCTGCTGCTGTTGTTGTCTGAGGCAGACTAAACTGACATTTCCACATCTCCCTCCTGGCAATGATCAAGTACAAGTATCTAAAGCAGACTTTTTCTTTGGTCTTGCCAGTTGCAAATTAAGACTATTAAATCCCCCTGAGACAATTATATCTCAACAACCTAGATTAAAGCTAAAACTATAGTTACTCTACCCCCACTCACACACACAATTTCCTTACTAAATAAAATTGCTCCTTTTTGTGCCACATGAGTTTGTAATATAAGCTTAATTCTAATATCAATATCAAATTTGTTCTTTCTGTGTTTTTATCCCAATGCAGTATTCTCAAGGTCTGTTTAACATTTTTCATTATCTTATGATTTGGGACCATGACTCAAAAAAGATAGTACCTATTAGCACTTGCATACTTCCCAGACTTTAGAAGAAACCAAACTACACTAGGATTTATTATAGCATAGGTGCTCCCACTGAGATCAGAAGCAAGCTGCAGAACCAACAGAGGAAATAATTTTCTCAGGGAGTTTTTTCATACCAGTTGTGTTGAGTGATCACAATCCTTTCTCCTCATCTCAGACTCCAGTCGCTGGAGTGTGCCAGCAGGAAAAAGGTAAGACCTACTATGTAGAGCAAGGTGCCATCAACCTCTGCAGTGATCACTGGAATATATGGTTTTCAAGGTGGTTCATCTGCGGCCAGCCACCTCTGCTGTCAATGTGCCAAATTCACAAAAAGTAAAGAACCCCATCACATTCTGCTAGTGTAGAATTTAGAAAAAGAAGAGAAATGCCAAATGATATGCTAATGAAAGCATTGAAGCCATCTAATAATTTGAGAACATACGGAATTAAAATCAGTAAGATTGTTGGCATTTTTATTCCATCACATGGAGTAGTCCATGACATAGTAGAGTCAATTCTTCTCTTCACAACCTGCTGTGTGTCTTCCAGGAATGATCTAACTCAGTGTTCGAGGTCCTGCTCAAATGTCTTCTCTTCTTTTGGCTTTCTTCAAGGACCAGTTCTCACAGTTACCTAGATGAAATTAATTGCTTCCTCTTCTGTATTCAGACAATACATTACACGAACCTCAATTTAGAACATTTTCTACATTATACTATATCCTGCCACCCACACATATCAACAGCTTCCCACGTTTTGGAAACTTCCTACTATGTAGTATATCTGCACATAAGTAGAGCTTTTGTTGTTTCCTAGTAGGCCGTGAGGACAGTACTCTGTCTCGTTATCTTGAAATCTTCATTACCAAGCATCATGCTTTGTACAAAGTAGGAGCTCAGTAAACACCTGTTTCAACTTTCTCCCTTGCTAGTTTTGCTTATAAGAAAAATGACTGCCTTGTATGAACTGTATTATTTATTCAGTATGCTTCAAAACTATGATATTATATAAACTAAGCAATAACAAGAATAATGAAGAAAGAAAAAACTAGTTATTGTTCAAAATGTAATGGCTTAATTAAAAGATCCATGAAAACAATATGGGTGCTTTGCTATTTGTCCTACATTGTGCAGACTTTCTAGTTTCATTTACTCACTTTATAAGCAATATAAGCAAATGCTCACCAATTTATAAAACAATTGAGTGAGATCTGAGTTTCAGTTCCAAAAAAATTTTTTAACTGAATAGGTTTACATGCTTATTCTATTTTTAAAACAGTATTAACTATTGATGTCAACCTTAGATTATGGATATATTATACAGCTATGATTACATGTAAGTGCATGTACTCTTCAAAGATGTAAATAATACTGGTGAACTAACAGATATAGAACATATACCAAGCGACAAAATTGGAATGGCTATTACGTTACAGCCAGAAGAAAAGATACACATGATAGTCACCTATAACAGTTTTTGAGAGAATTGTTATGCATAGCAACTTTTCTGCTAGATTCACTCCTAAGGTTCTTTTAGTCACTGAAAAAGAGAGTACAAAATCAAAGTTCTTCTAAAGTACCAAGAATTATCTGTGGCATATATGCCCCCATTAGATCCTGCAAGGTGACTAGATTAGTTACTAATATAGTTCAAAGTAGTGAACCAAGAGCGGAAGCGCTTCTGCCAATGTAGCATGAACTGAAGCTTTTAAGTATATATTCTGAAATTCTGAAATTCTTCTAAAGAAGTCCTTAAGGCTTCCCTGGTGGTGCAGTGTTTGAGAGTCCGCCTGCCGATGCAGGGGACACGGGTTCATGCCCCGGTCCGGGAAGACCCCACATGCCGCGGAGCGGCTGGGCCCGTGAGCCATGGCCGCTGAGCCTGCGCGTCCGGAGCCTGTGCTCCACAACGGGAGAGGCCACAACAGTGAGAGGCCCGCGTACCGCAAAAAAAAAGAAGTCCTTAAGATAGAACTCTACCTGTGTAGACATAATAGAGTAGAATTCAAGACTAACTTTACTTCTCTACAGACTTCAAATATTGTAGTTATACTGAATTTTATTTCATGGTAATGCACATATATTCACATATATATGTGTGTGTATGTAATAATGCATTTAAATATGTAATATGTACATAGTAAGAGCATGTTTGATATTCCGATCTTTTTTATCCAAATTACCAACCCATAATCCTTGTGCGAATTGCCAAATAACCAATATCTATAGGCAGATTAGTCTTTTAAAATATTTTCAGTTATAGAAAATAATACAGCATTACTGAAAATTTTAAAGCAGTATGTGAATAGGTATTCCTAATCCTATTGACTGCAACACAACTGTCACTTGTGTGCCAGTGCTTCACGTCTTTAATCCTCATGTATGTTAGCATAATTATAATCATTGTATGACTGTGAAATCTTTCATTTTTCCTCCATGTAACTATTTCACCATTTTGCTATAGAGTTTGTAACAGTATTTTTTTCTGCTACAATATTTTTTATTTCACTTTTTCTATTTGCCACAAAAGTGCACACTAGCTGTAAAATAAATAAATAGAGAACCATATAAAGAAGAAAGGAAAAATCCCTTGAAATTTCACAGTCTGGACACAACCAACCACAGACAGAACTTTGTTGAATAGCTATAACAGTTATGATTCAGTACTAAAATATACTTACCAACATATAGGAAGCATATAATTTAAATAAGTTCCTTCTATATATGCTGCTTTGCAGCCCACTTCTTCTCTCAACAAGATTTTGTAAAGGTTTTACCATGTCAATATATGTCTTTGCAGAGATGTCTCATAATTTACTTAACTAATGATTATAGAAAAATCTTTAAGCACCCCTTCCACTGAATCCCATATTCATGTATCTTTACACTTTTGTCTGAGTATTTCCTCCAGATAGATTCCCACTTGGGTATATCAATTTAAAGAACACAAATTGCCTTCTGGAATGCAGGTATGACACTGACTTGTTTAGGTAGGTTTTTATTTTAAAATCCAGGCTTTAACAGTTTTTAACTGCTTCCTCCAAATTGTGCTGTAGTTTATACTTGTACAGGAGGGGCCCTGCCAGCCCTACCACCCCTCTGAAGACAGTGAGGGAAGCGACGCTTTCTGCAGAAAGCTGCTGTGACTCTTACTACATGCACTGAGTAAAAGCAGACTTGCTACCCAGGACCACACACTTAGAAGAGAGATCAGTGCACAGACCAAAAGGATGCACTTGGCAGCTGGGCCTGATGAAGGACAACAAAGTTTGTTAAGTCTTACGAAGAAAACAATCTGATGAAAAAGAGAGTAGCTAAGGAAAACCACTTTATACGGCTTGGTCAGAGAAGACCTCTCTGAGGAAGTGACATCGGGCTAAGGCCACAATCACCCATAGGGAGAGCCAAGTTATGTCTGTTCCAGGACAAGAACAAAGCAAACAAGTACAAAGTTCTGGAGCCGAGAAAAAAACTAAAGTCCAGTAAGCATGGGGTGAGTTGCATGAGATGCAGTTGAAGATGGAATCAGAGAGAAATTTGGATTTTATTCTAAAAGCAGTAGACTGCCATTCTAAATAGAGCATGTGAGGGGTGTGTGTGTGTGTGTGAGAGAGAGAGAGAGAGAGAGAGAGAGGGACAAAATCAGATTTAGAGTTTTAAAAATTCACTATGGCTGCTTTATGGAAAATGTTTCGTGGTGAACAAAAAGGAAACCATGTAGGAAGTTCTAGTTGTCAAGAGATGTTATGGTTTAGACTAGGTGGTAGCAGCAGAGATATAGAGAAGAGCCTGATTTCTGCAAGATTTTCTAAGTGATCATAGATTTTTATCCCTATGAAGCTTTTGAAACTCACAAACAACAGAATAGTACCATTTTTAAAGCTCAGAATCTAAAGTTTTTTACAGAAGGTATCAGAGGCTTAGAACATCAAGGAAAGCACAGACATCATTGTACATAGTAGGATTCTGCACTAAGTCATGAAAATTAAATGAAGGTGTCATATGGGAAGAATGCAAGGGAATTTTGTCCTTTAAAGGCCATGAAATAAAATAAGTAAAACAGTTTTGTTCTCAAGAAATACTGCGTATGCATGTTTGTGATATTATCCACTGCAGTACTCCCTCAGTACCTTTTTTTTACAGGCAAAATCGTTAACATGTTATCAATTGTGTCCTCTAAAATAGGACGTTGTCACTACTGTCCGTATTACTTATTGCTTAAACACTTGCGCTTGCTACCAAAGAAAACTGGAATCCTAATCACGATAATTCTGACCGTTTAAAGCAATGGGTGAAGAATGTCACTCAACCTCATTACTGGAGATTTTGCTCCCAAGTTCAAGGGAAGTTGGGGCTGTGTGGACTAATTTTAAATTAACAAGCAGGATGACAGGACATCTTTCTAGAGGTTTTAGATTGGCAGTGGGGAGGGAAAGGATGAAAGTTAACATTATTTAGCTCTATTTCAGAAGGTATATCAAACTCAGTTATTCAGGGCTGATTATACAGTCAAATAGCCAGTGTCTTGTCTTCTCTTCTTTCTAAATTATAAAATTAAAACATTTCACTAAAATCCTGGTTTGGATTTCATATCGATATCTGAATGCCCTTTTGGTTGAGATGAACAGAGCTCATTCCAGTCAGTTAAATAATACATTAGAAACCTGTTTTAATGATACACAAAGAAATAGCAAGAGGTTCTAACATGTGGCCAGGCTTTAGGAAGACAGGACTACCTTCAGGGTCCAAATATAGCTCTAGCAGGCTGACAAATTCCCAAAATGTAATTCCAACATGTATAAGTAACTCTAAAAATGTACAAGTATTGCTGAAAAGTAGGTACCCTTGATTCTTACTTTAACACTCTGAAAATATGCCTTGTATATGCCTCCATTACGTAAATTGACTATTTTCCTATACTTGGCTGATTTCTGAAAAAGAGAAGATAATTGGGCCTGTTGATCACTGTTTTATATGTCTGGGCAGAGCTTCGTTCAAGGACAAATCATAGTTACTTAGGGTTAGGGATCTACTCATCCAATTATCCATGTTACCAGGCCTATGGGATAAAACACAAAGGGAAGTACTAGAACTATTCTTTCAGCCAAAGACTGTGGCCAAATGATGGTTACTAAACTGTGGCATACATGAAAATCACCTAAAGATCTTAATTCAGATGTAAATTCCTATAATCATCAGACATTCCTTTTCTTTAATAGTTTTGCCTTGGGACCCAACAGTCTTCCTTCCTGGTATGGGCAGTCCTTACAGCTCAAATAAGAGAACTTACAATGAACTATAGGAAACAGCTGTGTCTGTAGGTCAAAATAGTTTAATATCAACAATTGCATACGGTTCAACATAACTAGAGGGTTACAAAGTACTATCATCCTTTATAAAGTTCTTCAGCTGTTCAGCTACCACTCATTCATCTTAATTCTTATTCTCCATTTGTGCCATAGTCACTATTACTTTGAATATTTCTCCTTATTTTTAACACTGTAACTCTATACACATACAAACACACATGCAAACAAACACACACAATCTTCCTGCCCAGTTACTTTTTGGAAACTTAGTCCCTCACCCAAATTCTTTCAAGAATACTTTTCCTGATTCTAAGCATTTATTTGTTTTCCTTCATCATTTATGCATTTTCTTGAATGTATGTATCAATACATTGTTTATCCTTTTTTGCCCTAGTCTTTGGTTATTTTTGTGTGCATACAATCTGGGTTCCCATCCTATTTTAAATCTTTTTTAAAGGCATGAACTCATTTTCTACCACCTTTGTCACAATCAATACTCTTCACTTCTCCTTGTTCTCAGAAGTGTGCCTGTTCTGGATGTGTCATTTTGGGGTTGACTAAGGTCTGAAGAATCAAAAAACAATTGCATGCTCAACATTTATAAAGTTATCATTTATAAACGTTTATACACTTTGCTATTTATTAGAAACTATTATAAGAGATTTAAAGAGATAAGAGATTGTAAAACTCATATCTGTTTTCCTTATAGTATCTTGATGATTTTATACTGTTATAATGACATTGTAATGAGGATTAGGTATATTGGGAGATTTATTACTCGTGATTAACCTTTCAAATATTATTTGAAAATCACTAGGATTTGTTAGATTTTGAAACTTTCTGAACTTCATCTGTTTCAGATGATATAGGATTTCTAAATAATGTTTTACAGCTTAAAAATACAATCAGTCTGCAGTTAAACTGTGTAGCTCGGAGAATTAGAGTGGATCTTTCCAGCATCCTCTACCTGGAAATTACTGAAAGTTTTCTAATATTTTCTAAAATTGTGTTTAGCTACTCCTTCATAATGATTTTTGACTAAAGATTATATTATAGATAATTCTGAGGGTATTTTGAGTCCACGATAATTCCATTTTGCAAACTAGTGCTTAAGTAAAAACACACAGTTACGTAAACTGTATCAATCTGATGGGAAAAAAATATTTCTTTTCAAACATGAGATCATCTCTTTTCAAGAGGAGCTCAGCTTTCTTATTAAATTTTTAGACAAATAATGATGTTAATGCAAATGTATTTAAGAGCTCTCTAATCATTTGGCAAGAAGAGATTGCCACATGGAAACAAGCCATTGAAAATATGTCATGCCTTCAGTTGACACAGTGTCATTTTCCCAAAGGGTGCTTAATAAATATGACTTGTTGATAATGGTTTATGAAATCAACAATATGGGTAGTTTTAAAAACACTGGAGATGCTTATTCGATGATCATGAAATGCTGCCTGCATGGTTTTGAAGAACTGGCCATTAGTTCTGTGATTCCTCAATGCTTCATTCCCCTCCTTGACCTCAGTTTCTTTTTAACATTGTTGGCTTTGTTAGCATGCTTAACCTTGAGTTTCAGGGACATTGAAAAATACTGAAAGTGTACAGTCAAGAGGTGAGAAGGGCTACTGTGTAAATGAAGGAATGAACGTTTTGTATATTATGGTAGAAGTCAGACCAAGGGAAAGGAGTGGATATAACAGGAGGCAGATTTCAGTTAGAGAGAGGAAAGAACATTACAATAATTCAAGAAAATGAACAACAGACCAAATTGCTTCTGCAAGCACATTCTCTCCTCACTAGAATGTTTCAGGAAGAGCTGAATGGCTTTCTCTTGAGGATGGTATGAAAAGAAATCTTGCATTGGGAAGGAGTTTGGACCACTGGATAATCCCTAATGTCCCTTCCACAGAAGCATTTACAATTCTAGGAAACACCAGGCATAGCCATGTACTTATTCCTAAAAATATATCCCAATAAACTTACTATCTTTCCAAATTTTACCTTTAATCTCAATCTAAGTTCATAAAATTGGCATAATCTTGGCACTCTGTTTCTTTTATAAAGTCAAAAAGTACCCAAGTGTAACATTAGTCTCTTGAGAAACAATTTAAAAGTTTTGGCTTTTGAGTCAGGAAGACCAAATTCTTAATTCCTGTTCAGATATCCAAAGTGCTTAGCCTCTGAGCTTTGGTTTTCTCATCTAGAAAGTGGGAATAAAATGGCTAATAAATGTATCCTGAAGGATTATGCTAGCAAACAAAGATAAGATGCTTTGGAGATGCAGACACTTCTCTAAGATTTGCCATGATGGAGAGACTAGGAAAGTCTTGAGTTTTCCACCTGATTAAAATTTTTGCTCATGTACAACACAACATAAAGATACCAAGAAAAATAACATACCTTATAGATGGTCTTCCAATCTGTTTAAGAACATCTCTAAAACCAAATTCTTCATCTTATCAATGCAGGCATTAGGCCAGGCACATATGACATTAAAATTCACCTAATTCAGTACATGAGTATTCACAGCATGTCTGTATTATATTTTTCTCTCTCATTTTTTTTCGTGGTATTGTTTACTTTTGTCTGTTATTGGTTTCTCTAAACAAAAAAAGCAGGTTTCTTCCAGGAGGATAAATTAGCTTTTTTAAGAAAACATGTCACCCAAGTCATTCAAATAAATCTCTAGTGTCTGAGGAACTCCTTAAGAATTGTCCTTTTATCCTTGACTTTGGGAATCAAATATTATCAGAGAATCTATAGGAATTGTGCTCCAGAAATAAACACCCAGACCTACTAGACTTGAAATGTGTCCCAGACTCTTTTAGGGCCAGGAATAAATGGACAACTTGGGCCTATGGAAAGCCAGATTTGTGCCAGCTCTGACATTTGGATTTCCCTACATAGGTTACATGTGGTTCCTGCCCCTTTTGGTGCTAGGGCCAATGCTAAGGCCATATTTAGACACAGCAGCCACCTGAGAGTCAACCTTTGGAAACCAACTAAGAGAAGGTCATTTCTTCAGATGGAAAAATATGAAGAAAATTTCAGAAGTGTAATTACCCATGCCTGACCCCTAAAAACAAATAGAATTATTTATACAGAAAGCCACTAGCTATATTTGTAAAATGTATCTTATGTGTTTTGAACAAGCTACTCTTGGTCATCTGATATACTGACAGTAATAAGAGAGACAGAATTTAGGGTCAAGTCAAAATTGACAATTGTTGAAGCCTAAAACCCATCATCTTACTAATCTATGCTATAATTACTGGTTTATCTTCTCTCCTTGCACCATGTTATCAAGTCCTCCTGTGAAGACAAAATATCTTATTCCCTCAATCTGTCACATATTAGAGGTTTAAAAGAAGTTTTGAGAATGTGCTAATATAACAAAAATAGCAATAAAAAATAAAAATTGGTAGGTAGCTGATACTCTTTCATGGTTCCATGAAAATAATTATAAGCAACTTTTAATTTTATGCACACCTTTAATTATATTTATTTATTCTTATAGAGCATATCGACAGTTTTATACTAATTTATTGGCTTATTGGTACTTATTATTGAACTTAACAAATAGCCAGGAAGCCTGAATCTAGAGATAACTCAAGTACTGCACAACAAAAAAGAACACAGGATTTGGAGTCAAGAATCTGAAATCTGATCCCACTTCCTCCACCAACTCAGTGGATGACAACGGAAAGTGATTTCAGCTCTCTGAACCTCAGTTTCCACATCTGTAAAATAGAGAAAATTATTCTTTCCTTGTTTATCGCATAGAGTCGCTGTGAGAATTGGATGATATAATGGATGAGAAATCATGCTGAATGCACCAACAAATCATTATCTATATTTAGCCCTAGACTAAGAATCATTATTTGCAATTAAAGCAAGCTATTTTCTTCACAGTAGCTAGAGTCATGTCACAGTATTTTTAGGAATGTTAACTCCAATGTCATTTATATTGGAAAATAGCTACATTTACAGTATTGACTAGCTGAAATCACACACCAAAAAAATGTGTTAATGAGATGCTTCCATTTTGTCTTACCCCTAGGAGAAGGAAAATATTAGAAACTGTCATTGTCCTCCTGCTTACATCACCCTGATCTCCACAACAAACGTAGTGCTTTTTACACAGCAAAAAGAGACACGATCTCTTAATAAACTACTGGAGCTAGGCAATGATCAATTACGACTATGAAAACCTTTGACTAAAAAGCTAATCAAGAACTTTACAATGGACAGTTGAGACTGATAATATTTATCTAATTCCAATGACCAATCTAAATATTCCAAACAGAGACATAACAGATGATATGTGATTCCTGGTGTACTGCAATGGAAAATATACTACACCACTTTTACAGCTTCTTTGCAAAAACTCAATCCTGAATCTGATCAAATTGGGATAAAGCATCATGTTAAACAATAGTACAGAAATGCAATCAGCAAAATCCAGTATGTAGGAAATTCTTCCACAAATAAATTGCAATAAAAAAGAGTGAGAGCTCAACGACCAGCAAGCCACAGTGCTGGACAACCTATGCCAAACAACTAGCAAAACAGGAACACAACCCCACCCATTAGCAGAGAGGCTGCCTAAAATCATAATAAGGCCACAGACACCCAAATACACACCACCAGACGTGAACCTGCCCACTAGAGAGACAAGATCGAGCCTCATCCACCACAACACAGGCACTAGTCCCCTCCACCAGGAAGCCTACACAACCCACTGAACCAACCTTAGCCACTGGAGACAGACATCAAAAACAGTGGGAACTACGAACCTGCAGTCTGCAAAAAGGAGACCCCAAACACAGTAAGATAAGCAAAATGAGAAGACAGAAAAACACAAGCAGATAAAGGAGCAAGATAAAAATGCACCAGACCTAACAAATGAAAAGGAAATAGGCAGTCTACCTGAAAAAGAATTCAGAATAATGATAGTAAGGATGATCCGAAATCTTGGAAATAGAATGGACAAAATGCAAGAAACAGTTAACAAGGACCTAGGAGAAATAAAGATGAAACAAGCAACGATGAACAACACAATAAATGAAATTAGAAGTACTCTGGATGGGATCAATAGCAGAATAACTGAGGCAGAAGAACGGATAAGTGACCTGGAAGATAAAATAGTGGAAATAACTACTGCAGAGCAGAATAAAGAAAAAAGAATGAAAAGAACTGAGGACAGCCTCAGAGACCTCTGGGACAACATTAAACGCACCAACATTCGAATTATAAGGGTTCCAGAAGAAGAAGAGAAAAAGAAAGGGACTGAGAAAATATTTGAAGAGATTATAGTTGAAAACTTCCCTAATATGGGAAAGGAAATAGTTAATCAAGTCCAGGAAGCACAGAGAGTCCCATACAGGATAAATACAAGGAGAAATACACCAAGACACATATTAATCAAACTGTCAAAAATTAAATACAAAGAAAGCATATTAAAAGCAGCAAGGGAAAAACAACAAATAACACATAAGGGAATCCCCATAAGGTTAACAGCTGATCTGTCAGCAGAAACCCTACAAGCCAGAAGGGAGTAGCAGGACATACTGAAAGTGATGAAGGAGAAAAACCTGCAGCCAAGACTACTCTACCCAGCAAGGATCTCATTCAGATTTGATGGAGAAATTAAAACCTTTACAGACAAGCAAAAGCTGAGAGAGTTCAGCACCACCAAACCAGCTTTACAACAAATGCTAAAGGATCTTCTCTAGGCAAGAAACACAAGAGAAGGAAAAGAACTATAATAACGAACCCAAAACAATTTAGAAAATGGGAATAGGAACATACATATCGATAATTACCTTAAATGTAAATGGACTAAATGCTCCCACCAAAAGACACAGATTAGCTGAATGGATACAAAAACAAGACCCTTATATATGCTGTCTACAAGAGACCCCCCTCAGACCTAGAGACACATACAGACTGAAAGTAAGGGGATGGAAAAAGATATTCCATGCAAATGGAAACCAAAAGAAAGTTGCAGTAGCAATTCTCATATCAGACAAAATAGACTTTAAAATAAGGACTATTAAAAGAGACAAAGAAGGACACTACATAATGATCAAGGGATCGATCCAAGAAGAAGATATAACAATTGTAAATATTTATGCACCCAACATAGGAGCACCTCAATACATAAGGCAAATACTAACAGCCATAAAAGGGGAAATCGACAGTAACACATTCATTGTAGGGGACTTAAACACCCCACTTTCACCCATGGACAGATCATCCAAAATGAAAATAAATAAGGAAACACAAGCTTTAAATGATACATTAAACAAGATGGACTTAATTGATATTTATAGGACATTCCATCCAAAAACAACAGAATACACATTTTTCTCAAGTGCTCAAGGAACATTCTCCAGGATAGAATATATCTTGGGTCACAAATCAAGCCTTGGTAAATTTAAGAAAATTGAAATTGTATCAAGTATGTTTTCTGACCACAATGCCATGAGACTAGATATCAATTACAGGAAAAGATCTGTTAAAAATACAAACACATGGAGGCTAAACAATACACTACTTAATAATGAAGTGATCACTGAAGAAATCAAAGAGGAAATAAAAAAATACCTAGAAACAAATGACAATGGATACACAACGACCCAAAACCTATGGGATGCAGCAAAAGCAGTTCTAAGAGGGAAGTTTATAGCAATACAATCCTACCTTAAGAAGCAGGAAACATCTCGAATAAACAACCTAACCTTGCACCTCAAGCAATTAGAGAAAGAAGAACAAAAAAAACCCAAAGCTAGCAGAAGGAAAGAAATCATAAAAATCAGATCAGAAATAAATGAAAAAGAAATGAAGGAAATGATAGCAAAGATCAATAAAACCAAAAGCTGGTTCTTTGAGAAGATAAACAAAATAGATAAACCACTAGCCAGGCTCATCAAGAAAAAAAGGGAGAAGACTCAAATCAATAGAATTAGAAATGAAAAAGGAGAGGTAACAACTGAAACTGCAGAAATAAAAAAGATCATGAGAGATTACTACAAGCAACTCTATGCCAATAAAATGGACAATCTGGAAGAAATGGACAAATTCTTAGAAATGCACAACCTGCCAAGACTGAATCAGGAAGAAATAGAAAATATGAACAGACCAATCACAAGCACTGAAATTGAAACTGTGATTAAAAATCTTCCAAAAAACCAAAGCCCAGGACCAGATGGCTTCACAGGCGAATTCTATCAAACATTTAGAGAAGAGCTAACACCTATCCTTCTCAAACTCTTCCAAAATATAGCAGAGGGAGGAACACTCCCAAATTCCTTCTACGAGGCCACCATCACCTTGATACCAAAACCAGACAAGGATGTCACAAAGAAAGAAAACTACAGGCCAATATCACTGATGAACATAGATGCAAAAATCCTCAACAAAATACTAGCAAACAGAATCGAACAGCACATTAAAAGGATCATACACCATGATCAAGTGGGGTTTATTCCAGGAATGCAAGGATTCTTCAATATATGCAAATCTATCACTGTGATAAACCATATTAACAAATTGAAGGAGAAAAACCATATGATCATCTCAATAGATGCAGAGAAAGCTTTTGACAAAATTCAACACCCATTTATGATAAAAACCCTGCAGAAAGTAGGCATAGAGGGAACTTTCCTCAACATAATAAAGGCCATATATGACAAGCCCACAGCAAACATCATCCTCAATGGTGAAAAACTGAAAGCATTTCCACTAAGATCAGGAACAAGACAAGGTTGCCCACTCTCACCACTCTTATTCAACAGAGTTTTGGAATTTTTAGCCACAGCAATCAGAGAAGAAAAGGAAATAAAAGGAATCCAAATCGGAAAAGAAGAAGTAAAGCTGTCACTGTTTGCAGATGACATGATCCTATACATAGAGAATCCTAAATATGCTACCAGAAAACTACTAGAGCTAATCAATGAATTTGGTAAAGTAGCAGGATACAAAATTAATGCACAGAAATCTCTGGCATTCCTATATACTAATGATGAAAAATCTGAAAGTGAAATCAAGAAAACACTCCCATTTACCACTGCAACAAAAAGAATAAAATATCTAGGAATAAACCTACCTAAGGAGACAAAAGACCTGTATGCAGAAAATTATAAGACACTGATGAAAGAAATTAAAGATGATACAAATAGATGGAGAGATATACCATGTTCTTGGATTGGAAGAATCAACATTGTGAAAATGACTCTACTACCCAAAGCAATCTATAGATTCAATGCAATCCCTATCAAACTACCACTGGCATTTTTCACAGAACTAGAACAAAAAGTTTCGCAATTTGTATGGAAACACAAAAGACCCCGAATAGCCAAAGCAATCTTGAGAACGAAAAAAGGAACTGGAGGAATCAGGCTCCCTGACTTCACACTATACTACAAAGCTACAGTAATCAAGACAGTATGGTACTGGCACAAAAACAGAAATATAGATCAATGGAACAGGATAGAAAGCCCAGAGATAAACCCACGCACATATGGACAGCTTATCTTTGATAAAGGTGGCAGGAATGTACAGTGGAGAAAGGACAGCCTCTTCAATAAGTGGTGCTGGGAAAACTGGACAGGTACATGTAAAAGTATGAGATTAGATCACTCCCTAACACCATACACAAAAATAAGCTCAAAATGGATTAAAGACCTAAATGTAAGGCCAGAAACTATCAAACTCTTAGAGGAAAACGTAGGCAGAACACTCTATGACATAAATCACAGCAAGATCCTTTCTGACCCACCTCCTAGAGTAATGGAAATAAAAACAAAAATAAACAAATGGGACCTAATGAAACTTCAAAGCTTTTGCACAGCAAAGGAAACCATAAACAAGACCAAAAGACAACCCTCAAAATGGGAGAAAATATTTGCAAATGAAGCAACCGACAAAGGATTAATCTCCAAAATTTACAAGCAGCTCATGCAGCTCAATAACAAAAAAACAAACAACCCAATCCAAAAATGGGCAGAAGACCTAAATAGACATTTCTCCAAAGAAGATATACAGACTACCAACAAACACATGAAAGAATGCTCAACATCATTAATCATTAGAGAAATGCAAATCAAAACTACAATGAGATATCATCTCACACCAGTCAGAATGGCCATCATCAAAATATCTAGAAACAATAAATGCTGGAGAGGGTGTGGAGAAAAGGGAACACTCTTGCACTGCTGGTGGGAATGTGAATTGGTTCAGCCACTATGAAGAACAGTATGGAGGTTCCTTAAAAAACTACAAATAGAACTACCACATGACCCAGCAATCCCACTACTGGGCATATACCCTGAGAAAACCAAAATTCAAAAAGAGTCATGTACCAAAATGTTCATTGCAGCTCTATTTACAATAGCCCGGAGATGGAAACAACCTAAGTGCCCATCATCAGATGAATGGATATAGAAGATGTGGCACATATATACAATGGAATATTACTCAGCCATAAAAAGAAACGAAATTGAGCTATTTGTAATGAGGTGGATAGACCTAGAGTCTGTCATACAGAGTGAAGTAAGTCAGAAAGAAAAAGACAAATACTGTATGCTAACACATATATATGGAATTTAAGAAAAAAAAAATGTCATGAAGAACCTAGGGGTAAGGCAGGAATAAAGATGCAGACCTACTAGAGAACGGACTTGAGGTTATGGGGAGGGGGAAGGGTGAGCTGTGACAGGGCGAGAGAAAGTCATGGACATATACACACTAACAAACGTAGTAAGGTAGATAGCTAGTGGGAAGCAGCCGCATGGCACAGGGATATTGGCTCGGTGCTTTGTGACAGCCTGGAGTGGTGGGATAGGGAGGGTCGGAGGGAGGGAGATGCAAGAGGGAAGACATATGGGAACATATGTATATGTATAACTGATTCACTTTGTTATAAAGCAGAAACTAACACACCATTGTAAAGCAATTATACCCCAATAAAGATGTTAAAAAAAAAGAGTGAGAGGAAACTATTGATTTGAAGTGCCTTAGAAACACATGAACCAAATGCAATGTTGGGAACTTGTTTGGGTTCTGATTTGAACAAACCAACTGGAAAAATATGTGACAATAAGGGAAATTTGTACACTGACTGGATATTCAGTGATACTAAGAATTATTTTAATTATTTTAGATAGGATAATGCTACTATCTTATATAAAAGAGTTCTTATATTTTAAGGATACAGACTGCAGTATTTACGGATGAAATGATGTGATATTTGGAGTTTGCTTCAATATAATCAAATGGCAACAGTAGCAGAGTGAATGGGACAGTTGAAAGAAGACTGATCATGTGTTGATAACTGTTAAATCTGTGTAATACACACATGGAGTTTCATTATATGATTCTCCTTACTTGTCTGCTTATATATGTTTGAATCTTTCCACAACTAAAATTTACAAAAATTGAATTAATACAAAATTGAGAAGAATTTTACCCCATGCAACAAATAGAACTAGAATCAATGAAGATATGCACAAGAAAAAATACATATTTTTTATATCCTCGAGCATATAATGATAGAACTATACATATGGTTGAATTCTCAATTACACGATGTGTTCCTAAATATAGAGAAACACAAGACACTAGAAACCTGTTAAAATGACAGTAAGTAATAAATTCATTTTCCACAGAAAGAGGCACCATATAGTCCTTGGAATAAAACTTCACACCTGTTAGAATGGCTACCACCAAAAAGACAAGAGATAACAAATGCTGGCAAGGATGTGGGCAAAAGGGAAGGAACCCTTGTGCACTGTTGGTGGGAATGTAAATTGGTACAGCCACTATGGAAAACAGTATGGAGGCTCCTCAAAATATTAAAAATAGAGCTACCTTGGGACTTCCCTGGTGGTCCAGTGGTAAAGAATCTACCTTACAATGCAGGGATGCAGATTTGATCCCTGGTCAGGGACTAAGATCCCACATGCTGTGGGAAAACTAAGCCTGTGAGCCACAACTACTGAGCTCGCACACCTCAACTAGAGAACCCATGTGCCATATATATACATATATATATTTGCCGTATATGCCAAACTACAGAGCCCATGCGCTCTGGAAACTGCGCGCCACAACTACAGATCCCATATGACTCGGAGCCTGCACGCCACAACTAGAGAAGAGAAAACCTGCATGCCACAACTAGAGAGAAGCCTGCGTGCCGCAACGGAATATCCTACATGCCTCAGCGAAGATCCTAGGTGCCACAACTAAGACCCAATGCAGCCAAAAATTAATTAAATAAATAAATAATTTTAAAAAACAGAGCTACTTTGTGATCCAACAATTCCACTTCTGGGTATATAAGTGAAGGAAATGAAACCACTGTCCCCAAAATATACCTGCACCCTCACATTCATTGCAGCACTATTTACAGTAGCCAAGACCTAGAAAAAACCTAAGTATCCATCTACGGATGAATGGATAAAGAAAATGTGCCATATATATATACAATGGAATACTCTTCAGTCTTAAAAAAAAAACAAAAAGGAAATCCTGTCAATTGTAACAATAGGGATGGACTTTGAGGGCATTATACTAAGTGAAATAAGTCAGACAAAGAAAGACAAATTCTATATGTTCTCACTTACATGTGGAATCTAAAAAAAAAAAACTCAGAAAAACAGAGATCTGAATGTAATTAATATGTACTAATTTATGTATTCATAATGAATTGTCATATTAATTTTAATTTTTAGATTAAAAAAGCTCAATTTGTTTCCAAGTGGACAAACATTTCAGAACTGAAATTATAGGGTTTTAAATGTCAAGGTGATCAAGATCACAAATGCCAGATTTGGCTGACTGTCAAACAGTGTTCCTCTCTGGTATAGCTCAGCATATACCTGTGAGTCCAGTATTATTGCTATTAGATGTTTTTGGGAATTGAAATAATTATACTTAAAAAAGCTAAGGTATAGGTTCTATATTTTAGAACACTGAGAAGGAAAAAAAGATCTCTCTACAAGCCATCTGTTCCTCATTATGACTAAGTAGGTATTAAGAGTCACTGATTAACAAAAAGCAATGAGGTGTGCTCTTAAATCATCTATGGCAGTCTCCTTCATATTCTGTGAAATAAAAATAATGTTTTTCTTAACTGTCTTTAAACACACACACGGCTAATGAATGGCTATTTTAAAGTCACAACATAAACACCAAATGCTAGGACTAGTCAATTTCTCAGGTGTAGCTTGCAATCCATCTGTACCATATGTTAGAAACACTCAGTATACCGTAAAAGTCTGACTCAATCCTTAGGGAACCATAGTTACTTTTTTCCTGGAACTTTCCATTCATCACAATATTATAATCATACAAAGGAATTTTTCCTCTATAGAACAGGTGTTAACAGTGACCATAAGAAGTGATTCTAGGGGCTTCCCTGGTGGTCCAGTGGTAAAGAATCCACCTTCCAATGCAGGAGATGTGGGTTCAATACCTGGTCAGGGAAATAAGATCCCACATGCCACGAGCCACAACTACTGAGCTTGTGCGCCTCAATGAGAGAGCCTGTGTGCCGCAAACTACAGAGCCCATGCGCCACAACTAGAGAGAAGCCCGCTCACCACAACGAAGAGCCTGCGCCTCAATGAAAGATCCCACATGTCTCAACTAAAACCCATCCAATGCAGCCAAAAAACTTAAGAAAATAAATAAATAAAATAGAGATTTAAAAAAAGACTGAAAAATAGAAAGAAGCGATTTTATAAAATTCCACTCTTTCCCTTTGAGAATATTCCAATTTTACATATCAGAAAGTGAGCTATTCCTTTGGATTCTCACTTTCACCAGGCTTGAGTGATTTCAAATAAATCTGTGACTTAAATATGATTGATATGCACAAAGACCATTTAATCCTCAGAAACTTGTCCTACATTATCAAAGTCTTCTCAATGCCAAATAGTGGTCAAAATGTATACAACCCAAAATATTGCTCTACTTCAATGGGGTTACTTAACCCCATTTCTTTCTTTCTTGTACTTTTGGCAAATCCAAGTCTTCTATGTCTACCAGAACAAATTTTACACTATAAAAATAGGTTTAAAATCTAAAATTTAATGGAATTTTAAAAAATAAAGCAAAAGTAATCAAAAGCCATCTATTTTCATTATTCTGCAACAAAATTAATTGGATTAAATGCATATAACAAGAGTGTTTACTATATAGTAGAATTCTAAACCACACTGTTGGGGGCATAATTCTGAGTATGACTTTTGTAACCTTTATTGTTTTATTTATGTAATTATCTGAAGATGTTAAATCTAGTACATTAATGCTGAACAATGTTTGGGGTAGAATTAGTAACTGTCAGTTACTAAACACAATGGTTAGCTTCATTAAAGACACATATCATGGGAGAGGAGAAAAGCCAATGCCAGAGTTTTAAGATAGACAAGCAAGGCCTCCATCTTACCAGGGTATCTGAGTGTGGTCATGGGCATGACATTCAGAGACCTAGGTGGGCTTCTCTCAGAGTGCAATATTTAAAACACAAAGCTTGATCTGAGACAGCTAAGCTGACACATAGCTTACAGATGGTACACCTTTCAGTTTCTAAATGTTCAGTTATTGCAATGGAAGAAAAGTGCTGCTTCTATGAACTGTAACTGACATTAATTGTATGTGTCTTTATTTCATCTTCACTGGGTTTTCTGGGGGGAAAGCCTGTCAGAATATAAGAATTCACAAAGAGGAAATATTTTCTGTATTATTTCATGGTAGCGTATTATACTTTCAGAATGTTACAGAACAGACAAAAACGAGTCACTGTCCAGAGATCACATGGTAACAAAGACGAACAAACCTTCCAGAAAGCATTAATATTTCAGAAGTTGTTTGTTATTTGTAAACTGAGAGAAGAAAAGTAATCTGAGTTTTACTTTCTCAAACCTCAGTATAGTGTTAGCTATAGTAAGGTGGTCTAGGGTAGAAGACTTCTCTCTGAAAAATAAATAAATAAATATGCCCTACATCTGAATCAGAGGAAAATAAACTCATTTTTTTACCTCTTCCCAGAAAAGGATATTAAATTTGGGCAACCCTATGTACTGTTTCAGTCAATATGGATTTATATTAGAAAAGTAAACAAAGACTTGCTCTCTTCAAATATGCAGAGAACATTTCCTTTAAAGAAGTGTGGATGCATTGCACTTAGTAAACTCAGAGACTCAAAGGGCCAGAAGTGGCCTTAGAATTTGTCTAGTCCCATCCCCTGCCCCAATTCACTACTGGTTTCATAGGCGAGAAAATGGAGACCCAGAGAGTATCCTGGACTAAGCCATGGTCTCAAAGCTAGTGAGAAGGTGGTGTTAAAATTGAACTATGTCAGTGTGTGTGCCCCCAGAGCTTACTCTTTTAATGAGTACAACACAGTGTTGCTGACATCTTGATATTAAAATTTGAAAACATATTTTAAACTTAGCTGGAAACTCAGTACATTATTTCAAAATGCTCATATAACTTCCCACAGCTGCCCTTTTCTTATCTTTGGAACACCACAAGAAACTTTAGATGTTGGTGAACACAGACACTGGACAACACAACATACAGCAGCAGATAGTAAGGTAGAATTATAAGTGTTTCTTCTTCCTTATTATGAAAGTTATGCTGTTTTTACACCTACACAACACAGGCATAAATCTTTAGCAAATATTTTCCAAAGATCTGAAATTGTACTTACTGAACAGCTGAAATAATCACAATAAAGCTTTGCTGAGTTTTAAAAATTGTTGTGATTTTGCCGCCAGTTATAACATAACCATTTTCAATAATAAGGAACATTGTTCCTAATCAAAATTTACAAAATAAAGGTAGTATCCACATCAAAGGAACATGCTTTGTATGCTATTTATTTTTCCAAAAGGCAGTGATCTCATTGAAAGGAGGATTAAACCAGACTTAAGGTAATGTGTTTATGTAAAAATAGTAGATACATATTCAGGCCTTATCCATTCATGTCGCAATATATTGAGAACCTGGAGAAGACTTGGGAAATAGAAAAAACTTGTATTGGGGTTACAGGAGAATTACAAGAGGTAAGGTTATTTGGCCTGAATAAAGGAATAAAATATGATTCTACATGGGCCTCAACAACTGCATGGAGGTCTTCATTATCAGGAGGACATACCTTGTTAAAGCTCATTATCTCTAAAGAAGATCAAAGACAAATAAAAGAGATTAGATTCGTGAATAGAATTGTTTAATTAGACCATGAAGAGACTGTAGAATTCTTGCTGTGTTAGTCCACATCCTCCAAGAAACAAACAACATGACAGAATTAGATGTTCAAGAGATTTATTGGGGAAAACACATATGAATGATAAAGAGAAGTCCAAGCAGGAGTAGGTATGGTGAGCTTTCAGGACATGATGCAGGTCTGACACCTGGAAAAGGACAGAGGGAAGGAAGGAGGACTGAACGGGGGAAACACAGTTCTGAGAAAGTTTGGACCAGGCTAAGGAAGAGTCTCAGAGAAAGGATTGCCTTCATAGGAATGCCTCATTGCAGGAATAGCCTGGTGCTAGTACTCCACCATGCTCAGTCATTGGCTGGGAGAAGCCCAGGAAGGATGTGGCTTTGGTGTGAACGTTCAGGCAGATCAGAAGGTGTGGAGGGATATGTCTACCAACTATGTCCCTAGCAGCAGCTTCTCTTAAAGGAAGGTCTGAGCTGTTCACCTCCATTGCCACCACAGGGACTTTACAGATTAAGTCACCAGTAAAGTTAGAGCAATTTTAGTTTTAAAATGCCAGGGATTCAGGAAGTGAAAGCAATAACCATTGGCTAACCTTTCCACCACATTCACTTTGGTTTTGAACTTTTATTTGGCAATAATGCTTAAACAAAAGACATCAACCTTTAAACTGAATTATTCAATATCACTCTTCTTTTATTTGTCATAAATTAAAAACATTTTGTTCATTCTCTCAGGCATTTCATGACAGCTAGTAGATTTGAATTAAAATAAATTTTAATGCTTATTTGAAGACAGATCACAAGCAGATTGCCTTTTGTTCTTCTGGATTGATTTAAAGCAAATTGCTCTATGTGCTACAGCAATTTAAAATGTATTAAAAGTTTTTTTTTTAATTGGAATTATGTGAAATAGTCTAACAGTTTAAGTTTAGAGGAGGCAATTAGCTGGTTACAACTGGAACTACCAGTCCCTATTTAAAATAATGAGGTCTGACAGTTATGGAATCTGAATTATTCATTGATAACTAGCTTTTCCTCATCTGCAAACCATGGGTAACATTAATAACAGAGGTGTAAGTGTGATAACCAAAGAGTCTGACATTAAGAACACACACGAAAAGTGCTAAATTCTTATTTAATTAAAAAGGATCATGATAGTAATATTTCTCCTGAAAGAAAATCATTAGGCAAAATGTGTTTTCTCATATGTTTCATCTTTCCCTTTCCTGATGTAGATTTTGCATAAGGAAATAATTGTTTTTGACTGCACACAACAAAATAATTTCCTACTCAAGTATTACCAGTAAAATGTAAAGAACCATTAACATTTCTAATTGTTACATCTTTAAGATAATCATCTAAGAATTCTAGTTTCCTTGTAATCCCTAGAATCAAGTAAATTATATACTCCAACTTTCTAATTGAAAGAGAAAAGTAGACCATAATAAATTACATGAAAAAAGGTAAATAACTCTATTGATGATCATTTAATAGAAGTGAATACTGTGATTACCATGAACCAATTTACTTATTGGCAGTGCAGTTCAAGACTCATGGAATAAATCAAGTTGTTGTTCTCCATAATTTTGCAACAAAGAAAGAAAACTTGCAAGAGGTCACTAAGCATAAATCCATATTGTCCTTTACAGTCAAAAGTGGTTTAACTAAAGGAGGGACTACCCCTGTATGCACGTATGCATGAGCAAAACTAAAAGGCATGACTACAAAATGTTCCTAAGAAAGCAGGTTTACAAAAAAAAGTAAAATGTAAAGCAAAACTAAAAAACCTATCCCCTGGTTTGTTACTCTCGTTGTCCTATGTGCCTCTCAACATTGGAACAAAATGAGAAATTCAGTATCTAATTTCCCCATGCTCATACTTAGGTTGTTTATAGCCTACAATAATCAGGTTGCCCATTTGTCCCACTAGACTCAGGATAGCACTGGTTTATGCCTGTTGTTCAGTATAATTATGAAAAAATATACAGTGACCCTGTTTATCTCCAAATTTTCCTGATTTGGCCATGCTAATAATAATAGTAATAATGATCCCACTTATTGAGGACTTACTGTGAGGCAGGCCCTGAGCTTGGGGCTTGTACAATATTACTATTATCTCCAATTCATACTCAGGAAAATTGAACTTCTGAGAGGTCAAGTAGCTTACCCAAAGTCACACATTTAGGCTGTGTCGTGATTCAGACTTTGGTTAGCCTGAATACAAATCCGTGCTCTTACTCATTACACTAGAATCCTACTGCTCTTCAACTGATGAAAACCCATGCCATATTATAGAAAACCATAAACTTACAGACACAAGTACATTTCCAACGTCCCCTAACATCAGAAAGCCAAAGGGTTTTATAAAGCATTAGTGGCAAAATAATTTTAAGCTGAGAAATTTACACAAAGAAAAATATACACCAATACAGATGAGGTAAAATAGCACAGCCAGCTAATAGGGCCAGAAAATCCCGTTTCAAGTTTTCTCCCTGGTATTCATCAGCAGCACGGCCTAGAGAAAGAGTAAGTGACTCTTGTTAAGCCTGAAGTGTCCCAAGAGTCCAAGTAAAGAATGTCCCAAAATGGGCTTTCAGATATGTCTGAAATTGCTGGATTTATGGCTCAGTGCCTATGCATTTGTAACACAGTGGTCTTTTTAGTAAGATTTTCAAAAGGAGGATTCGAAAAATGGTTTTTTTTATTAGTGCAGATATACATGCCACAGCCCGATTTTTTTTCAGTACAGATGTCAGTTACAGTATACCTATCATGTTCTGCAGATTGTGTCATTGGTCAAGAAAGGAGAGAAACCCCAATATAATGATTAATAATCAATGTGTCTGGCCTTTAAGTCCACCCAAAGGAGAAATGAAACACTGATATAGAATCTCTCCCTGAAGGAAGAAAAACAGTGAGGGTGGAAAAAGAGGGCAGGATGAGCCACCCTTAGAGGAATATAAATAGTAGAGCTGTCTAGTGTTGGGTTCTGACTGGTTTGGTCTAAAATGTTGTAAGTGAATGATACATGAGGTTTACATCATGGTTTCTTTTTGTAATAAAGCCATTAATATAAAATAAAGTAAGTAAAATGGAAGAATATCATTTTAGTGTTTGGTTTTTTTTGACAGCTGACCTGATGCCTCCTTTTTTCTCCCGACTAAGCGACATGGTTTGAAACAGATAAAGGAAGATTTGGACATTGTGTCTATTACTAATGATATCTGGGCAGGGAATTGTTACAGTTTATTCTCAGGGGCTAGAATCTAGTGAGACTGTCTCCTAAAAAAAAGCTAATCTGCATGTTGCTGTTGCTTATCTCTTTAATGTTTTACTCTCCTTTTCTCCCCTCTTTCCCTCTCTATTTTCTTCTGTTAACTACATTTGTCCCTTAAAAGAAAATCTGGCAGAGGTATTTGAAACTCCAGTATATAATTGCACTGATTATTTTATGCTAATGAATGAACTATCTAGCAATATAATATTTCACTTTCTGTGCCCTCTTGGTGGTAGCATAAGATAAATTCTAGAGTATCTTTAATTAACTAAAAGAAGCAGAGAGAAATCTCTGTGGATTATAATATTTATGGCCCTAAAATGAATAAAATAACAGATGAGGGTGGGAGGGGGCAACTAAACGGTAGACAAATCTTAGAGAGTTAATTAAAACAAAACTCATGCTTATTTTGGCCTTTTTATCTGCATATGGTACTCATGCCAGGGAACAATAAATGGAAAATTTTAAATGTTCTCATTCTTCCTCCAAGCCTATTTAGTCTAAATATCCTACCCTCCCCCAGGCCTCCTTCCTCCTACCCTCCACCACCATCCCACACACATATTTCTATACATAACCACTCAGACTTGGCCCTAACACCTTCTCACAAAACTCCAGACTCTTCAAAATGATGGTGACAAGGCTCCTCAGACAGGGGCCCTCCCTCAATATTCGTTTGATTTGTAGATTGAAATGAAGTACTCAAAATAAATGAAGCTACGTGCATACTAACAGCCTAACTGCTTTGCTCCCAAGCATTGAGAGAGGCTATCACTGAAAATTCTTACAGAAAGAACCGAAGCAATTCACAGAATTTGGTTCTAGTTATTTTCCCAAAAGTCACAGTAAAAACCAAGTTGTTACCAACAAAACTGGTTATCAGAAACAACTGTTACGAAGATTGAACAGATTGCATGGATGACAAGGGCCAAGAAATCTGAAGCTAGATAAAAGAAGAAATAGGGAACAGGTCAAAGACACGCAGACTAGATTGACCTTGATATTTGGTCTGCAGTAGACCTCCTGGTCTTGAAGACAAATGAACAGCATCTTCTTGATTTTAACTAAATAGGAAAGAAAAAAAAAAAAGGCAGACATAAACTAATTTAATACAAGTCTGGGATAAGACCTGTATCTCTTAGTGGGATTGCAAATTAATTTCTATTTCATTCTCAGTATTTTTGTATTTTCAAAATTTTATATGACAAGATATATTACTTTCATAGTGACTACTACTGCTAGCAGTACAAACATAGTAACAGGATATATCAATATATAATATTGTTAACTAAGTAACAGGTTCAAGAAATATACAAGCCCAGTAACTAAAGAGAAACCTGGAGCCCCTTATTTGAAACTTAAAATAATGCTTTCTTTCAAAAAGAGTTTTGAAATCTTCATAGTCTGCTATAATCGTGCCTAAAGACTACTTAAAATGTCACAATAATCAATACCCCTTCAGTGAAAAACTAAAAACACCTAGATCCTTTTCTAGGCTCAATATTAGAGGGAGGTCACTTTGACAACATCTTCAAATAACTATGATTCTTCCTGAACCAAAGCTCACATTTTCCACATTAGTTCCAGCTTCTACCCTACAGGGTGGAGCCTCAGTGAGCCTATAGCTCTGTAAAGCTGCTAGCGCTCCTTGCTTCCAGGATACACCAAAGACAAGAGGAAGGTTCAGCCTTAAATAACGTTGGTTCTCAAGTTTATAATAAGCATACTTTTTTCCCTTTTCCTACGGGCCTATGACCTCATGTACTCCACTGGGAAAAACTGGGGCTGCCAAGTAAGGTTGTGTAAGTTGTGCACACAGATACTGAGGCAAGGAGGAACATGTGGAGCTAGGAGTCCAGCTCATACTCCCCCTACCTACAACCTTTGTGCCCTGGCTTGAGGGCTACATCATTTGAATTTTAGTAATCCAACCACCAATGATAAATTCACAAAAAGGTGCTATATGTGCTAGCACTGACCAAGAGAGAAGCCCGCTTTGACAACCTCTTAGCTATTCAATTGCAAGCATCCCCGAAGACCTTGAATCTTTCAACTCACTATTGCAATTCCCCTAGCCTATGTTCCATGCCCTTGGGGTTCTATTCAGAGATAAAATCTGAAAAATAATTCAGACTAAGGTATTAATGGTTAAGATCATGTGTTTGTCCTTCTAGGAAGCATTTTTGCATTTTAACTGATGGCTCTGACTTGCTTCTAGAACCACAGGAAACCACCACAGGAACCCTACCTACCTAGGGGCAGAGCTGGTCCCTCCAGCTGTTCTTTGTAAGCCAACAATATACTTGATACCTTCTTTAAATTTAATCCAGGTCCTATGCACTCAAAAATGTGGCGGTTGTGCAAAACCATTGGTTCAAGATATTAAAAATCAATAGGCCAACATCTGACTATATAGAGAGATATTTTTAAAGATTTCAGCTCAAATCCTAAACACTTATAACGTGTGTGACTTTAGTCAAGTCACTTCACTTGAACAATATAGTATTATTCTGAAGAATAAATTGGACATTTATGGCAAAATCTAGCAAAATGGCAGAAAAATAGCAGACACACAAATACAATGTGTGAAATTGGACGCAGAAAAATTCACAGTTCCCATGGATCTGGTACCACGTATGCTACTAGTATACAAATAACCAAAAGATGTGTTCACCAGATAGGGTAATTTTAATAGAAAAAAATGCAATTAATAATACAAGTATAGCCATTTTCAATTTCTGTTTCTGAATTTATTTGTAGTACTACTAGGTTAAGATGAAAAGTAAAGACTATGGGCATAGGCATGTTTGAAGCATCACCAACCATATCAGGCTTACCATGGGAAAATATTTCTTTAACATTACGATTCTTTTGTGGCATCTTCCCTCAGGGGACTTGTTCTTTCATTGGAATTACTCATTTTAATTGAGAATTATAAAACCACACAGGGGGTATCATCACGCTGAGATGAAAATGACTGAAGTTTTCAGAGACGTCTTTTGTGTGCTAGGTTGATGATGGCACACTCTAGCTTAATAATAGATAAAAGAGTTCTGTTTCTTAAATACAGAAAATAGATGAAATATGTTTGCTTTTCACAGCCAAGGTCTAAATAACTGTATTCCTAATTTTCATCTTGCACTAAAATATTCACAGAATATTTCACCAATGAAGTGTGACATTTCTTAACATTATTGTCAGTCTGATTTTTAAATTGTTTCTATTAACTTCAGGAAAACACTCTCATTCATACTTCCTATGGATGTCTTCATATCCTAAAATTTTCCATGATCCCATTGCCAAATTATACTGTGAAAACCCTGCCCTGTAAATAAAACATAAAGTTAATAAAATGTGTAAAGAGAAAGGTTGGTGATATAACAAGGTCAGTTTATATCAAAATATTTAAACTCAGACTTGGAATTAACACCTACATATACAGACTAAAAACGTAAACAATTATAACTTAAAATTAATCTGGCACACAGCATGAGGCTGCCCAAAATGAGATAGCAAAAGAAACTTTTTAAAAAAATTACTAGGTACTAAGATTCTAGAATTTCAGACATTTTTTAAAAATGTAACATTAGCAAGAGCTGTGGAAATGATGTGATTCATACATTTTCCTCTTAAAGATAAGGAAACTGAGGCCCAAGTGTCTAAGTATTCTGCCCCAGATCAAAAAAGAGTTAATGTCTGAGGCAGAGGAACCTGGTTCCCTGATTCCTGTTTGAAGCTTCCTCAGAACACTGTCCAGCTACTGGATCCGGATTCTACTGGAGGAAAGCAAATTGAAGGACATGTTGATGGAAGTTCAAGCTAGAGAAGGACAATGGGCAGAAGCCTATAGGAAGGTAAGAAGGAGCAAATGTGCCTGCACAGAAATCTGTCTTCCCCACTCTTGTCACATGAAGCTCACTCAGACTCCTTGCATTTGTTTTTCTATTCTTTGTACCTTTTTTAAAAGCCTTCTTATGACTTTGGGAAAAGTCCCATTCACATTAATTTTTCGTTCTTCAAATGCCCCATCTTCTTTAAAATCATTTCCAAAATACTATCTTTTAATAGAAACCTATTATCATAATAAAAATAACTGACATTTATTATTAAACAGTCGACCTGTGCTCCCAAGTGAAGACCGGAGATTGATGGCCACATATCATTGTCACAACTACTCCTCTCTCACAGAGCCACATATGTACCATGACTGTATTCCACTTGGGATGCTTACTGTTCTAAGGAGTGTGGAGATTGCAGTTAGTCTGAGTTCAAGTCCTGGCAAGACTCCACATCTTAATAGCCATGCCTCATTGGGCGATTTACTCTTTGCTTTAATTTTTTCATTTATGAAATGAGCTAATACTATCTCATTGATTACAGGACTTAATTCTTACAAAGAATTTAGAACACTTCCTTGTACACTGTAAGCCACAGGTAAGTTTAGATATTATTATTAGTTCACCTTTAGTTATTTAATTACATTTCACTTCTAGACAGAGAGCTCACTGAAAGTAAGGACGATGTATGACTTACCTTTGTATGTTTAGCACTTTACTCAAAAAAGATTTCAAGTTGGAATGCAGTCCCTGGGACAGCGATACGTACCCAACATATTTCTTCTTCCTGGGCACACAGCTTAATTACAGTCCCTTTGTACTAGGTCCCCAGCCCTTTGTACCAGGGTGGAGCCACGGACTGGGTCTCACTAATGAATTATGAGCTGAAGTGACTTGTCTCTTCTGGGCTGGTTAAGAATGGGTATGCCCTGGACTTATATACACTACCAAATGTAAAACAGATAGCTAATGGGAAGTAGCCGCATAGCACAGGGAGATCAGCTCAGTGCTTTGTGACCACCTAGAGGGGTGGGATAGGGAGGATGGGAGGGAGGGAGAAGCAAGAGGGAGGGGATATGGGGATATATGTATACGAATAGCTGATTCACTTTGTTATACAGCAGAAACTAACACACCATTGTAAAGCAATTATACTCCAATAAAGATGTTAAAAAAAATAATAATAATGGGTATGCCTGCGCCATTCTTTCTGTCTTCCTGATTGGCTGGTTGGATGCTGAATTTCATGCAATGGAGTAGGCAGAACCACTATCAGCCTGGCTCTCTACATAACTATGTGGAGCAGAAGCCTCTCCTTCCCTCTCCAACCTGCACTGAACTGTAAGATAAAAAAGGAGAAAAAAGCCTTTGACGTGTTAAGTCATTTAAATTTTGCAGTTGTCTGTTAACAGCAATTAGCCTGCCCTGGTTAGTAAAGTCCCTATCAGCCAGACATGACATGTAGAGGAAGACAACAAGAAATAGCCATTGAGAAAGGGGTTATTTGTTTTCACTTTTCCTAGCAGCTCTTCTCTCAGAAACTTTTTCCTCCCAGAATCACAGGAATAAAGTATTTAAATCCTTTAATATATTTTTCATATTAGGTGTCCACAGCAGATTTTTTTAATGGCTTAAAAACCACTGGATTGTGGAATAAGCTCTTATATTTTCTTTATTCTCACAGCCTATTTTAGATACTGAATAAATGTTAAGTAAACAGTGTATTGACCTAAAGAGTTAGGGCACAGTTTTTCTGTCTAACTTACTTGAACCTTAAAAAAGACAAGTAAGTCAAATCATTATGCTCTACACCTTAAGATTATACAGGGCTGTACGTCAATTATATCTTCCAATAAAACTGGAAGATAAAAAACAAATAAAATAAAGTAAAAAATAAATAAACATTTGGTAGAATTCATCATGGGAAAAAAAAGGCATCATACTCAACTGCTTAAAAGATAAAAATGATCATGATATTTTCTTATGTAAAAGCCTACGAGAGTTCTCAGTTGACAATCTACTGTCCTAGCATTCAAGACCCCTTATGTTCTGGACCCACCTTACCTCAGTCTTTAAGACAGTACGGTATCATGGTTAAAAACTCAAAGTCTGGGATCTGATTTCTCAGATTTAAACCCTGGATCTGCTGGCAACTGTGTGCATGATCTTGAGCAAGTTATACAGCCTCTCAAGCCTCATCTGCAAAGACGGAAATGTCTCATAAAGTTTTTAAGAGGTTTAAATGGATTAATATATCTCATGTTCTTAGAACAGCATCTGACACAGTATGATCAGTCATGTTAATTATTGTTGTGATTACACATCATTGTCTAATCAAATTTTATACTCTAGTGTATGCTCAAGAGACTATGTTGGTTGTATAGGAGAAACAAAAAAATAAATAAAACAGTTTTTGTTCATTAGAATTTGTCAGGTCAGGTAAAAAAATCTTAAGCTGGAAAAAATATTAGCTTTAGTAGGTCCACGGTATATGCTTCATTTAATTGAAAATTTTAAAGGAAGGCTTATACTATGTTTTAAATATGTTCTTTGAAAGCAAGCTTCATATAAAAACCCCTTTTCATAAGTTTTTTAAAAAACTAAATGCTCAGCATTTTACCAGAAGGGAAAAAAAATAATTTTTATCTTCAGAGATTTAAAAATGTTTAATACTAGAAATCATATTTCAGATAACAAAAGTAAATATCAATTAGCCATATCCTAAACGTGAAACTTGCTAAAGCTTGTTAATGTTGCTAAGTGTACTTGTTAGATATGCAAACAAAAAAATTAACTGTATCATTTTTTTTCCTCCACAAAGATGATCTTCGATAGTGAGTTTTTAGAGCCCTGTTCACTCTGATGTTAAATATGCAAAATAAGAGCTTTCCCATATTTTATTCCCTTAGAATTTTTTAATAAAAGATTAACTTCTGCTATGAGCACTTTTATGATATTTTAACTTACGGTGTCTTTCTCCTGATTTTACCTTACTATTTCTGGTTCTATCACCTCGAATCAGAGCCTTCTCTTGCTGTTTTTCCAGCCTCTCAAATGCTTGTAGACAATGATGGAGGTAGGGAGAATGCCAGCAAACACAGTTCCAAGACCTCTTTGCCCCATCAGCCCGTAACTCATTTAACAGTATACAAATGATTTAACAGTAATACCAGACGAGTTCCCACAGGAAATCATTTCCATTCCCACCACAGTTTGCAGATGGAGGTCATGTTTCCCTCTCTCCTTAGTCACTGCTCAGCCAAACTATTCATATTTACATAATTCTCCCAGTAGTATTAGGTAAACTTTTTGAAATCAGAGCAGTTCGTAGAGTTGCATTTCCAGAAGGGGTTGTGGAATGGGAGGACTGAAGAGATCCTGCACCAGGGCATGGATGATTTTTTATTTGCTCTATCCTGGAATATTGTCCATTTTCTCCTCCATATCCACTCCTACCTTTATCCATTCTCCTCTGTGCCCTTGGAGGCTAATGTGCACAGCCCTGTTCTCTGATTTTCTGTCGGGTTTGATCAAACTGAGGCACTGAGGAGATCAGAGGGCAGGAAGAAATTGGAGCTATAGTATTTATAATTACTGGGTTTCTCCCTGCTGTGCCTCAGATTGGCAATGAGTATATTCCTATACCAACAACCACAGTTTATTTCTTAGGGCTATCTCTTACATCTACAAGTATTCCCTTTAGATTCTAGGTGCAGTTTTTTCTCCTTCCCTCTCTAGGCTTCTCCTTCCCTCTCTAGGCTGTCCTACCATTGCTAGTCCCAGGGTGATTCACCATCCCTTAGTTTCCCTTAATACTACCTACTTCTTTGAAAATAGTGCTTTTGCTGAAGTCTCCTCAATTGCCCTTTGTAAGTATACTCCCCTTTGCTCACCGGGACCCAGGCTGATATTGCTCTAAACCTGGATTGTGCTGATAATATCAGATAGCCTCAACCAGGTTGAAACTGGTGGTATCTAGGTGGTATCTAAATAACCAAAAAAGAATGACTTTTTTCTTTCTGAAAAGTCAGTGAAATTTGCATTATTGGGAATCCAGAATTAAGGACAAATTTAATGTGAGACTGCTCAAAAAAAAACTGATTATAAGTCTATTAACTTCAAAACTCCTTGAGGAACTTATCATTTCTTTCATGTATTGAACTTCTTAGTCCTCTCACATATCAGCAAATACCTCCATTTGACAGGACCAGCACATGATACAGTGGATATGATACTGTTCCGGGGGCCAGAAACCCCTGTTCCAGTACCAGCTCTTTCACTGACAAATTATATGACCTTGGACAAGTCAATTTCTCTAACTTCAGCACTTTTTCAGTCTTCAATAGGACAAAGCTGTAATTCATGGGCTTCCAGTTCCTGCTACATCTTTAATATAGGCACAGTCCTTCTCGACAGTAAAATCCACTGGTGAAGTACTGGCCTGATCATGCCAAATCCTGAAGTCCATATTTTCATGTACACTATAAACCATTCTGCATTGTCTTGAGTTATAGTCAGTGAGGGAGGAGGGGGCCTGCCCTGAGAAATGTGCATTGTTGTCTTCTTGGCTTAAACAGGCAGTGACTGTGTTTTATATCTGACCTCTCAAAACTCTGTGGCTGATGGGGTGGTGTTCGTGAGTTGAGATTTAAACGTGAATCAGGACTCTTTCCTGACCTGGAAAGGATGGACCAGCACTAACGTAGCATTATTTGATGCCTATTCTCTAGATAAACAGCTTTTGAATCTGATCTAATCATACTCTATTACTTTCCTAATAAGCTAAATCTTTTCACAACTCTGTGTTTTTGAACATACTATTCCCTCTGCCCAAAATGCTTATGTTCAAGTTTTTTAACTTCTCCTTTACCTTCAAAACCCCATTCAAATATTAATTCCTCTGTGAAACATTTTCCTGCACTCCCACTTTCTTCTCTGCTCTTCCTACCTCTGCTATGACCGTATCATATTACAGTATGCTTATCCCTTTACCTACAGCACATCTCCCACCAGTCCCAATGGATCAAGAGCTCTTCTGTCTCCCCTTTAGTCCCCAACAGAAAATGTAGAATAAAAATGTGTAATTGAGTTATAAAAATATTAATGAAGAAATGTATGATAAAATAAAACACCTTTCAAATGATAGAACTGCAAGATGTCCTTGCTTTGACTTTCTTTTAAAACCAGTGACCCTTCCTTTACATGGAACCACCCTAAAAGCTGAGACACAACTAGCCTGACTGGGGCAACAACAGCAATAAAACAACAAACTACAGGGTAAGATGACATAAAATGCTTAGTGGCAGAAAAGAGCTGTAATAGCTTTGAAAGAAAGCTGTCCTGTCAGTAGACATAGAGCTAGGAATGAGAGAATAAGAGGAAAAGGAGGAAACTTTTATTTGGTTGTGGTGGTAGTGGTGGTGGTGGTGCTTGTGGTTGTGATGATGCTTCTCGTTGTTACTATTCTCCCAAAGCCTTTTGAAAGTTGAATAGTATGGCCTGAACTGGAGTGGAAAATAAGTCTGCAGACAGCTGTCATGACTTCTGCAAATTTTTTAGTAGGGTGTGTTGTTGCAACTACTCTGGTGCAAAATACTCATGAAGTAAGTAAACTTTTATTATGGACTTACATGTTCTTAGCTCTAGGAATAAAAATAGTATTAAGACACATTCACTGTCCTTGTCTTCGAGGACTGCATAATCTAGCATGGAAAACTTACCCATAGACATAAACAACTGCAAACACATTTGCAGGAAGAGAACAAAAGCAGAATGAGATCGTGAAGAAGAAAAAACAAATACAAGGAGATATAAAAGTACACATCCTAAGATGTAGTAAGGGATATGGCCAGAGATGAGATTTAGAAAAAGGAGGTTGGAATGATGTTGGGAAGGTCTTTGAGACACCAAGGAATCACTGCCAAAAGTTTTGCTCTATACTAGGCATTTGTGATTCAAGTATGAAAAACACCCTCCAATGAGTTAGGAAAGAACACAGAGGAAACAACTTTAGTATTTTTCTTGTGTCTGTTTTTCTTAGGGCTCTACTCACTAAACCCGATTCCTTCAAATAGCCACTCACTCTTTGGTCTTAATCCCTGTCCTTCTCCTTACCAGTGTATCCTTTTACCATAATCCTGTTCACTGACTTCATGATTCATCTGTCGACTACATGAACGTAATTTTTTAAATCAAATAAATTGTGAGTATTTATGTCTTCTACTCCCCTGGGAGACATTACTTTATGTTTTGAGGGGGATAAACCCAAACCAGTTATTGACACACTTATTTATTAGCTTGTAAGGTCTTCAAAGGTAGGAAATAAGTGTTTAGTTTAATAATATACCAGCTAAGGAAATTCTAAAACCTAAGCTTAGAATTTTTCATGTGGCTGAACAGTCTTTGCTAAGGTCAAAAAGAATTTCAGATTGGATTGTTTAAACATTAAAACTTTTTAATAAGGAATATGCTAGGATTATTAAGAATTTCAAAATGAGTTTGTAATCAGTATACTTTAAAGCTTTTTGAAATGTTTTCTCCATTCATTTCATTTCTAATGTTTTATTGCTATTATTGTCATTATGTATTTGTAAAAGGGAAGAATAACATTTTATGTCTACTACTGCTACTCTTCTAACTACAATCAGTCAACATAAGATATGACAGCTACAGCTTTGTAGTCTTTTTTCTATCTTTCTAACATTTCAGGAATATTTTAAAACCATCAGAAGAAACCAAGCTTATACTTTGCTCAAATCTTTGCTTTTTAGGGCTGGACAGGAAGATGGCAGAAGAGTAAGATGCGAAGATCACCTTCCTCCCCACAGATACACCAGAAATACATCTACACATGGAACAACTCCTACAGAACACCACTGAACACTGGCAGAAGACCTCAGACCTCCCAAAAGGCTAGAAACTCCCCACGTACCTGGGTAGGGCAAAAGAAAAAACAGAGACAAAAGGATAGGGACGGGACCTGCACCAGTCAGAGGGAGCTGTGAAGGAGGAAAGGTTTCCACACACTAGAAGCCCCTTCGCGGGCGGAGACTGCGGGTGGCGGAGGGGGAGAGCTTCGGAGCCGCGGAAGAGAGCACAGCAACAGGGGTGCGGAGGGCAAAGCAGAGAGATTCCTGCACAGAGGATCAGGGCCGACTGGCACTCACCAGCCCGAGAGGCTTGTCTGCTCACCCGCCGGGGCCGGGGGGCTGGGAGCTGAGGCTCGGGCTTCAGTCGGAACGCAGGGAGAGCACTAGGGTTGGTGGCGTGAACACAGCCTGCACGGGGTTAGTGCACCACAGCTTGCAGGGAGAAAAGTCTGGAGCTGTCGAAGAGGCAAGAGACTTTTTCTTCCCTCTTTGTTTCCTGGTGCGCGAGGAGAGGGGATTAAGAGCACTGCTTAAAGGAGCTCCAGAGATGGGCATGAGCCGCGGCTAACAGCACGGACCCCAGAGACGGGCATGAGATGCTAAGGCTGCTGCTGCAGCCACCAAGAAGCCTGTGTACGAGCACAGGTCACTATCCACACCCCCCTTCTGGGGAGCCTGTGCAGCCCGCCACTGCCAGGGTCCCGGGATCCAGGGACAACTTACCTGGGAGAACGCACGGCGTGCCTCAGGATGGTACAACGTCCCGCTGGACTCTGCCGCTGCAGGCTCACCCCGCACTCCGTGCCCCTCCCTCCCCCTGGCCTGAGTGAACCCAGTCCCCGAATCAGCGGCTCCTTTAACTCCATCCTGTCTAAGCGAAAAACACACGCCCTCCGGCGACCTACACGCAGAGGCGGGGCCAAATCCAAAGCTGAGCCCCGGGAGCTGTGCGAACAAAGAAGAGAAAGGGAAATCTCTCCCAGCAGCCTAAGAAGCAGCGGATTTAAGCTCCACAATCAACTTGATGTACCCTGCATCTGTGGAATGCCTGAATAAACAACGAATCATCCCAAATTGAGGAGGTGGACTTTGAGAGCAAGATTTAAGATTTTTTCCCCTTTTCCTCTTTTTGTGAGTGTGCATGCTTCTGTGTGAGATTTCGTCTGTATAGCTTTGCTTCCACCATTTGTCCTACGGTTATATCCGTCCGTTTTTTTTTTCTTGTTTGTTTTTTTAATTTGTTTCTTAATAATTACTTTTAATTTAATAACTTTATTTTATTTTATCTTACTTTATGTTATTTTATCTTTTCTTTCTTTCTTTCTTTCTTTCTTTCTTTCTTTCTTTCTTTCTTTTTCTTTCTTTCTTTCCTTCCTTCCCTCCCTCCTTCTTCCTCCCTCCCTCCCTCCCTCCTTGCTTTCTATCTTTCTCTCTTTCTTTCTTCCTTCCTTCCTTCTTTTCTTTCTACTTTTTCTCCCTTTTATTCTGAGCCGTGTGGATGAAAAGCTCTTGGTGCTGCAGCCAGGAGTCAGTGCTGTGCCTCTGAGGTGGGAGAGCCAACTTCAGGACACTGGTCCACAAGAGACTTTCCAGCTCCACATAATATCAAACAGCGAAAATCGCCCAGAGATCTCCATCTCAACACCAGCACCCAGCTTCACTCAACGACCAGTAAGCTACAGTGCTGGACATCCTATGCCAAACACCTAGCAAGACAGGAACACAACCACACCCATTAGCAGAGATGCTGCCTAAAATCATTATAAGCCCACAAACACCCTGCAAACACACCACCAGACATGCACCTGCCCACCGGAAAGACAAGATCCAGCCTCATCCACCAGAACACAGGCACTACTCCCCGCCACCAGGAAGCCTACACAACCCACTGAACCAACTGTAGGCAATAGGGACAGACACCAAAAACAACGGGAACTATGAACCTGCAGCCTGCAAAAAGGAGACCCCAAACACAGTAAGATAAGCAAAATGAGAAGACAGAACAACACATAGCAGGTGAAGGAGCAAGATAAAAACCAACCAGACCTAACAAATGAAGAGGAAATAGGCAGTCTACCTGAAAAAGAATTCAGAATGATAGTAAAGATGATCCAAAATCTTGGAAATAGAATAGACAAAATGCAAGAAACATGTAACAAGGACCTAGAAGAACTAAGGATGAAACAAGCAACGATGAACAACACAATAAATGAAATTAAAAATACTCTAGATGGGATCAATAGCAGAATAACTGAGGCAGAAGAACGGATAAGTGACCTGAAAGATAAAATAGTGGAAATAGCTACTGCAGAGCAGAATAAAGAAAAAAGAATGAAAAGAAATGAGGACAGTCTCAGAGACCTCTGGGACAACATTAAATGCACCAACATTCGAATTATAGGGGTTCCAGAAGAAGAAGAGAAAAAGAAAGGGACTGAGAAAATATTTGAAGAGATTATAGTTGAAAACTTCCCTAATATGGGAAAGGAAATAGTTAATCAAGTCCAGGAAGCACAGACAGTCCCATACAGGATAAATCCAAGGAGAAACACGCCAAGACACGTATTAATCAAGCTGTCAGAAATTAAATACAAAGAACACATATTAAAAGCAGCAAGAGAAAAACAACAAATAACACACAAGGGAATCCCCATAAGGTGAACAGCTGATCTTTCAGCAGAAACTCTGCAAGCCAGAAGGGACTGGCAGGACATATTTAAAGTGATGAAGGAGAAAAACCTACAACCAAGATTACTCTACCCAGCATATCAAATCAAATCTCATTCAGATTTGATGGAGAAATTAAAACCTCTACAGACAAGCAAAAGCTGAGAGAGTTCAGCACCAACAAACCAGCTTTACAACAAATGCTAAATGAAATTCTCTAGGCAAGAAACACAAGAGAAGGAAAAGACCTACAACAACAAACCCAAAACAGTTAAGAAAATGGGAATAGGAACATACATATCGATAATTACCTTAAATGTAAATGGACTAAATGCTCCTACCAAAAGACACAGATTGGGTGAATGGATACAAAAACAAGACCCATATATATCCTGTCTACAAGAGACCCACTTAAGACCTAGAGACACTTACAGACTGAAAATAAGGGGATGGAAAAAGGTATTCCATGCAAATGGACACCAAATGAAAGCTGGAGTAGCAATTTTCATATCAGACAAAATGACTTTAAAATAAAGACTATTAGAAGAGACAAAAAAGGACACTATATAATGAACAAGGATTCGACCCAAGAAGAAGATATAACAATTGTAAATATTTATGCACCCAACATAGGAGCACCTCAATACATAAGGCAAATACTAACAGCCATAAAAGGGGAAATCGACAGTAACACATTCATAGGGGACTTAAACACCCCACTTTCATCAATGGACAGATCATCCAAAATGAAAATAAATAAGGAAACACAACCTTTAAATGATACATTAAAAAGATGGACTTAATTGATATTTATAGGACATTCCATCCAAAAACAACAGAATACACATTTTTCTCAAGTGCTCATGGAACATTCTCCAGGATAGATCATATCTTGGGTTAAAATTCAAGCCTTGGTAAATTTAAGAAAATTGAAATTGTATCAAGGATCTTTTCTGACTACAACGCTATGACACTAGATATCAATTACAGGAAAAGATCTGTAAAAAATACAAACACATGGAGGCTAACCAATACACTACGTAATAACAAAGTGATCACTGAAGAAATCAAGGCAGAAATCAAAAAATACCTAGAAACAAATGACAGTGGAGACACGATGACCCAAAACCTATGGAATGCAGCAAAAGCAGATCTAAGATGGAAGTTTATAGCAATACAATCCTACCTTAAGAAACAGGAAACATCTCGAATAAACAACCTAACCTTGCACCTCAAGCAATTAGAGAAAGAAGAACAAAAAAAACCCAGACTAAGCAGAAGGAAAGAAATCATAAAAATCAGATCAGAAATAAATGAAAAAGAAAAGAAGGAAACGATAGCAAAGATCAATAAAACTAAAAGCTGGTTCTTTGAGAAGATAAACAAAATAGATAAACCACTAGCCAGGCTCATCAAGAAAAAAAGGGAGAAGACTCAAATCAATAGAATTAGAAATGAAAAAGGAGAAGTAACAACTAACACTGCAGAAATACAAAAGATCATGAGAGATTACTACAAGCAACTCTATGCCAATAAAATGGACAACCTGGAAGAAATGGACAAATTCTTAGAAATGGACAACCTGCCAAGACTGAATCAGGAAGAAATAGAAAATATTAACAGACCAATCACAAGCACTGAAATTGAACCTGTGATTAAAAATCTTCCAAAAAACCAAAGCCCAGGACCAGATGGCTTCACAGGCAAATTCTATCAAACATTTAGAGAAGAGCTAACACCTATCCTTCTCAAACTCTTCCAAAATATAGCAGAGGGAGGAACACTCCCAAACTCACTCTACAAGGCCACCATCACCCTGATACCAAAACAGGACAAGGATTTCACAAAGAAAGAAATCTACAGGCCAATATCACTGATGAACATAGATGCAAAAATCCTCAACAAAATACTAGCAAACAGGATCCAACAGCACATTAAAAGGATCATACACCATGATCAAGTGGGGCTTATTCCAGGAATGCAAGGATTCTTCAGTATACACAAATCAATCAACGTGATACACCATATTAACAAATTGAAGGGGAAAAACCATATGATCATCTCAATAGATGCAGAGAAAGCTTTCAACAAAATTCAACACACTTTTATGATAAAAACCTTCAAGAAAGTAGGCATAGATGGAACTTTCCTCAACATAATAAAGGCCATATATAACAAATCCACAGCCAACATTGTCCTCAATGGTGAAAAACTGAAAGCATTTCCACTAAGATCAGGAACAAGACAAGGCTGCCCACTCTCACCACTCTTATTCAACATAGTTTTGGAAGTTTTAGCCACAGCAATCAGAGAAGAAAAGGAAATAAAAGGAATCCAAATCGGAAAAGAAGAAGTAAAGCTGTCAGTGTTTGCAGATGACATGATACTATACATAAAGAATCCTAAATATGCTACCAGAAAACTACTAGAGCTAATCAATCAGTTTGGTAAAGTAGCAGGATACAAAAGTAATGCACAGAAATCTCTGGCATTCCCATACACTAATGATGAAAAATCTGAAAGTGAAATCAAGAAAACACTCACATTTACCACTGCAACAAAAAGAATAAAATATCTACGAATAAACCTACCTAAGGAGACAAAAGACCTGTATGCAGAAAATTATGACAAATAGATGGAAAGATATACTATGTTCTTGGCTTGGAAAAATCAACATTGTGAAAATGACTCTACCACCCAAAGCAATCTATAGATTCAATGCAATCCCTATCAAACTACCAGTGGCATTTTTCACAGAACTGGAACAAAAAATTTCACAATTTGTATGGAAACACAAAAGACCCCGAATAGCCAAAGCAATCTTGAGAATGAAAAACGGAGCTGGAGGAATCAGGCTCCCTGACTTCAGACTATATTACAAAGGTACAGTAATCAAGACAGTATGGCACTGGCACAAAAACAGAAATATAGATCGATGGAACAGGATAGAAAGCCCAGAGATAAACCCACGCACATATGGTCACCTTATCTTTGATAAAGGAGGCAGGAATGTACAGTGGAGAAAGGACAGCCTCTTCAATAAGTGGTGTTGGGAAAACTGGACAGGTACATGTAAAAGTATGAGATTAGATCACTCCCTAACACCATACACAAAAATAAGCTCAAAATGGATTAAAAACCTAAATGTAAGGCCAGAAACTATCAAACTCTTAGAGGAAAACATAGGCAGAACACTCTATGACATAAATCACAGCAAGATCCTTTTTGACCCACCTCCTAGAGAAATAGAAATAAAAACAAAATAAACAAATGGGACCTAATGAAACTTCAAAGCTTTTGCACAGCAAAGGAAACCATAAACAAGACCAAAAGACAGCCCTCAGAATGGGAGAAAACATTTGCTAATGGAGCAACTGACAAAGGATTAATCTCCAAATTTTATAAGCAGCTCATGCAGCTCAATAACAAAAAAACAAACAACCCAATCCAAAAATGGGCAGAAGACCTAAATAGACATTTCTCCAAAGAAGATATACAGACTGCCAACAAACACATGAAAGAATGCTCAACATCATTAATCATTAGAGAAATGCAAATCAAAACTACAATGAGATATCATCTCACACCAGTAAGAATGGTCATCATCAAAAAATCTAGAAACAATAAATGCTGGAGAGGGTGTGGAGAAAAGGGAACACTCTTGCACTGCTGGTGGGAATGTGAATTGGTACAGCCACTACGGAGAACAGTATGGAGGTTCCTTAAAAAACTACAAATAGGGGCTTCCCTAGTGGCGCAGTGGTTGAGAGTCCACCTGCCGATGCAGAGGACACGGGTTCGTGCCCCGGTCTGGGAAGATCCCACATGCCACAGAGCGGCTGGGCCCGTGAGCCATGGCCGCTGAGCCTGTGCGTCTGGAGCCTGTGCTCCACAACGGGAGAGGCCACAACAGTGAGAGGCCCGTGTACCACAAAAAACAAACAAACAAACAAACAAAAACTACAAATAGAACTACCATATGACCCAGCAATCCCACTACTGGGCATATACCCTGAGAAAACCATAATTCAAAAAGAGTCATGTGCCAAAATGTTCATTGCAGCTCTATTTACAATAGCCCGGAGATGGAAACAACCTAAGTGTCCATCATTGGATGAATGGATAAAGAAGATGTGGCACATATATACAATGGAATATTACTCAGCCATAAAAAGAAACGAAATTGAGCTATTTGTAATGAGGTGGATGGACCTAAACTCTGTCATACAGAGTGAAGTAAGTCAGAAAGAGAAAGACAAATACTGTATGCTAACACATATATATGGAATTTAAGAAAAAAAAATGTCATGAAGAACCTAGGGGTAAGATAGGAATAAAGACACAGACCTACTAGAGGATGGACTTGAGGATATGGGGAGGGGGAAGTGTAAGCTGTGACAAAGCGAGATAGTGGCACGGACATATATACACTACCAAACGTAAAATAGATAGCTAGTGGGAAGCAGCCGCATAGCACAAGGAGATCAGCTCGGTGCTTTGTGACCACCTAGAGGGGTGGTATAGGGAGGGTGGGAGGGAGGGAGACGCAAGAGAGAAGACATATGGGAACATATGTATATGTATAACTGATTCACTTTGTTATAAAGCAGAAACTAACACACCATTGTAAAGCAATTATAGTCCAATAAAGATGTAAAAAAAAAACCAACTTTGCTTTATATTTTATTTTCCTATGGTACTGCATGACTTGAAGAAGCAAGATAAAAATTGTCAGAATATTGTTGGGGCAATGCATGCAAAAACCAATCTAGTTTCACCGCCCATATTAGCTTTTCCACTTTCCATGCAAAAATTATTTCTGTCAATATTTTAATTTCAACTAGATGGGGTGGAAGGAATGAGTGACATCTAAGCAGATGGTTGTCAGAAAACTGATGACTACATACAGTAGTGTGATTAAGAATTAGGGAATAAATATATGCAGCTAGTTGTAAATACCTGGCATCTACATATATCCCCCTGGAGAACTCAATCTTAAGGATTATATTTGATTAATATAAATATATTTTGATAATATATTTTAACAAATGACTAAAGTGTTACATAAATATTGGCTATGCTTTAAAGGGCCAATAAAAGAAGTTATTTTAGGTGGACATAAATATGACATTAAAATCATTATTCAGCTTTCTTATTAACTTTCTAAACACCTTGTAAGATGTGTCAGCTGCTCAAATAGAAAGAAGTACAATTAGAATCATACAAATTATTTGCCTGTGGTTATTGGGGTCAGAGAGGACCACCCCAAATCAGTACACTTTATACCATATTGCATCTTCAAATCAATATACAATTTGGTTCTTTTTGAATAGCTTGGTTTTAGGGGCTAAATATGGACAAGAAATGCCTACACAGAAGCTCTCAAACTCTTTTGACCATGACCTATCTTATGGGTTGAACTGGGTGCCCCAAGAGATGTTAAACTCCTAATATCCAAGTGTTCCTGAATCTGGCCTTATTTAGAAATAGGGTCTTTGCAAATGAGCTAAGAATAAGTCATTAGGGTGAGCCTGAACACAATATGAATGTGTCGTTATAAAAAGGGGAAATTTGGACACAGAAAGAAAAATGCACAAGTAGAGACTGCCCCGTGAATATGAAGGCAGAGATCAGGGTGATGTGTCTATCAGCCGAGGCATGCCAAAGGTTGCCAGAAAACCACCAGGAGGTAGGAGAGAGGCATGGAATAGATTATCCCTCACAGCCCTCAGAAGGAACCAGTCCTGCCGATACCTTGATCTAAGATTTCTAGCCTCCAGAACTGTGAAACAATAAATATCTATTGCTTAAGACATCCAGTTTGTGATACTTTGTTATGGCAGCTCTCACAAACTAATACAACCCACAATCAGAAAGGCACTGAAATCCACAATAACCACACCCATACAGGATGGAAAGTTTTCACAAAACAATGTTTGCCGTTACTCTGAGTGATGCATTCTGACATTTTCTAATCCACATACTTTAAAACTTTTTCTTGTCACATCTCATGAAATCGATTTTTTACAGTTTAGAAAATATTAGCCTAATAGTGAGAGCAATATTTAGTTCCTACACATGGGTCCCTTTTATTTGTTGTGACCGAATAAGATTTGAAATGAGATAACATTTTAAAAGGACATGGTAGGTACCACTAATAGAAAACAACATCTAATCTACAAAACATGACAAAAATTATTATTTTTTAATAGATCTTTATTGGAGTATAATTGCTTCACAATACATTGTTAGTTTCTGTTGTGAGCAAAGTGAATCAGCCATATGCATACATATATCCCCATAGCCCCTCCCTCTTGAGCCTCCCTCCCACCTTCCCTATCCCACCTCTCTAGGTCATGCAAAGTACCGAGCTGACCTCCCTGTGCTATGCTGCTGCTTCCCACTAGCTATCTATTTTACATTCGGTAGTGTATATATGTCGATGCTACTCTCACTTTGCCCCAGCTTCCCCCTCCCACCCCGTTTCCTCAAGTCCATTCTCTATGTCTACGTCTTTATTCCTGCCCTGCCACTAGGTTCATCAGTACCTTTTTTTTTTTTTTAGATTCCATATATATGCGTTAGCATACAATATTTGTTTTTCTCTCTGACTTACTTCACTCTGTATGACAGTCTCAAGGTCCATCCACCTCACTACAAATAACTCAATTTTGTTTCTTTTTATAGCTGAGTAATATTCCATTGTATATATGGGCCACATCTTCTTTATCCATTCATCTTATGATGGACACTTAGGTTGCTTCCATGTCCTGGCTATTGTAAATAGTGCTGCAATGAACATTGTGGTACATGTCTCTTTTAGAATTATGGGTTTCTCAGGGTATATGCCCAGAAGTGGGATTGCTGGGTCATACGGTAGTTCTACTTTTACTTTTTTAAGGAACCTCCATACTGTTCTCCATAGTGGCTGCATCAATTTACATTCCCACCAACAGTGCAAGAGGGTTCCCTTTTCACCACACCATTTCCAGCATTTATTGCTTGTAGATATTTTTGATGATAGCCATTCTGACCAGTGTGAGGTGATATCTCATTGTAGATTTGATTTGCATTTCTCTAATAATTAGTGATGTTGAGCATCTTTTCATGTACCTCTTGGCCATCTGCATGTCTTCTTTGGTGAAATGTCTATTTAGGTCTTCTGCCCGTTTTTTAATTGAACTGTTTCTTTTTTTGATATTGAGCTCCATGAGCTGTTTGTATATTTTGGAGATTAATCTTTTGTCCATTGTTTCATTTGCAAATGTTTTCTCCCATTCTGAGGGTTGTCTTTTCGTCTTGTTTATGGTTTCCTTTGCTGTGCAAAAGCTTTTAAGTTTGATTAGGTCCCATTGGTTTATTTTTGTTTTTATCTCCATTACTCTAGGAGGTGGGTCAAAAAAGATATTGCTGTGGTGGATGTCAAAGAGTGTTTTTCCTATGTTTTCCTCTAAGAGTTTGATAGTGTCTGGCCTTACATTTAGGTCTTTAATTCCTTTTGAGTTTATTTTTGTGTATGGTGTTAGTGAGTGTTCTAATTTCATTCTTTTCCATGTAGCTGTCCAGTTTTCCCAGCACCACTTATTGAAGAAGCTGTCCTTCTCCATTGTATGTTCCTGCCTCCTTTGTCATAAATTAGGTGACCATATGTGTGTGGATTTATCTCTGGGCTTTCTATCCTGTACCATTGATCTATATTTCTGTTTTTGTGCCACTACCATACTCTCTTGATTACTGTAACTTTGTAGTATAGTTTGAAGTCAGGGAGCCAATTTCCTCCAGCTGCATTTTTCTTTCTCAAGATTGTTTTGACTATTCGGGGTCTTTTCTGTTTCCATACAAATTGTAAAAATTTTTTTTCTAATTCTGTGAAGAATGCCATTGGTAGTTTGATAGGGATTGCATTGAATCTGTAGATTGCTTTGGGTAGCATAGTCATTTTCACAATGCTGATTCTTCCAATCCAAGAACATGGTATATTTCCCCATCTGTTTATGTCATCTTTGATTTCTTTCATCAGTACTTTATAGTTTTCTGAGTACCAGTCTTTCGCCTCCTTAGGCAGGTTTATTCCTAGCTATTTTATTCTTTTTGTTGCGATGGTAAATGGGATTGTTTCATTAATTTCTCTTTCTGATTTTTCGTTGTTAGTGTATAGGAATGCCGAAGATTTCTGGGCATTAATTTTGTATCTTGCACCCTTACCAAATTCATTAGTTCTAGTAGTTTTCTGGTCACATCTGTAGGATTTTCTATGTATAGTATCATGTCATCTGCAAACAGTGACAGTTTTACTTCTTTTCCTATTTGTATTCTTTTATTTCTTCCTCTTCTCTGATTGCTATGGCTAGGACTTCCAAAACTATGTTGAATAAGAGTGGCTAGAGTGGACATCCTTGTCTTGTTCCTGATCTTAGTCGAAATGTTTTCAGTTTTTCACCATTGAGTATGATGTTTGCTGTTGGCTTGCCATGTAATGACTTTATTATGTTGATGTAGGTTCCCTCTATGCCCATTCTAGAGATTTTTTATAATAAATGAGTGTTGAATTTTGTCAAAAGATTTTTCTGCATTTATTGAGATGATCACACGGTTTTTATTCTTTAATTCATTAATATGGTATATCACATTGATTGATGTGTGTATACTGAAGAATCCTTGCATCCTGGGGATAAATCCCACTTGATCATGGTGTGTGATCCTTTTAATGTGTTGCTGGATTCTGTTTGTTAGTATTTTGTTCAGGATTTTTGCATCTATGTTCATCAGAGATATTGGCCTGTAGTTTTCTTTTTTTTGTGACATCTTTTTCTAGTTTTGGTATCAGGGTGATGGTGGCTTCATAGAATGAATTTGAGAGTATTCCTCCCTCTGCAACTTTTTGGAAGAGTGTGAGAAGATAGGTGTTAGCTCTTCTCTAAATGTTTGATAGAATTTGCCTGTGAAGCCATCTGGTCCTGGACTTTTGTTAGTTGGAAGATTTTTAATTACAGTTTCAATTTCATGACTTGTGATACGTCTGTTTATATTTTCTAATTCTTCCTGGTTCAGTCTTGGAAAATTGTACATTTCCAAGAATTTGTCCATTTCTTTGTGGTTGTCCATTTTATTGGCATAGAGTTGTTTGTAGTAGTCTCATAATCCTTTGTATTTCTGTGTTGTCAGTTGTGATTTCTCCTTTTTCATTTCTAAATTTATTGATTTGAGTCCTCTCCCGTTTGTCTTGATGAGTCTCGCTGAGGGTTTATCTATTTTGCTTATCTTCTCAAAGAAACAGCTTTTAGTTTTATTGATCTTTGCTATTTTTTTCTTTGTTTTTATTTCATTTATTTCTGCTCTGATCATCATGATTTCTTTCCTTCTACTGACTTTGGGTTTTCTTTGTTCTTCTTTCTCTAGTTGCTTTACATGTAGGGTTAGGTTGTTTATTTGAGATGTTTCTTGAGGTTAGACTGAATTGCTATAAACTTCTCTCTTAAAACTGCTTTTGCTGCATCCCATAGGTTTTGGGTGGTCGTGTTTTCATTGTCATTTGTTTCTACGTATTTTTTAATTTCTTCTTTGATTTCTTCAGTGATCTCTTGGTTATTTAGTAGCATACTGTTTAGCCTCCATATATCTGTGGTTTTTACAGCTTTTTTTCCTGTGATTGAGTTTCTGTCTCATAGGGCTGTGGTCAGAAAAGATACTTGATACGCTTTCAATTTTCTTAAATTTTCTGCAGTTTGATTTGTGACCCAAGGTGTGGTCTATCCTGGAGAATATTCCATGTGCGCTTGAGAAGAAAGTGTATTCTGCCACTTTCGGGTGGAATGTTCTATAAATATCAATTAAATCTATCTGGTCTATTGTGACATTTACAGCTTTTGTTTCCTTATTTTCTGTTTGGGTGATTTGTCCATTGGTGTAAGTGCGGTGTTAAAGTCCCCTAATATTATTGTGTTACTGTTGATTTCCCCTTTCATGGTTGTTAGCATTTGCCTTATATATTGAGGTGTTCCTATGTTGGGTGCAAAACATTTATAATAATCGTTATATTTTCTTCTTGGATTGATCTCTTGATCATTATGTAGTGTCGTTCGTTAACTCTTGTAACAGTCTTTATTTTGCAGTCTATTTCATCTGATACAAGTATTGCTACTCCAGCTTTCTTTTGATTTCCATTTGCCTGGAATATCTTTTTCCATCCTTTTACTTTCAGTCTGTATGTGTCCCTAGGTCTGAAGTGGGTCTCTTGTAGACAGCATATATATGGGTCTTGTTTTTGTATCCATTCAGCCAGTCTGTGTCTTTTGGTTGGGGCATTTAATCCATTTACATTCAAGGTTATTATCGATATGTATCTTCCTATTACCATTTTCTTAATTGTTTTGGGTTTGTTTTTGTGGGTCTTTTCTTCTCTTGTGTTTCCAGCCTAGAGAAGCTTCTTTAGCATTTGTTGTAAAGCTGGTTTGGTGTTGCTGAATTCTCTTAGCTTTTACTTGTCTGAAAAGCTTTTGATTTCTCCACTGAATCTGAATGAGATCCTTGCTGGGTAAAGTAATCTTGGTTGTAGGTTTTTCTCTTTCAACACTTTAAGTATATCCTGCCACTCCCTTCTGGCCTGCAGAGTTTCTGCTGAAAAATCAGCTGATAACCTTATGGGGATTGCCTTGTATATTAGTTATTGCTTTTCCCTTGCTGCTTTTAATATTTTTTCTTTGAATTTAATTTTTGCTAGTTTGCTTAATATGTGTCTTGGTGTGTTTCTCCTAGAGTTTATCCTGTTTATCCTATTATCTCCTAGAGATTATCTAGCTTATCCTATTATCTCCTAGAGCTTCCTGGACTTGGGTGACTATTTCCATTCCCATGTTAGGGAAGTTTTCTACTATAATCTCTTTGAATATTTTCTCAGACTCTTTCTGTTTCTTTTTCTGGGACCCCTATAATTCAAATGTTGGTGCATTTAGTGTTGTCCCAGAAGTCTCTGAGATTGTCTTCAATTCTTTTCATTCTTTTTTCTTTATTCTGATCCTCATCAGTTATTTCCACCATTCTGTCTTCCAGCTCACTTCGTTCTTCAGCTTCAGTTATTCTGTTACTGATTCCTTCTCATGTATTTTTCATTACAGTTATTGTGTTGTTCATCACTGTTTGTTTGTTCTTTAGTTCTTCTCGATCTTTGTTAAACATTTTTTGTGTTTTCTTGATCCGTGCCTCCATTTAGCTTCCAAGATTCTGGATTATCTTTACTATCATTACTCTGAAATCTTTTTCATGTAGGTTGCCTACTTCCTCTTCATTTATTTGGTCTTGTAGGTTTTTACCGTGCTCCTTCATCTGTGACATATTTTTTTGTCATCTCTCTTTTTTTTTTTTGATGGGTGGGATTGTGTTCCTGACTTACTGGTTGTTTGGTCTGAGGCTTCCAGCACTGGAGTTTGTAGGCTCTTGGGTAGAGCTGGCTCTTGGTGCTGAGATGAGGACCTCCAGGAGACCTCACTACAATGAATATTCCTTGGGGTCTGAGGTTCTCTGTTAGTCCAGTGGTTCAGACTCAGAACCCCCACTGCTGCAGGAGCTCTGGCCCAACCCCTGGCTTGTGAACCAAAATCCCAAAAGCCATGCAGGGAAGCAAAAAAAAAAAAAAAAAGAAAGAAAGGAAAAAAGGAGAACAATAACAAAGAGTAAAAAATAAAATAAGATTAGAAAACTAATGGAAATGTTATAAAAAATTTAAAGAAATAAAAATATGGATGAAATGACAACTGGGAGGTAAAACAGAACCACAGTAGCAAAAAAGAAGAGAAAAAAAAAGTGTAAAAGGCCTTGGCTGTGGAGGGCACGGCCTATGCTTAAGACCCACAGGGCTGGAAAAGGCTTTGGGGGGGGGGTGTGTGGGGGGCTTAGGCTCAACAGAACAGAAGGGGCCCAGGCATGCCCCCCACCTCTGGTCTCAGAGTGGGGGCGACCCCACCTGGGAGCCCAGCAGGTTTCCTGTGCCCGAGTGGGTGGGACAAATGCCCTCAGCTCCTTTCCCACTCTTCCAGTCCTGGAGGGTCCCTCCCACCTGCCTCTCCTGTCCTCTCCTGGCCTCCCTTCTATGCCCCCAGGACCAACCCGGCCCAGAGAGGACCTCTGAGGCTGTAGGACCCAGCCCAAGAGCCAGGCAGACTTCCCTAGCCAATTGGGCAGGGGAAACACTAGGCATGCTCCCCCTGATCAGAGCCCCTGAGGGTCCCTCCAAGCATGGGAATCCCTCCCCCCTCTCAGCCACCCCTCAGGGGCGCTGGTCCTGTCTGGCCTCCACTTCTCCTCCCCCCTCAGTCCCGTCACATCCTACCAGTTCGCTTGGGGGTTCTTCCCGTCTCCTTGGGAGTTGGGATCCCCTACCAGCGTCCAGCAGGTGCCCTAGTTGTGGGGAGATGCAAACTCCACGTCTTCCCACACACTGCCATCTTGACTCCAACAAAAATTATTTATAGGAGTTCTTTATCATCATCACTACAAACTCTAGATGAGTAGGATTCTGAAGGGTCTTCAAGTATTGTTCTGACCCCAGCTGACATCCAAAGAATAATTTCTACCCCAGTAACCATTCTGACTGCTATTTATCTTGAACAACTTTGAGCAGGTTTAAGTAGGTGAAGATCTGTGACCAACTGTTAAATCACTAATCAAATTTTAATAATCTCTAGATCAGGGTGGTCTACTCTTTAGCTCACAACTGTAAAGGTATGTTCTCACTGGAGCCTCTATTTCTAAATTACCAACACTATGTGTCCTTTTGTCTCTTTCTTCTCTCAATACTTTTTGGGTTTTGATTAAATTTTTAAAATGTTTTTTAAAATGTTCTCTCAGCTCTCACACTGGTCAAGTTTTTGATTCCACCTTCATGCTCTTCATGCTTAGTGTACCCCACTCTCATTGCTTCTGTATCTGTTTCCTTGCCTATTCTTGACTAGGTTTTTTTAATCTTTCCTTCCTCATCTCTGTGTTTTTATTTCTCTATCCTTCTCTCCTTTAACTCACATTGATACACAGAATTGAGTTTTCAGGTTATATATGGTAAACTAAAATTAATAACGTATTTTGATTGTAATAAGATAAATTGAATTAAAAAATTTTTTTATTTAATGCATTTTTTAAATGTAAATTGTTGATTTTCATAATGTAATCTTTAATGGATCTCCCCAATGGTCAGAAGCTCTTGATAAGAAAGAAAAAAAAAAGGTTCCTATCCCTCCTTAAAGAGCAGCCCCTCGGGGCTTCCCTGGTGGCGCAGTGGTTGAGAGTCCGCCTGCCGATGCAGGGGACGTGGGTTCGTGCCCTGGTCCGGGAAGATCCCACATGCCGCGGAGCGGCTGGGCCCGTGAGCCATGGCCGCTGGGCCTGCGCATCCGGAGCCTGTGCTCCGCATCGGGAGAGGCCGCAACAGTGAGAGGCCCGCATAACGCAAAAAAAAAAAAAAAAAAAAAAAAAGAGCAGCCCCTCCCTGCAGTGGTTTCAAAAGGGCTGGTTTGTATATCGTTAACTTATTTAAAAGAGGATTTTTAGAGAAACTTTAAAACTAAAGTGATAGGAGGGCTTCCCTGGTGGCACAGTGGTTGAGAGTCCGCCTGCCGATGCAGGGGACACGGGTTCATGCCTCGGTCTGGGAGGATCCCACATGTCGCGGAGTGGCTGGGCCCATGGGCCATGGCCGCTGGGCCTGCGCGTCCGGACCCTGTGCTCCACAACGGGACAGGCCACAGCAGTGAGAGGCCCACATACCACAAAAAAAAAAAACTAAAGTGATAGGAATTAATGACAATGAAATATCTACAGAAGTAGAAAAGGAACATCCTTAATGTTTTAATTGAAGTCAATGGAAAATTGATTTCTAAAATTTAAAACTTTCTAAAATTTTTAAAGCAGATACATAAAGGACCTTGCAATGTTTTAAGTATAAAGATTTGCCAATGGGCACAATTTAATATCACTTAAAAATATGGTCATGATGGCTAAGGAAACTACACTTTTATCAGGCAAAATTGCTCACTGTGTTTCTTTTGCACCTCTGAGAACAATTCACCCACTTCTAGCCTTCACTCTTATGTTTTCCTAAAGCTGGCTCTCTTGTCTTCTGCAAACCCCAAATCTCCCAAATATACCACGGTCTTTTCTATTACTGCCAAATTCCTCTCTATTTTAACATAGCAAGTTAAAATAATCATTCTCTGAAGACTCAGAAAGCAATCCATAAAGAGAGATTTCGAGTATTCAGATTTAAGGATTTCCCCACTTAGGTATAAATGTGGGGCATGTACAATACTGTAACTCACCTTCCAAAGGGATCTCAAATGAAAGAATCTAGTTAAAAATACTCTTGAACTAAATTCTCCCACCTTGCCCCGACAAATCTCCTATATCCACCATAATCCATCAGTGGGAAAAATAGAGAAAGTCAGTTATGTCATTGTTTCTTATACTGAGATCCATATATATTTGTATTCTTAGGAGTCTGCAAAAAAACAGTGTTTTTCTAAAAGGAATCTTTAGGGAGAGAGATTGTGGTAGGTTGAATTATTTTCCCATTTCTTTAACACTCACAGATTCCACATTTTAACCATGTAACTTTTCAGTTTCTCCCACACAAAAAAACAAACAAACAAACAAAAAAAACCACAGTGTATTTCCTGCACTCTTTACTTTTGGCTCAGTTATATGACTTACTTTAGCTATAGAAAATTAGTAGAAGCAATGCAAGAAGTCATCTAAAATGTGCTTGTGCTTCCCCTGTGCAGCTGCTGCCCTCTCACTCTGGACCCCAGAAAGAACACACATGGAACATATGCATATCAAAGCCAGGTAACTACACTTGAAGCCTTTCAGCCCAGCATAGTCTAGCTTAGCCAGCCCCTAGTCAACCTGCAGACATGTAGGCAAGCCCACCTGAGATCAGCAGAGATACCCTGAAAATGGATGAGAAATAAATGCTGGTTAGTTTGTATACCATTGAGATTCCATGGGGTTTTTTTTATAGCTGACTTATCCCATGCAACAGTAAAAGGAGCTCAGGAATTTTAAGGTCCTAGCAGGACCTAGGAAGTGGTAAAGGTACTAATATATTTTAGATGTTAAAAAGTCAAATATATGTGTCTCAATTTTTAAGTAACTATTAAAATATTAGTAAAAGGGTAAATAGCTGACAAATTGATGGGTTGAGATGAAACAACAATGTATGATTAATCAGAAAGAATTAAAAGTGAGAGAAAAAGAATAAAGAACAGGTGGGAAATAGAGGATGATTAGGTATAAACCCTTAAGTGTAAATGAACTAAATACTCCAATTAAAAAACTAATATTGTTTGACAAGTTAGAAAATGAAACTTGAACTCACAGTGCTTACTGAAAACTCAACTTTAGTAAGGACACAGAAAGAAAACTCAATTTTAATAAGGATATAGAAAAATTAAATGTAAAAGGATGGAAAAATGATTTATCATGTTCAAACTGACTGAAAGCAAGCTAGTGATGATACATTAATATCATATAGAATAAATTTTAAGAAAATAAGTATTAACAGGACTAAAGAGAAATATTTAATAAAGGTAAAGGAGCTAATCACCCAGGAATATATAACTATTCTGAATTTAAATGCCTCCAGTAGCACCTCTTCACAATTTATAGAGAAATTGACAAAACTAAACAGAAAAATCCACACTCATAGTGAAATATAAGCATACTTACATCTACAAAATAAGCACCCCAAAATTCATCTGTAAAAATACGGATCTATAAAACCTATAAAAATATGGATCTATAAAACCTATAAAAATATAGATCTGAACAACATGATTAATAACTTTAACCTAATTTACCCATATAGATCACTGAATCCAACAGAGTATGTATTCTTTTCAAGGAAGATTTGTTCCAATAGCAATAGAAATAAATACATATAACAATAAATGAAAATCACAATCCAAACTTTCTTACAACACAGATGCAAAAATCCTAAAGAAAATATTAGCCAATCAAACCCAGTGATACATACGAACATAATATATCACAACCAATTAGATTTATTCCAGGAAAATAAAAAATGTAATGTACTATGCTATATGAACAGTAAAGGGGACAGTGGCCAAGATGGTGGAGTAGAAGGACCCTAAGCTTGCCTCCTCTCACGAGCACACCAAAATCACAACAATCTGCAGAACGACCATCACTGAAAAACTCTGAAACCCATCAGAAAATATCTTCTACAGCTAAAGACACAAAGAAGGAAAGAAAACAAGACTGGTAGGAGGAGTGGACTCACGATATAATCAAATCCCATACTCCCCAGATGCATAACCCACAAACTGGAGAATAATTATATTACAGAGGTTCTCCTGCAGGAGTGAGAATTTTTCTTTTTTCCTGCTTGCCACCTCAGTTCCCCACGTGGCCACTGCCTGTCCCCACCCGGGGAAAGGGACACTGGGGTTCACACACATGTGGACTTTGGTCAGGCATTGTGCAACGTGGGGTCAGAGGGTAGGGGCCACACCTGACTCGGCCTGGGTAGGGGTTGGAGAGGACCCAGAGAAGGGGCAGTGGTGACCCTGAGTCCTGGATGGAGAGGGAGAAGAAGCTTAGGGGGAACCACTTGGCGACAGACACCACAGCACCTGGCAGCACAGCATAGTCACAGAACGAAGCAACCGCATAGTTCCTGCATGAGGCCTGTGCCTGGGACGGGGAGGCTGGCAACTGGGGGGCTGAGAGCCATACTTTCCAGATAACTGTGACAACAAAAATACAGACCCTCCTCCAACCAGTAACAGGTGGCTGGCTGAGTAGTTAACAAGGTGCCTGTGTCTAGCCTCATTTGAATACTTTTTTTTTTTTTAAGAATTATTAAGGAGTGAGAATTTTGAGCCCCACATCAGGACCCCAGCCTGGGGGTCCAGCACTGGGAAGCAGAGTCCCCAGAGTATTTGGCTTTGAAGTCCAGCAGGGCTTGATTGCAGGAGCTCCATGGGATTGGGGGAAATAGATATTGCACTCTTAAAGGTGCACGCAGGATCTCATGCACAGCAGGACCAAAGGAAAATCCAGTAATGTCATAGGAAACTAGGCCAGATCTACCTGCTGGTCTTGGAAGGTCTCCTGGGGAGGCGGGGAGCAGCTGTGGCTTACTCTAGGGACAAAGATGCTGGTGGTGGACATATCTGGGAGTATTCATCTGCATCTCTCCTGGAGGCTGACATCTCACTTGGGTCATTAGCACCAAGACCTGTTCCTATCTAACAGCCTTTAGGCTCCAGTGCTGCGATGCCTCAGGCCAAACAACTAACTGGGTGGGGACACATGCCTACCCATCAGCAGACAGACTGACTAAAGATTTCCTTAGCCCACAGCTGCCACCAGACACACCCCTAGAAATGGCCCTCTCCACCAGAGAGCCAAGACCTATCTCCATCCCTAGTGGGCAGGCACCAGCCCCTCCTGCCAGGAAACCTGCCCAAGCCTCTAGACCAGCCACGAGAAGCAAGAAAACTGAGATCCCACAGCCTGTAGACAGAATCCACAAAAGCAGGCTAGATACTACGTGGGGACCAGCTAGTCCCTGGCCCTTGGGTGACAAGAAGGGAATGCACTGCTGAGAAGTACAGAATGTCTCCTAAAGAGGGCTACTTCCCAGGGTTGGGAAACATAACTAACCTACCACATAGAGAGGCTGAAGGAGATGGCGGAAGAGTAAGACGCGGAGATCACCTTCCTCCCCACAGATACATAAGAAATGCATCTACACGTGGAACTGCTCCTATAGAACACCCACTGATCGCTGGCAGAAGACCTCAGACCTCCCAAAAGGCAAAAAGCTCCGCACGTACCTGGGTAGGGCAAAATAAAAAACAGAGACAAAAGAATAGGGACGGGACCTGCACTAGTGGGAAGGAGCTGTGAAGGAGGAAAGGTTTCCACACACTAGAAGCCCCTTCACGGGCGGAGACTGCGGGCGGCAGAGGGGGAAGTTTCAGAGCCACGGAGGAGAGTACAGAAACAGGGGTGCAGAGGGCAAAGCGGAGAGATTCCCGCAAAGAGGATCGGTGCCGACCAGCACTCACCATCCCGTGAGGCTTGTCTGCTCACCTGCCGGGGCGGGTGGGGGCTGGGAGCTGAGGCTCGGGCTTCGGTCGGAGCACAGGCAGAGGGCTGGGGATGGCGCGTGAACACAGCCTGAAGGGGTTAGTGCACCACGGCTAGCCGGGAGGGAGTCCGGGAAAAGGTCCGGAGCTGCCGAAGAGGCAAGAGGCTTCTTCTTGCCTCTTTGTTTCCGGGTGCGCAAGGAGAGGGGATTAAGAGCGCTACTTAAAAGAGCTCCAGATACGGGCGCTAGCTGCGACTATCAGCGCAGACCCCAGAGACAGGCATGAGACGCTAAGGCTCCTGCTGCCGCCACCAACAAGCCTGTGTGCGAGCACAGGTCACTCTCCACACCTCCCCTCCCGGGAGCCTGTGCAGCCCGCCACTGCCAGGGTCCCGGGATCCGGGGACAACTTCCCCGGGAGAACTCACGGTGCGCCTCGGGCTGGTGCAACATCACGCCGGCCTCTGCCACCACAGGCTCACCCCGCATCCGTACCCCTCCCTTCCCCCGGCCTGAGTGAGCCAGAGCCCCCGAATCAGCGGCTCCTTTAACCCCATCCTGTCTGGGCGAAGAACAGACGCCTTCAAGTGACCTACACGCAGAGGCGGGGCCAAATCCAAAGCTGAAACCCGGGAGCTGTGCCAACAAAGAAGAGAAAAGGAAATCTCTCCCAGCAGACTAAGGAGCAGCGGATTAAAGCTCCACAAGCAACTTGATGTACCCTGCATCTATGGAATGCCTGAATAGACAACGAATCATCCCAAATTGAGGACATGGACTTTGGGAGCAAGATATATTATTTTTTCCCCTTTTCCTCTTTTTGTGAGTGTGTGTTTCTTTGTGAGATTTTGTCTGTATAGCTTGCTTTCAACATTTGTCCTAGGGTTCTGACCGTGCGGTGTTTTTTTTTTTTTTTTTACTTAAAATAATTTTTTTCTTAATAATTTTTTTTATTTTAATAATTTTATTTTACCTTACTTTATTTTATTTTATCCTCTTCCTTTCTTTCTTACTTTTTCTATTTTTTTCTCCCTTTTATTTGGAGCCGTGTGGAGGACAGGCTCTTGGTGCACCAGCCAGGCGTCAGGGCTATGCCACTGAGGTGGGAGAGCCAACTTCACAACACTGGTCCACAAGAGACCTCCCAGCTCCACACAATATCAAACGGCGAAAATCTCCGAGAGATCTCCATCTCAACACCAACACCCAGCTTCACTCAACAACCAGTAAGCTACAGTGCTGCACACACTATGCAAAACAACTAGCAAGACAGGAACACAACCCCACCCATTAGCAGAGACACTGCCTAAAATCATAATTAGGCCACAGACACCCCAAAACACACCACCAGACGTGGACCTGCCCACCAGAAAGACAAGATCCAGCCTCATCCACCAGAACACAGGCACTAGTCCACCAGGAAACCTACACAACCCACTGAACCAACTTAGCCACCGGGGACAGACACCAAAAACAACGGGAACTACAAACCTGCAGCCTGCGAAAAGGAGACCCCAAACACAGTAAGATAAGCAAAATGAAAACACAGAAAAACACACAGCAGATGAAGAAGCAAGGCAAAAACCGACCAGACCTAACAAATGAAGAGGAAATAGGCAGTCTACCTGAAAAAGAATTCAGAATAGTGATAGTAAAGATGATCCAAACTCTTGGAAATAGAATAGACAAACTGCAAGAAACATGTAACAAGGACCTAGAAGAACTAAAGAGGAAACAAGAAACGATGAACAACACAATAAATGAAATTAAAATTACTCTAGAAGGGATCAATAGCAGAAAAACTAAGGCAGAAGGACGGATAAGTGACCTGAAAAATAAAATAGTGGAAATAACTATTGCAGAGCAGAATAAAGAAAAAAGAATGGAAAGAATTGAGGACAGCCTCAGAGACCTCTGGGACAACATTAAACACACCAACATTCAAATTATAGGGGTCCCAGAAGAAGAAGAGAAAAAGAAAGGGACTGAGAAAATATTTGAAGAGATTATAGTTGAAAACTTCCCTAATATGTGAAAGGAAATAGTTAATCAAGTCCAGGAAGCACAGAGAGTCCCATACAGGATAAATTCAAGGAGAAACACGCCAAGACACATATTAATCAAACTGTCAAAAATTAAATACAAAGAAAACGTAATAAAAGCAGCAAGGGAAAAACAACAAATAACACACAAGGGAATCCCCATAAGGTGAACAGCTGATCTTTCAGCAGAAACTCTGCAAGCCAGAAGGGACTAGCAGGACATATTTAAAGTGATGAAGGAGAAAAACCTACAACCAAGATTACTCTACCCAGCAAGGATCTCATTCAGATTTGATGGAGAAATTAAAACCTCCACAGACAAGCAAAAGCTGAGAGAGTTCAGCAACAACAAACCAGCTTTACAACAAATGCTAAAGGAACTTCTCTAGTCAAGAAACACAAGACAAGGAAAAGACCTACAAAAACAAACCCAAAACAATTAAGAAAATGGGAATAGGAACATACATATGGATAATTACCTTAAATGTAAATGGATTAAATGCTCCCACGAAAGACACAGACTGGCTGAATGGATACAAAAACGAGACCCGTATATATGCTGTCTACAAGAGACCCACTTCAGACCTAGGGACACATACAGACTGAAAGTGAGGGGATGGAAAAAGATATTCCATGCAAATGGACACCAAATGAAAGCTGGAGTAGCAATTCTAATATCAGACAAAATAAACTTTAAAATAAAGACTATTACAAGAGACAAAGAAGGACACTACATAATGATCAAAGGATTGATCCAAGAAGAAGATATAACAATTGTAAATACTTATGCACCAACATAGGAGCACCTCAAAACATAAGGCAAATACTATCAGCCATAAAAGGGGAACTCGACAGTAACACAATCATAGTAGGGGACTTAAACACCCCACTTTCACCAAGTGAAACACCCCACTTTCACACCCAGATCATCCAAAATGAAAATAAATAAGGAAACACAAACTTTAAGTGATACATTAAACAAGATGGACTTAATTGATATTTATAGGACATTCCATCCAAAAACAACAGAATACACATTTTTCTCAAGTGCTCATGGAACATTCTCCAGGATAGATCATATCTTGGGGCACAAAGCTAGCCTTGGTAAACTTAAGAAAACTGAAATCATATTAAGTTTCTTCTCCGACCACAACGCTATGAGACTAGATATCAATTACAGGAAAAGATATGTAAAAAATACAAACACATGTAGGCTAAACAATACACTACTTAATAACGAAGTGATCACTGAAGAAATCAAAGAGGAAATAAAAAAATACCTAGAAACAAATGACAATGGAGACACGACAACCCAAAACCTATGGAATGCAGCCAAAGCAGATCTAAGATGGAAGTTTATAGCAATACAATCCTACCCTAAGAAACAGGAAACATCTCAAATAAACAACCTAACCTTGCACCTAAAGCAATTAGAGTAAGAAGACCAAAAGACCCCCAAATTAGCAGAAGGAAAGAAATCATAAAGATGAGATCAGAAATAAATGAAAAAGAAATGAAGGAAATGATAGCAAAGATCAATAAAACTGAAAGCTGGTTCTTTGAGAAGATAAACAAAATTGATAAACCACTAGCCAGACTCATCAAGAAAAAAAGGGAGAAGACTCAAATCAATAGCATTAGAAATGAAAAAGGAGAGGTAACAACTGACACTGCAGAAATACAAAAGATCATGAGAAATTACTACAAGCAACTCCATGCCAACAAAATGGAGAACCTGGAAAGAATGGACAAATTCTTAGAAATGCACAACCTTCTGAGACTGAACCAGCAAGAAATAGAAAATATGAACAGACCAATCACAAGCACTGAAATTGAAACTGTGATTAAAAATCTTCCAACAAACAAAAGCCCAGGACCAGATGGCTTCACAGGCCAATTCTATCAAGCATTTAGAGAAAAGCTAACAGCTATCCTTCTCAAACTCTTCCAAAATATAGCAGAGGGAGGAACACTCCCAAACTCATTCTATGAGGACACTATCACCCTGATACCAAAACCAGACAAACATGTCACAAAGAAAGAAAACTACAGGCCAATATCACTGATGAGCATAGATGCAAAAATCTTCAACAAAATACTAGCAAACAGAATCCAACAGCACATTAAAAGGATCATGCACCATGATCAAGTGGGGTTTATTCCAGGAATGCAAGGATTCTTCAATATACGCAAATCAATCAACGTGATACACCATATTAACAAATTGAAGGAGAAAAACCATATGATCATCTCAATAGATTCAGAGAAAGCTTTCGACAAAATTCAACACCCATTTATGGTAAAAACTCTGCAGAAAATAGGCATAGAGGGAACTTTCCTCAACATAATAAAGGCCATATATGACAAATCCATAGCCAACATCGTCCTCAATGGTGAAAAACTGAAACCATTTCCACTAAGATCAGGAACAAAACAAGGTTGCCCACTGTCACCACTCTTATTCAACACAGTTTTGGAAGTTCTAGCCACAGCAATCAGAGAAGAAAAAGAAATAAAAGGAATCCAAATCGGAAAAGAAAAAGTAAAGCTGTCACTGTTTGCAGATGACATGATACTATACGTAGAGAATCCTAAAGATGCTACCAGAAAACTGCTAGAGCTAACCAATCAATTTGGTAAAGTAGCAGGATATAAAATTAATGCACAGAAATCTCTGGCATTCCTATACACTAATGATGAAAAATCTGAAAGTAAAATTAAGAAAACATTCCCATTTACCATTGCAACAAAAGAATAAAATATCTAGTAATAAACCTACCTAAGGAGACAAAAGACCTGTATGCAGAAAATTATAAGACACTGATGAAAGAAATTAAAGACAATAGAAATAGATGGAAAGATATACCATGTTCTTGGATTGGAAGAATCAACATCGTGAAAATGACTGTACTGCCCAAAGCAATATACAGATTCAATGCAATCCCTATCAAACTACCACTGGCATTTTTCACAGAACTAGAACAGAAAAATTTCACAATTTGTATGGAAACACAAACGACCTCGTATAGCCAAAGCAATATTGAGAACGAAAAATAGAGCTGGAGGAATCAGGCTCCCTGACTTCAGACTATACTACAAAGCTACAGTAATCAAGACAGTATGGTACTGGCACAAAAACAGAAATAGAAATAAGTGGAACAGGATAGAAAGCCCAGAGATAAACCCACGCACATATGGTCACCTTATCTTTGATAAAGGAGGCAAGAATATACAATGGAGAAAAGACAGCCTCTTCAATAAGTGGTGCTGGGAAAACTGGACAGGTACATGTAAAAGTATGAAATTAGAACACTCCCTAACAGCATACACAAAAATAAACTCAAAATGGATTAAAGACCTAAATGTAAGGCCAGACACTATCAAATTCTTAGAGGAAAACATAGGCAGAACACTCTATGACATAAATCACCGCCAGATCCTTTTTGACCCACCTCCTAGAGAAATGGAAATAAAAACAAAAATAAACAAATGGGTCCTAATGAAACTTCAAAGCTTTTACACAGCCAAGGAAACCATAAATAAGACCAAAAGACAACCCTCAGAATGGGAGAAAATATTTGCAAATGAAGCAACTGACAAAGGATTAATCTCCAAAATTACAAGCAGCTCATGCAGCTCAATAACAAAAAAACAACTTAATCTAAAAATGGGCAGAAGACATAAATAGACATTTCTCCAAAGAAGAAATACAGACTGCCAACAAACACATGAAAGAATGCTCAACATCATTAATCATTAGAGAAATGCAAATCAAAACTACAATGAGATATCATCTCACACCAGTCGGAATGGCCATCATCAAAAAATCTACAAACAATAAATGCTTGTGAGAGTGTGCAGAAAAGGGAACCCTCTTGCACTGTTGGTGGGAATGTGAATTGGTACAGCCACTATGGAGAACAGTATGGAGGTTCCTTAAAAAACTATAAATAGAACTACCATACGACCCAGCAATCCCACTACTGGGCATATACCCTGAGAAAATCATAATTCAAAAAGAGTCATGTACCAAAATGTTCATTGCAGCTCTATTTACAATAGCCAGGACATGGAAGCAACCTAAGTGTCCATCGACAGATGAATGGATAAAGAAGATATGGCACATATATACAATGGAATATTACTCAGCCATAAAAAGAAACAAAATTGAGTTATTTGTAGTGAGGTGGATGGACCTAGAGTCTGTCATACAGAGTGAAGTAAGTCGGGAAGAGAAAAACAAATACCGTATGCTAACACATATATATGGAATCTAAAAAAAAAAAAAAAAAAAAAAAGGCATGAGGAACCTAAGGGTAAGACGGGAATAAAGACACAGACCTACTAGAGCATGGACTTGAGGATATGGGGAGGGGAAGGGTAAGCTGGGACAAAGTGGGAAAGTGGCATGGACATATATACACTACCAAACGTAAAATAGATAGCTAGTGGGAAGCAGCCGCATAGCACAGGGAGATCAGCTAGGTGGTTTGTGACCACCTAGATGGGTGGGATAGGGAGGGTGGGAGGGAGGGAGACACAAGAGGGAAGAGATATGGGAACATATGTATATGTATAACTGATTCACTTTGTTATAAAGCAGAAACTAACACACCCTTGTAAAGCAATTATACTCCAATAAAGATGTTAAAAAAAAATACCTACCAGATACACAGAAATACAAATAGCAATTTAGACAAAATGAGGTGACAAAGGAATATGTTACACAAGAAGGAACAAGATAAAACCCTAGAAGAAGAGCTAAGTAGCGTGGAGAGAGGCAGTCTACCTGAGAAAGAGTTCAGAGTAACGATCGTAAAGACGATCAAAGAACTTGGGATGAGAATGAAGGCACAGAGTGAAAAATTAGAAGTTTTTAACAAAGAATTAGAAAATATAAAGAACAACCAAACATAATTGAAGAGTACAGTGAGAAATACACTAGAAGGAAACAACAGTAGACAAAATGAGGTAGAAGAATGGATCAGTGAGCTGGAAGACAGACTAGCAGAAATCACTGCTGTTGAACAGAAAAAAGAAAAAAGCATGAAAAGAAATGAGAACACTTTAAGAGACCTCAGGAACAATATCAAGTGCACTAATATTCACATTATAGGGGTCCCACAAAGAGAAGAGAGAGAGAAAAGGCCTGAGAAAATATATGAAGAGATGATAGTTGGAAAATTCCCTAACCTGGGGAAAGAAACAGTCATCCAAGTCCAGGAAGCACAGAGAGTCCCATACAGGATTAACCTGCAGAGGAACACTGGGACACATTATATTCAAAATGAAAAAACTTAAAGATAAAGAGAGAATATTAAAAGCAACAAGGAAAAAACCAACAAATAACATACAAAGGAACTCCCATAACGCTATTACCTGATTTTTCAGCAGAAACTCTGCAGGCCAGAAAGGAGTGGCATGATATTCTTAAAGTGATGAAAGAAAAAAACCTACAACCAAGAATATTCTACAGAGCAAGGCTCTTGTTCAGATTTGATGGAGAAATCAAAAGCTTTACAGACAAGCAAAAGCTAAAAGAATCCAGCACCAGCAAACCAGCTTTACAACAAATGCTAAAGGAACTTCTCCAGGTGGAAAAGAAAAGGCCACAAATAGAAAAAGAAAATTACAAAATTGAAAAGCTCACTGGTAAATGCAAACATACAATAAAGGTAGGAAATCATCCACACCCAAAGCTAGTAGGGAAGTTAAAAGACAAAAGTAGTAAAATCATATGTATACACAATAAGCAGTTAAGGGATACACAAAACAATTAGATGTAAAATATAATATAAAAACAGTAATTGTGAGGGGAGAAGAGTATCAATGCAGGATATCTAAAATTCATTTGAAATTAAGAGATCAGCAACTTAAAACAAACATATATGTATATATGCTTATAAAACAAGCATACATATACACACACACACACACACACACATACATACTGCTATACAAAAACCTCATGAAAACTGCAAAACAAAAATCTATAATAGATACACACACAAATAAGAAGGAATCCAGACATAACACTAAAGATAGTCATCAAATCACAAGAGAGCAAAAGAAGAAAGGTAGAAAAAACACCTACAAAAACAAATTCAAAACAATTAACCAAATGGCAGTAAGAATATACATATCAATAATTACCTTAAATGTAAACAGACTAAATGCTCCAACCAAAAGACATAGACTGGTTGAATGGACACAAAAACAAGACTCGTATATATGCTGCCTACAAGAGTCACTTCAGATGTACAGACACATACATATTGAAAGTGAGAGGAAGGAAAAAGGTATTCCATGCAAACGGAAATCAAAAGAAAGCTGGAGTAGCAATACTTAGATCAGAAAAAATAGACTTTAAAATAAAGACTGTCACAAGAGACAAAGAAAGACACTACATAATGATCAAAGGTTCAATCCAAGAAGATATAACAATGTAAATATATATGCACCTAACATAGTGGCATCACAATATATAAGGCAAATGTTACCAGACATAAAAGGAGAGATTGACATTAACACAATAACTGTGGGGGACTTTAACCCCCCACTTACACCAATGGACAGATCATCCAGATAGAAAATCAATAAGGAAACACAGACCTTAAATGACACATTAGGTCAGATGGGCTTAATTGATATTTATAGAGCATACCATCCAAAAGCAGCAGAATATACATTCTTTTTAAGTGCACACAGAACATTCTACAGGACAGATCACATGCTGGGCCACAAAGCAAGCCTTGGTAAATTTAAAGAAAACTGAAATCATATCAAGCGTCTTTTCTGACCACAGCACAAGAAAAAACACAAACATGTGGAGGCTAAACAATATGCTACTAAACAACAAATAATTAACTGAAGAAATCAAAGATGAGATCAAAAATATGTAGAGGCAAATGAAAATAAAAACATGACGATCCAAATCCTGTGGGACGCAGCAAAAGCAGTTCTAAGAGGGAAGTTTATAGTAATACAAACTTACCTCAGGAAACAAGAAAAATATCAAACAACCTAGCCTGCTGCCTAAAGCAACTAGAGAAAGAAGAACAAACAAAACCCAAAGTTAGTAGAAGGAAAGAAATCATAATGATTATAGCATAAATAAATGAAATAGAGACCAAAAAAATAGAAAAGATCAATGAAACTAAAAGGTGGTTCTTTGAAAAGATAAACAAAATTGAAAAATCTTTAGCCAGACTCATCAAGAAAAAAAGGGACAGAGCCCAAATCAATAAAATCAGAAATGAAAAAGAAGTTACAGCCGACACCACAGTAATACGAAGGATCATAAGAGACTACTACAAGCAAATATAGGCCAGTAAAATGGATAATTTAGAAGAAATGGATGAATTTTGAGAAAGATACAATCTCCCAAGACTGAACCAGGAAGAAATAGAAAATATGAACAGGCCAATAACCAGTACTGAATTTGAATTAGTAATTTTAAAACTCCCAATAAACAAAAGTCCAGGACCAGGTGGCTTCACAGGTGAATTGTACCAAACATTTAGAGAAGAATTAACACTTATCCTTCTGAGACTATTCTAAAAACCTGCAGAGGAAGGAATACTTCTGATTCATTCTATGAGGCCACCATCACCCTGATACCAAAACTAGACAAAGAAATCACAAAAAAAGAAAGTTACAAGCCAGTATCATTGATAACTATAGATGCAAAAATCCTCAACAAAATACTAGCAAACCGAATGAAGCAATACATTAAAAGGATCAGACACCATGATCAAGTATTTATCCCAGGGATGCAAGGATTTTTCAAAATCCACAAATTAATGTGATATACCACATTAACAAATTGAAGAATAAAAACCACATGATCATCTCAATAGATGCAGAAAAGGCTTTTAATAAAATTCAACATCCATTTATGATAAAAACTCTTCAGAAACTGCGTAAGGAGGGAACATACCTAAACATAATAAAGGCCATATACGACAAATGCACAGCTAACATCAGACTCAACAGTGAAAAGCTGAAAGTCTTTCCTCTAAGATCAGGAATAAGAGAAGCATGCCCACTTTCACCACTTTTATTCAACACAGTTTTGGAACTCCTAGCCACAACAATCAGAGATATAAAAGGCACCCAAATTGGAAGAGAAGAGGTAAAACTGTCCCTGTTTGTAAATGACATGACACTACATAGAAAACCCTAAAGATGCCACCGGAAAATTACTAGAGCTCATCAATAAATTCTGTAAAGTTGCTGGATACAAAATTAATATACAGAAATCTGTTGCATTTCTATACATTAACAATGAAAGATCAGAATGAGAAATTAAGAAAACAATCCTATTACCATTGCATCAAAAAGAATAACATACCTAGGAATAAACCTACCTAAGGAGGCAAAAACCTTTACTCCGAAAACTATAAGATGCTGATGAAAGAAATCAAAGATGACACAAACAGATAGAGAGATATACCATGTTCTTGTATTGGAAGAATCAATATTGTGAAAAAGACTATACTACCCAAGGCAATCTACAGGTTCAATGCAATCCCTATCAAATTACCAATGGCATTTTTTACAGAACTAGAACAAAAATATTTTTTAATTTGTATGGAAACACAAAAGACCCCGAATAGCCAAAACAATCTTGAGAAAGAACGAAGCTGGAGGAATCACGCTGACTGCAGACTATACTACAAAGCTATGGAAATCAAAACAGTATGGTAGTGTCACAAAAACAGACATATAGATCAATGGAACAGGAGAGAAAGCCCAGAAATAAACCCATACACTTATGTTCAATTAATCTGTGATAAAGGAGGGAAGAATATACAATGGAGAAAAGATAGTCTCTTCAATAAATGGTGCTGGGAAAACTGGAGAGCTACATGTAAACAAATGAAGTTTGAACATTCTCTACACCATATACAAAAATAAACTCAAAATGGATTAAAGACCTAAACATGAGACTGAATACTATAAAACTCCTAAAGGAAAACATAGGCAGAACACTCTCTGACATAAATCGCAGCAATATTTTTTTGGATCCATCTCCTAGAGTAACAGTAATTAAAAACAAAAATAAACAAATGGCACCTAATTAAACTTAAAAGTTTTTGCACAGCAAAGGAAATTATAAACAAATCAAAACCTATGGAGTGGGAGAAAATATTTGCAAATGATGTGATTGACAAGGGCTTAATTCCCAAAATATACAAACAGCTCATACAACTCAATATCAAAAAACAAACAACCCAATCAAAAAATGGGCAGAAGGCCTAAATAGACATTCCTCCAAAGAAGACCTACAGATGGCCAACAGAAAGACCTACAGTGCCAAAGACCTACCGATGGCACATGAAAAGATGCTCAACATTGTTAAGTGTCAGAGAAATGAAAATCAAAATTACAATGAGGTATTACCACACACCAATCAGAATGGCCGTCATCAAAAAGTCTACAAATAATAAATGCTGGAGAGGGTGTGCAGAAAAAGGAACACTCCTACACTCTTGATGGGAATGTAAGCTGGTGCAGCCACTATGGAAAACAGTATGGAAGTTCCTTAAGAAAACTAAAAATAGAGTTACCATATGATTCAGCAATCCCATTCCTGGGCATATATCCTGAAAAGATGAAAACTATAATTCAAAAAGATACATGCACCCCAATGTTCATAGAAGCACTATTCACAGTAGTCAAGACATGAAAGTAACCCAAGTGTCCATCAACAGATGAATGGATAAAGATGTGGTATAAATACACAATGGAATATTACTCAGCCGTAAAAAATAATGAAATAATGCCATTTGCAATAATGTGGATGGACCTAAAGAGTATCATATTAAGTGAAATAAGTCAAACAGAGATAGACAAATATCATATGGTATCACTTATATGTGGAATCTTAAAAAATGATATAAATGAACTTATTTACAAAACAGAAATAGACTCACAGACACAGAAAACAAACTTATGGCTACTAAAGGGATTAGTGGTGGGGGCAGGGGGGAGAGAGATAAATTAGAAGTTTGGGATTAACATATACACACTACTATACATAAAATAGATACACAAGAAGGACCTACTGTATAGCCCAGGTAACTATATTCAATATCTTATAATAACCTGTAATGGAAAAGAATCTGAAAAAAACATACATATATATGTATAACTGTATCACTTTGTACACTTGAAACTTAACACAACATTGTAAATTAACTATACTTCAATTTAAAAAAAACAGAATAAAGGAGAAAAAATCATATGACTATTTCATTACAGACAATAATAACAGTATAAAGAAGAAAAACTATATACACATTCATCATAGAAATCCCTAGAAGTTAGTAAGAGAAGGAAACTTCAATTAATTGATTTATTTTAAGTTTCTACAAGAACCTACAACAACATTACACTTATTACTGAATAAGAAACAAGACAAGAATAATTTTAATTATCATTTCTAGATGACATTGCACTGGCGTTCCTAGCCTATGCAATATTACAAGATAAATTAATGACAGAATGAATGAACCAAGAAATGCCAAACAATTAAATAAATGGTAGGAGCATTTGAATGGAACAAATAAAACCATTATTTGTAGTTGTCATAACTGCATATATAGAAAATCTAAAAGAATCTACAGATACAGTACCAGAATTAATAAGTAAATTTTGTTTTTTCACAATATACAAATTCAATACAAAAATCAACTGTATGTATACACCACTACAAAATTATAAAATGGAAAATTGAAAATCATATATAATAGCTTAAATATATAAAATACATATGAATCATTCTACCAAAAACATATGCCAGACCGCTACACTGAAAAACTTAATTCTGCCCCAGATTGCCCCATATATTTTATGTGATACCAATTAAAATCCCAATAGGTTTAGTCTGTGGAAATTGACAAGCTAATTCAAAAGTATTTTATGAAAAACAAAGGGTCACTAATAGCCAAGGCAATCTTGAAGAACAAAGTTGGAAACCCACACTTAGCTATCAAGATTAATTATAAAATACAGAAACTAAGACACTGTATAAGGATGTACTATAATATGTGCAAGGATAGACAAATAGAAAAATGAATTAGAATAGAGCTCAGAAAGAGTTCCACACATATATGGTCACTGGATTTGTGACAAATATGACACTGCAGTAAAGAAAGAATGTCAGTTTTACAAAAGATCCTAGGTCTTGACCTCTACTTTGTACCACACAGAAAAATTATTTCCACATAAATTGTGGACTTAAAATTGAAAGGAAAAACAATACAGCAATCTAGAAGATACCACAGGAGAATATCTTCATACCTCTGGGGTAGTCAAATAAATCTAAATTAGGACAACAAAATAGACTAACTGTACAGAAAAAGATAAATTTGACTTTATTAAAATTAGAAACTTCTGTTTATCAAAAGATATCATTAAGAGAATGAAAGGCAAGTTACTTAGGGGGAAATAGATAAATTTTATATATTTGGTATATATAATATATATATGTAGAAAACTCATATCCAAAACATATAAAGAAGTCCTAGAATTCAGTAAGAGAAGTAATAAACAACCCAATATAAATATGGGCAATAAATTCAACAGGTATTTTCCAAAACGAGAAATCCATTTGACCAAGGAAACATGAAAAAAAACAAACAAAAACTCATGTTCTTTACACAACTGTTCTATGAGATACCACTACACACCAAACAGAAAGGTTAACATTTGAAATTTAACAATATGAAAATAATAGTATGTTTTTGCCATATGTGAAGCAAATATAACTCCCACATTCTGCCAGTAGGAGTATAAATTTTGGAAAACTATTTATCAGCATCTACTTAGGCTGAGCCTACATATAAACTACAACTCAGCAATTCCACTCCTGGGTTTATATCCAAGAGAAAGGCATATCTGTGAGCACCAAATGACATACACAGGAATATTCACAGCAGCTTTAGTCATAACAACCCAAAGGTCCATCACCTTTAGAATTATAATATAATTTGTGACATTTTCATGTTATGAGAATGAACGTATACTGATATACTTAGCAATATAAGTCAATCTTATAACAAAACACAAATTCCAGTCACAAAAATTCCATCCATAGAAAGTTCTAAAACAGGCAAACTAATCAACAGTGATTAGGAGAGCAGTGACTGAGGAAACAGGAGGGCGTTCGTGTCTTATTTCTTGATATGTGGTAGTTATAAGGTATGTTTATTTTATGAAAATTTGAATGTAAAACACACGATTTACTTCTTTGCATGTACACTATAATTAAATGTTTACTTAAAAATTTAAATAGAAACCTATAAATTACTGATTTTTGACACACAATAAACTGTATATCAAGAAACGACCTGTCTTCACTTCTGCCTATACACATTGGCCAGACACAGTGTAACAAATCTAGAAGCAGTGTTTAATATTTGTTGAGGGTTTCTATGTGCTAGGATAAATGCATCCCATGAATTAGCATAATAAATTCCTCAAACAATGCTATGAATAAATACTACTATCTTAATTTTACAGATGGTCAAACTGTGGTTTAAAGCAACTACATAATTTGCTCAAGGTTACAAAGCCCAAGGTGTGTCAACACAATTCTACTGCCTTTGCTTAATGCTCAATCTCTTGATCCTCACAGACTTGTTCACTATGAGAGCACTTAACCTGGGATAAATAGAGAAGTGAAGTATTGTGAAAGATAAGAGTTCCTAGTCCTGGAAAGAGATTGGGGGTGGGGCAGAGGGGTTCCTTTGCTCCAATTGCATCTAGAGTCCAGGGATTAAAAATGACCATGTTTGGTGTCTCAAATGCAGTATCAGAGAAAAATGGACAGGAGACACAATTTAGGTCCTTCTATTCATTTGCCTCCTGGGTTTTCCACGTGGATGAACATTAGAGGCACAATTTAGTCCCTCTGAATAATTAAACCATATTTAAGATACACTTCAGTTCTAACACTATGGTTCTTCAATTCTCAGAAATGTCATAAGTGTGAGAGTTGCTAAAACATTTTTCCTAAGCAAGAGAGCAAACAAATACTGCTCTGAGAATGTTGAATTCAATATTTTCTGAAGTTTCCCCCTGTGATGAAGAAATGATGTGCCCTGAATGGCAAAATAGTTTCAGGGATGCACATCTTAGATGCTGTCTCAATCTCAAGATTCAAGGATTTACACATGCTGATTCACAGAGGCCTTTCCTAGAAATTTTGTAAAAGTAGCATAGATTTGGAATATATACATATGGCAATATTATGAAATAAGACTGATGAAAAATGGATTGCCATCTCTTCTTCAACAGAGTAAGTCTTTAATATCACAAGGGATGTTATAATCCCCAAAATATCATCTCATTGCAGGCCAAAATCTAATTTCCTTCCTATTTTCAAATTAGACATTGATGAAATAAAATAAGCAAGAAAATACAAGACAGAATTTAATTTACTTAGAATAAAAGAGAACTAAAATAATCTCAACAATTTTAATCTACAAAAGTTCTCTAACAGTGTGGAAGTAGTTTGCCAAGAAAGAGAATGTCATTTAGAATCAATTTGTATTTGACACCATTCTGGGAACTCTTGCAAAGAAACAAATGTTTTGGGGAAAAAGGCTGGATTGAAGAAGAACATAGATTGAAATGATTAGGCTTTAGCACAATCATTTTAAAGGTAGAAAATAAAATGGAAGTGTCCAATCTTGACAAAATATATGAGTCTATGATTAATTTTTGGCATTTTCAAATTCATACTGTGATAGAACTAAGGTGCTTGATACTTCTTACAATGATAGATAATTTTAAGTTCTTAAAAAGTAGATAATGCTAACACTGTTGCTATTTATTTCACAGAACTGAAAAACCAAACTAAAACAGGTGTGGAATTCACCTTGTTAAGACTAAAGCTGAATTTGTGATATTAAAAGAAGTTGCAGAACGTTTTAGAAAAAAAAAATCAGACGTTGAAATATGTCCCAATGAGAAATAAGGCCACACGTCCAAACATGTTGTTCAGAAGTAAAAAATGTAATTCTGTGAACACACGGAACGTTTCCCCTGTATTACTGTGCTATTGTGGTATTATAACTAAGTAACATTTTTAGTTTAATGGAAAAAATTAATTTTAAGAAATAAAACAGCTTCTTAGAGTCTTCATAAACCATACCTATCTCATCAGATTGATGAGAAGGTTAAATAAGAAAATTCATATAAAGTACTTAACAGCTTGCAAGCCACACAGTAAGCACTAAATAAACTTTAAGCTCATTATTAAGATATTATTTGATTCATCATAGCAAGGATTTAAGAGTGAACAAGCAAAACATGTGTAGCAGTATATGTTTAATTCTTTTAGAATACTAATGCAATTTCATTATGGAAATAATTCATGTTTTATTTGACAGAGTTAAATATCCTAGAGTAAAATTCAGACTCTATGAAGCAATATTTTTAAAGAACAGGTGTTGTAATTATTGAAGGAACACATTTATTGAGAAACTACTATGTGCAGTATTTTTTGCCAGATGCTGCTTTAGCAACTCCAACTTCAGAATCTGAAGTCACCACTATTTAGAATGTCACTTAACTGAGAATTTTATTGAGGTCTTCCAAGAAAACATGTTTCTTCAATATTTTTCTAACCACTATCACCATCACCTTTCATGATGGCTGAATTTAGAAAGGAAATTCTCATTTTAAACAGTGCTTTTACAGCAACTTATCAAACAGTGGCCTTTAGTGGTTGTTCTGTGACAGCCACTCTATTAAAATCTTGATGTAAACAAGTGGAGGAGGTGAACTAGAAGTGCAGATATTTGCATGGCATTACTGTCAGGTAAAATTTTTTGACTATAGCATCTGAAATCATTTAAGGAGACAAAATGTTTTGTCAAAACATACTGCTGGGAGTCACTGTGTGTTACTTCTTTTTATGTAATTCAATTTAGTCCTGTTGTTTGCATGAAAGAGAAATTCTAGCTGGGCAGCCATAGTGAGCCAGTAAAAAGTGACAACATGGTGAGCATCAGAGGCAATTAAAATTAAATGCTTTTAGTCTTACATTTTATTTCTTAATAAATGGGTAATTGCATTGTGTGTACCTGGTGACAGACTAAATTAGTAGATATCAGGCATATTTTCTAGCTCTGTCCATCAAATATAAACTTATTTTTAAATTCTACATCAGATGGAGGAAAACCCTAGCAAGTTTTCTTTCCTAAAATATGTCTGAGAAATGGGGTCACCGTGCCATCAGCTGGAGTTATTTTGACATAGGTAGGGACCTAGTTTAGAAACAACAAATGATGGAATAAGATAAATGAAGAAAAGATTTGTTTAGAGCTGGGTCTTACACAGCTGGTACTGGTGGTAGTGTTAAACACCAGCAGCATAACTGTTATGGTAGGTAAATAATCCTGAATCCTCTTGAGTTTCCAAAGGCAAACTTCTCTGTCTAGCAAAGTATGAAGTTTCAAAAATAGATAATGTTCTTTAAATTACTATGAATGGACAGAAGTGTGAGAATATGAGTAAATCTTGATCATTTGGATCCAACTTATTAAACTAATCATACAAGATTTATCAAATACCTATTACACACCAAGCACTTTACTTGGATCTAAGAATGAATGAAAAATTAGATGTGAGATTCCTGTCCTCAAGCAATGTATAGTCTGATGGGAGAGAAAGGCCTGTAAATGAATAAATGCAACAGGAGATTAAGGTATTATAGAAATAGCATTAAAGTTTGCAGTGGAGGGCTTCCCAGGTGGCGCAGTGGTTAAGAATCTGCCTGCCAAGGCAAGGGACACGAGTTTGTGCCCTGGTCCGGGAAGATCTTACATGCGGTGGAACAACTAAGCCCGTGCATCACAACTACTGAGCCTGCGCTCAGTGAGCCACAACTACTGAGCCTGCGTGCTGCAACTACTGAAGCCTGCACGCCTAGAGCCCGTGCTCCACGAGAGAAGCCATTGCAATGAGAAGCCCGCGCGCTGCAATGAACAGTAGCCCCCACTCGCCACAACTTGGGAAAGCCCGCGTGCAGCAACGTAGACCCAACACAGCCAAAAAATAAATTAAAGAAAGAAAGAAATAGAAAAAAAAATTTTTTTAATGTTTGCAGTGGAGACTCAAAAGTAGCTGTGTCCATCTTAAAGGTCATTGTAGAAGAGATTGTTCAGATTTTAGGACATGCTCCCCATATCACAGCATGGGTGGAGAAGACATGGCTCGAAGAAAGTTCTAAGCAGTAGACATGTGAAACAGTATGGACTGTTGGGGAAAAAAAATAAGTAGCATAGGGAGGTGTGGAGATTTGGAAGCTATGGTATTTAGGGTTGTGAGTTTACTAGAGATAATTTAGGAGATTTTGCAGAGGCCAGATCATGCTAAAGAGTTTGGATTTCAACTCCTACATAATATGGAGTCATCGATGAAAGCAGAGAAAAAAAATCAGATTTGCATGATAGAAACATTAGTTTAGCAATCATGCAGAGTACTAATTAAAGCAGAATATGATCAATAGCAAGAAATCCAGCTGTCATTTATCATAATTAGGAATAAGGCCTAGACTAAGGAAGTAGCAAGTAGGGATAGAGAAGAAGGTAGAAAAGTGACATTTAGAGAAGAGACATTCTGCTGACACAGAACTGACAGCACTGGTGGAAAGTGACATTAAAGAGTTTCATGGGCTTCCCTGGTGGCGCAGTGGTTGAGAGTCCGCCAACCGATGCAGGGGACACGGGTTCGTGCCCTAGTCCGGGAAGATCCCACATGCCGCAGAGCGGCTGGGCCCGTGAGCCATGGCCTCTGAGCCTGCGCGTCCGGAGCCTGTGCTCCACAACAGGAGAGGCCACAACAGTAAGAGGCCCGCGTACCGCAAAAAAAAAAAAAAAAAAAGAATGTAATAAAAGCATTTTAACTAAAATGTTTCTTCATTTTTCTCAATTGTTATTTCAAAGTGTACATTCTACTTAGATATTTCAGATTTTATGGACTTACATCTCTACAATTTTTGGACAGGTGGAGAAAATCTCAAAAACGATCTATGATTCACATGCATATTCAATGAAATATTTTTATTACTTGTATAAATCTGTAAAACAGTATAGTTAATTCAAGTAGATCACCACAGCTGATTTGAAATAGAAACATCAGACATAAAAAAGATAGTATTTCTATATAATCATAGACAGGTCATTTTCTCTTTCACAAATTCTAGGTTCAACAAGACTGTCTATGTCACATATCGTAACATCGAGATGGGTGAGGGAGGATTTCTGTTTAGGATGCCAGAAACTGCAGTAATACCAAAGAATTCACTTATCTTTTTTTCCCTCTTCTTCCACTTGCATGTTTATTACTGTACTTTGTAAATGGTTTAGCCTTGACATGAGAATCCAGAGGTGGGTTTTTTATTTTTTATGGTATCTCTTTTTAAGCATAGGACGTGAAGCACGCATGTCTGCTTTAGACAAGAATTTCATACCTCCACATCACAAGCTGCCAATATAACCTTGGCGTTGAAATTTGTCAGACTACAGTCTTTGTGTGTTCCATATGGCAGAGAAGTACTTAGCGTCTAAAAGAATGTGAATAAAAAGCAAAAACAGCACTAAAGAAAAAAGTATTCATATAACAACTATAGATAACAATGTCAGTTAGTGAGATTTGAAAAAAAATCATTTTCAATGAAATACTGCTTTATTGAGTGTACCAAATGTCCACAAAATTAAATCTTCTGAGTAGATCTTGTTTTCAATAGCCATTACTACTTATATGGTAACCTGACAAAATGATTATAGTGTTCCTAACTACACACTGCCCCCACCCCACACACAAAAAAACCCATTATGTATGGCATCTTTCTTAGTTCAAGAACTGATTCCCAAGGAAAAGTACCAGGCAAAGACAGATGATGGATGGATGGATGGATGGATGGATAGATGGATAGATGGATAGATGGATGGATGGATGGATGGATGGGTAGATAGATAGATTATATATGTAGATATTACATACATAACACAAACACCTGAATATAGAAATACTGTATTCTGCATACATGTGTAGCTTGCTTTCAGAATATCTATATCCTCCTTCATCAGAAGCCCATTTGGGGTCTCTCTGGTTTCAGGGACACACATGTGATCTAACTTAAGCCAAGCAGAGCATTTTATCTCTGTGACCACAGTAATTGATTCAGGGGCAGACAGCAACTTAAACTGGCTCATTCAGGAGGATGCTCAGGACTTTTGCAAGAAATACTGAGACCAAGACACACTTTTCCTTGCTGAATGTGAATAAGGAAGCATTTTCCTCTGACGCTGCTGGCATCCATCTTGGGAAAACAGAGTCTTGAGACTGAAGGAAACTGAGCTCTTAGTGACATCATTGAACCAGTAATTCAAGCCTTGCCTGAAGCAAGTGCTAACTCTAGTCTGTTTAATTATGTGAGCCAGTAAATTATTTTTATTGTTTCCACCAGTTTAGGTTAGGGTGATACTTGTAACTAAAGGCATCCTAAATAATACACCATTCTTGAATTAAGAAAAAAAAGTGGGGTTAGTTTAGGTCAACTGTCAGGAACACAGACTCTGTAGCCCAACTTCCAGGCTTCAAATCTCTGGTCTGTCACATACAAGTTGTCTGAATTGGGTTTAGTTTACTTTACCTTTAGGAATCAATTTCCTCATCTGAATAAAGGAGGTAGTAAGAACGCTACTTTATAAGGTGATAATGAGGTTTAAAAGAGCCAATGCATGTAGAATATAGTTCGGGACACAAAGTACATGCTCAGTAAGAGTTTGCTATTATTATTAAATACTAAGCTAATGCTATTTGACAAAAATAAAACAAGTTTATTACATATTCTGTGAAGCCTAAATTTACAGATGGTCTGATGTAGTTGTAGGAAATGACTGGCATTAGAAAATAATAGACATGCTTTAATTTCACTCCCTAGAAAATCATGTAAGTAAAAACAACATAAACCAAACCCTCCTGAGATCTAACCTATTTCTACTCTTCAACTTCATAAAACAATGCACTAATTCTTTCAAAGTACATGATTATATTTTAGAAATTTGTTTATTAGTCAACTGCCTGAATATATTAATTTTTAGCAACTTGAATTAAATTAATTAGCTGTTCCAAGGCATTTTAAGTCACATTGGTATTCAAATTCATTTATATGACAGAAAGAATACCTGGTGATCATGATGTTGTTTCCAGAACAACATAAAATAAAAAACATATTAAATTAAATAAGTCATAATTTTAAAACTATTTAAAATAATCTACAACATAAACAAGCAATACCAGACATCAAACATTTAAGAAAACTAGCAAGAGAAAACTAAAATTGATAAAACTCTAAGCACTAAGTTAACTACTTTCTAGAAACTGGGGAAAAAAGTGTCTTTATTTTATTTTAGTGACAAGACCCAGTTGGCTCTGCTTAAAACGCACCAGGAGCATAGTTTAACAAAAATAGCAGAGACAAAACTGTACACTTAATACAGTTCTTTACACACAGAGGGCACATAATAAATGTTTTTGATTGGATAACTGGGAGAATCTGCTTTAACATTTATTCTTCACCAAATCACTGCAGCTTACAAAGTACCCACAGAGATGTTACACTTTCAAATATTACACATGGCCCACGGAGTACAATTGTACTAGTGCCCTTTCATAATATCTTCTATTATGATCTCCTATCAATGACGAATGAAATGTTAAAGTGAAGTATGCAAGCGGTGATTAGTGATCTAGCCTTTCATTTTTTGAAGATTTGGGATTGATTTGACTACTTGTACTAATCCAAAAGGGGGATTAGCTATTACAGACTGAAAGAAATCAGTGTACAATATCCTAGAGCATTTTCAACATGTCTTCTGAATAGGAACAAATCCACATCATTGTATTTGTAGAAGATAATACTTTTCTGATGTGTTACATTTAGGATCTCTTACATCCTGTGCTTAATACTATAATAAAAGAAAATCTGTGAGCAATGAACAAGTTTGGTATCTTCAATGTGTTTGTTTCTGACAGATGATGCTCAGCCTCATGATAACTGGTGAGGCATTAGTGTAAAACTGAAATTAAGTTCCCAGTAAATTTTACAGAAGATTATAGATTTAAATTTTTGCTTTTGCTGTTCTACACTATCATAAGAACCTTTTGCTTTTGTTGTTTCATACTATCATAGGAAACTGTGAAATCAGGTCTATACTGATCAGAAGATAATTGTTATTTTATCAACATCAATAATGATCAGAGTGCAAATTTAATGTATAAATTCCAAATAAAGTTGTTTAGCAACACATCTCAGCACAAATAATTGATAAACGTTTCAATAGCAGATAGAGAGGTATGAAGATATGGGAAAGCAAAACATCTATGGTTGAATTTGGAATCACTATTGTCATAAATTAACTGAAAATCTTAAATGTAAATTACAATGGTTAGCAAAATAGTGTGGAAAACTATTCATTCTTAAGGATTCCTACACAGGCACTTAGCTACTAAATTTAAAATTAAGACTAAAATATTTATTTTATTGCAGATTGATCTCATAATCAACAAAGTCAGCAACAGGACAAATTTGTGCTTAATAATTACACTCATTAATTACATTTTGAAAGCACACAATGTCAAATGGCATCAAATGTTGCCGAGATCCAGCTGGATGTAGATTTCATTTGCTCTTTTTTTCCATGAATGAACATGGAAGCATCTAGTTATTGGCTGAAAACTATCTGTGTTAATTTACAACTACTGACAATAGCAGTGGTGGATAAAAAAAACTGTGTGTGCTTGAGTTACTCACTTAATCTTTACTATACAACATGTAATATTATGCATGTGTTACCTCTTAGGAATTTAAAATACAGTGCTTAAAGGCGCTTATAAAAATTATTTAAATAGTTTAATATAACTGAAGTATTTAGAACAGTGGATCTCAGGCCCAGAAGCATATTAGACATCACGCCTTAAAAAATATTGAATTTGAATTTGAATTAAAAAAATGTGCTTTCAAGTCATTCCCTCATACCCAGGCTCCAGTTTTCCAAGGCTCTACACTTTATTTTTACTTCATATTTGCACCTCCCCTCAACTTCTAAAGTCCTTTCATTCTGGGCCTTCTGGAACTTATGGTCTAGCATCAACAAAACAATTTCTTCTACTAAGCTCTTATAGCACCATTTTGTGAGTTAGAAAATGGAGCTTCTCCTTAAGACACTTTACTTCCATTTGATGAAAAATTGCCAGACTAAATAAATATAAAGCTGTGAAGTCCTTGCTGTGTATGAAACCTCCTTAGATGTGGCACTTCTATGCAGTGCAGAGCCCTTCCCTTTTCTGTTTTCACAGAAGCCTGGCTCTGCAGAGGACTCTATTTCATATCCAGCCCTTTCATGTTTTCTCCCAACCACTCTCCTGCCTTCCAGCCTGACAGTGTGGCAAGTGCTTTCCATGTTCTTCATTGCTGCTTTCAGACCAATCTCTTCTCCCTAAAAAATCCCAAATTTTGAATCCCTTGTCAGACTATACCACATACCACCTGTCATTGTTGCTTTGTGTCACTCAACATTCCTGGCATGTTTTCTCTGGTAATTCTTCGCTGGTACTCTACCACATTATTCCTGTCAAAACTTCAGTTATCATACAGACTGATCTTTCCAAAACTCAGGATTCTGAGTCCCATGACATCTTCTCCCCCAGTGGTCTTGTCATTTACCTTTCCTCATTTCCCAGAATAAATCCCAGACCTTCTCATTACAATGACTGCAACTTTCCCACTGTCTCTTATCCCCTAAGATCCTCACATCCCTACTCTCCAGTTTAAATCTATGGTATCTTCATAATTACTCTCTTACATACACACTCAACTCCTTGCTCCTCTCTAGTGTCATTGTACAACCACGTCATAACTTCAGCCCTGGTTAAATAATACTACCTCCTTACTCTGCACCTGTACTTATACAGCCAAGTGTAGTTGAAAGAAAATAGACAGTCATGCTACGTAGTCTTACTTTAATTTTATGACCAGTAACATCAACTGTGCCATTAATGCTACCAGCAATCATAACACATTTTCCTAAACAATTTACTGTTCCACTCCTTTCCCCTTCCTCCTTAAACCTTTAATAACCTCCCCCCTTCCTCAATTTTAGTTTCTTAGTTCTCTAAGAAGATATAAGTAACAGAGAAGAACCATCCAAGTTTCCACCACTGAATGACTCAACCCACTTTTATCCATGCCCATATATTCTGCCTATTCTCATAACCAAGGTCAAGCCCATGATTTTATACTAGACAGTATCTCCTATGCCTATTCAAGGACATGCTCTAATAATTTTCTCATCCCTCTCCTATATTATCAATTATTCCTTCACTATTGGACCTTTCTCAGCAAAATACAAATTGGTTATAATTTGGATATAGACTGGAGATTATATAATAGTATTGTATCAGTATTAACTTCCCATATTTTAGTTATTATACTGTGGATAGGTAAAAGAATGATCTGGTTCTTAGAAAATCCACAATGAAGTATTCAGAAAGGAGGGCATGGTAGCTCCAAATAGCATTCAATTGGCTCAGAAAAAAAGCAGATAAAGAAAGGAAAGGAAGGAAGGAAGGGAGGGAGGGAGGCAAGGAGAAAGAAGGAGAGAGTGAAACAGAGAGTAAATGGAGGAAAAGTAAAAAAAAAAATCAGTGAATAAATAAAGGATATAGTGAAATCCTTGAATCATTCTTGCAGCTTGCAATTTTTCTGTAGTTTGAAATTACATAAAAATAAAAGTTATAATATAAAAACCTTCCAAAATAAAAAAAAATTCAAATAGGTCAACAGATGATTTGTATTGCTTCATAAGATTTGGCTAAAATTCTGCATAAAATACAACAGATTACGGCATGTTACACAATTGGTTAATACATACTTCAAACTCTTCAGCAGATATCATAAGTGTTTCTGAGAAGTGTGTGGTAGCCAGATCACCAAGTGGTAGCTTGGCTTTATATATATATATGTCTGCGTGCGTGTATATGTGTGTGTAGACAGATAGATATATAAAGTTATCTAAAAATTCCTACCAATTGGGCTTCCCTGGTGGCGCAGTGGTTGAGAGTCCGCCTGCTGATGCAGGGGACACTGGTTCCTGCCCTGGTCCAGGAAGATCCCACATGCCGTGGAGCTGCTGGGCCCGTGAGCCATGGCCGCTGAGCCTGTGCGTCAGGAGCCTGTGCTCCGCAATGGGAGAGGCCACAGCAGTGAGAGGCCCGTGAACCACAAAAAAAAAAAAAAAAAAATTCCTACCAATCTTCTTTTACCACTAGAATAAGAATATATATTTTATAATACTTAATGTTCACTTTATTTAAATTATAACACAATAGAGGCTGCATTATGGTAGTAAGAACCTTTCAATAGCAAAAGTCAAGAAGCATATAAGATGCAAATAAGCTTCTTTATGTTGCAGGTATTCTGGAATTTATTTTATTTTGGTCAAAAAGCGGTCCAAGAAATGGCCATTTGACATATCTAAACCAAGCAAACAGAATTGTTTAAAGTATGAGGATTTCAGTAGGTGAGTTATTAGGGACTCTCTAAAATATGTTAAAAAGCAGAGTATAAATGCCCTGAAGTTCCAAGATTTTTAAATAAAATATACTTGCATTCTGTGAGTGTGTTTAGGGGGTCCATAAACATATGCATTTCTTAAGGTAATAAACAACAATAATTTCAGGACCACCAAGTATTAGAAATCTGTAAGTTTGTAGAGGTTGCAACTGCAGTTGGCAGCTCTATGTAAAGCTGGTTACAAAAGCCTTGTTTCTGCCTTATATTTTATTTCATTCAAGCTGGACTTTATGGTAAGGTCTTTGCAGTAGTGCATTTTCCACAATACTGACAATGAGGAAGGTTAGGGATGACAAACAAGTGGTAGGTGTGCCCCACTTACCCCTTGCTCACCAATGAAAGCTAGGGCTCAGAATTCATTGCACTCCCTGGACCCCACTTCACAATCCTTCTCAGCACAAGACCCTAGGCAGCCACTCAGCATGAGCTGAAAGCCGTTTACCATCCTCACAGCGTGTGGAAATCTGCTGTGATGAAAAATTATTTAGAAAGCTTAGTCGAACTATATTGACACAATTAAGGTAATCCTTTGTCAGTTTTCTAGGCCCAAATTCAGAGGAGATAAGCACTTCTCTGTAGGATTTGTCATTGTAGAATAGTAACTACTAGTATTCCAGAGGAGGCATACTCAGAACAGGTTCAGGAATAGAAAAGACTTCAGATCTCATCAAACTCAACCCCCTTATACTCCAAATAAGGAAAACTGAAGACAACAGAAATGAAAATGACTTATACAATGAAACCCACAGGTTCTAGGAAGATAGAACACAAGATTCTTCCTTTTCTGACTTCCAGCCAAGTACTTTAGCTTTTGCATAATGTAGCCTCTGATTAAAAAAAAAAGAAAAAAAAAGCTTATCCTTCCTAGTGTATGTGAGAGAGAGAGAGAGAGAGAGAGAGAGAGAAGGATGAGAGGGGAGATAGAGAGAGACAGAGAGAGGAAAGGAGAGAAGGAGATACAGGAAGAAAAGGAGGAAATGAAAAAAGGTAAGAAATTATTTACCTGGACTTTGTTTTAGGTATTCGACTATCCACTGATGAGCTGAACTCACATCAGTAGGACTCAATCATTTGAAAAGAGCAGACAGAAAGAAACTGTACCTAATGACACATCCAGTCCTCTTGACATCTAAATTTCCGTAACTAGGGTGTGATAACCATGGGTGTCATAGTGGGTGGTGACTGCATTTGAGCATCACTTAGAATCGAATGTAATACTCCTCCACAGAACTGTGGAAAGAGTTAAAATGCAGACATTTCAAGGCAAGTTTCTCTCTCAATCAGACTCAAAAAGTCAGAAGATTTGAAAGCTATTAGGACTATGATAGATGATCCTCTTTCAGACACCTTTCTTTTTTACTGACAAGTTGCTGTTGAAAATTAAAGTAAAAAGAGGCCTCCTTTTTTGCTGCACATTTTTAATGGACCTGAAGCCAAAATAAGTCAGACTAAATTATGGGAGTAAATGACCTCCCAGGAAGTATTATAGCAAACTCCAAAGTACTAAAAAGACTTTCCTTTGATCTTTTCAGCTTCACAGCCTGAAATTCAAAATCTGTATTTAATTTTAGATTGCATTTACCAGCTTTTAAATTTTCTTTCCAAAATGATATATCATTTTAAATGATAGGACACCTTTAACTTGTATTTCCTAAAACTGCTGACCGTCATTTCTTTATTCTTTTACTCTATAAAAACAGATATAGATATAATTAATTGCTAGAAGTATTTGGGTTTGGGTGCTATAATGGATAAACCACTGACCTTCACTTAAGAGACAGCACTTTAAACTCCACCTTAGCTCCTAAGTCAAATGACTGATCCAAAAGGAAGTTTTCAGTTCATACCTGAGAAAGACGCTGCATAGAGAAAAAAGAAGACTGAAAAGAAATAAGGCTTTCTAATCCCTGCTTTTTTTTTTTTTTTTTTTTTTAGCGGTACGCGGGCCTCTCACTGTTGTGGCCTCTCCCATTGCGGAGCACAGACTCCGGATGCACAGGCCCAGTGGCCATGGCTCACAGGCCCAGCCGCTCCGCAGCATGTGGGATCTTCCTGAACCGGGGCACGAACCCATGTCCCCTGCACCGGCAGGAGGACTCTCAACTACTGCACCACCAGGGAAGCCCTAATCCCTGCTTTTTTTAATTTTGGATAACTACATCTTATCCTCAATGCATCTTTTAGCAGGTTGCAAACAGGTATACTCATTTTCAACACAGCCCTTTCTGTAGTTCCACAGATGCCTTAATTAAGCAGCATTTCACCAATAATGCATGCCCATTAACACGTGTAAATCATTCCACATTCTTAAACAGAGACAGCCCACTCTGGTAGGTAAAATGAATCTCTTGGACCTTTTCTGTAGATGCTGACTGTAAATGTCTTTATTACCTTGTTTGTAGAGACTAGTGCTGCATCTGCCATGGTAAAAAAAAGAGTATACAATAATAGTTTGATTTCATAACTAAGGCCTGCCAAAATTTAAGTGTCATCTGTTAATTCAAATTTAAGCCTGATTGGTGTGGTAGAGATCAACAAAAACAAGAAGTAATAAAGTCAATGTGTACCACCCAGAAACCAAAAATAGTATTCTTTCTGGTTGTGAAGCATGAGAGATATATGGGGACAGATCCTATGAAATTTACATTTATTACCACTGCTCTAAAGTATTCACATGGCTTTGATCTAAGTTTGACTAGCACTGCACCTGGCTTTCTAGTAGTATAAAAAAATTGTGTATCCTACTCATATTTACTGAAGTTATTTTTCTATTATTTCCCTTGATCAGTCTTCTAGGTTCCAATATGGTCTTAGGGAAATCACATTAACTTTCTATGCCTGCTTCCACAAAGTCATGAGAATAAATTTTGGTCTACCCACCCCAGGTATAACTGATGGTAGGGTAAGACAAGTGAGGCACCTCGTGCACAAAATTTAAGAAACGCTCACTCCCAAGACCATGCATATACAGGGTCATTGAAGTGTAGGCTTGAAACTTGCATGACCTTAAGAGTGATACCTCCTTAAATTTTGTGCCCCTGGTGCCTCATTAACCTCACTCAAGTCTCAGGCCTGCTCACAAGGTTGGTATGAAGTTGACACAGACTTAGGGTTTGAAAATGTTTTGAAGAGCATGAAGGATTAGAAGTCACATGCTATTAATAGTATTGCTCATAGTAAGTTTCAGAGCACAATACCTCTCCTTACCCCAACTAAACAAGGAGTTGGTAATTTATTAGTTTCTTCCCTTTTAATCACACAGCTTCAGGGGAATCATAACCTCTTGTAAATCTGAAAATAATTTTTGTTACTTTTATTTTTTGGAGATCATTTCTCATAATAATTTTGGGCAGAATTTGGAAAATGGGCTTTGAGAAAAGGTTTAATTTACTACGAGTCTCTGTTTTGGTTCAAATTTGCAAGGTCAAAAATAAAATAAAGTTTTCTCTCTATTTTGCACCTCTGTTTCCCCTCACCTTAGGCTTTTTCATAAGAGTCCTTGAACTAATGTTGATCTCAGGTGTCCTCGGTCTGCAGTGGTTTGAAGCAGGATTTTGGTTCCTGGCCAGAGACTGAAGTCAGGCCACAGCAGTGAGAGCACTGAATCCTAGCCAGTAGACCACCAGGGACCAGTGGCCAGTGACAAGGCCCTGGCCGGTCAGCTGTGTAGAAATGAATTTCCACATAGAGACAGAAAGTAGTGAAACAAGTAAAGTGTTTATTAGGAGGAAAAGGGTAAGTGTGGGTAGACACATTGGCAGGCTCAGAGAGAGACTTGCACCCTCGTGGTAGTTTGAATCACCAGGTTTCCTTTGGCCAATCATCTGGCTTTGCCTGCTTCTGAGTCCGTATTTGGTATATCTCAGGGTCCTCCCATGTGTGTTCACACATCTCTTAGCCAAGATGGATTATAGTGAAGAGGCCTATCTTATAGGTTGACATCACCTACTATAGGGTGGTGCCCCCTCCCTTTTTGACCTTCAAGGAGCCTTACTGTGCATGTGTAGTCCGGAAGGTCTCCTTGACTTCGAGAATGAGGAATATGTGGTCTTTTATCTCTTATCTGCGCAGGGCCCAGCTTCTCTTCCCTCCTGCTATTTTGGAGTATCTGTCCACAGGGGACAAGCTCCAGCTGCTCATCCTGGGGCCCATCTATCTCCTGCCTCGATGTCAGGTAGGAAAAATGTTGCTCCTTTACATTCTTTGGAGTTCTAGTATAACTAAAATACCCATTATGAGATGTTCAGCACAAACTCAGAATTTAGTTAATTACCTCACTCAAAAATATTTGCTAAGTGCTACCCATGGGCCAGGAACTGGGCTAGTTTTATTTCAGAATATTTATCTTCCTGAGTAAAACTATAGGAGCTGGGCAAAACACACACACACACACACACACACACACACACACACACACACACACACACACACACACACACACACACACACACACACACACACACACACACACACACACAGAGACAGAGAGGGACAAAGAAAGAAAGCACTGTCCGAGGGATGTGGAAGATAGCCAAGGGAACCAGAACTTGAGAAGCCTATTTCCTAAGAAAATGGAAAATCACTGAGGTGACCCTAACATTTAACGTTGTATTTTCTCCTTGAAAAATTTGCCAACTCACATCAAGGAGAATAGAGGTCAATGATACTATTATTGATATATACCAAAAAAATGATAAAAAGATGGAGAATTTCACAGTAGAAAGTAAATCTATATTAAGGTTTCAAATAGAAATTCTAAACCAAAATAAAAAACAACTAAAATTAAGAAATCGATATATGGATTTAATAGCAATAGAGGTAAGTAGAAAATCAAGAATGAAACAGTAAAGGAAAAAAGGATGAAATATATATAAAATAACATAAGTGGCATTGGGTCACAGAGAAAGCTCTAACATATGTGTAGCTGGAATCGAAGAAGGAGAAAAGTAATGAAAGGGTAGAAGCAATATTTCAGAAGACATGGGATAACAGTTTTCCAAACAGAGACAAAAACGTCTACTAACTTTAAGAAGGGTAATTGCCATATATATGTCTGTTACTCTGGTTGCAGAATCATTTTCATTTTTTATACGTGTGAAGAAATTCTCTTTTGATGAGATATTTCATATTAAATTTTCTAATTTTTCTTACTGTTGCTTTCCTATGAGTTGTGAATACTGTGATGAGTGTTTAGTCTGGTGATGCCAATGTATACTGTATCCTTTTAGCACAGCTATAGTGTTATTGTTAAAAAACACAATGCTTTGTCATCTAATTTGATAATAAAGTAATTCACACTCCACTGTGTCTTAAAAGCATGACATTCAATTTGCCATGGTGGCTCTGCACTAGTGTAAAAAAAAAATAAAGTGTTGCAGTTCAGCAATCTGTATGGCTCTCAGAGCTCTGATGAGTTAGAACTGCACTACTGCAATGTGTAGTGCATTTACCAGCAGTATAAAGTGATGAGAGCACCATATATGGTCTCTGCCACAGTGACTGCCTAACTCTGCTGTTGTGTTGGAAAGCAGCCATAGAAAACATGCAATGAATGAGTGTGGCTGCTTTTCAATAAAACTTTATGAACATAAATTTTAAATTTTATATAATTTTCACATATCTTAAATGCTGTTGCTTTGATTTTTTTTCAGCCATTTACAAATGTAAAAAACAAACTCAGCTCACAAGTCATTAAAAAAACAAACAAAAAGCAGGTAGTGGGCAGGATTTTGTCCATGGGTCATAGTTCCCCAACTCCTACTTTAAATAATGATAAAAGATGTTGAAGCTTTAAAAAATATGTAGAAACAAAAGAGATAAATGGAGTTAAGTGTTCTAAAGCCCTTGCATTTTCTAACAAGTGGAAAAAGTAATAATTTAAGGTAGATTCTAGTAAATTAAGTGTTCAACTTATAACCTCTTGAATAACTACTAAAATATCAATATATGAATATTTGACTTTATGACAGTAAGTTTCACCACTTCAATTAAATGAACAAATTCTTGGAAGGAAATCATTATTTAACTTTTGGCTATGACTGAGCCAAATTCATCTCCCCAAAAGCAACTCTGAAGTTTTACAAAATTAACAGAAAACATTTCAAGGCTCTGGAAAGCACAAAGAGGTACACAATATTCTGAGAAGAATTTATGCATGAAAGTGGCTGGGATTTGAGAAAGAGGAGTGGAAATTATGCATTCTGTTTTGGGTCAGCTTTCAAAACCCCTCCCAAGGGCAGTTGGTGAGCCAGGGCAAGGCAGACCAGGTAAAGCAGCAGCTCTCTACCAGGGTTTGAAAGGGTCTCACTCAGTTCGGAATGGTGGGCAACACCCAAACACATTGTCAGTTTAAGTTATTTCTCACAGGCAGGCAAAAGTGAAGGACCAATGGCTCATTACAGATACGCCATGTTCATGACTGGACAATTCAATATTGCAAAGATGCCAATTCTCTCCAAAATTAAACTGTAAATTCAAAGCAATCAAAATCCAATAGGTTATTGTGTGAAGATTGACAAGCTGATCTTTATAGAAATGCAAGAGGCCCAAAACAGCAAAGGCAATACTGAAGAACAAAGCTGTTGGATCTACATTATCAGACATCGAGACTTATTTACTTTAAAGACAGTAATTAAAATGTGCATTGTGAAACAATGAAAGAGAATAGAGTCCACAAACAAATGTATATATATATGCTCCCCTGATTTACAACAAAGCAGTGCAGAGGGGGGAAGAAGGTACAAAAATAATTGGATATGAAATTGAGGAAAAATATATCTTGGCCCTTATTTTACAATACCAAAAATAAACTCTAGATGGATCATAGAAATAAATGTGAAAGATACAACAATAAAGCTAGTAAAAGATAACACAGAAGAATATCTTTATGACCTTGGCTTAGGTAACGTCTTCTTAAATAGGACACAAAGAAAATAACCATAAAGAAAAACTAAGGTTGAACATCATTAAAATTAAGACTTAGGCTTCCCTGGTGGCACAGTGGTTAAGAATCCGCCTGCCAATGCAGGGGACACAGGTTCAAGCCCTGGTCCGGGAAGATCCACATGTTGCAGAGCAACTAAGCCCATGCGCCACAACTACTGAGCCTGCACTCTAGAGACTGTGGGCCACAACTACTGAGCCCACATGCCACAACTCCTGAGGCCCACGCACCTAGAGCCCATGCTCCGCAGCAAGAGAAGCCACCACGATGAGAATCCTGCGCACCACAAGGAAGAGTAGCCCCCAGTCACCGCAACTAGAGAAAGCTCCCGCTCAGCAACCAAGACCCAACACAGCCAAAAATAAAATAAATAAAATAATAAATTTATTTTTAAAAAATTAAGGCTCACTGATCATCAAACATACCTTAAGAGAGTGAAAATGCAAACATTCAAGTGAGAGAAAATATGCATATAAAATGTATACATTATATATATTATATATACACATATATAAGCAGATATATTTAAATATGTATGCATTTAAACTACAGATCACAAAAAAGACTGTCAAATTAAAAATGGGGAAAAGCCATGAGCAGACATTTCCAAAAGAGGACAGCTGAAGAGCCAGTAAGCATAACAAAAAGTTCTTAATATTGTTAGTCACCAGGATGATGCAAATTAAAACCAAAATTACATACCAATACACACACACACACACACATACACGAGAAAATCTAAAATTAAAAAGAATAACAATGCCAAGTGTTGGTAAGGATATACAACAACTGGAACTCTAATGCTATTTGTACACATATGCAAACATCTTGGAAATTAATTGGCAGTATCTACAAAAGCTACGCATGTGCATACCCTGTGGTAGCAACTGCATTTTCCCCCAAATTGCATATATATGTGCACCAAAAGACATATGCAACAATGTTCAAGAAGCATCATGCAGCAAGAATAGGATAATTATAATTGTCATATACAGTATAATGGAAAACTACACAGCAGTGAGAATCTATGTATTAATACTACAAAGTGGATGAATCCCATAACAAAATGTTGAGTGAGAGGATTTAATCATTATAATCTGTTGTGATAGAAGTCACAATATACTTTATCTTTGAGGGAAGTTGAGGGGAAGTTTGGTAGTTAACTGCAACTGCCTCAAGCAAGACTGGCTGGCATGCAGCTAACATTCTATAGCTTGATCTAGATGGAAGTGACAAGTGTGGTCATGGATGTATTCACTTTGAAAAATTCAGTGATCACTTAATATTTGTGTAATTTTGGAATATATATTTTCTTAATAAAGTATTAACATGCACACATACATAAGGATATAGAGACACAGACATATACTTATTTTTATACATATACACACATTTTATATACGTGTGCATAAGTATGGATGTATGTATGGCTGTGAGTTTGTATACACATTATAAAATTACAAGCTGAAAAAGTTCTATAAAGATGTTTTGATAGGTAATATCGGGGGTGGGTGCATGAAAGGAAGAATTACTAAGGTCAAAAAATTTTTATCTGTAAATATATCTTTCAAGCTGAGACTTGAAGAATGAGGAAGAGCCCTGCTGGTGAAAAACTGGACCATGCCTTCCAGGCGTAGGAGGAAGAATATACATGGCCTATAAGGTGGGAAAAAGTTTGTCTTGGTCTGTGAACTAAAAGGAATCCAGCATAACTGAAGGCCAGTTAAAGATGAGGAGAGGGGTTAGTGATGAAGACGGAAAGGGGAAAAGGTGTTTGGCCTTGCAGGGCCTCACAGGCTATAATAAGAAATTTGATTTTATTCTAAGGAATAGTGGAAGTCATTTAATGATTTTAAGCAGAGGCATTACATAATCTCGTTGTGTTGTTGGTTTGCTTTGTTTTAATCATTCTGGATACTTTATGGAAAAATAGATTGAAATGAAGGGAAATAATGGGGGAGATCAGTTTTAGTACAGGTTGATGAGTAATGCAGGATTATGTAATCTAAGACTTTCACGGTCACATTTGACTTGGGGAAATAACAGCAAATAGTATTCCTGGTGAATACTTGTTTTTATTTGTTTAAATTGTGCATTATCATATGTGCACATATAAACTGTGCACTTATTTTTCCCAGAGCAAAGAGGCTGGGTCTTGCACTTTCTGGTGATTACACGTTAGTGATAAATCTCAATTTACTCTCAATGTTTAAACTTTAAAAATCCAAAAAGTTGGAGATTCTCAGTGAAACTATCCATTATTTCATGAATTAATAAGGTTCTGTATTTCAAGGATCACCTTAAAAATGTGTAACCTGTGAACATATTTGATCTCATTTGCCAATATGAAGAGTTTTCTCATCTAAAAATAAAGTATAAAAATAAATTCCATCATTTCTCCTATTCTTTTCTGACAAAAAGTATGGGGGGGCATGAATTAATTTACATGGATGTTGTAAAAAAAAATCTCAATCTGCATAAATTTATGGGTGACTCATTTTTACCAGATTTTTTTTATCACATCAAAAATAAAATACTCGGTATTGTGAAACAGTAATTTGAGTTTCTATATTTATTTCTTAAAGCCATCTTAGGATTCCTTTTTTTCTTATAGGATTTTCTTTGTCAGACACTTCATGCTTTAGCATTGGGGCTTAAAATAACAATTTATAAAAATGAACAGTATTCAATGATACTCTACAATGGGATCTTCCTCCTCTGGTTCTGAACTAGCATGATTTTTTTCCTCTGTATAGAAAACTAGAAAGTAAACATGTTTAACAAGAAGGAGGAAGAGAAAGAGGGGTAGGAGGAGGAACAGAAGGAGTGAGGGAGGAGAAGGAAAAAAGTAAGAAGAGAAAAAGAGAGGAAGAGAGGAAGGAAGGAAGGAAGGAGGGAAGGGAGGCAGGGTGGGAGGGAGGGGAGAAGAGGGAAGGGGAAGGAAAGAAGAAAAGAGGGGGAGAGGGAGGGAAGGAAGGGGAGGGAGGGAAAGAAGGAGAGAGGGAGGGAGAGAATTACATTTTTTCTTGGAGGATAAGCCAATTCAACTACTACCAAACACTTACTATGTGAATAAGGCAGACAACCCATAGCACTTTTTTCTGATTGTCCTGGCTTCTTACTGACCAAATTCAGTTCAATAACTTGCTATATTATAGATATTTTAACCTTTCTCTGTGTCTATGTCACTCTCATGTTCCATTATAGTATCCCAAATACCTGTCTGTATATATAGGTTATCTTCACTTAAGTAGACAAATGCTGCCTCAAACTCAACAAGTCTCCAACTGAAGTTATCTTCATATTTAAAAATTACCACTTCTACCCAATAATCAATTGGTAGCCAGATCACTCTTTTTTTTTTTTTCTTTTGTGGTATGCGGGCCTCTCACTGTCGTGGCCTCTCCCGTTGCGGAGCACAGGCTCCGGACGCGCAGGCTCAGCGGCCATGGGTCACGGGCCCAGCCGCTCCGCGGCATGTGGGATCCTCCCGGATCAGGGCACGAACCCGTGTCCCCTGCATCGGCAGGCGGACTCACAACCACTGCGCCACCAGGGAAGCCCCAGATCACTCTTATAAACATCCAACTTCATAACCGTGAAGTCTTCTTTTAGCCTTTGATATCTTAATGTCATCAAATTCACTACTGTTAAATATTTTTTTTTCTTCTAAATATCTCCTAGTTTTGTCCTTTTCTCTCAATCCTCATCACCGCCTTCACAATATCCACCTCCTCACCCAGTCTCTAGATAACCACTAATTAACTGGATGTTTAATCCCATCACCATTCATCCTCCTAGGCGTTTGTCCCAACAAAGTTAGATCACAGTAGCATTTTGAAACCACTGGTTATTTCTTGTGATCCTTACACTGATGTTATTATAATCTCATGTAATTGCTCAAATGCTTAGAAATGTTATTAATATCTTAGAATAAAGAAAAGAGGTCGGTAGATTGAAAGTACACAAATGAAATTTGCAGAAGATACAGTCTAATAGCTTTCATCGTAACAGGCAATTTGAAATAGTGACAAATGAGAAAATATTTTAATATAAATGCTGATGGATATATTCAGGTCATGAAAAATCTAGAAGAAAAGTAAAAAATAAACAGGTGAACTAATAAGATAACTATAATGAAGTGACCAGATGATTTTAATCTGACTGTTATGAGGTTATTTCTTTCTCTGAAATAAGAAGCTTCACCTTATTAAAATAGTCAATCACCATTTAACCATTTTTTTCTTATTTTAACCCATGCTAGGATGTCTAAGTGTGGTGTCACTGGACTTATGTAACAGGAAGATACAACTGCAGGTTCTTTTCTATGCAACTGCTTTGTTAATTTGTGGTTACCTTTTTGTGTTAAGGTTAAGATCTCATCTTTTTAATTGTTCCATGTTAGTGCAGCATATGTACACTACTGCATTTGTATATTGACTTGGGGATATAAAATCCTGAAATAATAAAAGACAGAAGAGATTTGTATCTCTCCAAACTTGGAGAAGGATTCACAGTAGTGAATGGGTAATTTTCTATAAGGGAAACTCTCCCAAGGGACTCTGGTAGAGTTTGAAGTTCTAAAATCTGATCCAAGCTATTCTGTGTCTTAAAATACTTTTTTAAAATAATGAAATCTACCAGAGAATAAGATTTTTGAAATCAAGCTAAGTTTTTCCTTCTAAGTCTTTATAAATAAAATTATTTTAAGGGAAGATCTATTTCAGGCTAATTATCAAGTATCTTTATTCTAAATGGAAAAATCCAACATCATTGTCCAGGGAAATATCCTCTAAATCCATAAAGAGTTTTGAAATATCTAAAAAACAAACAAAACAACAACAACAACAAAAAAAACCTGGAAATTCCAGGTGATTTTAAGAAAAGCTAGAAGCAACTAAAGAATCTAAGCACCAGTCTGAAATCTCACATTTTCAAAGTGAATTTTTTTCTTAACATCCTGGGAGATTTTATGCTCAAAGATCAGACAGGGATGCTCAAAAAAATTTTATAAAGGGTCTACTTTGGGCCAATACCTGCCCCTATTCTCCAGGCTCCCACTATATATATATACATACATACATATATGTATGTATGTATTTCTCACTTTAGTACATTCAAGGTATGAGCTAGGTACCATGGGGCACAGAGGGCCGAGTGTTTAACACTATCTGAAGTCATGGGAGAGGGTAGCAAGGAGGCTTGCTAGAGAAGATAACAACTGAGTTGAGTACTGAAGAATGAGAAAGAATTTCCCAAGTGGGCAAGGGGTGAGAGGAGAGTGTTCAGAAAAGGGAAACAGTACAAGCAAAGGTACAGAAGCAAGCAATTGCATGGTTCCTTCCATGAAATGGGAATAATTAATCCAGATTGGGGCACAGAGTACAGTGTGGATAATGCAGGGGGTAGGGTTGGACAGCCGGTAAGGGGACAATCATCAAGGGAAACATTTACAATATAGAGACTTCTGACCTGAAGTGTGATGAAGAGGCTTGTAAAGGATTTTAACAGAGGGAACAATGAGATTTGTACTGTGAAAATGCAACTCTGGCTATGAAGGTAAATTGGATTAGAGGTGGCCAGTGAAAAGAGGTAAGAGTAGTAAAAATATTCCCAGTCATAAATTATAAAAGCCTGACCTGATGTGGTAAATAAAGAAGGAGACAGGTTGAAATTAGAGACTTATTAAGGAAATATAATTATTAGAACTTAGTGACCAACTGGATGCATAGACTTAGTAAGTCTAGGATGACCCCCACACTTCTGAATTGGATGCCAAGGTAAGTGTTACTATTCTGAACCAGGTTATGGTAGACAAAGGACGAGGAACTAGTTTGCACACTGTTCTTTTGATCTGACTATTGTATAGTCTGGTGAAAATAGCCAGTAGACCATTAGATATTTAGCTTAGGCTGGCAAGAAAGAAGCCCAAGTTCAAGCTATAGATTTGGGTGACATCAACATAGCTGGCATTTAACACCTTAGAAGTAGATGTCTAAGGAACCGTGACTAGAATATAGGCGCCATTTCAAAATTAACAAGGATAATTTTTCAAAATCTACTACATATCCAGGCTTTTATACCCTAGGTATGTTCCATATCTTCCAGTACTTATCCTAGAAACTCGGAACAGAAATGGGTACTTGGGATGGGATTGATCATTTGAGCAGTTGATCAAATGACTGAACAGACTGACTAGACTGGAGATGGAGACACTGACATGGATTTGATTCAGTCAGTAATAGATCATGAGAAGTTTCAGTGGTGAGATGGGAAAAAGGGAAGCCAGACTGTAGAACCTTAGGAGTAAGGTGAAGGTAGGAAGTGCACTAAGGAGTGAGGAGAAAGAAGGAAATAGAAATAATCACTCTTTCAAGAAGTTTAGCTGTGAAGGGAAAGAGGGAGGTAAGCTGGTAGAGAGACATCATATAGAAAGGGACATCTATTACTTGATAATGTTTATAGGCTGAGATGCAAGATGCCAACAAAAGTTTTAGTCCATATTTACTGTTTTCTTTTGAGGGAACCAAGCAAAATTCCAAGTATTTTCAGGAGCTGACATTCTAGCTACTCAATTGCCCAACTGCCAGTCATTACCCATGTTTAATATTTGGTTGGCATCTTATGAATATCTCCTAGTGATTTATTTTCCACAGGAACTAAACAACTGAAAATTATCACTTATAAATTTTAGAAAAGAATAATCTTGCCAATTCTGTGTTTATTCAAAATCTCTGCTAGAATTTATTTTAATTTATTTTTCTTGGAAGTTTCTCCATTTCTCTCACACATACAGTGGCTGAACGATATACTTTTCATTAAATTATTGAGGGGAAGGGGTTGAGGGAGATGGCAGGGATGACAACCTGATATTAAAAATCTGATATTTTTACCCCAGGGGAAAAAGGAAGAAGAGGAAGAGAAAGAAGGAAAGGGGCCAGAGTAGAACCATAAAGAGACTTTTTTCCAACTCATATATTTTCTCTAATGTTCTAGAAATAATCAAATTAATAAAAAGAAACCTGATAAACATTCTCTTTGTCTGAGACATATTTTTGTTTTGGGATAAAAATAATTATACACTCATTTCTGAAAATTATATTTCAATGAAACTAACAATGTAGTTCCTAAAGCCAAATATCTTTATATAAGTGAATAATGATTAAATTCATAAAAGTGAAAATTTTTAATACTTTTTAAGTTAGTGAGATCAAGAAAAAATATTTTAAATTTGTTTATTTCAGTTTTTAACTTTCTAGGGATCTCCTAGGATTCCTGAATCAAAACTTTGACCTAGCTGTAAAAGATTATTTACATGTATTTTTCACAAAGCTTGTGATACCTGTGAAGAAATGGGAAGAGAGTAAAATTATAAATTGTTTGCATTTTAATTGAAAGGAAAAGAAACCATCAAATATGATAAGGTTGAAAAATTAGATCAAGTTACAAAGAATCCCTAATCCCTCCCACACGTGCACTGACTGAACTGTTCATGTGAACATCTACCCACTGGCATTGATAATTCAAGGGCCTGGTTGCCCCATGTTGCATGAATGTATTGTCTGTGCTTTCCATTAGCACTAATGGGTATTAAATATGCAAAGGAAGGGAAAAACAGACTCCATCTATGATTAATAACAATAATGCTTTCCACTCTGGTGCAGGCTTCCTTGGAAAGCAGATCTTATCATCCAGTTCAACAAACTGGACTCCATACACTGGACAGGTAGTGATACATTGCACCTACATAATAAAGTTAAAAACAGATTTGTAAAGGTAGAACTAAATCTTCTCCGGGACCTGGTTGCTACAGACCTTGTCAATAGTTCAGATTTGTGTAACAACATTAGACTTACTAAATTGAGCCCTCAAGGTTCTGAGGCACTAGGTATCTTCTGCACTCATCAGTTAATACTCCTGACTAGTGTTGTGTTTTTCTTTCCCCTTGGGAGATGGGAGGGTGGGCAGAGAAAAGAATGTATATTCAGCCCAAGGTAACTTCAATTAGTTGCCAACCAAAGATTTTATCCTAGCAGCAAAACCAGGAGAAAAAAAATATCTCAAATTAATTTGAAGATGCCTACATTTCTAGAATGGCATTCCTTTAACAGGGCTATGCAAATGAGTCCAATTTAGCATCTTGTATTCAGCTGGAAACCATTGCTAAATGATCAGGATAGCCAGTCACAGATATTAAAATGAATTATATCTAATCTGAATTTTAGTCACGCTACATTAACTAATAGAAAGTTATTAACATTTCAAGAGAAAAAAAGCTTTTGCCTGCAAAATTAACAGTGGCTGAGATGTGACCTGTGAGCCATGAAGCCTGATCACTGTAATGACAGTGTAATGGCATATTTACATTAAAATCTCTGCAGCTAATATGGGATTCAGAATTGGACGGTAAGTCGAGGATTATTTAGTCTGGCCTGTTGGCCTTTCTCTAAGTAGTTTTTTTTTTTTTTTAACTTCAATACAAATCTGAAACTTTTCATTTCATGACTATTTATGTGACCAGTTTCTACAGCTCAGTCTCTCCATCTTTACAAGACTAATTTTTGCTTTCATTTTCTCTCTTGCTTCTTTTTCAATATATGTCTTTCTGTACAGCTGTGTTTCCTTCTCTCCTTGTCTTTTTTTCTCTTCTTATTTTCTCCCTTTGGTTTGATGAACTTTAGGAAATTGGGGCTCAATTGCAAACCAGTGGAGAGAAAGGGAGCAGTTTCTTCTTCATTTTTACTATGATCTGGCTTCAAAATTTAGGTCATTTTGATTTTTTTCCTTATTTTATGCTTTCAAAATGCACATTAGAGAAGGCAGTTCTGCAACAAACACTGGTTTGAAATGAGTAACAATACAACTATTCTTATTAATCTCTAGAAACATGGGAGGCCTTCAGGTTATCAGAATGTTTTTTCTATAGTCAGTTTAAAAGGTAAAAGTTCAACAATATCATTTGCATAACCTACAGCATTCATTTACCTTGTAGATTCAGGTCATTGTTTTTGTATCTTTCTTTTTTCATTGAAGGGAATAAAAGAGATTACAAATAAAATAATAGGAAGAATAATAAAAATAAGAAGAATCAAACTGAACATTAATTTTGAAATTTTATAGGTGTTTGGACTTGAAAGGACCTTTGTTTTTTAAAGAAATCATCTAGAGAATGGCATAAAAATCTAGACTGGAGAGAGATAAGTTCGTAAATTCTCAAATATGTCATCTGTAGACTAGTTTACTTTCTAACCTGTCAAATTTGCAAATCCTGAACTCTAAACAAAACTTTGATAATGAAATATAATAAAGAGGCATTTATGTATTTTAAAAGGACAGAGAACAAAAGACAAATAATGGGTTCTTTTAATGCAGTTAATGTTTGACACAGATAATTTGCTACAATTCTGCTTCAAAGATTAATTCAATCCATTCTTCTCTAATCGTAACAAATAAAGCAGATACATATTTCTAAACTGTAACTTCTAACAATTTAGTATTTTATTGCCTTCTCCATTTTCAAAGAGGGTGTTATCAAATATCTCTTTGCCTTTCTTGAATTGCTAAGTTTTCTAAAAGAGTACTTTGTCTGAAGGGAAATTATCCTATTGACACTATGAATCTGCACACAAGTGTATTTCAGCACAGACGTGTGTCAATCACAGAGGACATCATGATAAAAATGTCACCTCAGTTCCATTTCCCAATTAGAAAAAGAGTATCAATATGGTGACACTGGTTTAACTAACATGAATCTATGCTAAATGTCTGCTAGGCTTATCTCTATAATAAATACAGGCAATGTATTTGTAGTAAAACCAAAGCTTACTCTCTTTCTTGGATCTTTATTAAAATACAGGCATATTATAAATGTTGATTGAAGAAATAACTAGAAATTTGATCTGATGTAATATGATGCAAATTAAGTTTAAACAGTTTGAACTTTGATATTTCTGAATGCACTATCATATTCTGAATTTTTTAATAAAAGTCCTAGGCAATAATAAACTGACAACCAGTGTCTAATTTCTCTTCTAAAACCCTTCTTTCCCCTTTCACCATTGACAAAGGATGCTTCTTAAGTTTACAGGGAATATACAGAATATACACAGCTTCGACTATAAATATTAATCATATAAAAGCTTGCTGGTTAAATTGAATCACAGGATATCATTAAAAGAACAATATTTCCAATTCTGGACACTTGGTAACACCCTAAATATGCCAAGGCTCATGTTGTATCAGGTATTTATTTTCTAATATGTTAGACATGTGATCATGTTTTAAAAATCAGCCGTATAAATGCTGGGAAACAAGACACAGAGTCTTATATAATAACAAATAAGCCATATGTATCTGTAATTTTTAAAAAGGTCAATTATAAAATTTAATATAGGTTTCCTGCACACAAACTTCTTGGCTAGGTACTAATAAAACTACTTAGAGGATATAACATCCAGACTTAGATTTGTTGTGCTTGCTCTTGGAGGCAAGAAGAAACACTGCTAAAATCCCTCTTCCTTCCATAATTTTATGATTCCACTTTGAAAGGAAGAACAAATTATATCTTTAAAAATGGGTCCAGGAGTCTCAAATAGGAGATAGGAGACTGGTGGCCTATGACAACAGTGGTGTTGTGGAGGTAAAAGTGACAAAAATACCTCTTTACGTTGTTGACCAAAACCGTCATCTATATCACCTTTTTTCTTTTCACAATAGTATGTGGTGGGGCGTAAGGAGATTAAAAGAATCCTCTAATTTTCATCTCTTTCTTTCTGTCTTGGGTTTTCTTGCCTGCTACCTGTTTGGTTTATGGATTGACAGTTTTGATAGGTGAACACCACGTAAAACACATAGGATAGTTCTTTTAAAACAAATCAGTGGTTATGCAAGTCTAATAATCGTATTTACTTATAATCATTTTTAAAAATCTATCTTTCTGTTGTTTTATTCAGTTTTCTCAACAAATTCTGAGCCTGTGAAGTTAATTCTGCTGAAGTAAACTAAGTAAGCATAACTTAATTTTTTCTGAAAACTTTTTGTTGCACACATATAGAAAGACTAGACTGCACATATACTAACACAATATGGTATACATCATAACTAATATACATATATCTGTACACACATACACAACACACACACACAGACACCCACACACCTGTTAATTCACTGTTGAAATACCAGGGAGAAAGTCCTCTATCAGAGGCAATATAGCGTAGTGGTTTAGAGCACATATCCTAAAGCCAGATTCCAAATCTTGAGTTCCTGGCTTTGCCACTACTAGTTGTATAACTTCAGACAAGTCTCTGGACTTCCATCTCCTCATTTGTAAATGACAATGACAATTTTACCAATCTCATGAAGTTTTGAGGATGAAATAGTTTGGCAATATGAAGCACGTATAACAGCGCCTAGCTTATAGTAAGTGCCCAATAAATACTTTCTGTGATGCTAAGTATTATTATTGCTACTATTATTAATTATATCACCATCTACCAGAAATAGAAGACAGAAGCACAGGTAAGGTTTAAATTATTTTTCATCTATCACCAGACACTTTGGTTTACAAATAGAAGAAGAGGTAGCCTAGGGCCAAATAATAAATACATGTGTTTCTAAGCAAGAAAGGAGGGACTCCTGTGGTATAATTTGAAGGATATAACCAAAATTTTCTTACTCAAATTTGCCTCTCTATCTAGGTGAACTTCAGCAACTCACTTCAGCTTTCTGGGACTCCATTTCCTCACGTATAAAATGGAGAGATCGAAGTGGATGATTATTAACCTCTTTCCGAACTCAACGATATTTTCTTTGTTATTATTCAATAACAACTTACATTTTTACAAGATAATGCAAAGTTTTTAAATCCTCAACATATAAATGTCTGAACAAGACATCTATACTCCTTAGTCTGCATTTTTCTTTCTTGAGTTTTAGCAAAGGACATAAGAGGAACAGTATGGCTTACATAAAGGGAAAGTGACCAGATTTACAGAACATGGGGACATTATTTTGATGTAGAGATGAGGGCCCCTAAACACAAACTACACATGCACTGCATCAACCTCAAGGGCTGACAAGCATTCTGGGATGTGTAGAAATTTCCTAGCCAACTTGTCAAAGAAAGAAGACATCAAGCAAAAACAGTTAACTCTTCCATGATTCCTGCAATCCCACTCCTGGGCATATATCTGGAGAAAAACACGGTCCAAAAGGATACATGCACCCCAATGTTCATTGCAGCACTGTTTACAACAGTCAAGACATGGAAGCAACCTAAACGTCCATCAACAGAGGAATGGATAAAGAAGATGTGGTACATATGTACAATGGATTATTACTTAGCCATTAAGAAGAATGAAATGATGCCATTTGCAGCAACATGGATGGACCTAGAGATTATCATACTGAGTGAAGTTAAGTCAGAGAGAAAGAGAAATAGTATGATATCACTTATGTGCGGAATCTAAAAAAAAATGATAAAAATGAACTTATTTACAAAACTGAAACAGACTCACAGACTTAGAGAACGAACTTATGGTTACCGGGGGAAAGGGTGGGGGGAGGGAGAGTTAGGGAGTTTGGGAATGACATGTACCAACTGCTATATTTAAAATGGATAACCAAAAAGGACTTACTGTACAGCACAGGGAACTCTGCTCAATATTATGTAACAACCTAAACGGGAAAATAATTTGAAAAAGAATAGGTACAGGGCTTCCCTGGTGGCGCAGTGGTTGACAGTCCGCCTGCCAATGCAGGGGACACGGGTTTGTGCCCCGGTCCGGGAAGATCCCACATGCTGCGGAGCGGCTGGGCCCGTGAGCCATGGCCGCTGAGCCTGTGCATCCGGAGCCTGTGCTCCGCAACGGGAGAGGCCACAACAGTGAGAGAGACCTGCGTACCGGAAAAAAAAAAAAAAAAAAAAGAAAAGAATAGGTACATGTGTATGTATAACTGAATCACTTTGCTGTACACCTGAAACTAACACAACATTGTTAATCAACTATACTCCAATAGAAAATAGAAAATTTAAAATAAATAAAATTCAAAAAAAAATTATGTCTTCTAGAACACTCACTGTGATCCTGAGAATCATAATAATGTCTTTCTAGCTGGAGCAAAACACTGAAACCAACAGAAGAAGGAACCAAGATCTTCTTCGTCAGGATGAAATTCAGTTGTGAAAAGTGTATTGCAAAAAGACTGGGAGTGGTGCTTCCTTGGTGGTGCAGTGGTTAAGAATCCACCTGCCAATGCAGGGGACACGGGTTCAAGCCCTGGTCTGGGAAGATCCCACACGCCATGGAGCAACTAAGCCCATGCGCCACAACTACTGAGCCTGCACTCTAGAGCCCATGAACCACAACTACTTAAGTCAGTGCACCTAGAGCCTGTGCTCCGCAACAAGAGAAGCCACTGCAATGAGAAGCCTGCGCACCGCAACAAAGAGTAACCCCCGCTCACTGCAGCTAGAGAAAGCCTGAGCACAGCAACGAAGACCCAACGCAGCCTAAAATAAAATTAAATAAATAAATTTATATTAAAAAAAAAGACTGGGAGTAGAAAACATCCTGTGTTTTTGGTGAAGACTCAAGCATCACCTCTGTATTAAAGCAGGCCTCATAGTGTGGATAGATCTGTCTTTCTGAATCATTTGAACTTTTTTCATTCTCTTGCTTTTAAGAACATGACCAAAATAGATGTAGAAGAGCATATGCATTTGTGATGACAGCTAAATATATGTCTTATCCTTTCCAGACACAGAACCCCTTATAAGGCAGAAACCTATACTTTGCAGAAAGTGAGGCACATCAAATGGCAGTAGTCTAGTGGATAATTAAGCTGGGTGTCATGCCAACCTGGGTTTGAATTTGGCTATGCTGTATTTCCTACCTGTGTAGACAAGTCATCCTTTCCCTCAAAGACTCATTTACTCACCAACAAAATGGGAATAATGATAGGGTTGTTGTGACCTAATACTTATGAAAGGCTTAAAGTAGCTGGCAATGGGTATTCATTAGGAAGAATGGTAGCAGTATTATTAAACATTTTTAAACATGGAACATTTCATTTTAGATGCAGAAGTATAGGTACAACAACCCTTCGATCTACTGGGAAAAGCAGTCAAACCACTTGTTTGCATTTATCAATGGTCTTAGGAAAGCCTGTACTCTCTCAAAATTATCTCAACTTGCTGAAATGGGGGATTAAAATCAACAAGATGAAAGTTAATAGAGATAAATGTAAGTACTGCACAGGAGATTATTACAGGGGAGACTTGAGACTTTTCTTCACGTGAAAAGAACATGAGAATGGGACAAGGCAGCAAACCCAGGATGTACTGATGAAGATACCATGTCCAGATTAAGGAAGGTAACATCTAGCCATTTGAGGCATGAATAAAGTCTGAGGAAGACTTAGGCAGGAAAGAAGAAAAGAGATAAATGTGTAACAGTTTGCTATTATCCCTCAATAGTCAAAACAGTATCATATTCAAGTGGTAGTATACTAATTCTATATCATTCTAGAGGCCATAACTTGAATCAAGGGAATTAAGAGGAGGCAGCTTTTGCCACATGTAAATTTAATAGTCAAGGTTTAGACTAAACTGCTGTAACAAAGAAACTTCAAAATACAGTGGCGATGGAAGGAGATGGAATGGTCAGTGGTAGGGAGGTGAGTTCTACTCTACAATGTTATCCAGGTATTTAAACTGGACAATCAACCCAGCCATCTCCCACACATGGCTCCAATTCCTAAATCTAAAGCTGTCTCTGCAGTTGTGGGCACATCCCAACTACCAGGATATTCAGGACAAACAGCTTTGTCTTGAAAGATATGACCTGGAAGTTCTACATATTACTTTAGCTCACATCCCATCGGCCCAAACTTAATTGCATGGCCACATCTAACTGTGAGAGAAGTTTGGAAATGTGGTCTCCAGATACATAGTCATAAACCAGCCAAAAGTCAGTGTGTTGGGGTGGGAGTGAGTTGTGATCATTAATTAAAGAAAGAAGTGGAGAATAAACACAAAGAAGGGAGAAGTTAGAAGTTTCTGCCACAAGGAAGAGTTATATAAACATTATAGCCATTCAGTACTAGAATTAGCAGTCTTATCAACCTATTGCACTTTCTTAGTATTCAGAGTTAGTCATGGATACAATAGAAAATATTCCTGAATTCAACAGTAGATGACACTATATGGCAAATGTGGTTCCTTCTAACCCTGACATTTTGCAATTTTAAAATGGCCCTTTCAATAAGCCCTATCTGCTTAACACACTGTTAGATGGAATTTGAAAGTGACTAAGCCCTGACGTCTCATTCCCCTTCTTGTATCATTAGGGTATATGGCTATATCCTTAACTTCTGTCAGTGCAGATACTATATTTCATTCATCATCATAATTTAAAGGGTTACCTATTTTTAAGATAAACATAGATGAAATGTTAGTCAAATCTCAGACCTCAATTCAGCCATAACTCATAATATTATTCTTCTAATGCATTTTTTTCAGAAAGTTAGTAAAAAAAAAAAAAGTGGTAATAAAAATTAATAGATTATTTTGTAGCATATATTGGGGTTAAAAAATCTATAGCTACTGCCTTCTTTAACTATTAAGTTATATGAGTTATATTAAGGATCTATTATAAATATCTGTTATAAACCCTGATTTTACAAACAGGTGAAAGTTTCTTCCAAGTGAGATTATTCAACTTTTTTAGGGGTAATATGTGAAGGAAAAAATTAAACCTTAATCTTGGCTGAATCTTTCTGAACTGAAGTTGTGACCTTACCACGAAGACATGATTTAAGTCAACAAAATGGGGGCAGGAGGAGGAAATCAATCAAATTTGTCAGTTTCATTCTACCGGTTACTTCTTTCAAGTTTTGACCTAATCGTCCCATAAGCATATAGTCTCAGAAGGTTTACTTTATAATTAAAAATTAAACTTGGATTAAAGCTACACAGTGTCTATATGACACTTTTGTGGGAATTAGAGAAGGTGGAGGATGCTTCCCCCAAAGCAATGGCATGTTCATTTGAGAAAAGGCTGGATTTAGAGTTCCACCCAGACCTTCAACCAGTCATTTTTGTGCAGTACACAAATGTACAACCTTCTGTAGCAGCTCTAATCATTTTTTTAGTTGATCAAAGAATTAAATTAAATGTAAAGCTTTTCTTCAAAGGGTTATGTTGTTTCTAATAGAGTACATTTACCCTCTTCTTCAGGTAAAATGGTAAATTGTGGCAAATAAACATGATTGTTATCTGGATTCACTTTTCAAAATAACAGCAAATCCAATGAGAATTTCAAAATAACTCAAGAGTAGATTCTCTGTCTCCTTCAGAAGTTAGGGGGATCTTTACTTTCACTCAGACTTTATCTTTTAAAAATCAGATAAATACTCATGAAATTTAAACTCTGGTAAACACTGGGAAACTTACCCTTAGTGACTATTTTGATTATTTTCTCACAATAAAAATTAATTTACTCACATAAATCCTTACCTTTTGTACACTGACAAATTGTATTGGGAGATGAATTAGAGACATTTATGATTGAATTTCAAAAGCTACAAAACGTGTGTATTTATGTATAGGTATACACCTACACAACAGGAATTTCTTTCTCTTTAGAATAAGGAATGTTAGAGAAAATTTATTATTCAACTCCAGACTCAGAGTTGAGTAATCTAAAAAGGACTTATTTCTAAATAACATAGACAAGTATTCAGAATTAAAATTAAATATTTTTCAGAATTTTTCAATCTGGCTGCAAATTAACACATTCATTTTTCCATTGTTTCAAATAAAAATGATTGAAGTACTCATGAAAAATCATGCTTCATGTGTGATTAAACTGATTTATTTCTACTTCTAATTCCATTTACTTTAATAAAATGCTAACATTAAAAGAGAGATCAAGGCTTAAGATGCTGACAGGAAGTTTAGCTTGCAAGTAAAATCATGGGAATGGAACACATGCTTGTCTACACCATGATCACTGGCATTTACAGGGAGAAATTTGTGCAATGGGCAGGAAGATTATTGCTAACGCCTTCCAGAGATCATGAGGCTTGCATTTAACAAACATAACTTTATACTTTGCAAGGCCAACCTCTAGCTAGGAGTCAGGATATAGCCCCTTGGCAATTAGGCTGGGGACACGGGTTATTGACTGACATACCATGAAATACCACCAGGCCTTAGAAGGATAGCTTGTTGCAGAATGTGCTAACAGACACTTAATTGGGACAGTAAGATCTCCATGGCAAATTGTTATATGTAATTTATACCATTCATGTATCTGCTGCAAACACTCTAATAAAATAAGTTATTCTCTAGCTCTGAGAAAAAACACAAACTGCTGTATCTTATATGAAGAGTGCAGGATTTATCTCTACCTATGGCCTTTGGAATTTTGTTCCTTAGTCTTGCTTAGCAATCTTCATGACCAGTATTTGACTTCCATTCAATATTTTATGTACATACTGATATTCTTTTTTTAGCATTTCCATTGTAAGACTTAGCCTGACAGCTCCTTCTCCACAGGATGCCTAAATGAGGGACATCCAACTCGCAGGGGGAGGTGGGTAATCAAAGTGTCTACAGAGCTCCTTTTATTTGCTTCTTACCCCATACCAACTCTTCCAGTTCAGTAACTGATGTCTTTTCTTGGTAACTTAGGAAGAGGAAAGGAAATGTACAGATGTGGTCATATCAACCCCTATGAAAACTCCTACTCTGATGTATTCTTAAGCTTATTTCTCACTTCTTATGGTGGAAGGAGGGAGTTTACACATGAAGTTCCTCCACCCTCTCTCTCTACCTTGTTGGCAGATTTACAGAAACAGCCAGGACTACCCCAACTGCAGACAGATTTCTCTCACCACTATAGAGCAGAACTTTCCCAAGTACTGAACTCAGAGAGTCAATAGCATCACTTTGATCCTGCCTGAGGAGGGAAACCCATACCACCCCAGGGTCCCCCTAATGGGTCAGGCTCTCACTAACAGGGCCCCAGACCACAGACCTTTCCCTCTTTCTTCCTTTCTTATCAAGCTTTCCTAGTATATCTCATATACCATTCAGGGTCTGATATTAGGTTTGTTGACATCAAAAATTAATTCACACTACAGTCTTAGGAATTCACCAGAGTTTAAAAGTTTTATCTTTCCCCAGGGACATCAACATTTCAAGGAAGACTTCCAGGGATGCAATTTCCTCTGTCTACTTGTAAGGCTGATGCAGATCCAGCAGTATACACACAGTGTTTGGTTCTAAATCTAACTTTTCCTGTCCTAGGCTACGAGCTATGGCTAATCTGAGTGGTTTAAGAATCATTTATTTCACAAAAGTGCTTTGTATGTCTATTACTGCCTAAGCTTGAACTAGTTTCTGATGACTCAAAAGTGAATTATACAAGATTCATGAAATTTAAGGATTTCCCTGTCCCATAAGATACAGATTATAGATATATTATATATGTATTATTACAAGGCAGGCTATTATTACAACCTCTCTAATAACTCTTCCTGCACTAGTGAAATTCCTGGTTTACTTCTCTGCTCCCTGCCCACCCCCTGATGTCCTTGTGGGACAAGACTGTGTCTTACCCATCTTTTTAATTATACTTACCTAACTTCAGGATACAAAACACATTAGATAAGAAAGGAAGGTGTGGATAGAGAAACTGATACTCAGAGATGTTAAGAGCTTGGTCATAATGAAAATCTAGTAAGATCAGAAATGGGTTCAAATCTAAGTCCTTTGGCTCTAGGTAACATGCTCTTACCTCAACATCATTCATCCATTGACATTCCTTTTAAGGAGTCAACCTGATAGCAATGTACATATAAGCATGAATGCTAAGCACATACACCTACAGTCATTTCTAGTAATCTACAGATCACCTACATGGTAATTATCTACTTTGTGGCTTATCTGTTAGAAATGATTGCTATCAGAGTGTCTTCCATTTGCCATCAATACACCTCTGAACCTTTTACCCGATTATCACTTGCACAGGAAATGCAGACCACTGAGATTCTAATATTACCCTAGGTGCAACATAATTTAACTAAAAAATCTGATGCACTCCCCCATTGCCAACTGACAAAATTTAATATAACTGGTTCTTAAGAGATGCACCCCTGTATTACCACAGATAACTTAGAGTTTATTGTACTTACTTTGTTGTGACTTACATTCAGAGATTCTGTTTTGGGTAGGAGTATTTAAGGATATTGATGTGTACTTTTCTCTCTGAAGCTGCCCACCGCCAGGACATACTGTATAACCTTCACTCTTGGAGGCTCAAAAACTCATATAGTCTTAGAAGGTAAATCTGGGAAACGTAGCCCTCTCTATTCGAATGGCCATGATGCCATTCTATGGAAAGGCTTGCTAGTGACCTGCCAATACTAAAGCTCCCAGGTGAGCAATAGCATCTTTCCAAACACAGAGAGCAAATTCAGCCTTGTCACAGTGGCCATTTAATCAGGAAACAATTCTCTAGAGTTTAGACAACACTTATGTGATTTATTTTTCAATACGTAAGCTCTCAGGTATCATTGCAAAAGACCAACCACAATGAAACTATAAAATTAAACATACACACATACACACACACACAGAAATAAGCCTCTGGTGACTTTAAACAACCAAAAAAACTATTTTTCCACTTCTTTCATCAAACTTTTTCCTATTCCATCCAAATGGAGAGCACCACAGGACATCGTGAAGGTAGCAGAGGTGTCACCAGCATGGTGCTGCTCTGAGAACCACTGGTAGAGTTTTCATGAAGACTAATGAAGACACAAAGTCCTTTGTCCCTTCAGAATAAAAAGTCCAGTGCACTTGACAATGAACATGTCATTTGAAACCTTGAGGGTTTTAATTTTATACATAATGGAGTTTGGAAATGAACCTATTATACAGTTTTGCTCAGAATTCAGATTTATATTATGTACTCCTACAGATGCCCTAAAATATACTCAAGTAGCAGGGTGTTGATGACATATACTAAAGTGGCAATTCTAATTGCTATCTGTATTGTGTAAACTACTTTAGCAAGCTAATCCAGGAACCCCTTTTCATTCAGTGCTAAAGACAAGCAGTTAAACATATATAGTAGCCGAGCTGGTTAATCATCATCTTGCTCTCACTGAGAACAGTCATGTTTCTCAAGACAAGCATATGCAAATTTGGGGTGGGGAGAGAGAAAGAAAGAGAAAGAGAAAAGTATATTCAAGGTTTTCTAAGGCAATATATTCAAGATAATTGCCCTCCTATTACCTGTTTCTGAAGATTACAGTGCAAAGACTAAATAACCCTAATATATACCACATATATATATATATAAAATAATCAAATACAGCAAATATAGTCATTAATTGAGGGAACAGAACAAGTAGGGTACCTGACCATAAAACAGACACGATAAGAAACATTAATCAAGCAGCATTTAATCTCCATTTACATCAACTGCCTGTAAAAGCACCCCCAAAACTAATATTTTAGCAATCTATAACTAAAGGCTTCAATGTCAATTTATCTCTTAATTTTTAATGTAACATTTGTTCAATGTACGGAACTATTTTTCTTTTAACATCTTTATTGGAGTATAATTGCTTTACAATGTTGTGTTAGTTGCTGCTATATAACAAAGTGAATTAGCTATATGTATACATATATCCCCATATCCCATCCTTCTTGCCTCTCTCTCCCACCCTCCCTCCCTATCCCACCCTCCCTCCCTATCCCACCCTCCCTCCCTATCCCACCCCTCCACGTGGTCACAAAGCACCGAGCTGATCTCCCTGTGCTATGCGGCTGCTTCCCACTAGCTATCTCTTTTACATTTGGTAGTGTGGCTATGTCAAAGTTACTCCCTCAATTCGTCCCAGCTTACCCTTCCCCCTCCCGTGTCCTCAAGTCCATTCTCTATGTCTGCATCTTTATTCCTGTCCTGCCCCTAGGTACATCAGAACCTTTTTTTTTTTTTTTAGATTCCATATATATGTGTTAGCATATGGTATTTGTTTTTCTCTTTCTGACTTACTTCACTCTGTATGACAGACTCTGTGTCCATCCACCTCACTACAAATAACTCAATTTCATTTCTTTTTATGGCTGAGTAATATTCGATTGTATATATGTGCCACATCTTCTTTATCCATTCATCTGTCGATGGACACTTAGGTTGTTTCCATGTCCTGACTATTGTAAATAGAGCTGCAATGAACATTGTGGTACATGACTCTTTTTGAATTATGATTTTCTCAGGGTATATGTCCAGAAGTGGGATTGCTGGGTCATATAGTAGTTCTATTTTTAGTTTTTTAAGGAACCTCCATACTGTTCTCCATAGTGGCTGTATCAATTTACATTCTCACCAACAGTGAAAGAGGGTTCCCTTTTCTCCACACCCTCTCCAGCATTTATTGTTTGTAGATTTTTTGATGATGGCCATACTGACTGGTGTGAGGTGATACCTCATTGTAGTTTTGATTTGCATTTCTCTAATGATTAGTGATGTTGAGCATTCTTTCACGTGTTTGCTGGCAATCTGTATATCTTATTTGGAGAAATGTCTATTTAGATCTTCTGCCCATTTCTGATTTGGGTTGCTTGTTTTTTTGATAATGAGCTGCATGAGCTGCTTGTATATTTTGGAGATTAATCCTTTGTCGGATGCTTCATTTGCAAATATTTTCTCCCATTCTGAGGGCTGTCTTTTCGTCTTGTTTATAGTTTTCTTTGCTGTGCAAAAGTTTTGAGTTTCATTAGGTCCCATTTGTTTATTTTTGTTTTTATTTCCATTTCTCTAGGAGGTGGGTCAAAAAGAATCTTGCTGTGATTTATGTCAAAGAGTGTTCTTTCTATGTTTTCCTCTAAGAGTTTCATAGTGTCTGGCCTTACATTTAGGTCTTTAATTCATTTTGAGTTTATTTTTGAGTATGGTGTTAAGGAGTGTTCTAATTTCATTCTTTTAGATGTAGCTATCTAGTATTACCAGCACCACTTATTGAAGAGGCTGTCTTTTTTCCATTGTATATTCTTGCCTCCTTTATCAAAGATAAGGTGACCATATATGCATGGGTTTATCTCTGGGCTTTCTATCATGTTCCATTGATCTCTATTTCTGCCAGTACCATACTGTCTTGATTACTGTAGCTTTGTAGTATAGTCTAAAGTCAGGGAGCCTGATTCCTCCAGCTCCGTTTTTCTTTCTCAAGATTTAACTATTCGGGGTCTTTTATGTTTCCATACACAATGTGAAATTTTTTGTCCTAGTTCTGTGAAAAATGCCCTTGCTAGTTTGATAGGGATTGCAATGAATCTGTAGATTACTTTGGGTACTATAGTCATTTTCACAATGTTGATTCTTCCAATCCAAGAACATGTTATATCACTCCCTCTGTTTATATCATCTTTAATTTCTTTCATCAGTGTCTTACAGTTTTCTGCATACAGGTCTTTTGTCTCCTTAGGTAGGTTTATTCCCAGGTATTTTATTCTTTTTGTTGCAGTGGTAATTGGGAGTGTTTCCTTAATATCTCTTTCAGATTTTTCATCATTAGTGTATAGGAATGGAAGAGATTTCTGTACATTAATTTTGTATACTGCTACTTTACCAAATTCATTGATTATCTCAAGTAGTTTTCTGGTAGCATCTTTAGGATTCTCTATGTATAGAATCATGTCATCTGCAAAGAGTGACAGCTTAATTTCTTCTTTTCTGATTTGGTTTCCTTTTATTTCTTTTTCTTCTCTGACTGCTGTGGCTAAAGCTTCCAAAACTATGTTGAATAACAGTGGTGAGAGTGGGCATTCTTGTCTTGTTCCTGATTTTAGAGGAAATGGTTTCAGTTTTTCTCCATTGAGACGATGTTGGCTATGGGTTGTCATATATGGCCTTTATAATATTGAGGTAAGTTCCCTCTATGCCTACATACTGGAGAGTTTTTATCATAAATGGGTGTTGAATTTTGTCTAAAGCTTTTGCTGCATCTATTGAGATGTTCATATGGTTTTTATCCTTCAGTTTGTTAATATGGTGTATCACATTAATTGATTTGCGTATATTGAAGGATCCTTGCATTCCTGGGATAAACCCCACTTGATCATGGTGTATGATTCTTTTAATGTGCTGTTGGATTCTGTTTACTAGCATTTTGCTAAGGATTTTTTACATCTATGTTCATCAGTGATATTGATCTGTAGTTTTCTTTTTTTGTGACACCTTTTTCTGGTTTTGGTGGCAGGGTGATGGTGGCCTCATAGAATGAGTTTGGGAGTGTTCCTCCCTCTGCTAAATTTTGCAAGAGTTTGAGAAGGATAGGTGTGAGCTATTCTCTAAATGTTTGATAGAATTTGCCTGTGAAGTCATCTGGTCCTGGACTTTTGTTTGTTGGAAGATAATAAAATAAAAATTCACAGTTTCGATTTCAGTGCTTGTGATTGGTCTGTTTATATTTTCTATTTCTTGCTGGTTCAGTCTCGGAAGGTTGTGCTTTTATAAGAATGTGTCCGTTTCTTCCACGTTTTCCATTTTATTGGCATATAGTTGTTTGTAGTAATCTCTCATGGTTCTTTGTATTTCTGCAGTATCAGTTGTTACTGCTCCCTTTTCATTTCTAATTCTATTGATTTGAGTCTTCTCCCTTTTTTTCTTATGAGTCTGGCTAGTGGTTTATCAATTTTGTTTATCTTCTCAAAGAACAAGCTTTTAGTTTTATTAATCTGTGCTATTGTTTCCTTCATTCCTTTTTCATTTATTTTTGATCTGATCTTTATGATTTTTTTTCCTTCTACTAACTGGGTTTCTTTTGTTCTTCTTTCTCTAATTGCTTTAGGTGTAAGGTTAGGTTGTTTATTTGAGATGTTTCTTGTTTCTTGAGGTAGGATTGTATTGCTATAAACTTCCCTCTTAGAACTGCTTTTGCTGCATCCCATAGGTTGTGGGTCGTCGTGTTTTCATTGTCATTTGTTTCTAGGTATTCTTTGATTTCCTCTTTGATTTCTTCAGTGATCTCTTGGTCATTCAGTAGCATATTGTTTAGCCTCCATGTGTTTGTTTGTTTTACAGTTTTTTTCCTGTAATTGCTATCTAGTCTCATAGTGCTGTGGTCAGAAAAGATACTTGATACAATTTCAATTTTCTTCAATTTACCAAAGTTTGATTTTTGACCCAAGATATGCTCTATCCTGGAAAATGTTCTCTGAGCACTTGAGAAGAAAGTGTATTCTGTTGTTTTGGGATGAAATGTCCTATAAATATCAATTAAGTCCATCTTGTTTAATATATCATTTAAAGCTTGTGTTTCCTTATTTATTTTCATTTTGGATGATCTGTCCATTGGTGAAAGTGGGGTGTTAAAGTCCCCTACTATGAATGTGTTACTGTCGATTTCCCATTTTATGGCTATTAGCATTTGCTTCAAGTATTGAGGTGCTCCTGTTATATCTTTACAATTGTTATAAATATTTACAATTGTTATAAACATTTACAATTGTGATATCTTCTTCTTGGATTGATCCCTTGACCATTATGTAGTATCCTTCTTTGTCTCTTGTAATAGTCTCTATTTTAAAGTCTATTTTGTCTGATATGAGAATTGCTACTCCAGCTTTCTTTTGATTTCCATTTGCATGGAATATCTTTTTCCATCTCCTCACTTTCAGTCTGTATGTGTCCCTAGGTCTGAAGTGGGTCTCTTGTAGACAGCATATATACTGGTCTTGTTTTTGTATCTATTCGGACAGTCTATGGCTTTTGGTTGGCGCATTTAATCCATTTACATTTAAGGTAATTATCCATATGTATGTTCCTATTCCCATTTTCTTAATTGTTTTGGGTTCGTTATTGTAGGTCTTTTCCTTCTCTTGTGTTTCTTGCCTAGAGAAGTTCCTTTAACATTTGTTGTAAAGTTGGTTTGATGGTGCTGAGTTCTCTTAGCTTTTGCTTGTCTGTGAAGGTTTTAATTTCTCCGTCAAATCTGAATGAGATCCTTACTGGGTAGAGTAATTAGTTGTCGGTTTCCCTTTCATCACTTTAAATATGTCCTGCCACTCCCTTCTGGCTTGCAGAGTTTCTGCTGAAAGATCAGCTGTTAACTTTATGGGGATTCCCTTGTATGTTATTTGTTGTTTTTCCCTTGCTGCTTTTAATATTTTTTCTTTGAATTTAATTTTTGATAGTTTGATTAATATGTGTCTTGGTTTGTTTCTCCTTGGATTTATCCTGTATGGGACTCTCTGTGCTTCCTGGACTTGATTGTCTATTTCCTTTCCCTTGTTAGGGACGTTTTCAACTATAATCTCTTCAAATATTTTCTCAGTTCCTTTCTTTTTCTCTTCTTCTTCTGGGACCCCTATAATTCGAATGTTGTTGCGTTTAATGTTGTCCCAGAGTTCTCTGAGACTGTCCTCAATTCTTTTCATTCTTTTTTCTTTATTCTGCTCTGCAGTAGTTATTTCCACTATTTTATCTTCCAGGTCACTTATCCATTCTTCTGACTCAGTTATTCTGCTGTTGATTCCTTCTAGAAAATTTTTCATTTCATTTATTGTGTTGTTCATCATTGTTTGTTTGCTCTTTAGTTCTTCTAGGTCCTTGTTAAATGTTTCTTGTGTTTTCTCCATTCTCTTTCCAAGATTTTGGATCATCTTTACTATCATTGCTCTGAATTCTTTTTCAGGTAGACTGCCTATTTCCTCTTTAGTTGTTTGGTCTGGTGGATTTTTACCTTGCTCCTTCATCTGCTGTGTATCTCTCTGTCTTCTCATTTTGCTTAACTTACTGTGTTTGGGATCTCCTTTTTGCAGGCTGCAGGTTCGTAGTTCCCCTTGTTTTTGGTGTCTGCCCCCAGTGGGTAAGGTTGTTTCAGTGGCTTGTGTTGGCTTCCTGGCGGAGGGGACTTGTGCCTGTGTTCTGCTGCATGGGGCTGGATCTTGTCTTTCTGGTGGGCAGGGCTGCATCCAGTGGTGTGTTTTGGGGTGTACATGAACTTAGTATGATTTTAGGCAGCCTCTCTGCTAATGGGTGTGGTTGTGTTCCTGTCTTGCTAGTTGTTTGACATGGGGCATCCAGCCCTGGTGCTTCCTGGCCATTGGGTGGAGCTGGGTCTTAGCGTTGAGACAGAGATCTCTGGGAGAGCTCTCACCGATTGATATTACAGGGGGCTGGGAGGTCTCTGGTGTTCCAGTGTCCTGAACTCAGCTCTCCCACCTCAGAGGCTCAGGCCTGACACCAGGCCAGAGCACCAAGACCCTCTCAGCCACATGGATCAGAAGAAAAGTCAGAAAAAAAGAAAGAGAAAAAAATTTTTAAAATACTAAACTAAAATAAATGTAATAAAATCATTAAAATTAAAAAGTAGTTAAAAAAAGAAGAGAGCACCCAAACCAACAAACAAATCTACCAATGATAACAAGTGCTAAAAACTATACTAAGATAAACATAAACATCAGAAACAAGTCAGTCACAGACAGCAAACCCCAAGTATACAGGTGCTCCCAACTGGTTTTGGACCCACCTCTGCGTGTAGGTTGCCCTCAGCCTTCTGTTCCTGCCCAGACATGATGGGGTTAAAGCAGCGGCTGATTCGGGGGCTCTGGCTCAGTCTTGCTGGGAGGAAGGAGGGGTATGGTAGCTATAATTGGAATGTGCAGCTAGCCTGTGGTGGCAGAGGCCAGCATGACGGTGCACCAGCCTGAGGTGTGCCATGTGTTCTCCCGGGGAAGTTGTCCCTGGATCACGGGACCCTGGCAGTGGTGGGCTGCACAGGCTCCCAGGGAGGGGGGCATGTGGATAGTGACCTGTGCTTGCATACAGGATTCTTGGTGACTGCAGCAGCAGCATTAGCGTTTCATGCCTAACTCTGGTGTCCAAGCTGATAGCCACGGCTTGCGCCTCTCTCTGGAGCTCCAATAGGTGGTGCTCTGCCTTCTGTGGGCAGACAGGGAAGGAATCCCCTCTCCTCGCACACCCCAAAACTATGGTCCCTTGCCTCTTAGGCAGGTCCAAAGTTTTTTCCGGACTCCCTCACAGCTACCTGTGGCACACTAGCCCCCTTCAGGCTGTGTTCACGCAGCCAACCCCAGTCCTCTCCCTGGGATCTGACCTCTGAAGCCTGAGCCTCAGCTCCCAGCCCCCACCCGCCCTGGTGGGTGAGCAGACAAGCCTCTCAGGCTGGTGAGTGCTGGTCAGCACTGATCCTCTGTACGGGAATCTCTCTGCTTTGCCCTCCGCACCCCTGTTGCTGTGCTCTCCTCCATGGTTCCAAAGCTTCCCTCCCACCCACCCTCTGTCTCTGCCAGTGAAGGGGCTTCCTAGTGCGTGGAAACTTTTCCTCCTTCACAGCTCCATCCCAGAGGTACCGGTTCCATCCCTATTCTTTTGTCTCTTTTTTTTCTTTTTTCTTTTGCCCTACCCAGGTACGTGGGGATTTTCCTGCCTTTTGGGAAGTCTGAGGTCTTCTTCCAGCATTCACTAGGTGCTCTGTAGAAGCTGTTCCACATGTAGGTGTATTTTTGATGTATTTGTGGGGAGGAAGGTAATCTCCACGTCTTACTCCTCCACCATCTTGAATGTCTCCCTCTACGGAACTAATCTTTTATTTCTCCATTTCATGTTTGCAGAGAAGATCCAGTGCAGCATTTCAGAATTTGGTTTGGCTCTGCCACACTGGAGTTACCCAAGCCAACAGATTCATCATAACACAGTGTTTGAATGTAATGATATACCACTGCTTCTCGACCCAGCAATAAGATAAAAATCCAAGAACAGGCATAAAACACCCATGAAGAAATGACAGAACTTGAAGTCAGCTTGAATAATTTCTGAGTCATAAATTCATGAAAGCGGAGGGAGAAAAAAAGAGAAAAAGAGAAGCAAGGAGGAGGGGGGAAAGGGCAAGTGAGTGGCTCATTCTACCCAACTCAAACACTGAATTTAGGAGCTTTATGCACATTCCTATTTCTTATTGACAGGACTCCAGGTATATATCAACTGACCCACAATCTCTGCCTCAATTGTGTTGAGAGGGTAGAGTGTGCCCAGTTTGGTAATCATGCGTTTTTCACTTTCACTACATATGTATGTGTATGTGCACAGTTGTGCATAACGGACAGCAGTGCATGTTTTGCACCATTCACATTGGCTTCCTTCAAACTTCATTTTCCTTCCCCAGATATCTGCTGCCTGTCTTTGCTCCTGCAGAACATCATGATATGATGGGAACTCTGTAAATCTATATTTAGTGCCTGGGATACACACTTTTCTCCTAACAGCCTCAAGACAGCTGAGATCAGCACTTCTGTCAATAGTTTCCAGGTATGACCTCTGGGGAACTAGGCTACCCCTGGAATTTACTTTTCCTCACAGACGAATAAAGCTTGAGGAATACCACAAAACACATCCAGATAGAAACTCTCATATCTTTGACCACTCCTTTCCTTTTTGTCAATATTTAAATTGGAATTTAGGATGGGTATGCTACTAAAAATCTGGAATTTTTAAAATTAAAAAATAGGAAATATAATGCTACACCACCATACACATCTAAGAAAAAATGCCTGCCTGATGGACAAATGTGATGTTCCCATTGGCATGCCTGGCTGGTGGTCCTTTGTACTACTATGCATGTAATGTGCTCAGAGGGCCTGTCATCTCCCCCTCCAGACTGTAAACCTTGGCAGCTGAAGGCACACACGGCATCCAGAACATGGGAGGCTTTCAATAAATGTCTATTGAATTAATTGGAAACATCAGGAGTCTCTTTAAATATTGGGGGTCTGACTCCACCTTTCTTGACTATGTTTATTATTTTTACTTAGGAATATCTAAGAAGATATACCTTTCCATCCCAAGAACTGGATGAGTGTCAGGGAAGAAAAATCAATAGAGAGAAAAGAGAATTCTACAACCAATTCCATGCCCCTGACTTTGAACCCTACAGATTCCTAAAAAGTAGGCAGTGTATTGGGAGCCAGCTACCTCCATTTTGATCTGCAAGCTTAGTTTTAATATTAACTACTATGGCAGACATTAAAAAGACCCAAGAAGCACAAAGTATCTGCAGAACTAAGCAGCCGTACTCCCTGTACCCAAGGTGAACTTTCTCTATCCCCAAGGTGAACTTTCTCTATACAGGTATTTGTATACTGGATTTACCTCTGAAGTTAAGCTAGATACAGGGGTAAAAGGGAAACTAGATATCTGAAAAACTATTACTTGGTGAGTGGAAGTTGGAGCAATTATAAACAAGCAGAAGAAAACCCAGGTATTAAAGTGCCTTTAAGTGTAGTTTGAAATTGTGTAGTAAGCACCCTAGGGTCAGCACAGCTTTCTGGAATGAAGCATGTCTCTGAACAAAAACTTTTCTGTAACTTATATTGTGTATACCTGCATGTTTTATTTTCAACAGAGCACTGTTGGTAAAGAGTTCTGAAAGGTATAAGAAGCCTTAAATAATGCTACACAATGAAAGACTAGATGGCAATTAGAATGTGCAAGTTTGTCATTTTTGCTTTAAAAGGAACATTAGAAATATGATTTCTGTAATGATCTCATTTTCTGAAAGGAATCTGATTGCAGACAAAGGAGTGCTCATCTAGAAGTTAGGGAGGTACAGCTTGAGAAATATTGATTTATAGTGAATACTCAGAATCACATTAACCATTGTTCTCCTGGAAATACCAAGTTAGTTATTTATAAACAGCCTGATGTCATGATCAGGTTCAATATCCAGGGCTCACTTCTGTTTTTTGGTGACCTTCTACATCAATAGCTATTCAAATGTTCAGGTGCCTTCCATTTTAGGTTTTATTTATTTTGGTTTACATTTTTTTCTCCTTCATAATAGGGCACAAGGTCATTCCTACCTGCATTGTTCCACAAAGGTTATCCAGCGCACATTAGAAGCATGTGGCCCGTGAGCCAAATATAGCACATGGCTGTGTTTTGGCTTCCAGGTATTTGAAATGTATGGATTTCTTTAGATATGGATATGTTTTCCAGTTTGCAAGAGTTCTTACCACTCCCTAATGTTCTTACCTGCATATTTACAATTAACTTCTTGGTCTCTATAGACACTTGATTGGAAAGCTCTAGCCTAGAACCTAGGCTTCCCCTGATGCAAGAAATAGCCCTTATTCCATGCTATTCTTTACTTCACACTGTTCTTGTACTTGACGTTGATTCAATTTAGCACTAAATTTTCACAGGCATTCATTCATTGTTTGTTGAGCTTCTTCTAAATGTCGAGTACTATCCTGGGCACTGGTGACAGCAGTGTCTACTGGTGATACATCATGCCCACTCTCACAGAGCTTTTATTCTTTTTGGGGATAAGAGGGCACATGGACAATAAATAAATACTTTTAGGTGGTGATAAGTATTATGTAAAGAAAAATAAAGCAGAGGAAGGAGGTCGAGTATGACAGGGGATGTTATTTTCAACAGGGTATTAGGAACATTCTCTCTGATGAGGTGACATCTTAGCACACACCTGAGTAAAGTCATAGGATAAACCACACGGATATCTGTGGGAAGAACTTCCCAAGCAAACACAGGTCTCCTCCTAGAGAGAGCTCTATCTTTATATAGGTAAAAGCTTCTAACTCTAGCACACTCTTCTGGTTTCCTCAGCTGAGTATAGAAGACAATTGCTAGTGGTTTTCTACTTAATTCTGTCACTACGTTTTACACATAGTTTTTTAAAACCAAGTGGAAAATAAATCAGTAATTTTCAAACTCTTCCTTCACTATTACAAACTTGACTTGATGCTTCTGTTATCACTGAAACAATAACAGATGATAATAGAAAGTTGCTACTATAAAGGAAAGTGTCTACTGGAAAAGCTGCTTTTAGAAAACTCTCCCACCTAAAATCCCAAGGTTACTTCAAACAGCAACAACAATGACTAACAAACAATGGCATGATTATGTAAAAAAGAATCATTACTTTTGCGAGTACCTTTTAAATAACAGAAGAAATGAACATTCTATTTACTTTTTAAAAAAGAGTAAGTAATAATTGTAAATGAGTAATTAAGGAAGCATAATCTTTGTTTTTTAAGGTAGCAATAATTTTAGAATTCTAAAGAGATCTGAGAAATTATTTATATCAATCCCTTCTTTAAACTATAAGAAAACTAAAGTTCTGAGGGATTAAGTGGCTTGTCCAAGGAAAAAGAGCCATTTATTGGTCAAACTAGAACCTGAACCCAAGGTTCCTAATTTTTAGACTGGTACTCTTATTGCACTGTATATATTACATTGCACTAGTGAATTTAAAAAATCAAAAACTACTATTGAGACTCATTATTTTCCATGTTGTGAGCCAACACCCAATGGCTGCAATAAGTTAGATATTTTCTTAGTGTATCCACTATGCCCTCCACTCTTTGACTACCAGAATGTGAAAGCATGTTCTATCAGGAAGGCTAATTTGTATCTCTCTATGTCAAACACCCCAAACCCCAGTTTATGGTTATGAAGGGCAAGATTAATTTAGGAATTTCACAGATGCTTTAGAAAGGCATTAGTGGGGCCTCTTGGATCAGAAGAAAAAGATGTCTAAGTAACAACACTCAATAGAGTAGGGTCTAAATCCTGTTCTGGATCTTTGCAGATGGTGATCATGGGAAAGAGGAATCCAAGTACGCTGGCTCAGTTTATGCAGAATCACTGGATTGATAAATCCATTCCAATCTCCATCTTGTATATGTCTAACATGCCAGTTTACCACTGCAAGAATAGTCATTGGTGATTTCTTTGCTCATATTCTTACTTTTAAGTGAAAAAACATATCTAAGAATTAATACCTTAAAAATAAATTAGTTGAGAGTAGTTATAAAAACAGCAATATAGAAATAACTTTAAATAATTCTTCAAATTAATTTGATTTTCAAGATTAATCTAAACCTAAAATAACTTAGTCACTTTTTTGCTTACACCTAAAATTAAATTATTGGTCATTAAAAATTCCTATCACCGGGCTTCCCTGGTGGCACAGCGGTTGAGAGTCCGCCTGCCGATGCAGGGGACACGGGTTCGTGCCCCAGTCCGGGAAGATCCCATATGCCGCGGAGCGGCTAGGCCCGTGAGCCATGGCCACTGAGCCTGTGCGTCCGGAGCCTGTGCTCCACAACGGGAGAGGCCACAACAGTGAGAGGCCCACGTACCGCAAAAAAAAAAAAAAAAAAAAAAAAACCTATCACCAATATATTATTATAATATGCTATGTATTTTACTGTCAACATAATAGTATGTTATTAGTTTTTGCATATTTCCTATTAATAACATAAATCATCCAAACCATCAGTTTCAATATCTATACAGTAAACTCATAGAAATGTATCAGTTGCGGATCTTGGTGTAGGTTCAGCTCAATTCAATGGATACATATTGAGCATCTACTATATGCTAAGAAGATAATAAAAATACAATTAAGAAATGATCCCTGAACTCAAAGAAGTTAGATTTAACTTAGAGTTTCAGTTAGATGTCAGAGGCCTAATAATTTTTTATTTGTTCATATTTTATTTAGATTGTAGTAAATGTCATCCATCCAGAACTAATCCAACAGCAAAGGCCTTATGCTTTAGGTGTATGCTATGGACGTGTATAATCCCAATCATTTGAAGAAAGTAAAACATGCTATATTCTGAGGAGGACATTTGGAGGGGAAGTTTTGGCTTACACATAGCAGGCTCTCAATAAAATTCTGATGATTGAACAGTAACTCAGTTCTTCTGTTCCAACTTGGGAACCAAGGAAGACATCTCCCACAAGGAAACCCTTTAAGAGCATCGGGAATCTCCATGCTGTACCCTCTCTGACACTTCACACCACCTGGCTCTGCCACAGTCATGGCCAGGGATTCTGAAAATCCAGTGCTACAGAAGGGACTAAGAAGGCAACAGGATTATGTGAAGTTTCTGACAGCAGTGAAATCAAAAGCACTTGGCCGTTGTATATAAGAGCCATTTGAAATCAGACATTGTTAATTTGGGAATGGTCTGAATACATATTGTGTGAATACTCATAAGGTTCATGTTAAGTTTTAGTGCATAACCTTTATCCTCTGTAAATCCTGAGAAGCAAAACATTACAAAATGATTTATTCTAGAAATTGAATTGTCAGAAAAAACAATCAACTCTTTCTCAATTTCTGAAGGAAAGCACTGCAACATTTATAGAACTTTTAGATTAAATAAACAGAGCTTAGTTTTGAATATATTTTTAAAACCAAAAAGACAAAACCTTTAAGAAATTTATGGGATCATCTTAAATTGAAAAATCGGATGGAACAGAGATGAAATATCCAGTAATGTTCTTTTGTCCCAAAGAACTTTCTTTTAAAGAATTTATGGTTTGGGGAAGGGAATATAATTTACCACTCCCAAATAACTGCTTTACTTTGTTAAAAATCTATACATCTTTATTTTGATATTTTTAATGGCAACATATATATCTTGATAGTTTGTATTCCATTAATAATAAAATCTAAAAGAAATCTATTCAAGTAAAAAAGCTATAAAATTTTTTCTAAATCTAATAATGGCTTACGGATTCTAAGCTATAGAAAATATCCTGAAATTTTAGGTCAATGATATGAATATTCAATTAAAATTTGTAATAATGAGATATGGCCTAAATGTATCCTGCAAGGACACCAGATGTTTGAACATACACAGACAAAAATTCAGATATACTATATTTAAAATATTAATTCAAATATAATATGAAATAATATAAAATATTAAAACTTGTTGGAGTCTACAGTCCAGCTCCTTTACTTTAAAATTGAAGAAACAGAAGCCAGATAATTTCTTTCATTCACTTTTACAAGATTGCATAGTTGGCTAGCAGAAGAGAACTCAGCTTTTGCTGATGCTTACCACTAAACTGTGCTATCTCTAATTAGGGTAATGGGTTTTTAAATTATTTTTAAATAATAGTGAACTACTGATTAGGCTATACCTTATTAAAATTGAGAACACCTACTTGGACTTTTCCAATAAGAATTTTTTAAACAAAATAGGTATCAGTAGTTAAGAGCAAGAAACTGCCAAAAAAAGGCAAAAAGAAAAAATCTGCTTCAGTATTTTGACCAATTCTGGACTTCTCAATAATTTCGCATTTTGTCACCCAATTTAGATATTCTATCCAGTGATGCTAAATCCAGTTAGAAACAATGATGATCAGTGAGGAGAAAAATCCTCAATACTGATCAAGACAGGATTTTTTGTTAAAGTTTTATACCTAGTAAACATGGTAGATAACAAACTAATTCTGATATGGGTAGCTTGAATTAAAGTCCACAGACGTTAGCATTTTGAAAGGAAAATGAACTACCGTATTTTGGTAGTTGTATCAGTTGGCAGCCCTGGAATTTGTAGCCACAACAAAGACCACAATGTACAAGGAAGAAAAGGCACAATGTTAGATAGCATCTACCAAAACAGGCCTACTGCAATTGATTCTGTCTCTAGCTTCTCTCTGACCCCACTGTCACCCTCAAATCCCTCTCAGCTTCCATGCCGAGTTTTTTATTCTGCTGCTGTTTTCTCTCCACATAGCTTCTTTCCAAACCAACATCCATGTTCCACTCATCAACCACTGCTTTAGAAAGCTTCAGGCTGGATGGCCAGGCATGAAGTGCTGGCAGGTGGTGTAGCTGTTAGGCAGCCTTGTGTATCACAAGAGATCTGATGCTATCAAATTCCTTTTCCCCCAAAGACTAAAGAGAGCAAGCCTTTGTGAGCATGCAGGAGGGGGATGAAAACAGTTTGTCTCCTGAGCAGCTAGCCTTTGTCATATTACAAATGAAATCACTTAGGAAATTTAGAGAATTAATATCATAATGAAGACGGGAGTACCCATTAGGGTGGTCTAATGTTGCTCTGGAGAAATGTGATGGATGCCCAGTGGCTGCAAGCCCTTATTTGCAGAGAGTTACCTCTGCAGTTGCCATTAGGAAGATGTCTGAAGCAGAGGATCAGACACAACCATTGCAAGATGAGATAGTGTTTGACTGGTTTCCAGGGAACGGAAGGATACAAGCTTAGTTGTACCTGTCACTACGGCTCCCAGCATTTTCCCCCCTTAATGTCTTTTTTAGCTGTAGGAAGTTTCTCTTTAAAGATTCAGTGCTTTCCTAATGACATAAAGCGAGTAATGGGGAGCATATAAAAATGTTATATAGATTACAAATGGATTCAGTCTATTTTAAGACAATGTGTGCCAGCCCTAAAGAATGATTTTATTTAGCTTTACTTTTCTCTTGAAAATAAATTTAGCCAAAAATTCCGAAATGAACACACCACTGGCATCCCCATGTTCATTTAGCTTTCTATGTAAAACATCTCTCACTTTCCATGGCAGTATTTGTGCCTACCCAAAATCTGATCTGCATTTGATGCTCTTTTCTGCACTAAAGCCTAGAATATGGTACTTCCAGAAATTATTGTAAAATGTAATTGAATCCTCCTTTCTGGTACTCAAATCTCTTTCTCTCTTGTACTGCTTGCCAGTGACATCAGTATACATAATTGGAAATGGGAAATTTCCAAAACCCCACATCAATTCCAGACTAGATAAAAAGGAAGGATAATTTCTCTGAGAAAAATTTGGAATGGTGTAAAGGAAGGGAAAGGCTAAATATTTCCGGGAAAGTAAGACTATTTACCTACTTTTTCTCCACTTCACAACTAATCCTTTTTTTTTTTTACATCTTTATTGGAGTAAAATTGCTTTACAATGGTGTGTTAGTTTCTGCTTTATAACAAAGTGAATCAGTTATACATATACATATGTTCCCATATCTCTTCCCTCTTGTGTCTCCCTCCCTCCCACCCTCCCTATCCCACCCCTCTAGGTGCACAACTAATCCTTTTGTCTCTCAGATCGGAATTTTCACAATTAGTATTTCCTGTTACTGTGCCTGCCATCCACTGAGTAATATCCTTTCTCTGCAATATTTTTCTTCCAATGTCTATCCCTTTTCAAGACAAGTTTATAGAGTAGTTCATTCTCTTGATGAAGTCAAATGCAATTTTTTATTTGAGACTGCTGTAAAGACACAATCACCCAGATTTTGGAAATCTTGGTCAATTATAAATAGGAACAACTCAGAAATTATTCCCGGTTCTTTTCCCAGCATGCAAAAAAACAAAATAGCTAAACTTGCTTAATTACCAATTAGGGAGCAAACCTGTACTATTGTAGGATTTGGTTCAGTGAATATCCAGGTTCTTTCCATTGAGCTACTTTTGATTTCCTATTCTCTTCTGTATTCAAAACCTTTCAGGACAGCCAACCTAAAGGGTCAATAAAATCTCTTCCATGGAAAATGGTAAACACCAAAAGCAAGTTTCACCAAAAAGCTGAGCTAACTACTGTCTGGGTTGTCTCTGGCCCCTTTTGAAGGGGACACAATTAACTTCATTAATAAAGCTTTATTACCGTTCCAAAATAGTATATTCTACTCACTCCCCAAACACAAAAGCTTGTTGATGATCCACATGTATACCTTGCATATCCATTTGGTACTTACTACATTTTAAATTTTCATTTCATCACATATCTTATGTCTTTAACCTTATCACATATCCAAGTCCTTTTCCCCCAACTATATTTTAGTCTCCCTAAAAGCAATACATATTTATCATTATAGTACTGAGTCCAGTAGTAGGCCTACTGTGAGTACTCCATAAATATTTGCTAAATGAAATCAAACTGATATAAACAGTAAATGCGATGAACTTTCTAAAACTCAATATAGATAAACAAATCCCCTGTGTGGAAGGGAAGGTATATGGTCACTCCTCTGCATTGTTTTACATTTCCTTCTGAAATGTTACATGCAAATTCCACTAATAAAGAAACACATCGTCCCTAAAGTGAATAAAAACGTCCTAATGAAAGTAATGTACCCCACAGCATTCAGTCCCTGAAAACACAAATGTGATCTTGGCCGGAGAAGAATCTAATGAAAACAATCACATTAAACATAGCTCTTCCCTGCTCAGTAAGTGAGCAGCAGGCTTTCTCTGTCTAGCTTACAGAAAACAGGAGGTAGCAGTTTGCAAGGAGCAGTGTTTTAATGTGATTGGACTATAACAGACAATCTATTTACAGCATGCTCTGGGGAGCTTATAAACAAATGTTGAGTAATTTCAGCCAGCAGTAATTACCCTTGCAGCTGACAAGGATAGCATGAGACTTTCTCCTTCACCTTCAGCCCAGTCCAGAAGGCAGTGTACACAATGCCACTTCTAATTATTTCTGCATTTCTATGGCTAAAGACCAAAGTGTGTTATTAGTGAACATTTTAGAAGCTTTTTAAAAGCTTATTTATTAGGACAATTAAAAGGCATCACTATGACAGCAAATAAAAGGTTCCATTCTCAGGAATGCAGTATCAAATGAGCTTCTGCCCACTTACCTTGAAGGCAATGTGGACTTGTTTTGTGTTGTCTATTGTTAAGAGCTGAGACTAAAGCTTGGTAATAAAAAGAAATAGTATCTGGAATGCATTTGGTTTAATTCTGAGATATGCCTTTTGCTCTTAACAGTTTTTAAGTAATGTAGAGCATATAACTGAAGTTAGTTCTCAAAAAGCATAGAATTTTGAAATGTGTGTGTGTTGCTTGATTACAGAGCCTGTTGGAGATAAAATATACATAGTCATACTATCTCTCTTCTTCTACCTCTCATGGGAGGCACTAGATTACCCTGGCTGGTTAAAGGATTTTATCTGGAGGGGTCACTGATATTGCATCAGTTTGACATAAGGAAGATGTTAAAAATTCAAAGATCTAAAAATAAACCTTTGGCAGATAAGCTCCTAATGGATGCTGAAGGAGTAAAACAATTATGCAGAGCAATCACCCTGAGCATTTGTAATTAACAATCAAATTACTTCCCAGAAGTGTCCAACAAGAGAACTTTTGTTGAACATTTCTATACGTGCCAAACTACCCCAAAGTAATTGGGGAAATCAGTGAACTGTGGTGTGTGCTGGTTCTCAAACACCACGGCCAGTTTGGCATTCACTGAGCTTCTGTCTGCCTCGGTAAGTTCTGTTCACATCCCTACGATAGGAATTGACAGCAGATATCTAATCCCGCAAAGTATATTATTTACATTTTTTGATACGTTACATTACATTACATTCTGTCATGTTGCATTTCATCAACAACAGATAGAATGTTGCATAACTTCATGTGACATGATGACAGATTCTCTCTCTCTCTCTCTCTCTCTCTCTCTCACACACACACACACACACACACACACACACCCCACAAAACTTTTAGAAGGTGGGTCTGAGGGAATGCATTTGAATTTGGCCCTAGAAGGATCATAGAAGCCATCCAATCATGACCAAATCCATGGGTCTTTCATGACAATAACATCATGTTGCCCTGCATAGCGACACCTATGCTTATTCATTACACATGTTGCCACTTGTTTGTAAATATTTTTAAATGTATCATTAAGATATACAATGGACCACAAAAGCAGGTTCTCAATGTTAAACAACAATATGCTGAAAATTGCCTTCCCTGAAAGAAACATCCAGAAGACAAATTAGAGTTTAGCAATACACCATCAGATGCACATCCCTGCCATTGCTCTGCTCTCATTGCTGAGACGTGGTTAGCAGACGGACAATAATTTTTCCTTGTTCTTTAGACTGGCAGGTGTCACTTTGGCCAGTGTGGTATGTGAGTGATGGATATTTTACAGCTGAAGAAATGAGAATGTAGAAATTCAAGAGTACCTCTGGGATTTCCCTGGTCATTGTGGGCAACGCAAGGGCAGGGCGGGCCGCTGTGCTAACACAGGACTGCTGGTAGTTGCCACGGCTGCAAGCTGCTGCTGATTCACAGCGTTTTAAATAATATTTCTATTAGCAAGGGTGTGTTTCTTCTTTGATGCAAGGATGCAGAAAGCTGCTCTCTAGGCTGTCCATTGTATACTAAACTGCTCTAATTGTTTTCCTGTGCTTTATTCAGAAATCTGGTAAAAGCTATTTCAGTGCAAAATTGCTTACAGACTTAGCACTTTTGAACATGCAGGTTTTCATACACATTAATATAATTTATCAAAAAGCTGGAAGTTTGTTTTCCTCCTCCACCCAAAAGTGTCAAATTATTTTAGCTTTACCAAAAAAAAAAGAAGGAAAAACTTATTAGAAGATATTTAAGCTATGATAGTGGGAAATAATAACAGAATGCAATACAAGAGCAAAAATAAGAGTATGGTTCTCTTCTACCCGGATGTAATTGGGAACTTATGTTTTCTTGGGTTTAATCTAATTTTTATATATTAAAATTAAAGAGAAATTAAACATTTAAATTACAATGTAGGGGCTTCCCTGGTGGCGCAGTGGTTGGGGGTCCGCCTGCCGATGCGGGGGACGCGGGTTCGTGCCCCAGTCCGGGAGGATCCCTCACGCTGCGGAGCGGCTGGGCCCGTGAGCCATGGCCGCTGAGCCTGCGCGTCCGGAGCCTGTGCTCCGCAACGGGAGAGGCCACAGCAGTGAGAGGCCCGCGTACCGCCAAAAAAATAAAAATAAAATAAAATAAAATAAATTACAATGTAAAACGAAAGCTAGCTATAAAGCTTCAAGCATATCTAAGCTATATTTTAAACATGGATTTTCAGGCTCACCTTTCTCAATGAGATAAGTTTTTAAAAATATAATTATCCAAATACATTAATATGTAAGTTTAGTAGTATTTGAGGACAAGAATAAATGGTTAAAATCAGCAAAAATCTAAAGATTTTACAAACAAAATATTCTCCAAAATTTACAGGTATATGTTTAAAATAGAAAGATAAAAATTACTTCTTTTTAAAATATGATGCAAAACTATTAAGGAACTTATTTTTTTTAATACTGTTTCTGATATTAAGATTACAAAGAAATGAATTTCTCTAGTTAAGTCTGAGTTATCCCTAAAATTTACGTACCATAAACACAATATTAGAATTGTGCTTTTTGTTAAGACTATAGTAGCTATACTAAGATATACCCTTGTCCATTAAACTTGTAGAACTCAGAGAGTTCACTCAAACTAATTTGATGTAGAGAGGATACATTTTTAAAAAAATCAAAGTTCTTAGGGCAATTGCTTAAAAGAATCATTATATGCAATGATACACAACAACATGAACACTAGGCTTTAGTTACAGGGATAGTTATCTGCCTTCATTTTGCATTAATTTCCTCCAGACCACTGCTGATATATTACCTTGCAAAATTAAAATGGAAACCATATGTTGATTAGGGAAAACAATGTCAGAGCACATTTCAACATTCACTGAAAGAGTTAACACTGAAACTATCTCCAAAGAGAAAGAAGATATGTTGACTCAGATTGATGTTAGAATTTGTTGTTTAATGTCATTTGCCAAATGTTGTTTCATTTTTAAAGTAATTACTTTTAAATAAATTGAAGCATGCATGCAAGCAGCATGATATGAAATTAGCACTTCACTGTAATTTTAGGAACAGAAATAAAATTTTTCCCCATGAATGGAATAAAGCTTTTCCATAAAAACCAATAACATACTGAAAAACATACAGTCACAATTACTTTTTTCCCTACTTACTAATGCAAAGATAAATTCTTCTTTGGAAATCAAATATTTTCCTAACCACAGTGTTTCTTTAATTAAACTGTATTCTTTATAGTGATCAAATATAATTAGCAGTAACAAGTATTTAATGAAAACAAACTGCTACTCCCAAACCTTTACTACATGTTTTGTCTAAGTCCCACAGATGCTCCAAGGATCCCTGTCTCCATCACAAGTACAAAAACAAGCCCCCTCCCACTTTACCCAGCCCTATTTGCCAGTAGCATTTAAAACAACAGTTAAAAACAACAACAAAAACTTCTGTAATTCTAAGTACTTTAGTTCACATTAACTCTTTCTCCTCTGCTCAAGGCATCGCTTCCAAAGAAGCTTAACACTTAGCAGTCCAAATATTTTATTGATTTATTGTTTAAAAATCTCATATGATATCCTCATATAATAAAGCATTACCCTGGTATCTTTATTAGTAAGTGACCAAAATAAGAAGAAAAGTGCCCACGCTGGACCCATTGACGGCTAGGTGCTATACTAAGTCCTCTGTAATTAATTGTGAGTGAAAGGGGGTTTGATTTTGCAGCCTCGTAAAACTTTTCCCACATGGCTGAACCTGCGGTCAGAAGACGTTAGGCAACGTTAACTGCCTGCACATTTCTGCAAGGCTCTCGAGGAACAGCTAGGCACTGGGGCTCCAATCCTGAGAACCTTGGGACATAAGACATCAGTGTCTACCTTTCATCTTTGCTGAGATTTGGAGTGGGTTCAGACCACAGAGGCTTCTTAATTCTCACTAATTCATTTGCTTTTCTGATTCACTTGGCTTGGGATAACCTGAGAATGATAATGAACCTGCAAGGGGAGGTCTTACTCCCTTGCCTTTGAATGTGCTCGGCATGGATCGAGGGCTTTCTGTGAATCTTGCAAGAGGAAAAGAATCTTATTAGCACTGATTGCTAGTCATGAGGTTTCCTCTAAAAATTGCTTTTGTGTTTTAACTCTTGCTTGCTTTCTGCAAAGCTGAGTAGCAGGGGAGAAAAGTTAGATTATTTATACAAATGATGTATATTTCTGGAAGCTGGGGTGATATTTTGGGGGTGTGATTTAAATCAAATCCTAGCCTCTAGCTTTTTGTTGGTCACCAAAAAGCAACCTCAGTGTTTCTTACTCTTTTCTGCAACTGATACTAAGTTCTTTTTTCATTCCCCATAGATAAACACACCCCTGTACCAGAGAGGGAGAGTTTTCCAAAGAAATACCGAAAGCTTCTTTAAGAAAAGAAATTATTCTTAGATTTAATTTACACAAGAGTTGTCAAGTTCAGAGGCATTTCCCATGGTTTTGGAACTCTGTTGAATTGGCACTTTTGCTTTTACAATTAGTGTGTTGTGGACATTTAACTTCTACCTAGGTAAGAATTTGTGCTTGAGATGTAAAAGTCAATAAATGAACTGGGCAAAGTGGTGTGTTTTAGTGAAGCAATAAAAAGGGCCATTTGGGTCTACTAGTCTAGCCGAAGGTGATCTTTCTTTAGATCTTGGGATGCTGAACTACTGACCAAACTATTCCCTTGTTCGATTGTAATTGTGCTTTCACATGTTCAGTTGTACAGGCTTCCCATGCACATGGTCATAGAAGTTATATTCAGCAGCTGCGATGAAATAGATGCGCCAAGCTGCAGAAGAGGGCTTGACTCAAGAATTAGAAAGGGACCTTGGTGGCAGAGCATAGTGTTAACACACTCTGGTACTTTACAAAAGGTGTGTAACCTCTGATGTCATGTGCTTATCCCCCATCTGGGGACTCTCTTATCAAGATTTTAAATTTCCTACACAGTCTGAGTGAGCAACCCACGACATCCATACGTGATGTTAGTAAATGAGTAGCATGGGCACAGGCCGCAAACCTAAGCCATAAATCATCACCACGTTTTGAATATACAGAATATAAGAATGCTAAAGCAAGGAAGAGCCCTGGAGCTCTTCCAGTCCCACTCCCAGGGACTTAAAGATGACAAAACTCAGGACCAGGAAGTTTGGGAGATTTGTCCAAGGTCAAATAGCTGTTTAGTGATAGAGCTAGGAAGGGAATTCAGTATTCAGATCCCAAGTCCAGTGCTCTGTCTGAGACTGCGCATAAAGAGTGCTAGAATTTCCATGAAACTGTTTTGAAAATACAGTGCACATGTTCAAGGGCTTAATGCTAAGGGAAAGTATTTCAGCAGTAAGCTGTCCTCCTAAGCCCACCACTTCTCCATTGACTTCCTATTGCCTGACACCATTAGCTCTGTTTCCATTTTGACTCTTTCCAAGGACACCCTCTTTTATGTCTTCCCCGCCAGAGAATGTCTCCACTTATTAAAGTTGAGAAATCAGAGATCAAATTTTCACCCATTTACTTTCTTCATAATCACACTATACCCCTCTCTCCACACTGGGACTCTCTATTTCTGACTGAACTGGGCAAATCTTTACTAAAATAAAATTTATTTACAATTTATTTCTAATTCCATGAAATCACTTGTTCGGTGCAATTTCATAAAATCTGTGATTTGACTTTTTATTTTATATTGGATTATGGTTGAAAGATATTCAATATGAGAAATACTTATGAAAAATGCATAAATGCTTCCATCAAGGAAACACGATCAATTCAAACAATATAGAACAGTGCATGGGTTTGAAAGCTGACAAATCTGGGCTTCTGACCTTGAGTAAGGTATTTAACCTCCCTAAGCCTCAATTTTCTCTTCTATAATAGATAAGGCTTATGAAGTCCTTCAGAACGCCTAGCACATAATAGGCTCTCAACAAATGTTAGCTATTAGTGTTGTTATTGTTGTCATTATTATTATTATTAGTGGCCTTGTTATTCTATTGGTATAAATAATATTAAAAAACATGGATGTATGGAGCATTGCAAAGCTAAAGTAACTGAGGATTGAATGGATTGGAGGACCATTCTAGAGAAAGAGGAGGGAAATAAATGTGAAAAGCTAATTCACAGCTCTAGCTCTGAGAGACTGAAAGTGATGACATTACTTGTCACACCCTGAAGGGGTGAATCTTGGAAGCAGATGCTAATGAAGTGGCTTTGATAACTGTGGATTTGTGTCAGGTGAGGGCAACAGAGAGCTATCCAGACAGGCAACTCTGGAGGCCTGGAAGACCATGAACTTGGTTTGATAACCCCTAGGGGAAGCAGCAAAGCCAATTAGAGCTGAGGAAAGAGCCAAGAATACACCCTAACCAGGACCTAGAGTCTCCATTGGGTCCAGAAGAAAGTCAAGAGTAGAAGCTGGGAACAAGCTAACTCACCAAGCAAAAACAAGGTAGAACACTTAAAACAGAGCTACAGTGGTATCAAGAGAGATACCAGCAGCCCCAGATATGGAGATTCCCTCAGAAAATCTTGTCTGTGGTCCCTTGAGAGGCAGCAGATGAAGAGCCTCCAAAGACCTGGCAGTTGTCTTTGGCCTTTGGGAGGGCCCTGATGACTCTGGAAGAAAAACAGAGTTTTAGAAGGGGAAGTTTGGGGTGGTGGTGGTCATGGGAGGCGAAAAGATGGTGTGTGCTTTAACATTCACGACTGAAGTGGGAGTGGGAGCATACAGTAGAAATGACCAGCCAAGAAAAAAAATGACCAGAACTTAGCAGGAAATCCAGGAAATTATTAGGAAGGTCAAAACAACTAACATTTATTGAGCATTCACTGTGTGCTGCCCATTCTCACTTAATCCTATTTATCCCATGCAGAAGGCATTATTATCCCTACTTCTGAGATGCAGAAACTGAGGTGTCAAGAAGTTAAGAAATGTATCCAAGTTCATATAGCTCAAAATGGAAGAATCATATAGAATTAGAATTGGTATCTGCCTCATATCAAAGCTCTTTCCATCCATCCCTGCTGCTCAAAATTGAAACCGTGAGAATGCACAAGTTCTCTGAGGGACAGAAAAAAAAATGTAGGCAAGAGTCAAAGAAGTCAAGTAAGTGTTTAATGCTACAGTGATTTCAGGAATTAGGACTGATAACACACTGTTGGGTTTGGCAATTGGGAAGACACTGGTGACCTTGGGAAAAGGAATTCCTGTAAAGTGATGAGGCCGGATGCCAAACTGTCAGCGAGGGGGTGGTGAGGGAATGATGGCTGGAATAGTAAAGTGCCCTTTGGAGAAACTTGGCAGTAAAAGTAGTAACTCCAAGGAATACCACGAGCTGGAGACATCTTTTTCTTTCACTAGAGCTGTGAAAATATTTGTGGACAGTGACGATAAAGCCACTAGAAATCAATGTTCATTCACAAAAATGAGGGAATAATTACAAAGTGCAGTTATGCAGAAGGAAAAGGAAACCTCTGCCTGGTTAAAACTGTCCTTAAATGGTAGGAAAGAAAGAAAAGAACTAAAATTATATAGACTTACTGAGGTGGTATGAAAGACACAAGTATAGAGATATTTGGAAGTTTGGGTGAGATGGAAAACAGGAAAAACAGGGACTTCCCTGGTGGTCCAGTAGCTAAGGCTCCGTGCTCCCAGTGCAGGGGACCCGGGTTTGATTCCTGGTCAAGGAACTAGATCCCACATGCCGCAACTAAGAGTTCACATGCAGCAACTAAGATCCTGCATGCTGTAGCTAAGACCTAGCACAGCCAAATAAATAAATAAATAAATTTTAAAAAAGAAAGAAAATAGGAAAAACGAGTCAGATACCTTTGATCAGTCAAGTGAAAGACAAAGTATTTGCTGTAAATGAGATATCTTGAAGTGAATCTGGGGGCCCAAAGACTGTGGATGAATAAACAAATGAATAAATGAATGAATGACATAGGAGAAAATCTTTGGTTAGTGTCAGAAGGGAGAGAATTCACCAGATAGACAGAACCTCATTATTAAGTGAATCTGAGTACTGAACAGCCTTATGTGTGTTGAAAGTTGGCAGGTCAGAGCTGTTATAAACTGACCCTTTTAGGGTTATACAATCCACCTTGTAAAATGCATCCCACTGTAGCCCAAGTGGGAGACACAGTGATTATACAAGCAGCATCAATCTGGCCTCTTTGAGATGTGGCTCTTAATATGTTGCATTGAAACCAAGACAGATAAAATTGTTTGCAGCCACCTTCTCCTCCTACCATATACAGAGTAAACGGCCAATGCATCACTTCCATAGGCAGAATATAGCAGACTTTGTCTTGATGCCTAACCTCCACCATAAAAACAAAAGCCTATTGTTAAATCTATATTTATTAGAGAAAAAAAGAAATTTTCCAGGACTCACACTGTGGACATTTAGAAAAAATCTTGCCTGGAATGAATAGATTTAATAACTCCCTTTGAAAGGGCAGGAAAACCTGGCTAATATATCAACCTAGCTATTGAAGAGATGAGGCAGAGTAAGGAGAGAGGGGGTGGGCTTCTGTTTCCTTTTTCTTTTACCCTCAAAAATCTATGACAGATCAACTTCCCTTTATTGATAGAGTATTATCTAACAACTCAGTCAACATCCAAAGTACATACTTGAACAAGATAGGAAAAAAAAAAAATGACCTTTTCATCAGTCTTAACACTGAGTTGCTTGAATTCTAAAATTCAAATCTAATTTTAAGAAAAGAAGAAACTTTTTTCTCAGTACTGATGCCATTTATTCTGACGCAACTTGGGGTTCAAAAGGTTCTGTTAGCCTGACATTCTGGACACATCCATGAATTCAAACTTTTTTCAAAAACACCTCTACAGAGGCACATGTTGATTTAGGAAGTGTCCACATGACAGTAAAACAACCAATCAATTCAGTGAAAAAAAAAATCAATTGATTCAATAAAAACATCAAACAGGCTGTTTGCTGTCATGAAGATCAAACTACAGTTTGACAGAACTTTTACTTTTTAATCAATGGTATTGATGTCCGTAAAACAGCCCATGTTCACTGTATGAAAGAGGACCAAGTTGCTATTCGTGAGATTATTTCAAGAAAAGAGCACAAACGAAAACCTCAACTTCAGGGCAAAATCTTAACTTCCACTTTGCATCTCTTCCCACCACGTCTAATTTCTTTATTATTAACCTCCTTCAAAAAGAAATTCGTTTTGTAACGTGGTGCCGTTTATTATACAGCACGATATACTCAGGTAATGTTGCCATCATAGTGAACAGCATCTTATATGTTCATCTTTAAAAGAAAGGTGGTAGATTTTCACCTTCCTTTCTTTAATGCATCATTCTTCATCCTTCTTGGCTGATATGTCTAGAATTTGTAGCATATCCATCATTATCTAACTGCCAACTGTTTTCAGAGGAGCTATTGCTTTAAGCTCATTATTTCTTCCGATTGGAGAATCTGCAGAGCCTCTTTCTACAACACAGCAGCCAGCATGGTACATGTGTACAGATGAATGGTCGGGTTGTCCTTCAGAGACTCTTTGTACCCAGCTCTGCTCCTGAACTACAGCGTATAATGAGCAGCAAATGCATACTCACGTGCCTTGAAAGTGTACAGTGAAACCGTTTAAAAAATGCCAAAATAAAGACCACATTCCATAAATAAGCTGTTAGTATAACCATGTAGTTCCACAGGGTTTCCTACTTAACCTAGGAGTTTGGGGATTATCATGACTCTTCTATAATTAGTTTCCTCAAAACTTCCTTGAAGTCGAGTACAGTTGATTGGGCAGTTGCCTTTCAAGAAGAGTTATATGAGCTACACTTTGGGAGCCTTGCAACTAAATCTGAGAGTGAATGATGAAAGAACCAACATGCAGATTGTGGGCAGAGTAGGCGAAGACTCTATGAATGTTATTAGTTTAAAAGTCTGTGCAATCCTATCCATAGACACTGAGTTACAATCAGAGAAAAAGATGTGTGTCCCATCCCTTTCTCTATAACTCATTATTTAACAACCTAAGTTAACAGATATAGATGTTTCAGAGTTCAGTTTTTGGATTTTTTTTTTAAGACTGAATGGTGCTTGGAAATATTGAAAATGTAAAATCTGATCTGTCCTGATCTCTAAAGTCTATCTGGGGACATGAGATAATGGGGAGGAGATCTGCAAATAATTGCGAGGTAACCAAAATAAAGCATGTTTTTCCCCTCCTTTTCTTACAACATAGGTCAAAGCAAATATACGTTAACACTCCACCATGATCAAACCTGGTCTTGTACATTATGTATTGTTATTGTTTTCATTAAAACAAAACAAAAAAGAAAAGCCAAGAGGATTAGTTATCTCAGCTGTAAATATCTGAGTTACAGAAACACAGCTGGAGAGGCATGGTTTACTCCCATTCCACAGTCTTTCCCATGGTTAAAATCAGCAAGGCTCTAATGAGGTCTAAGAGACAAAGACGTATTGTCACTGACTCCTGCCATGCTAACACTCAAGTGCACCACCTGTAGTGATCTAGAGTCATTCTGGATCTTTAGGTATTGATAACAATTCTTTATGATCACATGAATGGATCAAAATCATTTGTTACCATGAAAAATATGAATCTACACACTATGATGTCAGCAAGACTATTAAGAAAATCTGTCATGGAAAATAAACAAAGGCATTATACCCTAGGCCATCGGGTGTTAAAGTATCAAAAAGGACAATCAGAAAATAACTATTTTTAACCTCTCAGCAGGGCTATAAGCTGCTGCTGCTAATAGTTATATATACATCGGAGAACTGAAAGATGGAAGCTGTTCTAAAATTTTAGATTTTGTCACAATATATCATTCTATTTTAAAAATAGATCAATGAAAGATGCTCTTCTTTTGAAGACATTTCTGTGCTGCTTTATACGCAAATTTCTTTTGTGGATTCTATTTATCTTCTGGCCAATTCTTTTTAAGTCCAAAAGTAAGGATTGTCCCAATTTCCTAGGTTCTTATGAAAGAAAGAATAAGCTATCTATAGTAGTTCAGTCACTAAATATCATGTTTCTATGAAATTTAAAGGCCATGGACCAACTAAAAGTTTTGATTGTAGAAAATATCACCAATGAAACATCTCATTTAGACTCCATATAAGTAATGAGCAGTTGAAGGTGTGTTGGAAATGTCCTTTTAAATATGAGCTCACTAAGAAGATGCTTACCTTTCATGTTTTTAATTAAAAATTTTATTGAGATAATTGTAGGTTCACGTGCAATTGTAAGAAATAGCACAGAAAGGTCCCCTCCTCACACACACTTTGCCCAGTTTTCCCCACTGGCAACATCTTGCAAAACTATAGTATAATACCACCATTAGGAAATTGACATTGATACAATCCACCAACTGTATTCAGAGTTCTCCAGTTTTACTTATACTCACTTATATGTCACTTTATGTTTTAAAGATTTCAATATTCCAATATATGAATTATTTTTATTACACTTTGTTAGAGTATGTGATGGGTGTGTGCCATTTGGTGCCTGATTCTAAAGTTAACCATCTCCCTGGTTCTTTAAAATAGCTAGTTATTATGTTTGGCCAAATTTAACTTCAAGAACTGATTTGTCACATGACAGTGATGGTAGCATAGTCCAAGACCAAGACAAACGTTAAACAAGAACACATTAATGCTTACGAGCAATGTGGCTTACTTCCCCCCCCCCACCCAAGAAACTGGGTGCTTTGAAGAACACTAAAAGTATGAGATAGATCTTTAAGTTCACTCCTGCGTGCAGCAATGGGTTGATTTTTGTCATTATTTTTATTGAGTGCCCTCTAGGTATATAGTTCTATATGAGTGAAAGGAAATAGTTTTATGAATAGAGACACATCTGGAGGACCCAAAGTCCTGAATTCTTGGCTGAATCCTATTGCAAACCTCCTGAATATAATCCCCAAATGGCAATTTCGATTTTCCCTGTTTCTCCACCAGTGAGTTAAAAATTGTGCAGTGTAATAAGGCAGAAAGTACTGACACAGTAAAATTGAAAAAAAAATCAGTTTTTCTCCTCTGCTTTTAGAACATTCTGTCCTCAGTCATAATAATAGTATAACCTCACATTTAAGTATTTACTATATGCCATGTTCTATTCTTAGCCCTGTTTATGCACTACCTACTTTCATTACTACCACCCCCAAAGTAATCTAAGAAGTAGAGACTGTTATTTCCATTTCATAGATGACAAAACTGAGGCCTGGATCATTTAACTTACTCAAGGCCATGCAACTGGTAATTGGCAAAGTGGGATTTTGAATTACAGTTTCTTACCCCAGTATCCCTGCCTTGCTCTTACCCACTACATTGTAATGCCTTCCTCTCTATTGTCCAAGTGTTCTCTCCTACATTGGGTCAAAAGGAAAAAATGACTTCTAGGAGCTATCGTTGTGCTCTGAGGACAGTCACTGAGATTTCTCTACATTGTGAAAGCGCTACACAGGGATCTGAAAGAACTAATAATAGGAGAAGAAACCTCCCCCAACCAATCCACTTCTACCCAGAACAGGAAAACTAAAAACAAACAAACAAACAAAAACATGAAAATTAAGTTTCTCAAGAGTAACTCTGATAATTCACAATTCTGAAGCAAAATTACAGTTACAGTGCTGGTTTGAAAAAAAAATAACACGAAAAACCCTAGTGGGTGGTCATTTGCACACCACTTGATAACCAGCAGGAAGAGTAAAAGTAGAGTATTTTTCCAGGAAAAAACCATAGGGTAACTAAATAGTAGGCACATGCATATCCTATGCTTTAATCCAGAAGCACTGAATTTATGAGTCCTCAGAGGCCTTTTAAAAGGTAGAAGAAGAATCCGGGGCTGGTAGTCTTCAGAGGACACTGTGCAGAGAACAAAGCCCTGGATGGCATCAAATCAAGGGATTCCACCCCCCTAAGAGGTTGTAATAAATCTCAGGAGAGACACCCCACAGCACCAAATGGATCTCTCAGGGCACATACATAAAATGCCTTCATTCCTAAGGCATCAACATTCCTGCCTAAAGAGCCTTCATTATAAAAGAAGGTAAGTACACTTCTGTCAGACTCACGGACCGGCTGCCTGCAGCCTGCAATCCTGAAAATAAGGAGTCCTTGCAGCACGGGATGTTTGATGAGTAACTCAGCAGCAAACTGAACCTCATGGCCGGAGACTGCTGGTGTGCACGCCCCATCGTACAGAGAGACAGATGGAGGTGATGAGCTGTGGATGGCTTCCAGTGCAGATGGGGTGTGGGAAAGGTGGCTTGTTAATAACACTGCTGCTCCAAGCAACTTCTTGTCAGCAGTCAAAGTTTCAGGATCATGGACCTGTGGCTTCTTGAAAATTGCTGCAGGGCTGACATAATTCCTAATGTAATTCCTGGTGTAGTTCCATAAAAAAATAAGAAAAGTCTTACAACACTCCAAAGGGTTATGGTAAGGCCAGTTTTGTGAAGTGACTGACATCTGATGAAATCTTCTAGTCTTGCAGTATTCATACTGTTCAAGAATGAGATTTTTAGAACTAATATTCACATTAACCACACCTTTTTTTTCTTTTTTCTAGCAGAAGCAAACAATCAATCCCAAAGCACTTTCTTTCTTGAGATCTTTTTCTAAAAAGATTGTCAATGCACGCTGCAAAGCAATTTTTTATGTGAGAACAATCAAGTATGTGGCTCATTGTAGAAGGAGTTCATTTTCAGACACGGTATCAGGCCAGAGCACTGAAATTTCTGCACTAGGTCAGGTGATCTTTACTTAAAAATATGATTAATACAAAACCAAATAGGAAGATTAATTTGAGCATTGTTGGAATTTGACAATGTAATTACACACTAGCTTTTTTCTCTCACACTATCAAAGATTATACTCTTACAAAATGATGATATTCTTTTCTTTTCAAAAACTACAAATCATAATAAACATTCTAAATGTCTTCCTGGGATAAGCCATACTGAATAAATGTCTTACTGAGACATTTCTTACTGAGAAGGTTCAGAACTGACAATGAGTATGACAATAATTTTTAACTAATTTATTGATCCTACAAAATGGACAAAGTTTAAAGTTTCTAGAATTGTTCAAACTGGAGCTTCCTTTTGTCAAAAATTAGATGCTGGTATTCAGGTATTGATAAATTATAAAATGTATTCCATAGTTTCCCTTTTTCTAAAACTACTTTTTTTTCCCTACCATTGTGAACTCTAACAGATGGATAACACTAACAGAGTGCTACATAGAGGTCCACTTATATCCCTAAGAACTAGAAAACCCTAGTTTCTCAATGCTTGAGACTATACAAAAACAACAATAAATCCTTATATCTTGGGTGAAGGGTTCATATAGGTCAGCCACACATTAGCATGGAAACATATTTCTCTAACCAAATGAGTCAGTCATTTGAAAATATTATTGTATTATCTAAAGTTATGTCACCATTATGCTGTTTTTAAGAAATAGTTGAGGGGAGGATGTACAGGGTGTACACTATATCAGTCCAAAACGCACAGCGAAAAATGCTGGTCATTCAACTAGATAGTTGAATGTGAACTAAACCGTGAGATGAAATTAAAAGACACAAAATACACGCATGGATTTTCACTTATTTGAAGACCACCTCAGCACAGGAGAATGTTAGCTCCAAAAGAGTATGGTTGCTGCTAAAGCTAGAGAAGACAGACATCTACCTGATTTAATCGCTGTAAACATATTTTATTTCCTACTTTCTTTGCCCTCTTTTAAAATCAATAAACATAATTCATTTTAAATGGATTCCGGATTCTGAGTTCCAGTCCCTCTTCTATTGCATGATACACATATGACTTTGAGTTTTTCAAGCTCTAGGAGTTTCAGTAATTCATGTTTAAGTACTCTTGGGGATCCCTGGAAGAGTAAAGTGAGATAATGGATACTACATATCTTTGATATCTGTAAAGCACTATGTATATACAGATTCCTTATTATTATGATTAATATCAAGATTTAGGATTAAGGCATTTGACCCAACAAGAGGCTATTATGTGCATAAATTTACATGATAATAGTAACACTTCATTAGGTTAGTATCAATGGGGGTAGTTCATTAGAATCTGTAGGAACGGTGCCATTTGATTAAACTAATGCTGGCCGAACACATCATATGTACTGGGTGCTATGGGAGGCCAGTTAACATACAGATGGCACTTAATCCCAAACTAGTACCATTATCCCCATTTTACAGATTAAAATATGAAGGTTCTGAGAGGCTGAGTGTTTGCTCAAAGCTACTTAACTGTTAGATTTTAAAAGGAATTATCTACAGCTAGAAGCACCACCAGAAAGAAACAAAATCATACTGGATACCTAAAGTCAAGTTACATGTTCTGTCCAATGTAAAAGTATTAAGGTGACAATGGGACGGCATATTTTTAAATTGGTTCTTTCCTGCTTTAAGTGTAGTACATAAGAGAGAAACATTGCTTCTATCCCTGTCTCTCCCTAAAAATTAATGTTATTACATAAAGCCACCTACTGTGAATTAGTCGGGATCACCAGAGGGGAAAAAAAAAATCTATAAACTGTAGTCATGCTGTATGCTAGATATTTGTTGGGAGTGACTGAGCCAGAATCTGTGGGGTCTATGTGGAGTGCTTCAGAAGCACAGGGCTAGCAATCAAAAGTTAAAAAAAAAAAAAAAAATTAAATAAACATAACCTACTAGGGCATTTTATCAAGCTGTAAGACAAATAGACTTCTTTTTTAAAAGAAAAAACGTTGACATATTTTTCCCTTTCACTTAATCTTTGACTGCCTTTCAGGTGGGGGAAGGGTTGAAGTTGGAAGTGAGAGCAAAGTGATGAAGGAAAGCAGCCGGAGTCTGTCTCTCTAATATTGCTGCTAATCTGCTCCCTGCTGCCAGCCCTGCCACTCAGCAGACTCCTAGGGGCTGAGCAAGTATTACAGAGAGCCAGGAAAGGGAGCTGTGGAGTGAGAAAAAAGAAGAGAGAAGGAAGAAATGGATGTGGTTGGGGAAAAAGGAAGCAGTAAAATCTTGTTTGTAGCAGACAAACATGTACTCCCCCCAAATCCCTAATTTAGTCATGTTTCAATTCAGTGTCAATCTCTTTTTATGTATGTATGTAGGTATCTATTGGCTATATATATATATTGGCTATATCTATCTATCCAACTGGCTATGTATTTACTGTAAATTATAAGTGACTTCTCACTGAGAGCATGTGGGCTTATTATTTTTTATTCATATTTAAACATTTCATCCCCAACTAGCTAGGTATACATACATAAATAGGCACACACACTCTAGTTTAAAAAATCAGATAAATCTACTTATAAATAAATAGTTACTGATCTGCTGCTCTCTGCAATGTTGCCAGTTCACACAGTAGACCCAAATGATCTGTTTTGCTTCTGGACCTTTAGTTTAACTGAAAGATGATGAAAATGATGTGCTGCTAAAAGGTAGCCCATTAGGTTTTCGTCCTAAGGACACTGAAGAATAGGAGACAAGTAGGTGAGCTAGAATCATACTCTTGTTTGCTCATTCCCAGTTAATCTGTAAGACTCTTTTCTGGGATAAATCATCCGGCAGGACTCTTTACTATGGAAGAACAGCCCAGCAGGTAATACACACAGTCAGTAAGCTGCCAGCTTGTTGACAGCCAGTGGGGTGGATTTCATACTCCATGGGGATGTCAGCTTCTAGGGAGTTCAAAAAGAAGCCCTAGTGAAGACAAACTCCAAGATAGTAATTTTGCCTGTCAGGAATGCATACGAGCCACATTTAGCAGTGGCCTGACTTGTCCAGACTCTAAAGAAGATTTTGAAAGGACAGGCAAATCACCCAGGATTCCTTTTCTAGCCATTCCCAGCCATTCCCAGCCACCAGAAACCACAGCCTTAAAATCAAGACGGTCTCATCAGGAGAGCAATGGGTCACAGGAAAAGAAATTTCCATGTGGCAGGGGCAGACGGTCTACCTGGAACTCTACTCACTTCCAGTGAGCTGTCTTCATTTTAAACCTGAATCCCTCTCCTCCTCAGAATGCTTCTTATGGCAGGTGAATCCACTCTTATCGCAGCTCACGACACATTCCACTACAGATTTTTATATCGTGCATAGATTTCTAGAAACTTTTTCTTAAAAAAAGGCTAGAAATGACAAGAAAAGTCTTCTGAATAAGAAGAAAAGAAATTTTCCTTGCAATGAAAACCTACATTCACCCCACAAATACACAAAATATTTTTACTTTCCCTCAGTGCCTTGATCTTATTAGAGAGATAGACAGAAGGCATTTAAAGTGCTTAATTATAAAAAGCAGTTACTAATCAATACGTGAAGGACCTCACTTCTCTAGAGTTACTACTGACTTGAAATTTTTACTTTACAATGATTAGCAAATAAGAATACTTCTACAAACAGCATTAAATTGGATTTTTCTTCTTCATAAAGAGAAATGTCACATGGATGGCATTTCTTAGCAGTGGTTGTCCTAGATTCTTAATTTATGTAGATTATCCGCCTTAATCAAATCAACCAAGTTTTGTGAACATGGTCCATGTACCTGAACATGGAGATCAATTTCTAATATAGAAACTGCAACATATTGCCTGTAGTTATTATAAGGCATTGTGGATATATCTATAAAGGGATTTTTTTCATATGTGGGTTTCAGGTAGATAGAAAAATAGGTAGAAGACAGATTAGATAGATAGATGATTGATAAAGATAGTAGGTAAATATTGATATAGATAAAACTAGATATAGTGATAAATATTCCTCACATTTTACTTTCATGTGCCATTAGTGCATAAAGGTCATGTATTTGAATCTGGAACCAGCAAGTGAGACTGTTCTTAACCTCAGTCCTAAACACCAGTATTTTATCCTCATCTTTGAACTACCCACCCTGGCCTGTCTTATAAGGCATCAGCAGTTATCATACATTCTCATTCTAATCAGGCCTTGTTTAGAATTAGAACTCCCTGGAGGATAATAAGCATTTGCCCTAAGGCGATGGGTGGGGAAGGTGGTGGGAGACAGGGCAAAAATATCATGGTGCTTCAGGAATTCCATCAAGTGGCCGAACTTCAGGGCACAGGTATTCTAATCTGGATCCTAACTGAACAATAACTAAACTGTACTATTTGCTGAGCACTATCTTTGCATTTACTTAGTATCTATATTTTATTCATGTATTTATTCTTAATGATTGCTCCATTGTTCTTTAGTTGTATGGAGTTAGTCTTAGCTTGTAAACTCCTACAGGTAAAAGAATATGTTAGTCTAACCCTATCTTACCCCCATCCCATCTTTCAATTCTGTATTTAAAGAATAAGCACTTGATAATATTATTTATGGGTTTGGTAAAATACCTTATTATGATTTTGGAGCATATCATATTCTTCTACCTTAGATAAGTGCCAATACCGTAAAGCTCTTTTTATTTATCTGGGATTTGATTATTTTTTCCTAATTCTAATAGGAATATAAACCCTTCCATAAATAAAATGCTTAGCAAAATACCTGTTAATAGCAAGGGCTCAATATATGTTAATTAGCCTTTTGAGACAGTATCCATAGTGGTAAGTTCATGGGCTTCAGGTTCTATCATTCCCACATTAAAAACTCTACTATATAACTCTTTGCTGTTTGAGCTTAGACAAGTCACTTGATATGTCTACAAGTAATATTACATTCTTCATAGCCTTTGCCGTGAACTAATTCATGTGAAGCACTTAGTACAGTTCTGACTGTATGGCACAAACTTTTAAAAAATACTATCTTCCCAATAGTTTTTGTCAGGCCATCTAACACTGACTCTTCTTTTGGAGACTTCTGGAAACTTTTCTCTTTTCTATTACAACCCAGGCTTTTTTCTCTCCTTCTGTTTCTGTGTCCATCCATTCTGATTCTTCTGCACACACTTCTCTTTCTCCCCTGGATCCTTAAATGTGGAGATTCTCTAAACTTCAGATCTCAGAACATTTTTTTTCACAATACATTCTAGACTTAGACCACCTCATGAACTCTCAAAGGTTGCATTTCTATGTCATCATGTATGACCTTGCTTCATAAATCTCAGAGGAAAAAAGAAGATTTAGGCAGGAATACCTCCACCTTCCCCCCATAAAATCTCTAAGCCCACCTGCATCTGCCCTGTCCTCCTTGTGTCACTTCTGTACAACAGAGGTGTAGTTTTCTCCTACAAAAAAACAAAGACCAATTCCTTCACCTTTACTCCAGATCTCATCAGCTTCAGCCTTCTCCAGGACTTTGTTACATCTGTTTTCATCTCTTGTTCTACTTAACCTCTCCCTTTCTACTCAATTCTTCCCCTAGGTGCTCAAATATGTTTTAACAGTTCTTCCATTTAAAACAAAATGCAACCATAATAAACTTCCCTTTTCCCCACATCTCCTTCCAGCTCCCGCTTTAATTTTTTTCTCTTTTACAATCAAGCTTCTGGAGGGTGTTGCCTATTTGCATGTTTCCTCCACTTCCTCATCTCCCATTCATTCTTCAGCTCAATCCAGTCTGACTTTCGGCTCCATCACACCAAAACTATTTTCATTAAGGTCACCTATGATATCCGTGATGATATCTAATGGACATTGTTCTGCACTTACCTTTCCTGACTTATTAGAAACATGTAAAATACTGGTCTACTTAGCTTGTTTTCCATGACACCAGACTCTCTTGGTTTACCTCAGACACTTCTACATAACTTTAACTCCACTTTGACTAGTATCACCTTACCCTCTACCCTATCTCTAAGTGCTGATGTGCCTCAAGTCTTGGCTCAGATCTGTCTTCTCACACTTTAAATACCTTCTGCATGCTATATATTTCCATATCTCCGTAACTGCCTACACCCTGTATTCTGAGCTCAAAAAACTTGATAAGCTACCTACTTATTATCTCCAATTAGAATTGTTATAGGTGCCTTAAACTTATATTTTCAAAAACTGGGCTCTAACTAGTTTTAAATGTTCCCAGCCTGATACAATGGGATCTCCATCTACTTAGTTGAAATTGGAAACAGTCTACTCAATTATTCTTAAAAGAAATTCTCTTTCATACCTCCTTCTCTCTTATTTTCCATCTATGATTCATCACCAAATCTTCCAACTCTACTTCCACTTTTCCTTTACACTACTACCATGCCAAGCCAATCACTGTCATCTCTCACTGGTATTTTTATTATTTTGGCCATGCTGTGCAGCTTGTGGGATCTTAGTTCCTCGGCAGTGAAAGCACAGAGTCCTAACCATGGACCACCAGGGAACTCCCTCTCACTAGTATTTCTGATATAACCCCCTAATTAAACTATCTCCTTTTTTGATCTCCATCAGCCACCCCACCTCCTAGAAGCCACACAAAAAGATGTAAATCTTAAAATTCATCTATAATTTGCCACTCTCTTAAAATAAATTCTAAAATTCTTAGCATGGTCTAAAAAGCCTTGTATGATAGGGTCTCTGACTCCCTTTACAATTGCATCTCAGGGTTTATCTCCCTTTATTCTCTAAGCTTCAGCCACTCTCAGATTCTTTGAGTTCCACAAATACTTGCAGCTTTCTCTAACTTCAGCATTTCCATACATGCTGTTCCTTTTGCCTGAACTATATATCCAGCATCCTTAGCCCAGGTAACTCTTCCTTTTTTTTCAGGTTTCTACTTAAGTTAAACATCTTCAGAAAAAGCTTTCAATTTCCCATAATTAAAGTCAGATCCCAATTATAATGCCTAATTCTATCACTTTTTCTTCATAGAACTAGGAACCCTTTAAATAATACGTCAATTTGTATGACAATATCTATCTGCCATGGTAAACTCCACGGAGGCAGAGACCATGTCTACTTGTTTACCACCGTATCTGTAATACAGAATTAGGCAGATGGTGGGTACTCAATATGTTTTAATTGAATGACTATCCAAATGTCTATAACCCTTGTCTAGCCTTGACCCCACTCCTGAAAAGCAGACTTCCATTTCCAAATGCGTACTTGACATATCCACAGAAATAAAACACCTTTAACTTAGCAATTAGCAACAAAACATACCATTTGTCCCCTCCCAACCTGCACCTTGCATTCCCTATCTTTGTTATTGGCATTTGTCACCTTCCAAATTGGTCACGTCTTCCTCTGTGATGTTTCTCAAATTTACCCTTCCATTTTTATTTCTACTGCTAACTTCCCATTCAGGCCTTCATCATCATTCTCCTAGGCCTTTCCGCCTCCAATACTGGACTTAGTCACTGCATTCTCTATATTGGAACGATTGAGACAGCGTAATGGTTAGGAGCATGGATTCTGAAGCCATTACGCCTTGACAAAACTCTGGCTCTGTTTTTTCCTAACTTTGACTGTTACCAAATTGCTTAACCTTCTTGTGTCTTATTATAAAAGGAGGATAATAATGATAACTACATGTGGTACTATGGTGAGGGTTAATGAATTAATATACATTACACATGCCCAGCAATGCTTGGCACTTACTAAGCACTCAAATAAATATTAGCTAGTACTATTGTATTGTTAAGACTAATATTCTAAAAATTCAGACTAAATCATGTCACTCCCGTCCATGCCCCACCACTGCCAACAGAACAATACTCAGACTCCTATTTAAGATACTCAACAATCTGAATTCAGCCTATCTTTATCACTACCCAGTTCAAGCTTCCTCAACTCCTAAACTCCAAAAATACCAGATAAATTCAGTGTCCCCAATTACAACATGTACTTTTATGTTTCCATGCCTTTGATTATGTTATACTTTCAAGCTGCAATGCCTACTCTACATCTTAAACACTTACATATTCAAAGTGAAGACTATTTTCAATGATATCCCTGAGTCTCTTAGGCAGAATTAATTACTTTTTATTGTGTCTCCCCTAGCACTTGTGCCTCTATTTAGCACTAATTTTGGTTTGCTTTACATTATTTATTTCATTCTTTTCTGCCTCCTTACCAACTATCCCCAATGATGCAATAAGCCTGAAAGCTCCATTACAGCAGCAACCATGCCTTAAGCACCTCAGTGTATCACACAATATTGAGTGGTATCTGGCAAGTTTACCAGCCAGTAGCAGATACTCAACGGTTATTTGCTGACTTTAATTGAAAAGGAATTGAGTAGTTTAAGGATTTGACAAAAATAAGACACTTTCCCTTTTTGGAGACACTACCTAGATAGCATAATGATAGAGCAGTACTTATTATTGACATTATTGCCAACTATTTAATCATACCTTGTATCAGTGGGAAAAAAATATTATTTTAAACACTCTGTTAATATAAACTATTATTGGGAATTCCCTGGTGGTCCAGTGATTAGGGCTCCGTGCTTCCACTGCAGAGGGCACGGGAACTAAGATCCCACATGCCACACAGCACAGCCAAAAATATATATACACATATATACATACATATATGTATATATATACTATTATTTTCTAATTTAAAATAAATTATATTATGAATATTTAGCTTATCAGTAAACTATTTCCTTATAATAAAGACCAGGGATGTGATAGCAATCATTTAAGCATTTTATATTTTAAACGTTGATGAATAAAACATTCTGAAGCCATTTTTTCCCAAAATAAAAAAGAATGCTTTGTTCACTCTCCTACGTAATCTCTCTGTTTACCAAATTTCAGAACAGTGAAAGGTTTGACTTTTTCTCTTTACAGTGAAATTATTAACCTGAGGAAATGCAGTATCTTCAGGGGCTAGTAATGGAATCCTGAACAAAACTTTGAAATTGCATAGAGATGTAGTGTCAGTTAACCAGAAGTTTTTATTTCCCCACTCCAAACTGCAATCTGTCTCTATTTGGAGCAGGATTTTTGTCTTTTTGGCAACCTCTTTGGCCAAAATTGAATATAAGCAGCCAGTGCTCTTTTAAAATAGTTCAGCAAGGCCAGAAAGGAAAATTGTGCCAAACAATCCTCCTATTCCAAGACCTGTGATGCTTGAGTTTTAGACCCAAAATCAGTCTAGTCAGGGTATCTCCTGGCTAGGACCTCATCTCATTATTTTTTCAATTCATATTGGATCCACGGTTAAGCTATTTTCAGTCATACATATTGACCTAGATTCTCCCACAGTGTAAGCTATTCCCCAGGAGTATGCCAGGTACTTGAGGAAACTGCATTAACACTTTCAGGTATGGTATGATAACTGGTTTTCTGATGGATGAAAAGAGCTACCTCCCAGGATATTAAAAGATACCTTCATATCCTGAAGAGGATTTACTCAACTTCGCTAAGTATCTGCTGTGCAAACCAGGGGAAACTCAGAAACTAGGAAAAACTGTTCACTAAATAGAAGGCAGGCAAATATTTAGATAATAGATTTTTTAAACCTTCTAATAGAAATTACAGTGAACGTTTATAAGCTAGCTCCTTATTACAGAAAAGTCTTTGACTCAATACTAAAGTTAGCATAAAATTAAAGTCCTATTTTGAAGATCATAAATGATAACTTCCTCCAAAAGCATCCTTCTCCCAGTCTCTGCCACCCATCAAAGGGTCTTCTGTGATCTTTTAAAGGTGGTGCTTTACTTTCTCTCAATTGAGCCTTAAAGCAGGTATGTATTCATTTTTTTAACCACATTATTAATTAGTAGAGAAACCCAACTCAAACTAGCTTCAGCATGAGTAGCTGATTTTTGTTGGCTCTCCTAACTAAAAAATTCAGGGATAGATGTTTGAAGAATGGATTTAGGGGTTCAAATACCACCCAGCTCATTTGATCTTTCCACTCTTTCTTCATTTCTTCACTTCTCAGCTCTTCTTTCTTCTGCATTTGGCTTCGTTCTCTCGTGTGTTCTTTCTTCATAATGGTGGCCCTTGTACAGCCCCAAGCATATCAGCTTAGCAAATTAGCAAAAAATAATGTTTCAGTAAAAGTCCCAGCATACTGTATAGTTGTTGCTTGTTTACAAGCATATCTCCCTCAATAAACCCTGTGCCTCTCATGGTCAGAAGCTGTTTCTAGTGAGGCAAGGAGTATCTAGTATGTGGAGAGATTTAGTAAATGTTTGCTGAATATGGGAAAAGTGGCTCCAACTTTAAACAAAATACTTTCAACAATACATTTGCAAATACACTTGCACATTCATTTTACTCCCAAGATATATGTGGCAATAGTTACTTAGAAGGAGACTACAAAATTCAGTAGGATCTAATGGCCTTCCAATTGTTTAAAAACAGTACTGATGGATACCACTATCTTTGAGGTTTACTGCTACTTGAAAAAATACTGGTGAGGGGACCATGGAGATGAATTAGAACTTGACTCAAGCTAAGGTTGTTGACGATTCAAATTTATTACCATCAAAAAAGTAAAAAGCTATTTACTTGCTTCTTTGAAATATGCCAGTAGGTTTAACCCCGTCCTAAGCTAAAATCTGTTCTCTCCTCATTAGAATCTCTTCTAGGCAGGAACGGAGGTGTACACAGAGGTCCACAGTTAGACTTGAGCTTTCAGTTTTGGTGGCATCCAATTCTTATGACTCCAAAATAAATTTACTGACTAGGATTATCAATTCATTTTACAGCTTAACTTCCTTTTAAAAATGACCACACAGAAACTTCAATAAATATCCAGCTTGGAAACAGGCAAGACAGGTGCAAAATGCTCTCCTAAGGTGCTATATAAACTCTTCCAAGCCTTGAAGAGGTTATTTGCCAAACGTCTAAAAGAGTTAATGATCTTCCAAAAGGGAATAAAGATCACACTCGGTGTCCTCCAAGCAGCACTAATGGCCCAGAACACTAAATCTTATACTCTTCTCTAAGTGACTTCAGTTTTCTGTTTGCCTATTGAGAGCAAAATCTTACCCTTTAAAAGGGACAAAGGATGAAACTACTTTTAGATTGCATTAAAACCATATGCTGCCCAGGAAATTCAACATTAGCAGGCAGTAAATTACACTTTTAATCTGCTTGTTGTTCCTGGGTGTTGCCACAAACATATTGCAGTATGTGGTACCACTTAGTGGCTGGATAACCTATCCATGCCGTTTGGAAAACATGTATTAATGATGGACTTCGGTGTTAACTCAATCTCCATCCCCCCAAGCTGGTTTAGATCATAATGCATCATTTTATAAGTATGAATAATAAGCACTTTAGTGCAAATTAATTTAGATGCCACCCCACCATTTTGCAAAGTGAAATTAAAAGAGTTTTTTTAGCCTAACCTCGACTGTCTATTAAAGTTGTGTATATAAACAAGCCAGGTTATCTTTTTCCTTGTGACAAATGTTGTTTTATCTAACAGCCGCTTTGCTAGCAGTTCAGTACTCCACCACCCTAAATTAGGACACTTTATCTTAAGGCTTCATAATCTTATGAGACTATAATTGGAAAGTTTATAAAAAAAAAAATCCTGCTTTGTAAGCTTGGCAGCTGAGATAGGAGGGAATGAGAAGGGCTACAGCAGAATTACACCATCACTGCTAGCCTGACTCTGCTTGACAGAGCCGTTTAATATTTTGACAAGACAAAATATAAAGCAGCATTTTATTCTGTAGAGACTTCACTAGACACAAGCATGGAAGTGCTTGTGATCAATAAAGTTTGCGGTGGAGAGTGATTTATTTACAGCAGGGTATTATGTAGAGAAAGAGCTGTGATATTTCCACAGGCTTTGACGGCATAATGGGCCCCTCTCAATCCTTACATGGAAGGGTTAGATTGTCATGGTTGTTCAGGCAGTATTCAAAACGTTATCTGATCAGCCTTAAAGACTTCAGAATGAGACAGATGATTAGTTACCCTAAACGATCCTCATCATGCAGAAATTGATGATTTAATATAGTCAATGACAGACGATTCCATTTGTACTAGATAAAGTGTCTGCGGTTTTTATCAATCATAATAGAGTTATTATTGAGCATAAAAGAAAAGCATGTTTAATATCATTAATTCCAGATATGTCGCTTTCCACATCTGGCATTCATCCATAGACCAGAACCACTCCAGGCTATCATTCCTGCCTCTATGCCGGCGACTCCACTGTTTTTTTGTAATTTCAAAATGTTTTTCAGCACCTCCAGCTAGGCGCAATAACAGTTTACAGATTACCTATGTCATCACATTTTGACAAACTTCTCAATCTGATGTGACCTTCATCTTTAGCCATCTGCTTGCCTTTGTTTCTACTCTTTTTTGATAAACCTCCACAGCTTAAAGCTGTAGTAGTTTGTTCCATACACTATATTTCTAGGTCAACATTTCACCTGTGTAAATCCAGAAACACAGACTTCAGTGTAAAGATGGTGACCTGGGTTCAGGTCCCCAGGTACCTGACTCTCCCTCATCCCCTTAGTTATATTTTTCATCATTCATGTCAAATTCATTTTGATTGTATGGAGGAGAAAGCACACAATCAGAAAAAAGGAAGTACAAGTGGGAGCTGGGGTGATGGAAGAGAGAGACAAGAATAATTAGTAAAACTGAGAAGTTAGAAAAGATAGGAAAAAAATGTCATTTCTAAATTTGACTTCTCTGTAAACAATGTAACAGTGGGAAAGCCATATAAATAATGAAGGAAGAGACACAAACTTTCTGGGGAACAAAAGTATGGTTACCTAAATTAAATGCTGTTTCTTTTTTATTTTAAATAATTTAATTTCCAAGTGATATGTTGAAATAACAAAAAAAGCCCAGCTTCAAATATTGCGCATCCATTTTTTAGGGAGGAAAAAACTCAGTAAAAACAAAGAAGTCTCTCAGATTTAAGTTACTTATACTCACAAATGTTTATGCAGTCCTCGAGGTTGTAGAAGACACTAGGGGTTTTTTTCTTTTTGTAATAAGAGTTGATTTGCAGATAATTTTTTATGTATTTATTTAACAAATACTTATTGAGCACCTACTATGTGCCAGACACTGTTTAGGCACTGGGGATACATCAGTGAACAAAACAGACAAAAAGCTCTGCCCTCATAATGCTCACATTATAATGCTGATTACTGATAAAAGGGATTGTGAGAAGTTAGATGGTTAAAAGTGGAACATTTTAAAAGATTAAGGATAGGATCAAAATAACAAACCTCAGGAAAGATAAACAAAAATCAAGATCTCCCTCTACCTTCATAAGTATTAGGTGTTAGGCATATGTACATTGGGAAGCGAAAAAATGTCATCATTCCTAGATGTATTTAGTCCAACTAATTATCAATTATCAACACTAATATATTTGTTTCCTCTCATTTTACTTGGTGGGGTAAAGTAAAAGAGATTAATACTTCTTCAGGGACAAAGAGTAAGTTTTCAAGTTTAGCTCCCATTGACTCATCAATATGCTTTAGTTATCACTGCCTCAACATGACTGGTTTTCCAGACAAAGTCCAAAATCTTCTCCATGTATGAACACTCCTTGTTAATTATAGAGGCAACTAATAGATTATGTAAGTACACATATAGCTTTTCAATTATTTTGTTGAAAACTACTGATGACATCTAAGGTGTAAATATTAAAGTATTCAGGGGAATAACTTAGCAGATTAGCCAAATCAGATTTAAGTATACAAATCTCATGAAAGACCCCCTATAATAGTAAAACATTCAGATTTCTAGTATTGAAGCTGGGCTCCAAAATTTTCTAACTATTTGACAAACTCTAAACCTCAGGTTTCTTGTTTTCAAAGTAGGAGAAAATATCTGCCTTGCCTTCTTGCAAAGGGTTACCTTAGGGGTGATTTTTAAAAGTCAACTATTTTGCAATAAGAAAAACCTGAGATACAACCTAGTCGAACTCCTCCATTTCATTAATGAGAAAATAAAGGCCGGGAAAATTTAAGAGACTTAATCCAGGCCAACTTAATAGCAGAACTGAGATTAGATCATTGTTCTCAATTTCTTATCCAGTGATTTTTCTTTTCCTCTATGAGATAATGTAGTAAAAATGCTTGGAAAACTATGACATGCAGAAAGAATATGGTATTATAATGATGGAGCAAAATGATATTATCTTTCTACACCTGAGTTTTTATATTTGTCAAAAAGGCATTCCTGAATATCTCATAATGGATTCTATTATTAAAAGGAAATTTATGCAAGAAACATTAGAAATCTGATAAGAATGATTTCACACCTTGTATAAAATTTTATATGCAGATAAAACTAATGAATGTCCCTCAATAATCATGTTAATAGATCATGCCAAGTTTGACACTTTAGTTCTCTATGTAATAATTTATTCAACTGCCAGTATCAACATCATATTGGTTGAGTCTTATAAAATAATAAATCATGGCTGTGTTTTATTTTATTCCCATGACTAAGGTTAGGTTTTAATATCTTTCTGATGATCTAACACTCTCAAAGCAGACAGCAGACACCAGTAAACAAATACACTGTTATTTGAGAAAGACTTTCTGTTCATTGATGGGTTTAGCCTTGACACTAAAATGTATATAGAGAAAGTGTCACTCAACTTTTGACATGCAAAATCTTTGTGTCAGACTCAGAGCAGTTTCAGAAAGCAAGTGACCATAAAGTAACCTAAAGCTAGAAATCAAAAGCTTTCTGAATCAGAGTCTAAGAAGAGCACCCTTTGGTTCTGTTTCAAGCTCGTTACTGATTTTACTTTGACCATTAATCAGTTCATCTGTCCTCAACATATTTTATTATTAAACTTTTTAAAAGATATTTTTTGGTGGACCATTTTTAACATCTTTATTGAATTTGTTACAATATTGCTTCTTTTTTTATGTTTTGGTTTTCTGGCCATGAGGCATGTGGGATCTTAGCTCCCCAACCAGGGATCAAACCCTCACCCCCTGCATTGGAAGGCAAAGTCTTAACCACTGGACGACCAGGGAAGTCCCCTGTGCTCAACATATTTTAAATGCCCACACCTATTTGCCTGCCCCAAAATCACTGTGTTGACAATTACTATCTAAATCAGATTTTAACTATATAATTGTAAATTTGCAAGTATAAGGAAAATGGAATCTATATGGTAAAATCAAGGCTGTAGTCCTCCATTTCACTTCACAAATCTAAAAGGTTAACTAGATCCACTTTGAATTTGATCAGTGGGCATAGATATTTAATTTAGAACTAAAATTATGCAAAAAGTCATTCTAATGTAAAGGGAGGAAAATGCAAAAGGTTTTCCAATCAGTTTTCCACTTCTGAACAATAGTCATTATAAGTAGCAAATAATGCTTCAAATAGAAAAATAAAGAATGCTGGTTTGGATAACTACTCATTTCTCTTTTAAAGACAAGAATGCTATTCTAAAATGCTTTAAGTTTCTTATCTGTAGTTACAAGCCAGCAGGAAACCTGAAGTTCTAATCTTTAGAAATTTCTCTTGGCACATACAATTTTAAAAATTAGGGCTAATTCTAAAATTTGTTATTTTATCAGTAAGTGTTTTGTTGTATATGGATGTAAGGCATTACTTTTTTTAATACTCTGTACTCTGATTTCCCTCTCATTTCTGTATCTTTGTTTATGATATACCTTTGTCCAAGAATTTCTTTCCTTTTCATCTTCTCCTATCAAAATACTGCATTTCCTTCAAGTGCCAACTTAAATCTAAATTCAACCACAAACCGTTCTCTGGATGCTTCAGGTTTATTTATATTTCTTTGTTTTTTGTTTTGTTTTTTCATTTCTAAAGCAATTGTGGTCTACACTACATCCTCCAGGAGCATGCATTATTCACTAAACACACATTTAGTGCCTGGCCTAAACATAATTTGTATTAGGCACCAAGACTACTAAGAGGATAACACATGAGACAGTATTCCACCTTATGTGGTAGAAGACGGGAAACCACGCATCTGGTTAACTCAGAAGAAATGTTTTTACATATTATCTCATTAAATCTTCATAGTATCTCAGTAAGGTAAAATTATTATCCTATATCATTGGTGAGAAAACTGAGGCATTAAGAGATTGGGTTACTAATCCAAAGATTCCAGAGATAGATTGCTTCCTAATCATTCTAGGTTTATAAACCTCATCTCCACAACCACCGTGATGCCCCAGCTCTCTGAGAAGTTGGGGGCTACTTTTTAAACTCCTTTCCATTCTATGACTTGATGGATAAAAGAATATACAGTATGTTCACTTAACTATTTATTGACTGATTGCAGAGTATGAGTTCAATTCAAGTCAGTGAAGATCTAGATAGATTTTTGTCAAATACATATCATAGTTGTAATGTTTTCTGTATTATTAATAAGGATATTAAAAACCATTTAAGGGCTTCCTTGGTGGTGCAGTGGTTGGGGGTCCACCTGCCGATGCGGCGGACGCGGGTTCGTGCCCCGGTCCGGGAGGATCCCTCATGCCACGGAGCGGCTGGGCCCGTGAGCCATGGCCGCTGAGCCTGCGCGTCCGGAGCCTGTGCTCCGCAACGGGAGGGGCCACAGCAGTGAGAGGCCCGCGTACCGCAAAAAAAAAAAAAATTTAATAGTCTAATCAGTACTCTCATAAGACTGAAGGAAAATGCAATAGATAAAAAACTGAAAAAGCAAAACAATAACAAAACCTAGCTTCTTTTCTCTATGATAAAGCTACAGAAATATACAACCATAAGTTCATTTTGGAATTTTGCAAATTTAAGAGGTCAAATTCACAGCTACCCTATCTTACCTGTATACCAGAAAAAAACAGAAAATTCTAAACCTTTCAAGCAATGTACATTTCAAGTATAATAGCAACTTAGATATGTAGGTTTACTATCTTAAAGAAAACCAGGCAATCACCGAAGGCAAAATTCCTCCTTCAGATCTCTATAAACAATCTGGACTCAAATTCTGTACAAAAATCTCATTTAAGATCAACAAGAGAAACGCAAATCTGAAATATGGCTCATTATCCTTTAATGATACTTTATATTATATGTATATTTTCACATATTCACATACATATTGTTAGTAAGCAAAAATATCAGATGCCATTTGAATGTTACAATAACATTACATGAATTCAATGATAAAATTACTAAGGGAAAAGAAAAACTGTGGGAATGGAATCTCAAGCATTACAGATATACTGGATTGGCCAAAAAGTGCCTTTGGTTTTTAAGTAAAAATAAAAAGACACATTTTTCATTTTCACCACGAACTTTATTGAACAACATATACACCCTTCTGTTCCACTACCTTCTGCCATTTTTCAAGCAACTTCAAAGTTCCATCTTCCCAAAACTTTTTATCTTTTTGAGCAAAGAACTGTTCCAGGTGCCTTTTACAGTGTTCCAGAGAACTGAAACTTTCCATTAAGAAAATTTTGTAAAGACCGAAATAAATGGAAATCCGAAGGTGCAACGTCTGTTCGAATACGGCAGACGAATCAGAACTTGCCAGCCAAACTGTAACAGTTTTTGCCTGGTCATCAAAGAAACATGCGGTCTTGCGTTACCCTGATGGAAGATTATGCATTTTCTGTTGACTAATTCTGGACTCTTTTTCTCGAGTGCTGCTTTCAGTTGGTCTAATTTCGAGCAGGATTTGCTGGAATTAATCATTTGGTTTTCCGGAAGGAGCTCATAATAGAGGACTCCCTTCCAATCCCACCATATACACAACATCACCTTCTTTGGATGAAGACTGGCCTTTGGTGTGGTTGGTGGTGGTTTATTTATTTATTTTTTTAATCTTAAACAATATTTATTAATACAGGTAAATACTTATAGTTTTAAGTGGCAAAAGCAATATAACAATTATAAGAATAATCCATCTACGTCAAAGAGCACATATATATACATATACACCTATAGGCATATATACACAGACACACACACACATACATATATACAAACACCCTTGGAGAAAATTCTGAAAGGATTTGGTGTATGGTGACATTATGAGCAATCAGTTTGCAAATGTTACCCAAGCAGTGAAGAAGCACTGGGGCCTTTGGACTGTAAGCAGTTCTTGGTAAAGCTTTTATCTGGAAGTTGCTGGAGAAGGTCTGGGCACAGATCTGGCTTCATGTGTGACCTGTGCAACCAGAAGGCCCCACTCTTGGTTTAATGCTTTGCTGTCTTGAAATTCTTAGTAATCTTTGAATAAGAGGTGCCTCATTTTCACTGTGTTCTGGGTCTCTCAAATTATGCGGTCAGTCCTGTCTGAGCAGCTCAGCTCTGGCCCATTCACTGGTAGATGGTTGCAGGGTGCGCTCTATCTCTCAGGAGGTCTTGATTTCTTTAAATTTGTTTTTCTTTTTAAAAAAGTACAGTCATATTATAAAAAATTAGAAAATGGATTAGCAGAAAAAATTAAGTCATCCTCGAAACTCTCAAAGGCAGAGACATTTTCATAAGCATCTCTTCATACATCACGATGTTCAGTGTCCAATTTAGTATTTCCAAGACAATTAATCTTACTTCAGCATGGAGCTTAGGTTGAACAGTCATGACAATCTTCAGTTTTAACCACCAGCCAGTTTCTAACCAACATTACTCCTACTCTATATGCAGGGGAAAAAGTCTTCTGATTCCAAGCAAAGGAATGGAGACTTCTTAACTCCAGCATTATTACGATGGATCGATCATCTGATAGAAAACCTTCCCCCGCGAGGTCTGTGGGTCACACACGACAAGCCCAGGCCTCGCTCTCCCGCACACCTGCCGGGTACATCCAGAAGCCAGGGGCAGGGACCTAGTCGGGTGTCGTTTCCCGAGAGGCGCACGTTGGATGCCGATGGGAGCACCAGGCCGGGCCCAACCGGGTCCCAGGGCTCGTCACTGACCCAGGCCAGAGACCCGCAGCCGTTCTGGCCTCGGCGCCGCTTCCGAGGGCTCTGTCCTCCCGCCCACTCCGGACGCCTGCGCCTGCGGGGGAGGACCGCCCCACTCGCACGCCTCGGTGGTGGTTTATTTCACTTGCCCCACCATCTCTTCTGTTCCACATTATTGTACAGTATCCACTTTTCATCACCCATCACAATTTGTTTTAAAAACAGAACGTTTTCATTATGTTTAAGTAGAGAATCGCATGCGGAAATAGAGTCAACAAGGTTTCTTTCCTCTTAACTTATGTGGAACCCAAACATCAAAGCGATTAACATAACCAAGCTGGTGCAAATGATTTTCAGTGCTTGATCTGGATACTTTGAGTATGTCAGCCATCTCCTGCATGGTATGATGTTAATTGTTCTCAATTAATGTCTCGCTTTGATCGCTATCAACTTCAACTGGTACCCAACCACGGAGCATTGTTCAGCGAGAAAACTCCAGCATGAAACTTCACAAACCACTTTGACACGTTTGATCAGTCACAGCATCTTCTCCACACTGCCTTTTTTTTGCATTTCAGTTGTGTTTTTATCTTTCTTGAAATAATAAAGCATAATATGCCAAAAATGTTGCTTTCTTTCTTCCATCTTCAATATTAAAGTGGCTACACAAAAATTCACCAATTTTGACAAGTTTTCTTTTAAATGCACGCTGATATGACGGCTGCCACATACGATCTAACAAAATTGTTTTGAATGAAGTTAAAGACAACTAAATGCTACTAGAGCCATCTTACGGAAAAAAGCAGAATGAACCTTTTGGCCAACCCAATAATTATGAAATATTCCTATAAACCATGTCATATTCCTAGAAATTAAATTTTTATTCCTGCCTAGTCTCTGTATGTGTCAGGATTAAATTTTTTTTTTTTTTTTTGCGGTACGCGGGCCTCTCACTGTTGTGGCCTCTCCCTTTGCGGAGCACAGGCTCCGGACGCGCAGGCTCAGCGGCTATGGCTCACAGGCCTAGCCGCTCCACGGCATGTGGGATCTTCCCAGAACAGGGCACGAACCCATGTCCCCTGCATCAGCAGGCCGACTCTCAACCACTACGCCACCAGGGAAGACCAGGATTAAATATTTGAGTTTCACACCGAAAATAAACATTACCTCTCTAAAATATTAAAGTAAAAATTAAAAGTAGAAGTATGTAAAATTAGAAGGAAAAAGTATATTATTAATTATCTGCATATTAGAGATGTCATTTAGAAAATATTTAATCTCAAGTTGCCTTTTTTATCCCTGACACTCAGTACCCTATGTATCTATTTCTCTTTTGTCAGGATCAACATGCCTGTGAACACTCTAAACAGCCAGGTGCTATGGCAGAGAATTACACACATGCCACCTGGCCCGTCCTCCTAAGGTATGTAGATATAGTGACTAAGGGTGAGCTTGCAGGGCTTAGGCTGCCTCAATTCAACTCCTGGCTCTACCATTCATTAGCTATGTGATTTGGTATGGATTACTCAATTTCTCTGGACCTCAGCTCCATGATCTTAAAATAAAGCCAAGTACTTCATGTCTCATGAGCTTGTCATAAATATCAAATGAGATAATGCATATAAAACACTTAGTACAATGCCAGGCACATAAATAATGGTCAAGAAATATTAGCTGTTATTACTACTATTATTAGCCAATAAGAGCTTATCAGTAAAACCAACATGCTGTTAGGGTTTAAGTTCTTCAATAGCAAGGTCATGTCGTAACTAGTTTTATATTCTTGATGCATTAGTGAATGTGGATTGAATGACAGGCTAACTATGTGAATAAAACCAATGAATGCAAATATATTTAAGATATAAGATATACATATTCATGTACATATATACACACATATACATGGTAAAAGACATATTATACATACATAATATAAGATCTTTGGTAAGATCATCAATTATGTAGATTTAGTCAACTTATCAATTAAGTGGAAATAATAAGCAAACCAGACGGATATTTGACTGAATTGACCCACTGACTGATTAAATTCATAGGTTCATTCTTGTGGTTCAGAGTAGTAAAGCCCCACTAATATTTAAGGAAAAGAAACATAATGTCAATTGAAAAAGGAGAGTGAAGCATTTAAATCATAAGTAGAGCAAGGATAAGCATACAGAAGCTAAAGAAAGGGGTAAACAGCATATTTATACACTGGTGGGAGAGGGGAGACTGAAGAATATGGCCACAGGGAGTTTAGGCAAAAAATGCAAAGTAGAGGAGGCAAAGGGTTTGAAAGTATAAATTCGCTTTCTTTCATAAGAATACCATTAGAAAGGTGAACATACTATCTTGGAAATATTATACCAAGCATTCCAAAACCACACATAAATAAATACTGAGGTAGCTAAGTATTTGCTCCTAGAAAGCAATCCCTCAACTTTAAGCCTTACTGAAATTATTTGTGCATTAAAGACACACACACAAAAACATGCATGCAAGCAAACATGTACACATACACACACATACATTTCTTGGTTGCCTAAACTAAAATTTTAAATCATTCTCAAAAGTACTGAATCTATAAATTTCAGTATAAACAAACAAACAAGAAACACTGACAACAACAACAAATCTAACAGATAATCTATAAAACAACCTTTGTATCTGGCATTTACAAATTAGTAACAGACAAAAATCTATGTTCTTAATTGCAACTCTGGCACAGATGTGATTGTAGTGACTACTACCATTCACATATGGTATTAATTTTTATAAGGTCAGCTATTAATGGCCCACCATCACAGATAATTCCACTTCTATGAATTTTTTTGTATATTTGAATTTTATTTTTTTATACAACAGGTTCTTATTAGTTATCAATTTTATACATATAGGTATATATGTGTCAATCCCAATCTCCCAATTCATCCCACCATCATGCTCGCCCCCAGCCCCCAGCTTTCGCCCCTTGGTGTTCATACGTTTGTTCTCTACATTTGCGTTTCTATTTCTGCCTTGCAAACCGGTTCACCTCTACCATTTTTCTAGATTCCACATATATGTGTTAATATACGATATTTGTTTTTCTCCCTCTGACTTACTTCACTCTGTATGCGTCTCTAGGTCCATCCACGTCTCTACAAATGACCCAATTTTGTTCCTTTTTATGACTGAGTAATATTCCATTGCATATATGTACCACATCTTCTTTACCCATTTGTCTCTTGATGGGCATTTAGGTTGCTTCCATGACCTAGCTATTGTAAATAGTGCTGCAATGAACATTGAGGTGTGTGTGTCTTTTTGAATTATGATTTTCTCTGGGTATATGCCCAGTAGTGGGATTGCTGGGTCGTATGGTAGTTCTATTTTCAGTTTTTTAAGGAACCTCCATCCTGTTCTCCACAGTGGCTGTATCAATTTACACTCCCACCAACAGCACAACAGGGTTCCCTTTTCTCCACACCCTCTCCAGCATTTGTTTGTAGATTTTCTGATGATGCCCATTTTAACTGGTGTGAGGTGATTCCTCATTGTAGTTTGGACTTGCATTTCTCTAATGATTAGTGATGTTGAGCATCCTTTCATGTGTTTGCTGGCAATCTGAATATCTTATTTGGAGAAATGTCTATTTAGAACTTCTGCTCATTTTTGGATTGGGTTGCTTGTTTTTTTGATAATGAGCTGCATGAGCTGCTTGTATATTTTGGAGATTAATCCTTTGTCGGATGCTTCATTTGCAAATATTTTCTCCCATTCTGAGGGTTGTCTTTTGGTCTTGTTTATGGTTTCCTTTGCTGTGTAAAAGCTTTGAAGTTTCATTAGGACCCATTTGTTTATTTTTGTTTTTATTTCCATTTCTCTAGGAGGTGGGTCAAAAAGGATCTTGCTGTGATTTATGTCAAAGATGATTCTTCCTATGTTTTCCTCTAAGAGTTTTATAGTGTCCAGTCTTACATTTAGGCCTTTAATCCATTTTGAGCTTATTATTGTGTATGGTTTTAGGGAGTGTTCTTATTTCATTGTTTTACATGTAGCTGTCCAGTTTTCCCAGCACCACTTATTAAAGAGACTGTCTTTTCTCCATTGTATATCCTTGCCTCCTTTGTCACAGATTAGTTGACTATAGGTGCATGTGTTTATCTCTGGGCTTTCTATCCTGTTCCCTTGATCTATATATGTTTTTGTGCCAGTACCATACTGTCTTGATTACTGTAGCTTTTTAGTATAGCCCAAAGTCAGGGAGTCTGATTCCTCCAGCTCTGTTTTTTTCCCTCAAGATTGCTATAGCTATACAGGGTCTTCTGTATCTCTATACAAATTTTAAGGTTTTTTGCTCTAGTTTTATAAAAAGTGCCATTGGTAATTTGACAGGGATTGCACTGAATCTATAGATTGCTTTGGGTAGTAGAGTCATTTTCACAATGTTTATTCTTCCAATCCAAGAACATGGTATATCTCTCCATCTGCTTGTGTCATCTTTCTTTCATCAGTGTCTTAGAATTTTCTGAGTACAGGTCTTTTACCTCCTTAGGTAGGTTTATTCCTAAGTATTTTATTACTTTTGTTGCAATGGTGAATGGGATTGTTTCCTTAATTTCTCTTTCTGATCTTTCCCTGTTAGCGTACAGGAATGCAAGACATTTTGGTACATTGATTTTGTATACTGACACATTACCAAATTCACTGATGAGCTCTAGTAGTTTTCTTGTGGCATTTTTAGGATTTTCTATGTATAGTATCACGTCATCTGAAGACAGTGACAATTTTACTTCTTCTTTTCCAATTTGGATTCCTTTCTTTTTTTTCTGATTGCCATGACTAGGACTTCCAATACTATATTAAATAATAGTGGTGAGAGTGGACATCCTTGTCTTGTTCCTGATCTTAGAGGAAATGCTTTCAGTTTTTCACCATTGAGAATGATGTTTGCTGTGGGTTTGTCATATATGGCCTTTACTATGTTGAGGTAGGTTCCCTCTATGCCCACTTTCTGGAGAGTATTTATCATAAATGGGTGTTGAATTTTGTCAAAAGCTTTTTCTGCATCTATCGAGATGATCATATGGTTTATATTCTTCAGTTTGTTAATATGGTGTATCAAATTGACTCATGTGCGTATATTGAAGAATCCTTGCATCGCTGGGATAAATCCCACTTGATCATGGTGTATGATCCTTTTAATGTTGTTGGATTCTGTTTGCTAGTATTTTGTTGAGGATTTTTGCATCTATATTCATCAGTGATATTGGTCTATAATTTTCTTTTTTTGTAGTATCTTTCTCTGGTTTTGGTATCAGGGTGATGGTGGGCTCATAGAATGAGTTTGGGAGTGTTCCTTCCTCTGCAATTTTTTGGAAGAGTTTGAGAAAGATGGGTGTTAGGTCTTCTCTTAATGTTTGATAGAATTCACCTGTGAAGTCATCTGGCCGTGGACTTCTGTTTGTTGGAAGATATTTAATCACAGTTTCAATTTCATTACTTGTGATTGGTCTGTTCATATTTTCTGTTTCTTCCTGGTTCAGTCTTGGAAGGTTATACATTTCTAAGAAATTGTCCATTTCTTCCAGGTTGTCCAATTTATTGGCATAGAGTTGCTTGTAGTAGTCTCTCAGGATGGTTTGTATTTCTGAAGTGTCTGTTGTAACTTCTCCTTTTTCATTTCTAATTTTATTGATTTGAGTCATCTCCCTCTTTTTCTTGATGAGTCTAGCTAACGGTTTATCAATTTTGTTTATCTTATCAAAGAACCAGCTCTTAGTTTTATTGATCTTTGCTATTGTTTTGTTTCTATTTCATTTATTTCTGATCTGATCTTTATGATTTCTTTCCTACTGCTAACTTTGGGTTTTGTTTTTTCTTCTTTCTCTAGTTCTTTTAGGAGTAAGGTTAGGTTGCTTATTTAAAGGTTTTCTTGTTTCTTGAGGTAGGATTGTGTTGCTATAAGCTTCCCTCTTATAACTGCTTTTGCCACATCCCATACGTTTTTGGATCGTCATGTTTTCATTGTCATTTGCCTCTAGGTATTTTTCGATTTCCTCTTTGATTTCTTTAGTGATCTCTTGGTTATTTAGTAACATATTATTTAGCCTCCACATGTTTGTGTTTTTTAGGGTTTTTTTTTTTCCCTGTTATTGATTTCTAATCTCATAGTGTTGTGGTCAGAAAAGATGCTTGATATGATTTCCATTTTCTTAAATTTACTGAGGCTTGATTTGTGACCCAAGATGTGATCTATCCTGGAGAATGTTCCGTGCACACTTGAGAAGAAAGTGTAGTCTGCTGTTTTTGGATGGAATGTCCTATAAATAGCAATTAAATCTATCTGGTCTACTGTGTCATTTAAAGCTTGTGTTTCCTTACTAATTTTCTGTTTGGATGATCTGTCCATTGGTGTAAGTGAGGTGTTAAAGTTCCCCACTATTATTGTGTTACTGTCGATTTCCTCTTTTACAGCTGTTAGCAGTTGCCTTATGTATTGAGGTGCTCCTATGTTGGGTGCATAAACATTTACAACTGTTTTACCTTCTTGGATTGATCCCTTTATCATTATCTCTTGTCTCTTGTAACATTCTTTATTTTAAAGTCTATTTTATCTGATATGAGTATTTCTACTCCAGCCTTCTTTTGATTGCCATTTGCATTAAATATATTTTTCTATCCCCTCACTTTCAGTCTGTGTGTGTCCCTAGGTCTGAAGTGGGTCTCTTGTAGACAGCATATATACAGATCTTGTTTTTGTATCCATTCAGTGAGCCTGTGTCTTTTGGTTGGAGCATTTAATCCATTGACGTTTAAGGTAATTATCAATATGTATGTTCCTATGAACATTTTATTAATTGTTCTGGGTTTGTTTTTGTAGGTCCTTTTCTTCTCTTGTGTTTCCCACTTAGAGAAGTTCCTTTAGCATTTGTTGTAGAGCTGGTTTGGTGGTGCTGAATTCTCTTAGCTTTTGCTTGTCTGTAAAGCTTTTTATTTCTCTGTCGAATCTGAATGAGATCCTTGCTGGTAATCTTGGTTGTAGGTTCTTCCCTTTCATCACTTTAAATATACTGTGCCACTCCTTTCTGGCTTGTAGAGTTTCTGCTGAGAAATCGGCTATTAACCTTATGGGTGTTCCCTTGTATGTTATTTGTCATTTTTCCCTTGCTGCTTTTAATAATTTTTCTTTGCCTTTAATTTTTGTCAGTTTCATTACTACGTGTCTCAGCTTGTTTCTCCTTGGGTTTATCCTGTATGGGACTCTCTGTGCTTCCTGGACTTGGGTGGCTATTTCCTTTCCCATGTTAGGGAAGTTTACAACTATAGTCTCTTCAAATATTTTCTTGGGTCCTTCCTCTCTCTCTTCTCCTTCTGGGACCCCTATAATGTGAATGTTGTTAGGTTTAATGTTGTCCCAGAGGTCTCTTAGTATGTCTTCATTTCTTTTCATTCTTTTTTCTTTTTATTCTGTTCCTTGGCAGTGAATTCCACCATTCTGTCTTCCAGGTCACTTATCCATTCTTCTGCCTCAGTTATTCTGCTATTGATTCCTTCTAGTGTATTTTTCATTTCAGTTATTGTATTGTTCATCTCTGTTTGTTTGTTTTTTAATTCTTCTAGGTCTTTGTTAAACATTTCTTGCATCTTGTTGATCTTTGCCTCCATTCTTTTTCCAAGGTCCTGGATCATCTTCACTATCATTATTCTGAATTCTTTTTCTGGAAGGTTGCCTATCTCCACTTCATTTAATTCTTTTTCTGGGGTTTTATCTTGTTCCTTTATCTGCTACATAGTCTCTGCCTTTTCGTTTTGTCTATCATCCTGTGAATGTGGTTTTTGTTCCACAGGCTGCAGGACTGTAGTTCTTCTTGCTTCTTCTGTCTGTCTTCTGGTGGATGAGGGTATTTAAGAGGCTTGTGGAAGCTTCCTGATGGGAGGGACTGGTGGTGGGTAGAGATGGGTGTTGCTCTGATGGGCAGAGCTCAGCAAAACTTTAATCTCCTTGTCTGCTGACGGGTGGGGCTGAGTTCACTCCCTGTTGGTTGTTTGGCCTTAGGCGACCCAGCACTAGAGGCTATAGGCTTTTTGATGGGGCTAATGGCGGACTCTGGGGGGGCTCACGCCAAGGAGTACTTCCAAGAACTTCTGCTGCCAGTGTCCTTGTCCCCGCGGCGAGCCACAGGCACTCCCTGCCTCTGCAGAAGACCCTCCAACACTAGCAGGTAGGTCTGGTTCAGTCTCCTATGGGGTCATTGCTCCTTCCTCCTGGATCCTTATGGGCACTGTACTTTGTGTGTGCCCTCCAAGAGTGGAGTCTCTGTTTCCCCTAGTCCTGTTGAAGTCCTGCAATCAAATCCCGCTAGCCTTCAAAGTCTGATTCTCTGGGAATTCCTCCTCCTGTTGCCAGACCCCCAGGTTGGGAAGCCTGATGTGGGGCTCAGAACCTTCACTCCAGTGGGTGGACTTCTGTGGTATAATTGTTCTCCAGTTTGTGAGTCACCCACCCAATGGTTATGGGATTTGATTTTGTGATTGCACCCCTCCTACCGTCTCACTGCAGCTTCTCCTTCGTCTTGGGATGTGGGGTATCTTTTTTGGTGAATTCCAGTGTCTTCCTATTGATGATTGTTCAGCAGTTAGTTGTGATTCCGGTGCTCTTGCAAGCGAGAGTGAGTGCACGTCCTTCTACTCCACCATCTTGAACCAATCTCTCTATGGATTTGTTTCTTGTCACAGTAACATCAAAGGAAAAGAAAAGCATGTTAACAGTCAGCATTTAAGGGTTGCTGAAGTGGCAGAAGGTTCAGTTCCTTTAAAACAATGACTCTCATTTTACGTTGTGTGATTGTAAGGTAAAATACTGTCTTACCTGAAAGAGGCTTTGTCTATAGCTGAAAGGAAATAGTGTGTCTATTCTTGAAAGTGAAATATGGATCTGCAATTTTATGAGAAAGTGTGTCATTAGTCATCGAATATATTCTGAGTATATTTTTAAAGTTATTTCTGTTCTGTCTTATAAAAGATATTATGGACTGTGCTCTCTACAGTTCTCTGTCTCTGTCTCTCTCTCTCTCTCACACACACACACATACACAGGCCAAAATAATGCTCTACACCTGGTATTCTGGTATCCAAACCTTGGTGATACTGAATCTGCAATGTGTTTGAAGAAGAGATGTCACATTCTTCACACTGAATGGAAGACTGAATCAATCACTAGAATGTAGTTGGTCTACCAGGATTGAAGTACCACTTATCAAAATACAATTCCATCAAGATGGATATCTGTAGAAAATAGATGTAACAAGACACTAAAACAACTGTTGCATAGTCATTAGGCTGAAGTAGAAGAGGTAGAAGAAACGCTCTAAGGAGTCACCTGGAAAATAACATCCAGGAGGACATCCTGGATACCCAGGCCTTTATAGTATGAATCTTCCTGAGCCAAATTTTCAAGCCAACATGGATAAAAGAAGAACAAAGAGTGACTATACCTGCAAGAAGGATCTGCAGTTATGAACGAAAATTTCTAAAGTGAGTCCAGATCTCAAGATCCATTGTGATCAAACCTATGAGCTTTCTGTTCTCAATCGCTGTCAATGCCATCCTATGTGATAAAAATTAGCAATGTGTGTCATCATATTTGACCAAATCATGATTAGTTTGAGGAAAATTACTAGCTAGTATAAAGAAAAATATAAAAACAAGATAAATTCAGAAATCTAAATAACAGGCATAGAAAAATATCTTTTTCAAATGGTTTGCTCCTCAAATGAATAAAAACAGACTTCCATATTTTCATTTGCAATGAAACAAGTTTGACTTCTGGATTTAATCTATCTCCCACCAACTTAAGACTGTCTCATAAAACTAATGGATCCAGAGAGGCTCTACACAGGGTCCTGCTGTGGAACCCACTCTCATTCCTACTTGAACTCAATTCACTTCAATTTTTTCCACTGTACCTGCTCCTCCTTTTTCCTCTGTCACAAAAAATCACTGTACCAGCTGGCTGCCTCTCACCACATGTCTTAAGATGACCAACTCATACCACAAATCATAGACTTATTTTTGACTCTTCACAAATGCCCAGGTAGTTTATGTTTTTGGATTTTGAGCATTTCCAGCACCAATCTGGTCTTCCCCACACTAAATTCCCCAATCATTGTTGAAATTTTTCATTATTGCCTCCCCAGCACAGGGCTTAACATCTGTCATAAGAGGTATACTCAATGTGTTTGTTCAATAAATGAATGGGTAACTCCTACCATAAAATGGTCTGCAATACGTATTTTTGTCTAATTCTAAAAAAAGGTTTTGTGTTGCATATATTAGGTTAGCTTTCTCTCTGAGCCATCTAATTATAGATTAACTCTACTCTTTACTCAAGCTTAAAATCTTTAAAAGCATGTTCACACCTCTATACTGATTTACTATGCCCCCAAAGCTAAGAATTACCCCAATCCTCTGTCTTTAATCCTGATGATCATAAAGTCCACAAGGAAAGCAACTGTACAAATGGCCTCTGTCTACCAGTCATTATGACATAAGATCTAAATGCAGGACTTGGGTCTTTTGGAAATTAATTTGTGAATTATCCAGTCTAAAGGTAGTATGTATGTGGTAGGTAATATGGTCAGAAGCTGTACTCATTGGCATGTAGAAAGCATTCCAGTGAACCAGATGTAGGTTTGAGGAGTCCACAATTGAAAAAGTTGGAAGAACTTTAAGGCACACAAGAACACAGCTGACAGTTCAGAGACATTAATACAAATACTCCATGAAAAAGAAAAGTCTTCTATTACCCTTCATTGATGTTTGTTCACATTGTATTTCATGCTGCACCAGAAATTAATATGTATCACTTCATTTATTTTCTGCATGTTTACATATTTCACTTCACTGATGAGCTATTACAAACAGGTCTAAGTAGGAAACCCTGGTGAGTTTAGAGGCACAGAATTGCACAATTAAAGCAGAAAGATAATATGTGTGTGTCATACTCACTTACTGTAATGAATGTATCAATGACAGTTTTGAGGAGGCGTTAGTGTTTCCTAAAACCAGCGCACTCCAACTATATGGACAGGAAAAATTCTTTGCTACTTTGTAGAAAACAGTATGTGCTGAAGCTAAGCTATACTGCAAGGCTAATGTTAATTGGCTTTTTAATGGCAAGATGGTTTGCAGCATACTGTAACACAAAAACTCTCTGCCTTGGTGGGATTTCTACTTCTAATCTTGATAGTTCTGGAACAGAGTCTTCGGCTTCTCCCTTTCCACCCCTACATACATACACACACACACACACACACACACACACACACACACACACACACACACACACACACAAATACACAGCCTAACATCCCCAATTTCCATAATCTTTTAAAATCAAAGCCTCACGTCAAGGTAGTTCAATACCTGCAGAGAGAACTCTGAATGACGTTTAAGTCAACCTTGGAAATAGCCAGTCATTTCTTTGCTTAGAATGAATACCAGGCATGTCAATTTCACTTATTTTTAAGTAAAAATGCAGGCAATGGAAAGAGAAAAGGTTGATAATGGTTTTTCTTTTTTGCTGTTATTGCTGTTTCTTTTTTGGAGATTGTTTTGAGTTTTGGTTGTGTGTGATTTATTTATAACCTGATATATGGAGGCTAAAGTCTCCAACACCTAATACTTTGAGTTGATAAAATCCTGCTGACCCCTGATAGCACAGAAAATTCTACATCCTGAGAAGTCAATTTCTTGAACTGTTGAAGAAACTGGCATTTTATTAATTCCTAATAATTAACTGTTTCCAAATACTAGTCTTAGTTACCCAAAAGAACTGTCAATTCTTTGAGCATAGGGCAAAATCTTATTTATTCATAGGAGAGACAGAGAAGGTAATAATTACAATATAATGTGATAGAACCTATAGCATACTGATAAAAAAGAGTCCAAAACAACTGTGCAGAGGGCTGCCTGGCAAGAACTGAGACCCTATATCAATGGATGCAGCCAGCTCATGTTGATCCCTAGGGAGGATGCTGAAGCAATAAGTAGCCGGATTTTAGTTTCTTTCTCCTCTCTCATGCCCTACTTGTGCTTACCAAGTGGCGGCTCAACCAGAAGCTGGAAAGCAAGAAAGCATTTGTGGTAGTCCATGCAGATCCACCTTCCAGAGCACAAAGCAGGTGCTTAAGGGTGGAAAGTAGACCTCGAAATATAAATGAATAATAGCCAACACAGACATAGACTTGAGGGTGTAAGTTTAGTTTTGCACATAACAAGTGGCATGTGTTCATAGGATATTCCAATGGGGACAGAAATCCAGGATCTGGAGTTCAGGAGGAAGATCTGTGCTAAGCAAATGGATTTAGACCTATTAAACTACAGGTAGTTGAAACAGTGAGAGTAGATGTAATAACTAATGAAGGGTGAAAAAAAAAAAGAGCCAAAGGAAGAATCCTGAATAACTCCAACAAGGAAACAGTGCACAAATGATATAAAAAGCAGCACTGACTAGGTGAAAACAGAAACAGAGGATCCAATTATCATGAAGTACTGGGAAGAAATGGTCAGAAGGGGTAAATGCAGTGCAGAGTTCAGACAAAATAAGGATTGAAAAATGCTCATTCAATTTAACAATGAGATCACCGGTAATCTCAGTGAAAACAGTTTGACTGGAGAAGTGGGGATATAAGCCTACTGCAGTAGAAGAAACCTAGTGTCTTGGTGATCCATAGAAATTAGAGCCTAAAGCTCACTGCACCAATGGGAGGTGCAATCCCAAGGCAGCAAGACTGAGAAAAAAAGAATACGAAGCAGGCAAGAAAGAAAGCAAATATAACAAGGTGCATTGTGAACAGTCTACAGATTTTTGAGAAATCCAGCCAGCTGCTTGGTGTCTGGATAAGCCATATGGAACCACCCACAGTGTGGAACAATCCAACAGAGGGGGAATAAAAGAGGAATTTACCTGCTGGATCTCCTCCTACCCAGCCCTCCATCTCCTGCCTCCCAGTTGTGCTACACAGCCCTTCAGGGCAGTCAATGCCACACAGCTCTGCATGAGTCCTAAGTGGTGGAAGAAGCCAGAGCCTTTGTGGATCCAGTCAGCTCAGATCTTGACACTGGAACAGCTGTGACTCTTTCCTGGGAAAGTGTGATCATGGCCAAGCCAGTGCCCAGTCCTTGTCCTGGGGGATTCCCAACAGACAATAGGTGAGGAGACAGCTTTGCATATGGGAGTTCTCCACTGAACAAGCAGCTAGGAGGCAGCAGGGGCCAAACAAATCTGGAGAGGTACATAAGGTGAATGGAATACAGGTAGTACGTGAAATCTGACAGGGCAGACAGCTGCTTCAGGAAAAGTGAGAAGAGAAGGGTAAAAGATAAAGAGGACTCCAGGAAAGGAGTATGACATAGTGGGAAAAGCACAGAGTAGAGCCAGATTGCTTGAGTTTAAATCCTTGCTCAACCTCTCACTACCTGTGTGATCTTGAACAATTCATTTGACCTTTCTGTGTGCCTCAGTGTCTTTTTCCATAAAATGTAGAAATAATATCCAGTCCGTAAGGTTGTTATGAGTTACGATATATAAAACATTTAGAACTGTGTGTGTGTGTGTGTGTCCAGCACATACTGGGCATTATTTTAATGTTTGATAAGGATCAAAGGAAGATTCTTTTGTTTCACAGACACTTGAACATCTTTTCATGCTGAGGGAAAAAAGAGAATTTTAAGGGAAACTGAACATACAGGACAGATAAGGAATTACTGATGGAGAAAGCTATCAGAAAGCATAGAGTTTCTTGGTTAAGTAAAGGGATTAGTGCACAATAGGCACTTACTGATTATATGCTTGTTGACTGATTAGAAGTAAATATTAGATCAAATAAAGTAATCACATATGATTTACATAAGCAGTATTTGTAGTATTTACTAGTCTAACTTTTTAAATGTTACATAATAATGGAATTCCCTGTAGCCATACACATAAAGGCCTGGAATAAATACTGTTTAATGAAAGAAGAATTGAAGTAATGATTGAATGAAAGTTAATATTTACTGCTCTGCCCATTCAGTTACTACCTTTTCCAGCCCAATCTGTCCTATAGGACCTTATGTCTTAAATTAATACAAAGCAAGGGAGGCAGAATATTCTGTGAGCTCAGATTCATCAGCCACTGGAGCCTGGAATTAATTTTATAGTATCTGATGAGCCTGCATTACACACTAAGCACTCACGTATCTATCAATTATATACAGCCTTTTGCTGGGGCTGCCATGTTCCCTAGTCTGTGTGCCTAGGCATCTGCCTTAAGTTCCCTGTTCAGAGCTCCAATTACCTTCCAGAATTAAAGTTCAGCCCTGAACTTCAGCCCATGTATTTGAATCTTTGGTTTCCTTTCTATCTTCTGTCAGAGTAGGAAAGGCTGGACTCTGTCCCTTGACTCTATCCAGTGCCTTGATTCCCTCTCCCAATGACTGACAAGGCCAAAACATGATGCTACTCCCAAATCAGCTGAGCATGGCCATTACCTTAATTTCTTTCCAGCTGGATAATGGATGACACCAACCTGCACCATCTCAGGTTCACCAGGTTTCTTTGGAAATTGTACTAGACTGTTGTTTCCTCTCTCAAAAGCCAGAACTAAAATTGGATCATTTCTCCCAGCCCTTGATCTTTGCAGCTTCCTCTCCTAGCTTTCTTTTCTTCCCCACTCGCCTATTTTTGCAGTGGAGATTCCAACATACCTGATGATCAAGCCCACTGCAGGTAAAGCATGCCCACTCAAAGCATGATTTTGTGCTTTTCTCAAAGACAATGTGAAAATGTTAATTCGTCAACTCGTTCTTGTATACTTGAGTGTAGAAGTACTTAGTGTTTATGATCCTAAAAGGCACACAATGTAAAATTGTATATTAGCTTCAATGGGCTACATTGAACAATTCAATGGGCAACATTTTTAACACTCCACAATTTTTCCTCTAATATCAAGCTGAACACCAACCAAGTTCTCAAGTTCTTTCTGTGGACAGCCTTCTGATTCCAGAGGCAGTTTAATATATTGGAAAGTGCAAGGGCTTTGTAGTCAAACAGCCATGGGTTCAAATCCTATTTGTGAAGACTACTTTGTGTTACTTGGGGCAAGTTACTTGGTCTCTCTGAGCCTCACTTTCTTCACTGTAAAAAGAGGGTTGATAAATACCTGTCACAGAGGGTTGTTTGAGGGATAAATGAGATCACAGATCAAAAGCACTCGGTCCAGTGCCTGCACTCAGGGAAAGGTAATTCCCTCCCTTTTCTTTCCTTTCTCCTAATATGAACTAAAGATCAAACAGACTTCAGTATTACTCACACTCAGTTCTATTCCTGAAGACATCCTACAATTTTTATAAGCCACCCCAATATCAGAAATATGACTATCAAAACTTAATTGTCTGAGTTTTCTCCATGTGTAGACTAAGCAAATTCAAGCAATTCCATAAATTGGAAGCATTTTAAGGCATTTTTAAACAAGTTTATTTATTTACTTATTCTGCAGCCTCTGGTCATTTTGAGTGTGCAATCAGCCTTATTGTTATGGCACAGTTTTGCAGCTGTGAATACAAGGCATATATATATATATATATATATGTAAGGTCCCTTTAAAACTGAGGGGTTTTATATTCGCTTTCTCCTGTATTGGGTATGTTTAATCACTTCAACCAAAAACCTAAAACCTGAAAAATTTTTCTTGAATGCATCTAATGGTCAGGACCTTCTCTTACTACCAAAAAAATCATATGCATTTCTTTACATGATCATGGAACAAATGGATGTGTCCTGTACCTAGGAAACAGTGCATGAATCGATCCTCTTTGTGCATCAAGAGAAACTACAGATCACTGTGTTTCCAGTGATGGTCTCAGATGTCTCTTTATTAAATCTTGTGTCATCCAGGCTATCAAATTCATGATTCTATCTCCTAAATTTCACATTTGCTTTGGCCCATGTGGAAATTTGGTCCCAAAATTCTTTGAGATGCCACTTATTGATAAATGCAGTCTATATCCCCTTGGGCTCTTGTAACTATTTGAACAGAGCATGATGTAAATGACTGGCAGCTTTCATTTCTCAATTATTTTGGAACATTTGCTCTTGAAACCCAGCCACCATTCTGTGAGGAAGCCCAAGGTGTCTCATAAGATGTCAAGATGCAGAGGAACCAAAAGCCAGAATCAACTTGCCAGCCACGTAAACAAACCATCTTAGAAGCAGGTCTCTATCCTCATCTGAGCTTCCCCAGCTGTCCCTGCAGAGCCCTGCCAAAATTTTAGATTCATGCACACAATAAATGATTACTGTTCTTTTACAACACTAAGTTTTGGAGTCCTTTGTTATATTAGAATAGATAACTGGAACAATCCCCAGAAGTTAGACTTTTCATTGAGAGGAGTTTAGATAATATTTGGAATGTAATCAATGGGCTATAATCATTTATCTTTAGAAGGGAAATGCCTTAAATTGTCTACATAGTTTCTATCTCTTCACTTCTCCCCTCTGCCATTAACTCTCTGATTTCCTCTACTACCTTTCCCTTTTAATCTTACGTTCTTGGTATAGTGGTCTCTTCATAGCTCCTCATATATACAAAACATGCACCCAACTCAAGAACTTTGCATGACTGTCCCTCTAAATCCTCTTCGCCCAGATACCCTCTCAGATCATCTCCTTCAAATCTCAGCTCAAATGTATCTCAATGAGAACTACACTATTTAAATTGCAAATTCACTTCTACCAGAGGACTCATTATCTCTTCTATCCTGCTATAATTTTCTTCATAACATTCATTAACTTACTTATTATTTATTTCTCCATCAGTAGAATGTAAGATCAATAAGGACAGGGATTTTTTTTTTAACATCTTTATTGGAGTATAATTGCTTTACAATGCTGTGTTAGTTTCTGCTGTATAAGAAAGTGAATCAGCTATATGTATACAAATATCCCCATATCCCCTCCCTCTTGCACCTCCCTCCCACCCTCCCTATCCCACCCCTCTAGGTGGTCACAAAGCACCAAGCTGATCTCAGGACATGGATTTTTGAGTTTGGATTTTTTTTCCTTTTTAGTTCACCAGTGTATTCCCAACAACATGGTATTTGGTGTTCAATAAATATTTAATGATTGGGACTTCCCTGGTGACACAGTGGTTAAGAATTCACCTGCCAATGCAGGGGACACAGGTTCGATCCCTGGTCCAGAAAGGTCCCACATGCCTCGAAGCAACTAAGCCCATGCGCCACAACCACTGAAGCCCACACGCCTAGAGCCCATGTTCTGCAACAAGAGAAGCCACCGCAACAAGCAGCCCGCGCACCGCAAGGAAGAGTAGCCCCCGCTCGCCGCAACTAGAGAAAGCCCATGCACAGCAACAAAGACCCAATGCAGTCAAAAATAAATTAATAATTAATTTTAAAAAACTCTATGGAGCTAAAACATAATTTAAAAGAAAATATTTAATGAATGAATAGGGAATACACAGAGATCAGCTACTGCTAAATGATAAATGTAGCAATCAGCTCTTGGTAAGGAGTATAATATGCATTATCTTTCTAGGTGAGAGATGAAATAATCAGAGCTCAGTGGGGAAGGATGGGTGGAAAGAAACACAAAAAATAGCAGATCCTAAGTTTGATGGAGGTATCTAGAGGTGTGCAGCCTGGCGGCCAACCCATAGAGTCACCACAGTACAAAATAATTCCTGCCTGCAGTAAAAGGCACAGAACTTTAGTGGAGTGTGAGATAGAGGAGACTATGCCTGTATAGAAGTGGGTAATGAGGCTGTTGTGATGCTGAGTCCCTAACGCATTCTGAGAGACCTCCACAATTTGTCAATTTAGAACGTGACATAGTTGGAATTAATCAGTATGTATTCTTTGGTGTCTGGCTTCACTCACTCAGCATCATTTTCCATGTCATTCATGTTGTTATAGGTACCTACAGTTCGTTCACTTTTCATGGCTTGGTATTTCATCACATTATTATATCATAATTTATTTATTCTTCCATTAATAAACACTTGCATTATTTCAAGTTTTGCTCTTTTATAAACACCACTGCTAAGAACATTCCTGTACATGTATCCTGGTACACATAAGCTTTTGGTACTTCAGGGAAGGTACCAGAAGCACAACAGCTGGGTCACAGGAATGAAGATCATCAAGTTCACTGATAATATCAACTTCTTCCAAAATGGTTGCACCAATTTTTTATCACCATCAGCAGTGTATGGGAGTTTTTGTTGCTCCATATACTCATGAACCCTTGTTTGGAGTTGATTTTTTTAAGTATTTTTTTCTTCTCCCTCCCTCCCTTTCTCCCTCTCTTTCTTTTTTGGTTTTTGAAGAGCACTTCTACATTCTTTTGCAGTAGAATTTATAAAGCTTTTCCTCTGTGGTTACTGTTTTCGTGTCTTACATAAGAAACCCTTACCTACCCACAAATGAAGAAGATCTTATATGGTCTCCTAAAACCTTTTTTTGGTTTTACCTTTCACATTTTGGTCTCTAATCCATGCTAATTAATGTCTGAGTATGAGTCCAAGATCTAATTTCATTTTTTTCCAAATAGATACCCAATTGTTTCAGCTCCATTTTACGTACAGTTTTTCTCAACTGTTCTGCCACGTCACCTTTATCATAAGTCAAAGGTCCATTTATAAGTCATTTCTGAATTCTGTTCCGCTCTTAGAATTGTGAAATCCAATGATATATCTAACCCTGCAATAAAACCGCATTGTCTTAATTCCTATAGCTTTATAGTAAGTCCTGACATTTAATAGACTATATACTCTTATCCAAGATCAGCTACTTAAGGGCCCACTGAAACATAAAAGTGCGGGGCTTCTTGTTCAAAAGTTATTAAGAACTTGAAGATGATGACAGCAGAGTGTTAAAAGCATAAGGCCCTTCTAAATGCAGGACTCTGGGCAACTGCACAGGCCACGTGCCCATGAAACCGGTACAGCTTAAATGTCAGTGCTCATGAATAAAGTTTTATTGGAACCAAGCCCTGACCATTCCTTAATATATCATCCATGGCCTCATTTGTGTCACAATAGCAGAGCTGAGTAGTTGCAAAGAAGTCTGTGTGACCCACAAGTCTAAAATATTTACTATCTGGCCCTTTAAGAAAAGTTTGCCAACCCCAGCTTAAAATTTCAAATATAGCTTTAGAGGAATAGGGAAGAATTTATGGAGGAAGTAGAAGTTGGGTTGTGCCCTGAATGATGAGCAGTATCTGATATGTTAAGATTGAGGGAAAATACCTCTTAGACATGGAGAAAGCATGAAAAATTTGTAGTATCAGGAATAAATGTACCGAAATCAGTCCAGTGAGGAGAATGACCTACTAACACAGAGTATGCACTTTGGGAAATACTAGAGGATAAGACTGTAGAATGAGGATGCATCCAGAAAACTCTGGAAAATAGGGTCTAATTTTTAAAGAACTTTTCCAAGAGCAAGCAGACCACACTTAAGGATATTTTATTATAAGACATTTATATAAGACATAATTTTTGTCTTGAAAGATAAACTGAGACATGGTAAAAACTGAGGATGGAATGAAATCTTAGTACCCCTATTCCACATTATAAATCACAATTTTGGCTTAGATTACGGTTTTCATTAGTGTTACCTGGCATCTAAGATACAGTCAGCCCTCTGTATCCATGGGTTTTGCATCCACAGATTCAACAACTACGGATAGGAAGGCTGACTGCATTCATTGTACTACACCACTTTACATAAGGGACGGGAGCAGCCCTGAATTTTGGTATCCACGGGGGCTCCTGGAACCAATCCCCTGTGGATACCAAGGGAAAACTGTAATCTCAAACACACACATACACACATTTCTATATAACCTATCATATGACTCTCCCTATTCATATTCATCAGTATGAACCCAGAATAACTACTTAACATTTTCCTTACCTCAGGTCAAGTGCCCCTAAATGAAACAGCTACCCCTACCCATGAGTCTTCTTATATGGCCCCTTTTGAAGGTCTTAAGCTACCACTGCTTACCTCTCAACTACAGGCAGGCAGAAGGATAGTGATCACATGTCAACTTTATTGGACAGTTTGCCTGTACTCCTCACAGGGTTTGAGGTCCTCTGACACAAACTAAGCCACTCTATTCTGTTTATCGACACACTGGCTCAGGCAGGACGCTACTGTTATTCTGTACCAAAGCTGTCCAAAGACCAAACCATAAAGTAGGAAAACCTGTATTTGGCACTATCTCAGCATCCTTTATGCTTGCTCTCTCATAATGTGACAACTAGGCTTTTCTCAGCACTCACAGTCTAGATTCTCTGCCTAGTAAAATAAATTTATTTTTTATCTTCTTCCCACCTATATCAGTCTCCTCTAAGATGTTGACGACTGATGGTAAATTAATGTGTTAGGTACTGGGGGGAAATCTAAATTTTAACAGGGGATTTCTAAAAGAGCATTGATTTAAAATTTAAAAAAAGAACAAATAAACTTTAATAGGAAAATTCACACAATGCAGTTGAAATGATACTTGCAAGCAGAGTTCTTTCTATCAGTCTTCAAAAAAAAAAATCAGGCCATGTACCAACTGTCATCCCCTCTTACTTTATATAACAGCCTACCTAGCAGTCAACGTGCATTGTCTATCTAGAAGTACAGCTATTGCCTAAGGAACCCCTCTGGAGCTTAGGGGCTTTGAGGCTGAGTGGGCTCCTGAGACCAATCTGGAAGTCACACTACTTAGGCTATTAAAGTAACCCTCCATGTACTATAATATACTGTTCACTCAAAAAGGAATATTTATAGGGTTTGTAGAAACCTCTAGGCTCCATAAAATAATAGATTTGCATGCAGTACCCAGTTCAAACTAAATTCTCTCACACTTCACAGGAGAAATTCACTTGCTGAAAATCATTTATTTGGCTTAGGAGTTTAATTATTCATTTGGTTCTGAGCTGCACAAGGAAAGCAGCAAAGGCTCAGCTGAGCAAGACAGACTCTGAACAAGGAAAGAGCCCACACAACTGTTTCTAGGTCTTTTCATAAGACCGAATGCCAGCAAAGAACCTGCTGTAATTCATGGTGTGGGGCCCATGTGAAAGACTGAAGATCTCGCTAGTATTTTATCATGAATAGCTGTTGTCCATGAATTCAAATTCTTGAAACAGGAGGGAGAAGAGAAGGAGGAACGTTTTTTTTTCCATTGTGCTAGGTGCTTTAAAAAAAATCATGAAGAAGGTATAGCCACAGGTATCACCAATTTAAAGATGAGGAAACTCTAAGAGAGTTTAGAGAAGCTTAGAGGAGCTAAGACACTGGGCCAAGGACACATGACTAACTCTACCATATGTGTTTCCTGGCTTCTCTTGACTTATTGAAGGGCTCTGTTCACTTCTTTGGGCTTCTGGTTCAGGCTGCCAAATAGTAATGCTTTGGAATGCTTAGCCGAGTAGCAGTTGATAGACATCATAGAATCAGCTCAAACATACAAAAGAGGAAAATAAAATCATGTATTATGATGTTAGTTATTAATCTAAGCAGTCTCTCTAAAATAAGACCTGCCATTTCCATAAACTGATCTCAAGCTCTAATATCCACATACCATTTTTAAAAATAAAGTTAACTACCATTAAAGTAGATATTGGGAGACTTCTAGGTGCCAGATAGCATACTTTGTCTTTAATCTTTCCAACAACAAATTAGGGAGCCCCATTTTACAGATGAGTAAACTGGCCAAATTACCTGCCTACTAGTAAATGGGAATTTGAATCTAGGTCTCTCTGTCTCCTTTGCCCAGTATTTACCACTGCACCAAGTCCTAGGGTATAATATTGCACCATCTTTATTTCAAAGTCCACGGAAGTTTAGAAGTTAAATACTAGCAGATATTTACCCACAACAGGGTGAGTCAAACATCTCTGTGCACCCACTCTATGTCATTATCAGTGGAAATGCACATGTTTAACTTTTCCTGTATATCCAAATGTGCAACCACCCTCATCAATGAACACCCGAAACTTCAGCCTGTCTAGATGCCCACCAGCAGTCCAAAGACTTGCACCTAAAAATGATTCTGCTAGTTTCCTGGAATTATAAGACCCTGATATCAGTTCCTGATATCTGCTCCCTCATCTTAACTCTTGAATCCTGAGTCCTTTCTGCATTAACCTTAGCAAGGTGCCTCGAGGCTGAAAGGGTCATTCTATCAGGGCTCTTTAATCCAATGGGACAAATAACAGATGTATCCCTTTAAATAGCATCTATATGCTGATGACTCTCACATTTACACTTCAACTTCATCCCTATCCTGAGTTCCAGATTTATAATATTAACCGCCTCCACAGTATCTCCACTTGGACATGCACTAGGCATCTCGACATAATATGGCCAATACAGAACTCTTGATTCCATACAAGGTCTCCATCTAAATACATTTTCAAGCCCTTTCCAGTCCTTCCATAGTTCAATAAATGGAGACTAGAGAAGTACCACTCTCCACTAGCTGATCAGGTCAAAAATCTAGAAGCCATTCTTGATTTCTCTCTTTTCCTACCATCCCATATCCAATCCATCAATATGTCCTATTGTACCTACCACTTCTTACCAACACTGCTCCTAAAACTAAATTCCAAGCCATCATCATCAACAGCCTGAACTACAGAACTGTTCCTAATGGGTCCCTCTAACTCCACCCTTGTACCCTACAACTCATTCCCTACACAGCACTTTGTAAAATATAAAGCAAATTATGTTACTCCCATGCTTAAATACCTCTCATGGATTTCCATTATGTATACAATAAAACAGAAACATGTGACACTGTCTATGAGGTCATAAGTGATCTTGGTCCCACTCACTTCTCCAACTTATCTCCCTATAATTTCCACATTCTTTTGCTCTCTTGAAAAGTCCAAATGTGTTCTTCTCTCAGTGCCTTCTTACATGCCATTCCCCTGTTCGAAGCACCTGCCCTCCTTAAAGAGACCTTCTCTTGCTTCCTCAGGTAAAGCACCCCTTCACCTCTGTCGCTCCCCACCACTTTACCCTGTTTTATCTGACAGAAAGCACTTATTAGTAAACAGACTTAGCTTCTTTTTTCATTGATGTGTTTATCTATCTTCCCCATCGCCCCTATTAGAATATATGTTCCTTGAGAACAGAGGCGACGTGACTCTTGTTCTCTGCTGGATTTCCTGTGCCTAGAACAGTGTCTGGCACATGGAAGGCACTCAGCAGGTAACTGTTTACTGACTCCTGGACGGCTCATTCCAGAAAAAGAGATATCAGACTCTAATCTAGAGAAACACTGGGAGAAGGAATGCAAAGAAGAGAGGCTGCTACTTGCCTAGACTTCAAGTGAAGAATGTATGCTTCAGGTTCCACTGGTATCAAAGGTCAGGATTCTTTCTCACAACTAGCACAAACAGAGTAAGAGTCAGTGACTGCTCTATTTTCCCAAGTAATAGTTCCCAAGAAGTATCAGCCCAGATAATCAATTTATTGAGTAGTCCCTCTAGATTTTGATAGAATTAGGCCTCTGTCACCATTTCATGGGAGAGAAGTCCTCTCAGAAGAAGTAATCTTAATTATGAAGCCATATCCAGTCCCACTAAAGATGTCTAATGAGTTCCTAGGATTGCTGCCTGGGTCAGCAACCACTGTTCCTGAATGCCAAGTGAATTCTCTGACTCCTGAAACTTGTGGGTGAGATATCGGAGATTACCCTAAACAACCCACTAGAATATGAAGCAGTCCTTAGGTCTTTCATGGTCATTCCTGCAAGCAGCTACCACCAGTGTAAGACACGGCTCCTGAAGACACTCACCTCCCTAGCATCTCTGCTAGATGCTCCACACCTGCCTGTGAGGATCCCAGAGGAACACAGTAACCATGGTGGCTTCCCTGCTGAGGGTCAGGCAAGTGGTACAAAACCTGTAATTGAAGAAACTATTCCATTTCTGCAGAATTAGAGACAGTTTTACCTCTAATCTACTTTCATACATTATTTTGTTAATTATATGATTTATGGTTTTCAGTGGAAAGCAGAACAGCATTGTTGGAAAAGCAGTTGGGTATCTGACAACTGTGTGATCTTGGTCAAGTCATCCAACCCCCTCATACCTCAGTTCTGTAACAAGCTCTGCTTCTTGTTTATAGTGACACTAAATGCTAGTCCCAGCTTTGCCTGAACGATGGGCCTCGCGTGCTCCGTAAGTACTAATTTGATGATGATTATCACCTCCCAGCCAAAAGTCTTGGTTTCTGTTACTGTGAAGTTATTAATATTTGGTACCAGATGGTATTTTCAAAATAACTTGGATAAATTGCTATTGAAATGCTAATGACTGTCAAGTTTATTCTAAAGGACCAATTCATAACACCGTAACTCAGGGTAAAACCAGAAGACAGCTGAAGCACACTGAGGGAAGTGAACAAGAACAAAAATCTCACAGCCTAACATATAAGCAACTGAGCAGCTTAACTGTTACCATTTATATACAAGAAAGTACAATGAGGATTTTAACAATACATACACACACACACACACACACACACACACACACACACACACACACACACACACACACACACCCCTATATATTTTTGGCCATGCCACATGGCTTGTGGCATTTTAGTTCCCCAACCAGGGATCAAACCCAGGTCCTTGGCAGTGAGAGTGCAGAGCCCTAACCACTGGACCACCAGGGAATTCCCCCAATAAGACATATTTTTTAAAATACCAGTTCCTGATTATTAATTTTAAAAGTGAATATTTCTGTGGGAAAAAAACTACTATTAATGAAAATATTGTAATATAGTACCACTTCAAGTTTGGTCCTCACACCACCACATCAGCATCATCTGAGAGCTTGTTAAAAATGCAAATTTGGGGTCCCCAATTCAGACCTTCTTAATCAAAATACCTGGGTTGGCCGAGTAGTTTTAACTCTGACGAGTTCTCCAGATGATTCTTACACACACTAAAATTCCAGAAGCACTGTTAATGGACCAGCATCCTGATAACACTGGGATCTCAAACTCAAAGGCTTATGGAGGCAAAGCCAGTAATAAATGAGTGACTCAGCACAGTTTGGACTTGTGAACTGGAAAGCTCGGTTCCCATTTAAAGGAAAAAGCTGCCATGCATCTTTGGCTGATGTTATCTGGAAATGTGAGTCCATCACTGTCAAATTTTCCAATATTTCAAGGGAGGCCACACATCTAAAATTTCAAGTAAAAACTGTGCATTCTGGGGCTTCCCTGGTGGCGCAGTGGTTGAGAGTCCACCTGCCAATGCAGGGGACACGGGTTCGTGCCCCGGTCCGGGAAGATCCCACATGCCGCGGAACTGCTGGGCCCATGAGCCATGGCCGCTGAGCCTGCGCGTCCAGAGGCTGTGCTCCGCAACGGGAGAGGCCACAACAGTGAGAAGCCCGCATACCGCAAAAAAAAAAAAAAAAAAAAAAACCTGTGCATTCTGAAATGCTATCAAATAATGAAAAATTTTAAACAATACTCAGGTAGAACAAAAGCTCTGGTCACAGTGTTTGTGGGATATTTGAAGAATAGCCCAGGAGTCAGTGTGGGTATTTCATGTGAGACAAACAGGAGATGAAGCAGGGAGAAGTAGAAGATAAAATTGGAGAGATAAAGACCAGAAGGTATAAAGCCTTGAAGGCAAGAAAGGATTTGGATTTTTCTCTGATGAAATGGGAAGCCATTGGAGGGCTTTGAACAGACCTAAATGATATAAACTGATTTGTATTTAAAAGAATTTCTCTCATTACTGTTTTTTAATGGCAAAGCCAGGACACATCCAGCATCTCATTGTAATAATACCCATAGCTATACTCATGAAAAATTCAATTAGTTGGTGTTATATAGAGACCTCGGTACTAGTTCTGGACAGAAACCAGTAATACAGGGGGTTCCTGGCAACTGTCTCTCTAGTTTGTCATGAGCACCTCCAATGATGCCCTGAAATATTTGAGGCAGCCAATTCTATTTTCGGACTCCTCTAATCCTTGGAACTAAACCTGAGTCTCCTTTCCTTTTGCCTATCCACGTGTCCAATGTTGCTCTAGAATTCAGATCTAGGAAAAGTAAATCCATCTTCCATATGATAATGCTCCATTTTTCACTCAGATTCATTCAACTTTTCCAATTTAATATGGTTTCATGTTTCCTCTCAAAGTTCCTTTTAAAGTGAATGCCAAATTTCAAGGACAAATGCCCGGTGAAGTCAGGTCATCACAGAGTGAACCAGAACTTAGGACACTGTGGTTCTTGGCTCATCATGCTATTTACTCCTATAGCGTTTGTTGTTAAATCAAATTCTTAAGTATTCTTCTTTTCCAAAATCCAGAAATTGTACAGTAGATTTTTCTGATGCAAGTGTAGGATTCTACATTTATTCCAGCTACATTTAATTTTGATACAGCAATGTTGCCAGCTATAAATTCATTTTTATGTGACTGCTGCCCAAAATATTTGTATTCTTCTTAGTTTTGCAATATCTACAATTCAGATAAGCATGCCATTTGTGTCTTCAAGTCATTCATATAATGTTGAATAAGACAAAGGCCACTGACAGGTTTGGGAAATCCTCTAACCTCATGAAGGCACACTACTGTCCTACAGCCATGACAGACATTAATTATCTACTATGGCAATCTTCTCTACAGAACTTGGGTCTGGTTTTAAAGTCCTAAACACAGCACTCTTGGTAGCCACTAAACAATGATATTTAGCACTTGAGATGGCAATAATTTGAAGTCCTGAGCTCAGAACAAAGCACAGTGACATGCTTCAGATTCACATCTATCGTATTTGCTGTGGCATGCTATTAAACTTACTTTGCATTGTGCACTGTTAAGTCTTGTCAAGTTCAAAAGTACTAAAAAATAATCAACTTTTAAAGTTTCACAAAACATGTTCTGTTTGTCTGATTGCTAAAATTTTTAAAATAGAGACTCATTAACCCTCACCTGGACCAAGTTTAAACTGATGTCATTTCCTCAGGCTGTCTCCCTCTCAAATCCATTCTCTACATCACCAGCAATTATCTACTTTGACCCATCATCCATTTCATTCAATAAACACATTCTGTGTTTATCCTGTGTGTCAGATATAGTGGTAGATTCTGGATTACAAATGCGAGAAAAACACAGCCCTATTTTCAGGGGCCTCACAACCTAGAGGGAGACAGACACACACAAACTGTTCATTACAATGCAACATGGGATAAACCATGATTTTTTTAAATGCCCAATGTGGTAGCAAGACCATCTAATCAAGCACAAATGAGACAGAGTTCATAAAGAGCTCCTTGGAGGTGCTGAGTTTGGCCTTATGAGTGGAGTTAAATTCGGTGGACATGGGAAGACTGAAAAAAGCATAAAGACAAGATAAGGTAAGAAAACAGTAAGGACTATACTGGGCATATACCCAGGGAAAACCATAACTTACAAAGACACGCACCCCAATGTTCACTGCAGCACTACTTACAATAGTCAGGTCATGGAAGCAACCTAAATGCCCATCGACAGACGAATGAATAAAGAAAATGTGGTACATATATACAATGGAATATTACTCAGCCATAAAAATGAATGAAATTGAGTCATTTATAGAGACATGGATGGACCCAGAGACTGTCATACAGAGTGAAGTAAGACAGAAAGAGAAAAACAAATATCGTATATTAACACATATATGTGGAATCTAGAAAAATGGTACAGGTGAACCAGTTTGCAAGGCAGAAATTGAGATACAGATGTAAAGAACAAACGTATGGACACCAAGAGGGTAAAGCGGGGTGGGGGTGGGTGGTGGTGGTGGGATGAACTGGGAGATTGGGATTGACATGTGTACGCCAATAGGTATAAAATAAATAACTAATAAGAACCTGCTGTATAATAAATAAAATTCAAAAAAAGAAAACAGTAAGGACTGGTAAGACAGCCTGAAAAAGTATTAAGGGATAAATTTTGATAGGCCTGGGTCAGATATGGAAAGTCTGGATGAATACCTTGAACTATTTCCATTAGGTTATGAGAAGCAGTTGAAAGGATTTAATCAAGGAATTACATGATCAGGTCTGAATTTCAAATGACTCACTGAAAGCAATGTTGTAAATATAACGAATAAGGCAAGACTAGAAACAAGGAAACTGACTTGAAGATCATTTCAGTAGTCCAGAGAAAAGATGACTGTCTGATATAAGACAGCAGAGGTATAGGGGTAAAGAAATAGAAAGATTAGAAAAAAATATAGAAGTATATATAAACATAAAGTAATAAAACTTGAGTGATTTGATATGGAGAAGCAAACACAGAAGCATTAAGAATAGGTGTTCCTGTTTGAGCAACTTGGATGAATGGTATGGTCATCAACTGAGAAAGAGAACAGAGAAAAGAGTTAGGAACAAATTAGAGCATGTTTAATTTAAGATGTGTGGGGACATCCCAAGTGGATATGTCTTACTAATAAGACTTTTTAGTCTGAAGTGTGAGGAGAGGACAGGGCTAGAGATTATGTGGTTAGTTCTTCCCCATGGCCTTTAGGATAATGTCAGACCTAATCTGTCATTCCAAGACTCCTCTTAACTCTACATACCTACAATTACAGACACTATGCTTCTAATCACGTCAACACGTTTTATTCCACAGCCTTGCATCTTACCTCTACACTAGAACTGCTTTTCCCTTTAAACTCCTGTACACATACGTATCAGACATAGTGTGAGGTAATGGTCTAAGTTCATCTATTTTGCATATGGATATTAAATTTTCCTAGAACCATTTCTTGAAAAGATCTTAACTTTCCTATTAAATTGCAGTGTCAATACTGTTGACAATCAATGGACCATAAATGTAAAGGTTTATCTCTGACCTTTCAATTCTGTTCCACTGTCTCATTGATCTTATAGCAATACCACACTGCCTTGATTACTACAGTTTTAGAATAAGGTTAGAAATTAGATAATATATAAGGCTTCCAGCTTTGTCTTTCTTCATCAAAATTGTTTTGGCTATCCTAGGTCCTTTGAGTTTCCACATAAATTTTAGAATCAGCTTGTCAACTTCTAAAAATGACAACAAAGTTGTTCATTATATTCCCTTACAATCCTTTTAATGTCTAAGGTTGGTGAATATATTCACTCTTTCTTTTCTGATTTAGCTAATTTGGGGGGTTTTTTTGCTTTGTCGGTCTACCTAAAGGTTTACCAATTTTGTTGAACTCTTCAAAGAACTTTTTTTTTTTTCTTTTGGCCATGCCACGCAGTACCCCAGATTTCAGTTCTCCAACCACGTATTGAACCCATGCCCCCTGCAGGGGAAGCACGAAGTCAACCACACAAAGAACCAACTTTCAATTTCACTGATTTTCTCTATTATTTTTCTTTTTTTTAATTGATTTCAATCTGATCTTTATTATTTTCTGTTCAATTTACTCTCCTTTTTCTATATCCTAAGGTGGAAGCTTACGTTATTGATTTAAGGCCTTTCTTATTTAACAGTATAGACATTTCAAACCGTAATTTTCCTCTAAGCACTGCTTTACCTGTATTCATACACTGTGATATGCTATGTTTCCATTTTTATTCAACATGTTTTCTAAATTTTCTTCTGATTTCTTCTTTGGTCCATGGATTATTTAGAAATGGGTTGCTTACTTTCCAAATATTTAGAATTTTCCTAAAAATTCTTTTTGTTGATGATTTCTTATTTAATTTCGTTATGGTCAGAAAACATACTTTGAATGAAGTCTATCTTTTAAAATATACCAAAAAATTGGGACTTCCCTGGTGGCGCAGTGGTTAAGAACCCACCTGCCAAGGCAGGGGACACAGGTTCACGTCCTGGTCTGGGAAGATACCACATGATGCGAAACAACTAAGCCCGTGCACCACAACTACTGAGCCTGTGCTCTACAGCCCGAAAGCCACAACTACTGAGCCCATGTGCCACAACTACTGAAGCCCGCGCACCCCAACGAAGAGTAGCCCCCACTCGCTTCAACTAGATAAAGCCCACGGGCAGCAATGAAGACCCAACACAGCCAAAAAATAAAATTTAAAAATAACAAATAAGGACTTCCCTGGTGGCACAGAGGCTGAGAGTCCACCTGCCGATGCAGGGGACATGGGTTCATGCCCCGGTCCGGGAGGATCCCATATGCTGCAGAGCGGCTGGGCCCGTGAGCCATGGCCGCTGAGCCTGCGCGTCCGGAGCCTGTGCTCCGCAACGGGAGAGGCCACAACAGTGAGAGGCCCGCATACCACAAAAAATAATAATAATAATAAAACAAATAAATAAATAAAATATACTGAAAAAATTTTATGGTCCAGTATATGGTCTATCCTGGAAAAAGTCCTGTGCGCATTTGAAAAAAATATGTATTCTGCTATGCTGAATGAAGTGTTCTAAAACTGTCAGGTCAGTTAGGTAGACAGAAGTGTTCAAGTCTTCTATATCCTTGCTGATTTTCTGTCTAGTTGCTCTACTATTTTTTGAGAGTAGCTGGAGAATTTAACACCAGGTTGAAACTTCCAACCAAAATTTTTTCTAACCATAATTTCTTTTTTTTAAAGAATGGATGCATTTATAAATTTATTTATTTATTTTTGGCTGCATTGGGTCTTCATTGCTGCACATGGGCTATTCTCTAGTTGCGGCGAGCAGGGGCTACTCTGTTGCAGTGCGCATGCTTTTCATCGTGGTGGCTTCTCTTGTTGCAGAACACGGGCTCTAGGCTCACAGGCTTAGTTGCTCCACAGCATGTGGGATCTTCCCGGATCAGGGATCAAACCCACGTTCCCTCCACTGGCAAGCGGATTCTTAACCACTGGGCCACCAGGTAAGTCCTGTCCAACCATAATTTTTTAATTGTTTTATTTCTCCTTCAATTTTGTCACATTCGGCTTAATGTATTTTGGGTTTCTGTTGTTAGGTGTGTTTACATCTATAATGGTTATTTGTATATTTCTGACGTTGACCCTCTTATTATTATGAAATGTCCTTGCTTCTCATATTTCTTAAATTCTATTTTTTCTGCTATTAATATAGCTACTCCATCTCTGTTACGATTATTGTTTCATGGTATAGCTTCTCCCATCTTTTTGCTATCAACCTATTTATGTCTCTGTATCTAAAGTGAGTCTCTTACAGAGCATATAGTTGATTCTTCAATTATTATTCAGTCTGACAATCTCTTACTTTGAGTGGTATGTTTAATCTATTTCTATTTAATGTAATTACTGATATAATACAATTTATATTTGTCACTTTTTTATTTGTTTTTTAGTAATGTCACATCTTTAGTTTTCTCTTCCTTTTCTGCCTTCTTTTGTGTTAAATATATTTTAGTGTTATGATTTTAATTCCTCTGTTAATATTTTAATCTGTTTTAAAGATATTTTCTTAGTGGTTTCTCTAGGGGTTGCAACATGCATCTTAATTTGTCAAAATCTATTTTAACACTGGCTTAATCCCAGTAAAATATAGCAACGTGTTCCAGTAGAGTTCCATTTCCTCCCACCTTTTTTGTGCTATTTTTTTTATCACATCTAGATATGTTACAAACTAACAACAGAGTGTTACAACTATTACTTTATACAATCATATCCTTTAGAGAAATCAAAACAAGGAGAGAAAAAAAAGATATAGTTGGGTTTTTTTTAAATATTTACACATATATTTTCCAGCACTATTTCTTCTGCGGATTCAAGTTACTGTCTGGTATAATTTTCTTCACCTGAAGAATTTCTTTTAGGACCTCTAAGGTAGGTCTACTGGCAACAAATTCTCATTTTTTTTTTTCTTTCAACACTTCAAACGTCACTACACTACCTTTTTGCCTCCGGTTTTTCAGATGAGAAATCAGCTATTAATCTTACCATGTTCTCTTAGTTTTCAATATTTGATTATGATGGGTCACGAATCTCTTTGTCTTTATCCCAATTGGAATACACTGGGATTCTTGAATCTGTATATTGTTTAACAACACATTTGAGAAGGTTGTTGGCCATTATTCTTCAGATATGTTTCCTATATCTTTCTCTTTTTCCTCTCTTCATGGGACTCTCATTATGCATATGTTGGCATATTTGATGTTGTCCTACAGGTCTCTGAGATGCTAATCATTTTTCTTTAATCAATTTTCTATATTTTCTTCATTGGATTATTTCTATTGATCTATCCATCATCTATTGATCTATCTTCAAGTTCTCCTATTCTTTCTTCTGCCATCTTGTATCTGCTATTGATCTTACCTAGTGATCTTACCCTTCCATTACTGTACTTTTCAACTCTAGAACTTCCATTTATTTTTATGTTTCTATTTCTGTATTAAGATTTCCTATGTCATGAGTTATTATCATATTTTCCTTCAATTCTTTAAACATGATTTCCTTTAACTATTTGAAATATTTAAAATACCTGCTTTGAAATTTTTGTTAAAGATCTAGGCCCTCTTAGATACAGTCTATTGACTTGTCGCTGTTTTGTCTAAGTGTGGGTCATACTTTTCTCTGCATGGTTCTTTATTTATGTTTTTAAAAAGTAGATATTTTAGATTATATATTATAGCAACTCTTGATTTTTTTTTCCTGAGGACTGTCATTCTGAATATATTTTCTTTCATTTTTGTGTGTTTGTTTATTTTAGAATGTCAGGAATTAATCTGTGGAACCTGTTTCCCTCATAGTGTGTGGCTGCCAATGTCTCTATTCAGTATATTTTATACTAATTTTAAGTTTTAGCCTGGTGTCCAATGGGTCACCCCCATGTGTATCTGCATAGTTTAGTAGTCATCCAATGATTAGACAGAGGTGTTCAAACTCCTCAAATCAATAAGTCTTCTACATTGTGTGTAGGTTAAGGATCAAGTCAAGGTAGTTTTCAAGTCAAGGAACTTGGTGTTTGACTTACCTCTGGCTCAGATTTCCACTTTACATCCCCAGTCTAGTAACTCAATCTTTTTCCTGTTGCTGTATTCCAGTTTTCCTGTCTCAAAAATCTGCCACATATTAATGTCTAAGGCCCAGTCCTGTTCTTGAACTGAAAGTCTAACCTTGTATTCATTCCTGGCTACACCCTGACACTGGCTGCTTCATCTAGCTAACCACCTACTAGCTATGAATAATCTCTTCTGATACTGGGTTTTCTCTTTTATGACTATCAGTTCATGGTTTGGCCTGTGTCATAAGCAACTCAGCTTCCAACCTAGGTGAATAAGGTCAATAAAGAGAGGAAATTTCAGAGACAGACCATTATCATGGTATTTCTTATGCCTGTTACAGAGTGGTGTTTTGCTCTTTACAATCACACAAGTGCTTGTGGCATTAAATTAAGTGAAATGACTACAACTGTTTCCCTTAATTATCTCCTTAATCCCATGTAAATTTTTAAATTCTCCAAATGTTAAGGAAGTTTTATAATTTCTGAGCCTATTTTTGATATACTGCTTATCAATCAGAGAAAGGCAATTTAAGAGTGGTAAAAAACTTCATATATGCACACATACACATTTACAAATTTATGTTAAGTGCTTTAAGTTATAGAAGTAAAATATCATAATTAAATAAAGAATCTCTTTCTGTTTTAGCAGTGGTTTTGGCCTTATGGCAGCAATTTATTTCATGTGTATCTCCCACAAAGATTATTCTTTCCTGGAATAATATGCATATTAATTAGTTCCTACAGCACTTGAGAGACTTCTGTTTTATTCCCACCAGTAAGGTCAGAAAATGCAGCCACCTTAGTTAGCAGCACATTTAAAAATCTTGAAGCAAGTTGTGGTCACAGAGAAGACTGGGCACCTCAAGGGAAGGGCAAAACCAAAGATAAGAATTTTTCACAGCTCTGAAATGATACCATGTGACCTAATCAACACACTGCATTTGTAGCATCCTAATCCCCATTACCCACAATTAGAATGGACAGTTCTATTCAATTAGTATGTGGCCAGGGTGGGTTTAAATTTAGTGTTGAAAATATAGGCATGCCACATTAAAATTCAAATATTCAAATGAGAAGCCTCAAGGGAATTTAGATTTTTTTTAACGACTGGTACCAAGCTATGTATAATAATATAAGAAATTTGCCTAATAGAATTTTACACTTGAGTTATGATTTACTCTAAGGTAAAAATGCCAAAATTACCTCAAATTTGCCCACAAACTGCTAATCAGCTTTTAGATTTTAGAGGTTAGGGATACCCTGAATATAGAAACCTCCATGCACAAATCAACAAAAGACTTCTTTTCCATTTTTATAATACAGAAATGACATGCTGATGTTCCCCAAAGTAGTATGTCTGCACTTAATAATCTCTGATTTCTGAAAGTCTAAACTTGACCAAGTGAACTATACATATACATAAGCTAATCTGAAACATTTTGAGTTAATCCCAAAGAGTTAAATTATGTATTTGAGTACAGTGAAATACTAAATTGCCCTAAATTTTCCTAAAATATTAAAATGTCATTATAATATAACAATAAACTCAAGGCAAATAATTCCAAAGTGTAAATAACTCTAGAGTGTAGTAAAGGTTAGCAGGAAGGTAAACTCATATTTGGAGAAGCTATACAAACTGGTTTTGAATATTAAGGTATCAGTTTCTTGATCAAATCCTGTATAGATACACCACTTGGGAGTGAACTAGATGATTCTTTAGCATAAAGAAAGAATACCATTATATATTACACCTGTAACCTGAAGAAAATAATACACTTCCAAAACATCATTATGTATGTTGAGAGGAATGAAGTAGCAAAGTGACCAAATGTGGCAGACATTCTTATACCATGGGTCCAGAGACCTGAGTTATACTCCTTGTTTTGCCACAACTAACCTTGGGAAAGTAACTTGACTCTCTGGGTTTCAGTGTCTTCAACTGAACATGAGGTTACTAGTATCAGATGATCTAACAGAGGTTCTAAAATGGCGACCTGTTGTGTGGATCTGGCCAGTAGATATATTTGGTTTAGACTGGTGTTTTTAAACAAGAACAACATTTTTAATTAAAAGTTTTCACATAAAAATTTCCTTTTTTCTTTTAACTCAAAAATCTGTCCCAATGCAGTGCTGAAATTACCATATGGCAACACTTAGCTTGAGCTGGGTAGTGACGCCCTCTACAGATGCAAGCTCCCTTTAGTTGGTTTCAGTTATACTCTTCAGGTTTTTTTTTTATTATTATTGAGGTAAAATTGGTATAGAACATTATATCAGTTTCCTGTGTTCAACATAATAATGTGATCTTTGTACATACTACAAAGTGATCACCCCAAGTCTAGTTACCATCTGTCACCATAATAATTGTTCCCTTTCACCATTTCGCCCACCTGCCTCTACTCTTTAGTCTTGAACATGCATCTGCACTCACCCAGCCCATTTTACTCATTTACTGCATCTGCCTAGCCCTGTAGGCATTTGATATTGCGATCTCTAATTCAGTAGATCCCTTCAGGCTCTTAAGATTCTGTGATTCTTCAGGTTAATAAAAATACATTAGCCTGTTATTTCCTAGAATAGTAAGCTTCTACTTAGATAAAACCAGAGAGAATGGGTAAGAGAATAGTTATGCTCTAGTGAACATACATTCAAGGAAAACTGAAGAATGGAGTATTGCTCATTTGGATAGACTTGGACTATCAAGGCAAAACATGAGCTCCCTGGGAAATGTGGACATGGGGAAAATGTCACTTACAATTTGGGCAAAAAAGGGCAAAAATAAATTTTGAAATGGAATTAAGGAAGAAAGGAATAATTTGTTTTAACAAATGCCCTTTTGAGGCCAGACACGGTACTAGTCCCATGTTACTACCTGATTTGTTAAACCTCATAGTCTATGAGCTGCTAGGTATCTTCCCCATTATCAGGATGAGAAAATTTAGGCTCATAAAGATTAAGTAACTTGCCCAAGGTCACACAACTAATAACTGTCAGAGGCAAAATTTGAATCTAACTCTAAAGCCACAGTTCTTTCCACTACAACACCAGACAAACATTTACTTCCTAGCTTGGCCTATAATCAACAGACTTGAGAGATACGGCGTGGGGGAGAATGAACCTACCTTGTTTCATTTGCAAGAATATGACTAGGTTCTGCAGTTTCATTAAAGATGCCCTTTTCCAACAAGTATAAATATATAAAACTTGGACCCTAAATCAATTAACAATTAACAACTGAAACTTGGAATACCTTCCCCTAAATTATCATAGTATCACATAATCAGCTATATCAGTGAACCTAAATATATTAAGGTCATTCATTCACCTTCAAAAGTTTAGATTTTGCTATTTCTGAAAGTAAGGGTAAATCAAGAAGACATACCTTATGGTAATTTTAAAATATCAGGAACAATTTTGTGAACACTTACTAAGAACTTGTGTTATTTCATCCATTTCATGGATATTCATGTGAATGCCTATTCAGTCATATTCTGTTTTCACAAAATTGACAATTACGACAAAATCCTTCTTAAAGTATGCACTGGTGAAAATGTTCATAGACATAATAAAAACCTGAATACCCAGCTTCTCTGAATTTTTATAGAGTACTGGGGAAAATATATATTATAATGTGTGCCATAATTCCCTTGATCTCTCTTGAAAAAAGAGGGACTCTAATTACATATGAGATCAGAAGGAGACAAATACTATTCAAGAATTGCCTTTCAATTTTTGAAGTATGGTTGTGTTTTTTAAAGGTTCACTGTATTCCTTTATGGTCATCACTAATTGCAATGCAATCTCAGAAAAATAATTCAGCATATTTATTCAGTCATGTTTCTCTCTTACCATGTTATGCTGTTTCAGTAGTCCACATGTTTCTAAAATACTCGTTGAATTAGATAATCAGCTGTACAAATACCTTACACAATGAATTCTTTTTCTGTATTTTAAAGATGAGTATAAGAAACGTTTATTTATAATCCAAATTTAAATCCCTTTTGCTTTAAAAACAAGGCCAAATAGCAAAGCCTCTTCTACTGTTTGTGCTCTATAACATCTCTTGATTACTCTGACAGAGTTCCAGTCACAGGTTGTGAGTCAGAAAGAGGATTTTCAATGTCCAGCAGCTAAATGTGTCAGCCATGACATTTCTGAAAGTTCTATTTTTATATACAGAGAGAAGGAAAAATCACTTCTTTGTATCTGTTCCTTGCAAAATCCTCAGTTTAACTCCAGCTTTAGATATGTACAATAGTGAATGCATTCTTAACATGACAAGTTAACATGACAAGCGACTGACATTTTTAAACTGGAATAATGCAAGTAATGAAAACATAATCTACGCAAGTTTGTCCCTTCTGCATTCTTATTCCCTCTTTCAGTCATAAAGCCTGTTAAAATGTAGTTGAAATAATACAAAATGCAATTCAAATCTCACTATTGTCCTAATCCTTTTTTTCCCTACTCTTATACAGCTTATCTAAAACTGTTGAAATATAACTTGCTTGAGTTATAATATTATGTGAATTAAGAATCTGTATTGTTTGGAAGCTCTTTTAATTGGTCTACAGGGAGGTTTTCTGTATATATTAAAATGATTGTATGTCTGAATTATAACGAACCTACCTTTAAAATTCCTTTGTGTTTAAAAACATATTAGAGGCAAAACATTTTAATACTTCTTGGAGTAGGTTTTATTGCTAAAATTATTGGTTTGGCAATCTTGGCATAAATGGAAATTTCTGATAGGCTGTCATATCAATGTCAGTGGAGCCCAGGAATTTCATGGCTCTGGCTGTTTTCCTTATTTTTATTTATAAATTCTGTTTCATAACAGCAATAAGATGCTTCAGGCCTTGAGGTTCTGGGGGATTATTGCACTTGTCAGGTGGTAAAAATCACTGGACCCTCTGCCTGGTGACGTGCAACACCACTAGAGGCATGTAATCACTGAGAAATGCAATTCCTAGAATTTCTTAATATTTTATAATGACATATTTAACTTTTAAAATAAATGATCTATTTTGAAGGCTGGAGGTGTCATAAGAGTATTCAACCAGCAGCTAAGGAATGGAGAAAACGTAGATCATACAGGCAGAGAGAAATGGCCAAGCAGTGACCATCTTACAGTAAATCCTGAAGAATATAAAAATCTAGAATAAAGTATATTGTATATGAAAATTGAGAAACTGGCTATGATTGGTCAACATATTTGTATATTAATATAAATTGTTTTACCATAATATTCTGTTTGTTTTCTTCCTTATAAATATTAATATGTTTATATACAAAAACATGATATAGACTGCAAGTATAAATACATGAAGGTCATATGTGAAAAAATGTAATTTACTCACACTGAAGGAAAGGCTACACACTATTTCTTTCTATTAAAAATGTCCTGGGCTTCCCTGGTGGCGCAGTGGTTGAGAGTCCACCGGCCGATGCAGGGGACACGGGTTCGTGCCCGGTTCGGGAAGATCCCACATGCCGCGGAGCGGCTAGGCCCGTGAGCCATGGCCGCTGAGCCTGCGCGTGCGGAGCCTGTGCTCCACAACGGGAGAGGCCACAACAGTAAGAGGCCCACGTACCGCTAAAAAAAAAAAAAAAAAAAAAAAAAAAAGTCCTACCTGATATAATTAGCATAATACTTAGTAAAAAATCGTGAAAAGTATACTCTTGAAAAAAAGCTGCCTGATTTCTTAAATAAATGGAATGTCAAATTGACTCAAATTATATAACAGTGGATAGAGGTTTAAAATTAAAAATTAAATTTCTATTTCTAAATAACTGTTTGGAAGTAAATTCTTGTATCTTACCAATTGTTCTAAATAACAATGTAAACCAAAGGAGACCAAATTATCTTTGCAGGGAAAGAATACTAAAGTTTTTCTTGGAAAAGGGCCAGTTTTAGGTAGGGGGTGTTTATGGCCTGGGGACTTACTGTAGCAATAGAAAAAGATTAATAATTTGCACATGTTAGATTCTTGGAAGGCAGGATACAGCTGTAAAGAATTAACCCCTCTTGAGAGATGTAAAAACACAGAGCAGCTGAGAGGAGACCTATTGGGAGGGACTAAAAACTGTTCAGGCTACAGATGTCCTCAAAGTGAAGCAGAGAAAGTACTTTTGGGAACTGACATGCTTTTGTCTTTGCTTATAAATGGGCAGATAACTTAAAAAAATTTTAGACAAAAGGAGCAAATTGTGCCCAATTAAAATGTATTATTGAAATATTAAGTAAGCACTATAATGAATTGTTTAAAGAAATCACTACTACAATGCTTTTCTCAAGGATGACCTAAAATAAAAGCCACTCCATTAAAGGAAAGTATGTACATCTGTGTGATGAGGCCCTATACCTCTAACTTTCTGAAATGCTGCTTCATTGACTGACGAAGACTCATTTTTCAGAATACACAGACCTAAAATAATAAGTAATCAAATCAAAACATTTTGTCAATGAGTAAATGAGAGGTCCAAATTCCATTTTAACTGAAATTGGTGGTTGATTTTTTGCTTCATGGAAGAGAAAAGTGGCTGCTATGCTTCAATGAAAGAAGCCCAACATAACTTTTAAAAAGATCTTAAAACACAGGTTTAAAGAGTGAGGATATTACTGAAAACATTTTATAACATCTGCTTTAAGTAAATCTCATTCATCATTCCAATTTCGTTTAAGCCTGAAGCAGAGATGGAAAAAATACACACCCGACTTAATGTATAATTCAGTACCTTGGTGTTTCCTTCAAAATAATATGCCAGTGGTTCTCAAAGTGTGGTCTCGGGTCCCCTGGGCGTCCCTAAGACTCTTTCAGGGGCCTCACAAGGTCAGACTTATTTTCATAATAATACTAAGACTTTTTTTTCTTTTTCCACTTTCATTGTCTCATGAGAGTTCAAGTGGACTTTCCAGAGGCCACATGCCATGTGATAACATCATCACTCTGGAGGCTAATGGAATGTGTATGCATGTGTATTCTTCTGTTTGGGGGGATTTTCTAGGTAAACTCTTTGGGGTCATCAGTAATTTTGTATAAAGTAGTCTTGAGACCAAAAAGTCTGAAAGGTATTAAAATATGGTCATCTGGCCCACCTCACAACAACATCCTTGCCTGTATCTTTGATGTTTTCAATGCTTTCTACATAGTGTTAAACACATTGCAGTTGATATTATTATGATTAAAGAGTGAACATATCTGTTATATGTACATTTAAAACTCTGTCCTTTAAAAATCAATGAAAGAAAGCTGTCATCAGCTTATAAAATATATAAAAGTAGAGCTGCTGTCCTAGGGAGAAACACAGATCTGCCTGTGTGCTGGCTCCATAGACTCCACCAGAGTTTCCTGAACTTCTACTGAGACATTATGAAAACTACCAAGTTGGATTTTCCATATGTGTATGTGTGTGTGTATGTGTATATATATATATATATATATATAGAGAGAGAGAGAGAGAGAGAGAGAGAGAGAGAGAGAGAGAATTGTTCTACACATATAATTTTATATGATTTCAATAACAATCTGATGAGGTATATGAAATAGATAGTATCCCACAATAAATACAAAGAAATTGAGAGGCTTGGAGATGTGAAATAAACTGTCCAAGGGCACACACTAGTAAGTGGTGCAGCCAAGCCTGACACCAATGTCTTCCAATTCCACGTCCACGGCCTTGTCTCTATACCATTCTAGCTCTACCTGGGATTTCAAACTGCTCATAAACTTAGGCCTAATTTTTATAACTATTATATATTTAGCTCTGTTCTTCCCTAGGAATGGAAAGAGGAGAGAAGAGCCCTCTTTACTCATTCTGAGTTTTTCTCAAGAATTGACTTCCAAAACCCTACCTTGGCAAGCACCTCCGTGAAGATAAAATTTACTAGGGAGCTTTCTGTTAACACTGTTCCCCAAATAGAAAGAGCAAACAAGCAAATAAATACAAGAGGGAGAAGAGGAGGGGGTAATCATTTAGGAAAGGTATGTCCCAAGATGACAGTGATTCTGCTTAAATTCTCCTCCTTTTTTTTTTTGCCCAACCCAGTGGGCATACTGCAAGTTGAAAGAGACAGGTATCAAGAATTTAAATTCTTCATATATTGTACACATATGAGGTTTTAAAAAATAGTGTATTTTAACTGAAAAGTATGCACCTTACACCCTTATTTCGGGTAAGTAAATAAACACGACAGGATGAACAGCTTTCTAAGGTCAAATAGGAAAGGAAACAGCTAAACAAAGTTAAAAATTAACAAGGCAAATCTACAGTACATCTGATTTAATCACTATACTGGTTTTTTTTCATTAGGCAGTTGTTACCAGACCACCTTTCCCTTTTCTATAAATTCTTCTTCATTCCTCAATCTCCAACAATGATACCCCAACTTTTATTTGCAGCTCAGTTATGTGTTTGGTGGGGGAATAGGACTTCGACAGCAGTATGATATTTCTGAGGAATAGGTCAGTCCCCTACTGAGTTGGAATTTGCAAACTTCTTGGGGTTGCCTGGCCCAGATATTTTTTGCTAGACCAAGAACTGAACATGGTCATTATTTCAGACTTCAGAAAAACATTCACAAGCTGGTCTGATCTGTCTAAAGCTACATTAAAAGCTCCCGAATACCATTCCGATTAGCCAGTGTATTTTGAATAATTTTTCAACGAAAATAGCACCACACACAAATCAAGTAATAGAAGCATTTGTCAAGCTGTGTTAGTTAATAGTAACTAATATAAAGATTACAGAATATTCAGGGAAAATTAATCTAATGATTTAACACAATCATATGTTTAATTAACACAATAATGTTTTGCATACCAACTCATTCTACTGTCTAAAACAGCATTTTATCACACAAAACAGAATAACAGTTGACTTATACAATATTCTTTATCACCACGGTGTTTTACACTATGTATCTAATGTACTGTTAAAAAATAAACTGAGGCATATTAAAAACTTTGAGTTGTTTTAAGCAAAAATGGATTCGAATCAGGCAGCATCCAGTCTAGCACATAGAAAGGAACTCCAAGGAGCTGTACAAAATGAAACACTTTTATAGGCAGATGGGAGCAGGAATAAGGAAGTTATAATAGGCCAAAAAGCCAGTTGGTTATTGCAGGATTACTTTCCTTTAGGGATGGCAAGGGTCTATCAGGCAGATTGCCTAGCTAGTGCTCGCATGTGATTCCTGATTGACTGATTTAGGATCCCCTTTCTGGGAGAAGCAAAACTGTAATTAAGTCTCAGCTTGGTGAGGTAAGGCTTGGCGTAAGTGATTCCATTCTGAGCTTGTCTTGTTTGTAACAGTACGCAGGGACTTTGCCAAGTGGCTAAAATTTATTACCCCATTTTACAAATGCTAATAATAGACACAGAAGTTAAGTAATGTTCCTGGAGTCATATCCCAACCAGTGGTACTACTGAAACTGAAGGAGAGAATTCTTGCTTTCCAGTTAGGTTCTTAAGCTTCTATGTTACTTTGAAATTGTCTTACTATCGCAAATGTTTTCTATCCAAAGCATTGTTTACTGAATATCTACGATAAGCCAGGGAATTTTACATGTTATCTCATTAAATCCTCATACACCACCCTGCTATAAAATGTTTACTGGCGAGTCCACTTAAGTTCAGAGATGTTAAGTAATTTGCAGGCGACTGAATCAAGATTCTAGTTCCAAGTTCAAGAATCTACCTTTCACTACCTTGCTCCACTTGCCTCCACTACAAATCTGAAAGAAAAACATTTCTGCAAACAATCACGCATGAATAACCCACAAAGGCTAATACATCCCAAGACAACTTAACAATAATCTCTTCTTAAGGGAAAACAATAAAATGACATTTTTTTAAAGTAAAAATAAGTTACTAGAAAAAACGAGAAGTGATTAAGAACAATTCATTTTAAAGCAGGGATCAAAATTTAGCAAATATATATAGATGTCTTAGTATGTCAGGCATTATGCTAAGTCCTAGCCTCACGGTGCTTACTTTCTAGAGTATTTTGATATAGAAATAAGGAGATATAAACAAGAGAAAGAAGAGTAAGGAAAAATTAAATACAAACACCTGCGGTCAGAGTGGGAACCAAGAACCAAATGAGTCCGGCATGAAAAACCCCGTCACGCTGTTTCACGAAAATTTTCCAAATTACTTTAAGTCACAGACAATTGAAAACCTGCTGATTTTCATTAAGGAAGAATAAGATTTAGTTTCAAAACTGATTGTTTCATGTGTTTCTTTACCTGAGGGAAGCCTTCAGCCAAACAGAAACATCGCGAACGGAGCGCACGGCTTCAGAAACCCTCTGGTAGTTCCCATTCCTTTCTCTGATTGGTTCCTCCCCGGACAGGAAGTCCCGCCCCCCCTCCCCGGCGGAAAGGCTGGAGACCGAATTCAGGTGGAGACGGAACTCTGCCGGAGACTGGAGCTTGTGAGGTACAGCAGTTAAGAGTGGCCTAATTGTGGTTATAGCCTCCTGCTAAGTTTATGAGCTTTTTAATTTTTCAAATAACTAGTCTGGTTATGGTAACAACTTTACTACCCTGATGGTACCTGTGGAGCCTTTTTAGAGGTTTAAAGGAAGAAGAAAAAGACTGCCTCCTTCCAGGCAGCCACCTTAGTGCGTGGGTCAGCCCCGTGGAGCTGGCTGCTGGCACGGGGAGGACAGGGTTTGGGGGCAGAACTCTTGTAACTAGATGGGTGAAATACCCCTATTAACTTGCTGTTGTGACAACACTATTTGGAAGGAGTTTGTTTTATATGATATTAAAGCAGTATGGCCAGACTTTAGCTGACTAGTAACAAAGTAGCTGGAGTAGCCCCAAAGTAAACACATTAGCTTTACTAAAAAAGACTGGAACATTTACCTACAAATACCCTCTTCAGTTAAGCGCTTCCTGAGGAGGACACAGAGGTCTGTTTATTTTTCCAACAACAAAGCATCAGACATCTTTGCTTGGGAAAAATCTTTGAATATTTGACTACTTTAATTTTTTTTTTTTTTTTAATTGGGGATTGAAGAAAGACTTAAGCTCAACTCAGTTACACCCCTTGTTCGCCTTTGTAATTACTGCCAAGAGAGAAACTAAGTTGCTTCTAGCTCTTAGGCTGCTTGGGGAGCAGGGCGGGCTGATGTTAGAGTCCCCTAGAGATAATGATTCTTCTCGGTCAGTCAGAAGAAACAGTCTGCAACAATGGCAATCCCCAGGGTGACACTTCTTGAGGGGGCCTAGATTCAGCTGTCAGTCACCTTCAGCCCAGAGCCATCAAATACATTTACACAAAAGCTGGTTATCACAAACCTTTTGAAAAGCTAAGTAAAGAGGAGATTTACCCATCCTTGAATCTTCATTCTTTTTTCTTTGATTCCCTCATTTCCCCTATCTTTCCTTTTTTTCCCCAAGTACCTCTGGGAACTTCTGGGATTTTCCCCCTTCTTTTGTTTCACCCTAGATCTTACACTATTGTTATCTTAAAGCTTCAGCTTAAGCTTGAATATAACTCTCAAGATATACAGAAATAAATAACCATACTCTTGTAGGAAAATTTTAAATTCTGATAAGTATTTTTGTCTCCAAAAGGATAGGATTTTCTGGGGGTGAGAAAGGATTGTTTAATGTTATAATGTTGAGGAAAGATCTGTGAGTATTTTAAGTATTTCAGCATATGTTTTGCTATGCATGTACATTTGTACATCCCTTCCTATTGTATACATACCTTTTTATTTTTGTAATTTTTACACTAAAGAGACTATAATATAAAAGCTTGAATCAGTTTGCAACTGAAATGATCCTCAACAACCTATACAAATATGAAAAATTATTTCATGGTGTAAATATAACTGAATTTCAATTATAACAGTTCTTTCTGTGAATTCTATAACTTTGTAATTATAAGGAACTGATTTCCTTTCACTAAGAAAAGGAGACATTCTGGTCATGCTCTAGAAATTCTGATTTTCTCTGTGTAATGGTATTATTATGAACATTTAATTTAACAAATTGAAAGAGTCTTAATTAGTGAAAAGTATAAATAAAATACTACATTAAAATGTAAGTTTATTTCATTGATGTATGATTGCTAGAATTAGACTAACAAGCTATTGCCTAGTATAATGCCTTAAGGGAGCATTTGTAATCGTAATTAGTTTGTCAGTTATAAGAAATTTTAGTGTCACGACTGTGGATAGAAGCCACATAGCAAATAGCCTAGGCTTGGTAGAGATATGAGGCCTGGTAAGAAGATCAGGCCAAGGAAAATCCATACTTAGAGCCAAAAGACACTTTATAAAGAACAAGATAGGACTTCCCTGGTGGCGCAGTGGTTGAGAGTCCGCCTGCCGATGCAGGGGACACGGGTTTGTGCGTGCCCCGATCCGGGAAGATCCCACATGCCGCGGAGCGGGTGGGCCCGTGAGCCATGGCCGCTGAGCCTGCGCGTCCAGAGCCTGTGCTCCGCAAAGGGAGAAGCCACAACAGTGAGAGGCCCGCGTTCCGCAAAAAAAAAAAAGAAAAAAAAAGAACAAGATAGTTCACATGCAGTGGCAAGCTATGTCACTAAGGCCAGTACTAACTACTATTCCAGTTGCATATGATATAGCCCAAGCTAGTTCAGCCTTGATCTCCTAGTTACTACCAAAAGGGTACCAAATATTCCACTGAAAAATAATTGGGTGTTTCATTTATTCATTCAGCATATTTCTTGAGCATTTACTACTACTTGCCAAGATATAATAGTGAAAGGATCTTAAGTAACTTACCATGTAGTGGAAGGAACCAGAACTAAGTGGGTTTTTGAGGATGATCAAAAATAAACTGTTGTCAAGTGAACATTGAAGTCTTACTTGTAAAATTAATTTGCCCATTCAGACTATATAACAATGTTCACTGTGTCCTAGGAACATTGTTAGAATTTAAGGACATAAAAATCAATAAAATAGGGACTGTATCCCAAGATAGGGTCCTACTTCACTAACTTAGTATAGGCGACTGTTATCTCTTCAGGAACCCAGGCCTGCATGGTTTGGATCTTGCTGATCTCTTAGACCTCTTTTTAGGTGTTCCATTTCCCTCACATCACATTCTAAACACATATGAGTTTTGGGGGTTTTGTTATTTGCCCTCTGCTGTTGAAACATGTCATCTCTTTTTCTCTTCAGGGCCTTTAGGATGATTGTGGTTCAAGTTTATAAAATTTTATTATATAGTTCACCTCTGTACTTACTATGAGGAAAGTAGAGGTATTAGCTTTTATGGGTGGATGTTACCTCTAGTGGGAAATTTTGATCTCTTAATCCACTGGCTTCTGATAACATTGTATATTAAATGCATGAAATAAACTCTTCATACTGTCACTCATCTGTTTGATAGGTTTTACTAGTTGACTTTTTTCCTGTGCCACTATCATTACCACAATTGTGTACCTCAGTACAGATTATACAATTGTGAAACATTACTTTGTTGTCTAAATATTATTGAAATTCAAATATAAGAGTTCTTTCTGTGAGTGCTGTAACTTTGTAATTAGAAGGAAGTGATTTCTTTTCACCAAGAAAAAGAGAATGGTCATGCTCTAGAAATTCTGATCGTCTCTATGTAATCTCTAGATTGTATAGTGTTCATTTCCTGAGGCTGTTCTGACAAATTACCACAAATCAGGTAGCTTAAAACAACAGAAATTTATCCTCTCACAGTTCTGGAGGCTAGAAGCCTGAAATCAAGGTCAGCCATGCCCCTCTATAGGCTCTGGGGGAAAATCCGTTCCATGCCTTCCACCTAACTTTTTGTGGTTGCCTTTAATCCTTGACATTCCTTGATTTGTAGCCTTATCACTCTAATCTTTGCTTCTGTCCTGTTGCCTCCTCCTCTTTTGTCATGTGTCTCTCCTCTGTGTGTTTCTTTTAAGGACACATTATGGATTTAGGACCCACCTAGGTAATCCAGATGGTCTTCTCAAGAACCTTATCTTAATTACATTTGTAGATATCTTTTTCCAAATATAGTAACATTTAGAGTTTCTAGGAATTTGATGTAGACATATCATAAACATATATTTAACCCAATATGTATGGGAATTTATTCATTTGATATTTCTTATTTTTCTTATGTTTTCATTTTGAAAACAAATTATTCATGATGCCTTAATACAGTTTGAATGACTAATATATATATTCAACACTTAGCTTAAAAACTGTATTTAGGGCTTCCCTGGTGGCACAGTGGTTGAGAGTCCGCCTGCCGATGCAGGGGACACGGGTTCGTGCCCCGGTCCGGGAAGATCCCACATGCCGTGGAGCGGCTGGGCCCGTGAGCCATGGCCGCCGAGGCTGCACGTCCAGAGCCTGTGCTCCACAACGGGAGAGGCCACAGCAGTGAGAGGCCCGCGTACCGCAAAAAAATATATATATATATATTTAATCTGTCAGATTTTATGATTAGGAATTTCTATAAAATTTTGATGACCTGGTTCTAGGACTATAAGAATTTCACTGAGGAAAATATTTGGTTCATATTGGGTATAGGAAATCATATGTCCTTTGTCGGCTCATTTTCATAATCTAAGAGGAAGAGGCCAAGGTAATGACTATCAAAATCAACCATATGGTACAATCATTTGTTTGAAGCGCATTGACAAAGAATTAATGGTTTAATAGGAGAAAAGTACATTAGAGAAACATATAAATTTCAGTTAACAATAATTGGGGAAATTAGCAAGATGAGCGTCCATTATGGTTGTTTATGTATATATTTTTAAATTTCTTATACTTACGAGGTAGCCTTACTTATAAAAGATTAGAAGGACAAATGTGTTTTTTATTGTACACATATATAAAAATCATTGATAGAGGACTTCCCTGGTGGCACAGTGGTTAAGAATCCACCTGCCAATGCAGGGGACATTGTGTGGTTTAATCTCTGTCCGGGAAGCTCCCACATGCTGCAGCCACTAAGCCTGTGTGCCACAACTGCTGAGCCTGTGCTCTAGAGCCTGTGTGCCACAACTGCTGAGCCTGCACGCCACAACTACTGAAGCCCACGCGCCTAGAGCCCATGTTCCACAACAAGAGGAGCCACCACAATGAGAAGCCCACGCACCGCAACAAAGAGCAACACCCACTCACTGCAACTAGAGAAAGTCGACGCGCAGCAACAAAGACCCAACGCGGCAAAAAAAAAAAAAATTATGATAATCATTGATAGAAATAGACCCTAGTGTTTGTTAGCTGAAATACTGACAGATTACAGCTGAGCTGATTGTTTCCAAGGATTACATTTTCTCTCTTTTTTTAAATTATATTTAGCCAAGATTATCTTCTTTTGGAAACGTACTTGGAAGTTAGGAATTAGCCTGAAGAAAGAACATTAGGGAAGGAAACAATGGTTTAGAGAATGATACTTTGAGAAAAGGAAAATAACATTAGAAACAAAAATATAATGGAATTCAAAACAGCTATATTATATATGAAAAAATGTATAAAATACTAGAAAAACAGTACTTAAATGGAAAAAATTCACAATCAAATGCACTGTTTTGTTTGATTGGAAAATAAAAGACAATTTGTATTTTTAACTGAACTCTGTAGAAGGTTATGGTCATCTCAACATGAAACATAGTATCAAAGCCATGACAGTCTACAGTTTACACAAACCTTTTCGTGGATTAGCTAGGAGCTATTTGACCTAGCCAGAGAGTTTTTGTGTCTCAGATTTTCATTTTTACAATGGAAGACTATCTATCATCGTGATTTTTGTGTTGATAATGAAAATAAGTGATTGATATTTCCATCTGGTAGCAAACCAGGCACTTAGGGAGGCATATTAACTATATCACAGCAGTAGCAATTCACCAAATCAGACTTAAGTTGCCTGGAATAGTTTTTCTTTCCCTGACCTCCAACCCTCGAATATTTGAGTTATTAATTTACTGGCAAGGAATAATCAAGTCATAGCCGAACAATGTAAGGGAATTCTGGGAAATGGATTGAGTTGAGAAAGATTTTCTGTTTAACAAGGATTGCTCATTATAGATTATTCTTCAAAGGAAAAACAGATGATAGAGTTAGAAACTGATGAGATCAGAAAAGGAAAATAGAAGATTATGTATATGGTGTGTGGGGGGGGGGCGTGTTGAGAATCCTTGACACAGGAGTGAGCAAAAACACAGGGATATGTTGGAATCTATTTTGCACCCTCAGCTATATTGTCTCAATCTATTCTTTATAATCATTTCCAACTCTGTTTTTCTCACACACCAACAGGATTTACTCAATGTCATTTCCAGAAGTAACACCTCAAGAAACATTTTCAGAAACAGTTTGTCAATTCCAGGATACTGATACTTTTAGCAGCCAGAAAAGAATTTCTGAAAATCATTTCAAAGACCAAGGTTTCTGAAAATACCATGAGCCCTTTTTTTCCCCCCAAACAAATTGTATACAGTGTACACACATTAAAGAAAATTGGTAAAATGAAGCCTAGAGACTAGAAAGCATCAGTGTTTCACCATTTATGTTTGGATGTATCTGACTTTTGTCTAAAAATCTTGATTTTTCTTTCAGTTATTTTTGGAACAATTAAGCTGTATTGAGATTCTTTTGTAGATGACAAGGTTTTATTTGGAAAGCTAGAATAAAGGTTTTCTTTTACAAAAATTTATTTACTTGGCCAGTGAAATCCACTCCCTCCAAGATTTGCTTTTACTTTTTAAAATATTTGTTCCTAGGTTCTTAAAAATCTAGAAAGTAAAATAAACTCCTTGTGGAATATAGTTTACATGGATTTTTTTTTTCAGTGAAAGGGTGGTACTTTTTCCATTTTAAAAGAATCAAATATATTACAAATGAGGGAATCTGCTTTTTATTGAATGTATCAGTATATATAAACATATTTATATAGGTATGTGTGTTATTGTCTTTATTCCCTTATTTCCAAGGAGAGATGTATATAATGTATAGTTTAATCATTCAGACCATAATTATAGCCCATGAGTATGGAAAAATCATGAAAAATCTGTTGGCTTAAATTGAAAATAAAACTCAGGTCTGAGATCTTAACCATTTAAAACCTTGAAATCTCATAAATAAAGCATCGTTGAGCCTGGTCCCATCTTTCATAACAGCTCTCCAGAGAAAATCCTAAAAGCCAGGGCACTCTAAGATGAGCTGTGGATGATTCAGTAGGTGGCACAATTTTCACTGAGTCAGTACTGAACTGATGCCCCAGCATGGTATGAGGGGGCACTGCACTGCTGGAGGTGTCGTCTAATGGATGAGGGTAAAACCAAGGTCTTGACCACCAGCAGTTATTAAAAATCCCATGGCACTTTTCAAAAGAGTAAAGATGATGTTAAACCCTGTGTCCTGGCTAATTTCCAAATTGGGCAATTATATTCTGCCTACTTAAAATTTCTCTGTAATTTTAGTTGGATAATATATTCCTCATCTTCTGTCCTATGCTTTTGCTATTTCCAGTTTAGAGGTGGATGCATTTCTGTGGTGAGGGAAGTGTTGCTTCTTTGCAAGGTCTGAGATCAGGGGATGAAAGGTACAACATACATCTGTCAGAACAGGTGCCATATTAGTTTGTTTCTCTTGTGATTAGGCTGACTATAAGAAAATTGTCAAATAAGTGTCTTTAAATATAGCCTCGTCAGGTAGTCAGAGGTGCTATGCTTGCAAAGGTTTCCAAGATGGGTATTTTAATTCTATTAAGTTGTGACTAAGAAATGAGGCTTCTCTTGAAGTGAATATATTATGTAAATAGTAACAATTTAAGCATAAAATTATAGACATTTAATAGGAATAATTAAATTTTCCAACATTTGCCTAGCAAGGCCTATCATATAGTCACCTAAAACATTAGTTACCATATCATTTTTCACTTATAATGTATTAGAATTTTGTCCAAATCAGTAGTTGCTAAGAGAGAAGGTCACTGTTGGAGAACAAATGGAAAGTATTTCTTAAAAAATAAAAATAATAAAATAATTGTTGGTTAGCATGCCCTGGATTTTGGGAAAACCTGTAGAAAACATTCCTAAGGAAAAGACCAATAGTGGCACTGTGTAAGGCCAGACCCACACTTCCTAACTGTGTTTCCAGCTTCACACAATACTCTGGGATCAGCCCCATAGGAAAAAACGTACATTAGGAATTTAGTGTCATAGATGGTAACATTTACATTTATCTTGACTATTTAGACGCTTGGCTAGAAAATGATAAAAACTATCAACAACTCATTTTTCTCAAGCACTAAGTATTTTTCTGCAAAGGCACAAAAGATCAATCTAATCTCTTAGCCTTCAGTACTTTCATATATTACCTTTTTTTAACAGAATCTTTCCAAGTCTTATTTTGTAACCTCAAATGTTTCTATTTCTAACAATTAATGTTAACTCTATTACAAAGACTTTTCCAACTAACTTCAAGTCATTCTGCTTTACAGATATATTAAAAACTTATCTTGTGCTTATTAATAATAGAGTTAATACAGGAAAATGCTTCAAAGCAAAAGAAATATCTGGCAGCATGTAGAAATAATACTAAATACTGTAGTAAATAAACATAGTAATTCTGTTTGCATAAATGCTGTGACTGCCTAATAAAGAAATCACTTGAAAAGGAAATACCATCTTTAGAATTTGAACTTGCCTTCAGCAGAAAATATTATAATGTTTTTAGCCTAGCTTTGACAACTACAACAGACTGTACTGAGTAACAGTAAGAGTTCACTTTGTAACAGGAAAAGTAGTCACTCTGATCACTTTGTCTTTTTAGTATGCAGCCCAGAGGATTCAGAAAAAGATTACATTTACCATAATTAACATATATGTAAATGGAGATCATGGCTATGAATGATAAATTTTCATAGCAATTTAAATCTTGTACAAATTAATCAACCATACAGACACTTGATTAATGAAAGGCAGTGTCACTTTAAAATGCAACATGTTAATATATATTACTGTTATCACAGATCAAAGAATCTTTAAATGTAAACCAATTAGGACAAAGTTCAATCTACATTTTTTAACAGATTTAATTCCCTTGTAATTATGATGACAATTTGAAAAAATATGTTGTTCCACTTTATTTACTAATTTTAGTGAAAAGTTGTGCAAATGAATTTTGGGTGTTTCATCATAGTGAATGGATTCCCAAAATATAGGATTACAGTACAGTGAATGCACAAAAACAATGGTAAATTGGATGCAAGTTATTTATTCCCATGTCATGCTAAGTTTATAAGTTTTCTTCTAATAATTCCCTATTTTTGCTCTCACTGAGAGAGTTATATTAAACTGATTACTAAATGACTGATATTCTCACTTGGTACAGTGAGATGAGATTTTACTAAGAGCTGTTTTTCTTGGTCTTTGAGGGATAAAAAGTGAAAACTCTTGTAGACTTGAATTTATTGAAAATAGTTTTTATTTTCATAGTGAAAATGAATGCCTAATTTCTAGAAAAGAAATCTTTTTAAAAATATATAAAATTTACAGTTAATACATAAATATATGTTCAAAATTTAAGGCCTGAAATATAAAGTTTCTCTATAATTTTTTGCCAACAGAAATTAGGCATAAAAACAAACATACTGCTTTGCAAAGTCAATATAGATCTATTTTACAAGGGAAACCGTACAATTGGTCATTAATTTTTATCAGTAAATTGGGAATCTAAGCTGTTGCCAAATTTTACCACTTAAACCAGTACATCATAGAATGCACTATTGATAAAATAACAAAGAAAGAGAGCAGCCTGTACTAGACAGAAAGATGAAAAAAATGTGACAGTGAGTTCTTTGTTAAACTCCAGTAGCAAACTATGCTCAATACGGCTAATAATTATTGAACATTTTCTATGTGCCATATGCCATATTAAGAAGTTGGCACTTTAAAAATATGCATTTGTGATTTGATTATTAAATCATTTAATCCTGATAACACTTCTATAAAATAGAATTATTACTTCACTGAAGTAGTAGTAAAACTGGAATTTTGATCTTAGTCCTCAATTCAAAGTTTGTGTTCTTTAAATACTATGCCATACTGTCTCCCTATGACTATGTAGCATTGTTTATCCTTATCACTATATCTAGCCTCTTAAACAGTCTTATCAGAGCTATAATGCTGCTGATGTTGGTACAGGACCACACTTTGAGAACCACTACTAATGCACTACAAATTCTGTGAAAGGTTTAGATAGCACTACAGTATCATGAATAACGTTTAACTCAGTCCACTGGAATTGTAATAAAACCTGCCTTTAATACACCTCTCCTGGAATATGAGAAAAATAGATGAATAGATAGATAAAATATTAGCAAGCCTATTTAGTCATTAAGTGAGCATTTAATACTTAGCCAGGATCTGCACAAACTGCTAGGGATACAACAGTAAACAAGGCTCCTATTCCCAGGAGTATACAGTATAGTGAGAAAGGCAGAAAAGTAAACTGCCAATTATAATACATTGTGGTAAGTTAAGAGTTAATTCATGGTGCTGTGGGAGTGCATAAGACTGCCCTCAAAGATAGAGAAAAAAGAAAATTAAACTCTGTAAACTTAAGCTGTTTTGTACAGCAGAGGTATATGTGGGACTTCTAGGGAAGTCAGTGCTGCAATGTTAAAGTCATTAAAGGTGTGGCTTTAAGAAAAAACCTTCGGGCAAGGCAAGGATTGCAAAGATCATAGACACTACCCAGTTGAAGATTATCCAGGCTTTTAATGAATATTATAGAAAGAGATGCTGATCATTATATTAGTTAAAATCACAGAAAACCCCTAAATAAAAGTAGTTTAAACAATTTTGTTTCTCTCACATTCATTAAATTAAGATTAAAGGAGTCCAGTGCTGCTGTAGCAGCTCCATAAAGTCATAAAAGATGCCAGCTCCTTCCTTCCAGCACAATACTTCACCACTCCTAGGATTTGGTCCTCAATCTCATGGTCCAAGGTGGCTGTTGGAATCTAGCTTTCATATCCATCTTCCAGGCAAGAAAATGAAAGAAGAAAAAAGGTTCAACCCTCTTTTGTTTTTAAGGAGACTCTCCTGATGTATCACTGAACACTTTCCTATATACTGGGTTGGCCAAAAGGTTAGTTCAGTTTTTTCTGTAAGATGGTTCTAGTAGTGTCTTTAAGTTCATTTGAAACAATTTTGTTAGATTGTATTGTGACAGCTGTCATATCAGTGTGCATTTAAAAAAACACTTATCAAAGTTGGTGAATTTTTGTGTGGCCATTTTAATATTGAAGATGGAAGAAAGAAAGCAACATTTTTGGCATATTAATGCTTTATTATTTCAAGAAAGGTAAAAGCGCAACTGAAACACAAAAAAGATTTGTGCAGTGTATGGAGAAGGTGCTGCGACTGATTAAACGTGTCAAAAGTGGTTTGCGAAGTTTCGTGCTGGATATTTCTCACTGGACGATGCTCCACTGTCAGGTAGACCAGTTGAAGTTGATAGCAATCAAATCGAGACATTAATTGAGAACAATGAACATTATACTAAGCAGGAGACAGCCGACATACTCAAAATATCTAAATCAAGCATTGAAAATCATTTGCACCAGCTTGGTTATGTGAATCGCTTTGATGTTTGGGTTCCACATAAGTTAAACGAAAAAACCTTCTTGAGGTATTTCCTCATGCAACTCTCTACTGAAACATAACAAAAATGTTCTGTTTTTAAAACAAACTGTGACGGGCAATGAAAAGTGGATACTGTACAATAAAGTAGAATGGAAGAGATGGTGGGGAAAGCGAAGTGAACCACCACCAACTACACCAAAGGCTGGTCTTCATCCAAAGAAGATGATGTTGTGTATATGGTGGGATTGGAAGGGAGTCCTCCATTACGAGCTCCTTCTGGAAAACCAAACAGATCATTCCAGCAAGTACTGCTGCCAGTTAGACCAAATGAAAGCAGCATTCTATGAAAAGCATGCAGAATTAGTCAACAGAAAATGCATAATATTCATCAGGATAATGCAAGAGTGCATGTTTCTTTGATGACCAGGGAAAAGCTGTTACAGCTTTGTTGGGAAGTTCTGATTCATTTGCTGTATTCACCAGGCATTGCACCTTTGTGTTTCCATTTAGTACGGTCTTTACAAAATTCTCTTAATGGAAAAAAATTTCAATTCCCTGGAAGACTGTAAATGACACCTGGAACAGTTCTTTGCTCAAAAAGATAAAAAGTTTTGGGAAGATGGAATTATGAAGTTGCCTGAAAAATGGCAGAAGGTGGTGGAACAAAATGGTGAATATGTTATTCAGTAAAGTTCTTGGTGAAAATGAAAACTGTGTCTTATTTTTACTTAAAAACTAAAGGAGCTTTTTGGTCAACCCAATACCTCACTGGCCAGAACTAAATCAGATGGCCATAAACTTAGCAGCAAATGACGCTAAGAAATGCGGTCACTTATATAAGTGACCAATGTACTCACCTAAAGCATAGATTCTGTTAATAAAGAAAGCAACTAGTAGTGTCTGTCACAGTCATGATTTAGTTTTCTTAGCTCACAGAGGTGGCAGTCACTATTAGTAGAGAAAAATATTTGATTTTTTCTGCCTTAACCTTCCCAAAGACACTCATTCCTTTTGAACGGATTGAAATCTTTGCAACATTATCTGTTTTGAAGATAGGGCGTAGATTCTCACTACTTTCTGATTCTGAGATATAATCAGTAAACATAAGATATCTTTTAATTATAAATTAAGAGTCTTGAATATGTGTGGAAAATAATATTTACTTAGCATTCTTAAGATTAAAAAAAGTAAATGCTTCCTTTTCATGACTCTTGAATGTCAAATTATTAAAATTTAATGGTAGTATAAATATGAAAGATTTGATAATTAAATCATTTTATCATTCATTTATCTGTTCATTCTACACATACATACTGAAGGTACCAGGCTGTGATCTAATTGCTGAGAATACAGAAATTAGTAATACAGTTGAGGTATATGATGATGCTTACATTCTAATGAGAGAAGAAAGATAATAAACAAGTAAATATAAATGTTATAGTTTCGTGTATTTTAAGTGATGTTATGGGCTGAATTGTGTCCCCCCAAAATTCACATGTTGAAGCACTAACCTCAGTACCTTAGAATGTGATTGTCTTTGGAGATAGGGCCTTTAAAACGATGAGGCCCTCAGAGTGGACCCTACTCCAATCGGACTGGTGTTCTTATAAGAGGAGATTAGGACACACACAGCAACAGGATGCATATGTACAAAGAGATGACTATGTGAAGAGGCAGCAAGAGGGTAACCATCTCCAAGCCAAAGGGAGAGGCCTTAGAGGAAACCAACTATGCTTGGACTTCTAGCCTCAAAAACTGTGAGAAAATAAATTTTTATTGCTTAAGCCACTCAATCTGTTGTAGTTTATTATGGCAGCCCCAGCAACCTAATACAGATGCTAAAATGAAAATAAAATAATAACTGGGAGACTATTTAGACTGGTGGTCAAAGAAAGAAACTTTTTTTTTTATTGAGCTATAGTTGATTTACAATATTGTGTCAATTTCAGGTGTACAATAAAGTGATTCAGATATATATAGATATTTATATATTCTTTTCCAGATTCTTTTCCATTATGTTATTACAAGATGTTGAATATAGTTCCCTGTGCTACACAGTAAATCCTTGTTTATCTATTTTATAGGTAGTAGTGTGTATCCATTAATCCCATATTCCTAATTTATCCCTCCCTCCACTTTTCCCCTTTGGTAACCATAAGTTTGTTTTCTATGTCTGTGAATCTGGTTCTGTTTTGTAAATAAGTTCATATGTATTCTTTTGTAGATTTCACATATTAGTGATATCATATAATATTTGTCTTTTTCTGACTTACTTAGTATAATAATCTCTAGGTCCATCCATGTTGCTACAAATGTCATTATTTCATTCTTTTTCATGGCTGAGTAATATTCGTGTGTGTGTGTGTGTGTTGTGTGTGTGTGTGTGTGTGCATGTACTTTTATTTGTTTATTTATTTATTTGTTTATTTATGACTGCATTGGGTCTTCATTGCTGCACACAGGCTTTCTCTAGTTGCAGCGAGTGGGGGCTACTCTTCATTGCAGTGCGCCGGCTTCTCGTTGTGGTGGCTTCTCTTGTTGTGGAGCATGGGCTCTAGGTGTGCGGGCTTCAGTAGTTGTGGCTTACGGGCTTAGATGCTCCGCCGCATGTGGGATCTTCCCACACCAGGGCTCAAACCCATGTCCCCTGCATTGGCAGGCGGATTCTTAACCACTGCACCACCAGGGAAGCCCATGTACCTTCTTTATCTATTCATCTGTTGACAGACACTTAGGTTGCTTCCGTGTCTTGGCTATTGTGAATAGTGCTGCTATGGACATTGGGGTACATGTATCTTTTCAAAGTACGGTTTTCATCTTTTCTGGATATATGCCCAGGAGTGGGATTGCTGGATCATATGGTAACTCTATTTTTAGTTTTTTAAGGAACCTCCATACTAGTGGCTGCACCAGTTTACATTCCCATCAACAGTGTAAGAGGGTTCCTTTTACGCCACACCCTCTCCTGCATTTATTATTTGTAGACTTTTTGATGATGGCCATTCTGACGGGTGTGAGGTGATACCTCATTGTAGTTTTGATTTGCATGTCTCTGATAATTAGTGATGTTGAGCAGCTTTTCATGTGTCTGTTGGCCATTTGTATGTCTTCTTTGGAGAAATGTCTATTTAGGTCTTCTGTGCATTTTTTGATTGGGTTGTATATTTTTTTGATTTTGAGTTGTATGAGCTGTTTGTATATTTTGGAAATTAAGCCCTTGCTGGTTGCATCATTTGCAAATATTTTCTCTCATTCCATAGGTTTTCTTTTCATTTTTTTCTTTTTTTATAATTTCCTTTGCTGTGCAAAAGCTTATAAGTTTGATTAGGTCCCATTTGTTTATTTTTTAAATAAGCTTTTAAACTGAGACCCAAATGATGCAAAGGAATCAACCATATAAATATCTGAGGATGTATGTTCCTAGAAGAAGAAACATCTAATGCTAAGACCCATTTTGTCATAAAAGAAATATGCAAAAAGCCAAACTGGCACATAATAATTTTCATCATCAAAAAATTGTTTACTCAGTGACTATCTGTTCGTGGTTCTATGGAAGGCTTGTAGAGCATAAATATAAAGTGATATAGCAGGCCATTAATAATGTTATAGTAACTATTTCATTGTGCCTATGCTTGTCATTGACCAGTGTCAAAATGACTTTACAGTTGCGGTTACAAATTTAAGGAATTTATTAGCCATTAGCCAAATACTCATTTTTCTCTACAACCACTAGTACACTAATCTTATACAAATAGTTTTTGACTATAGAAAGGAGCTCTTTTGGGTATGATAGAAACAAAATTAGAGCTTGGTTCTAATTCAGACTTATCTTCTTAAATGAGCTTTCTACAGAATAGTCATTTGATACCTAAGAATATAAGATATGAAATGGTTTCATGTTTTCTCAAAACTACAAGTGAAAATGATTATCATTGTTTTTGTGTTCTTTTTTGCCAAATATTATCAACTTGAATTTCACATCATGACTTTTTAGAAGGCTATTATAGGGCTTCCCTGGTGGCGCAGTGGTTGAGAGTCCGCCTGCCAATGCAGGGGACGCGGGTTCGTGCCCCGGTCCGGGAAGATCCCACATGCTGCGGAGCGGCTGGGCCCGTGAGCCATGGCCGCTGAGCCTGCGCGTCCAGAGCCTGTGCTCCGCAACGGGAGAAGCCACAACAGTGAAAGGCCCGCGTACCGCCAAAAAAAAAAAAAAAATAATAATAATAAAAGGCTATTATATTATGTAAGAGCATCTTTCTCAGTTCTATCATTTTTTTTTTGTTACTATTGCTTCCACTCAAATCCTAGAATTCTTTACAGATAAAAAATAATAAGAGTGCTTTACACATTATTGGAATTGGCAAGCCTCTTATCATTGTATGGTGACAGACTTGAGCAAAAGAAAGCAAGCTGTAATTTAGTCAGTATTAATGTAAACAAGCATTTTATTTAGAAAGGAATAAAAGCGGCCAAAAAGAAATGCATTTGTTAAGATGAGAAAAAGTTGCAAGAGCCAAATTCAGAGTACCTGAATATGCCTGATTAGTAACAAAATTCCTAAATGGGGGGTGGGGGGGAAGGCTTATATTAGATGAGTTGCCACAGCTCTTTAATGGCTAAGAGCAATTTTGTAAATATGACACATAGGCTAGAAAATTCTATATTTTTAATGTATTGCTTAACATTTTCACTATGTTACATGTTTTTATATATTTTTCCTCTTATGTCAAAGGGAACATTTCTAATTTATACCTCACATCTTTTTATAAAAAAATTAAAATAACAACTCTAAACAGCATTAGCTCAATTTAAATCCCATTTGGTGGTCCCTGTATAGTTTTTAATATCATGCAAAAAAAGCCATCATAATTTGCATCCCATCAACTATTCCCTTAACTCTAAAGAGCTATCATGCCACTCCTAGAGTAGGTCTCTAGGGTTGAAGCCTGTTCTATCACTCCTATGCTAGATCTATTTGGTAGTAAAATCAGGGTTACTAGCCTGGTGCCCCTTACCTGGGAAAAAAAAGTCTGTATTAACCCTGTCTTCACTCTTCTCAGAAAACTGATAATAAATTTTGTCCTTTTACTCTCTGCTCTTTTTAATTCCTGGCATTCCAGAAGTTTTTAGACTTGCCTTTCCAGCTCTTTCCTGGAAATGCTTGAGCTGTTTTAATAGTCTAATGTTTTGCAATTTATCTACTTTGGGCAGTTTCTCTTTTTTTCATGGTGACTGTCTGTTAATATTTGTCAAATTACCAGCAGCTATCTCCCAACACATTCCTACAAATTTCATCTCTCCATCTGTTTTATTTCTAAGTCTTTTCTTTTCTTCTTTTTTCTTTACCTCTTTACCAATCCACCTATTTCACCTGTAAATGGACTCTTGGACTCTTAATAATCTTTCTCTCTCTCTTTTTTTTTTTTTTTTTTTTTAAGAATTATGTTCTAAGGTGTTTCCACATCTATAACTTACAACATAGTAGCTTTGCTGACTTAACCAAAATTATGCTGGAAAGCATAACCTTTGCAAAATATCAACAATACCAGTGAATTAGAGAAGTTTTATGGGATCAAGACTGAGTTATTTAATAATATTGGGCATCTGGTAACCTTAACATAAACCATTATTTTTAGTTCTTTCTGCTCAGTATCTACTCACAAGCATAATATTAACTTTTAAAGTATTAACCTTTAAATATTAACTTTAAAAGTATTAAAATGGGGCTTCCCTGGTGGCGCAGTGGTTGAGAGTCCACCTGCCGATGCAGGGGACACGGGTTCGTGCCCCGGTCCGGGAAGATCCCACATGCCGCGGAGCGGCTGGGCCCGTGAACCATGGCCGCTGAGCCTGCGCGTCCGGAGCCTGTGCTCCACAACAGGAGAGGCCACAATGGTGAGAGGCCCGCGTACCGCAAAAAAAAAAAAAAAAAAAGTATTAAAATGAAGAATAGAATGATTACTTATTTATAATATCTCCAAAAGATTCTAATCATCTAGGTGGAATGAATTATAGTATTGAATCCTTATTTGTTAGTTAATTTCTTATGGCATCCAGAAAATATAGCTGCTGTCTTATACTGATGGAAACCAATAGCAACCATTGCCTGGCTCTGCCACTTAAGACCCATCAGCTGATATAACTGTATTTTCTCTCTGTATTACTAACTGCCATTGTTGTAACTGCTCTTAATGAAGGCAATTTCCCAACCAAAATACTGACATATGCTATGGAGAATACTTTTAATTACATTGACAACAACCCCTCTGACTACTCTAGGAGAGGATTTAAAAAACGTATTTTTAATGCATCCTTACAAGTGAAACACAATCTCCAGAAATTGTGATGTCAGAACTTGAAATATATGTATAGATTTTTCTGAAATCCACCTTTTTGTAAGTGTAGAATAATAGTAAGGTCATCTATGATCCAGATTTATTTCTCCAACATGGTTACATTTAAAAACTCAATGGGGGACTTCCTTGGTGGTGCAGTGGTTAAGAATCTGTCTGCCAGTGCAGGGGACATGGGTTCGATCCCTTGTCCAGGAGGATCCCACATGCGGGGGAGCAACTACGTTTGTGTGCCACAACTACTGAGCCTGCACTCTAGAGCCTGCGAACCACAACTGCTGAGCCCACATGCCACAACTACGAGAGCCCGCATGCCACAACTACTGAGCCCCCGTGCTGCAACTACTGAATCCTGCGCACCCAGAGCCCGTGCTCCGCAACAAGAGAAGCCACCGCAGTGAGAAGCCCGTGCACCGCAATGAAGAGAGTAGCCCCCACTCACCACAACTAGACAAAGCCCGCACACAGCAGTGAAGATCCAATGCAGCCAAAAAAAAAAAAAAAAAAAACAATGGGAAGGCATCTAAAAACCTTGTACAGCAATCTTTGTTTTCAATCAAGGAAACCTAGAAGTCTGTGTTAGAACTATTAAGATGAATACAACTGAAGATACCATATTAAGACTCTTGCCAATTTACACCAAACAATTTAACACTATAGATGCCAGTATAGGCACTTATTGTTCTATAAATAGCAATGCATCATTATTAAGAGAGATGTTTTCTAATGAATGTTGGATTTAATAAGAATTTATTCTTTCATTTGACATTTGTCTCCTTAAGCATCTAGTAGAAAGCTAGCTTAATACTAATGCAAAAGCGTAAGCTTTGACTACTAAATTAGGCTGGCAAATGATTCTCTTAAATTGTCTATCACTTCAAAATTTGCATAAAACTCACATAAACTATAGATTCCTTGCTTGTCTTAATATATAATATTTGGATCCACTTTATACATTTTCGTTTGTTTTTGAGAAATACTGTAACTTACTAAGAGTTCTAATGTAAGAGAGGTGATCTGCTACTAAATCATATTTCTTAATTTCTTAGGTTTTGATTGTTACCATTTCTGACAACTTTTACCAAAACTGACACGTCTATATGCTTATGCATTAGGTTAAGTCTCAGTTGCCGCGAAGAACTGTAAGAGCCAATCTAGTAACTTTGACAAAGGACTATTATTCAGTCATGAGAAAGAAGGAAATCATGCCTTTTGCAACAACATGGATGGACCTGGAGGGCATTATGGTGAGTGAAATTAGTGAAAGGTACGTACTGTATAGTATCATCTATATGTGGAATCTATAAAAGCCAAACTTATAGAAACAGAGTAGAATGGTGGTTGCCAGGGGCTGAGAGGTGGGGAAAATGGGGAGATGTTGATCAAAGGGCACCAACTTACAGTTTTACAATGAATAAGTTCTAGGGATCTAATGTACATAATGCATAGTGATTATAGTTAACAATAGTGAAAGTTGAGAGATCTTAAATGTTCTCACACACACCAAAAAATGGTAATTATGTGAGGTGATGAAGGTGTTAACTAACCCTGCTGTGGTAATAATTTCATAATATATAAGTGTATCAAATAAACACATTGTACACCATAAACTTACAAAATGTTATACATCAATTATATCTCAGCAAAGCTGGAAAAACATCTAGTAACTTTGTCTGAAAAATTAAGACCAGTGACTATACAGTTGAGGAGGCTGTTGTAGATCTTCAGTGAGTAGTTATGAAAGCATTTTAAAAAGTAAGAAGCTACTTTGGAGGTTTGAAGTCATTGTTTCATCTTTGGAGGTCACCAGAAAGGTTGCAAAAATATTCTGAATTTGTCAGTAGAAATCAAGTAAAAATCATCCTTAATAGCATAAAGCAAAATAGCCAATCTTTATTTGTAATTTCATTTAAATAAATGTATACTGCACACCTATTACATATATTACCTAGTGTTATGCTGAGAATCTGGGGAAATCAAAGAACTGAATGAGACATGGTCCTGGCTTTCAAGATAATTTCAAGATAGTAACAAAGACAGGCATAATGATAACTATAATTCAAGGGAGAATAAAGGCATAATCAATGTGCATTGAAGTCAAAGGGGAAGAGCAATTAAGTCTGACTAGGGCAATTAAGGAATACTTTATAAAGGAAATACTACTAAGTTTACCTTTGAAAGACGTATGAAAACTTAAATTGGAAAGAAGGAAAAAAGGAGAATTCCAAGATGGAAGAAGTAGTGCAATGTGGAGATAAGAGTGTGCTCGATAAATTTGAGGTATGAAGATGCAGGTAGTAAACAGCTAAATGATTAAGGATGGAGACACATAAGTTGATGAACCCAGGTTTTAGGAACATACTCGAAAAACACTTTTTAAGATGAATTGGAAAATCAACAAATAAGATTAGTGAATATTAATAAACCATGCAAGAGGTCCTGAGCCAGGAAAGTATCACAGAAAATGAAAAGGAAGAAACAGGTTTAAGCCATATTATTGACATTGAATCTACTTGACTGAATGAAAGACTTGTAGAATGTCACTGATTTCAATTGGCAGGAGTCTAGAGAGTATATGTAGGAGTGAATTATATGAATGTAGACCAAGGTAGAAAAAATATTAGGCTGGATTAGGTTGATAAGGGTTTATTCACTCAGGATTTGTGATTTAATGTGTTGTCTTGAGAACCTAGGAGTGGTGTTAATAGTCTCTTAGGTTGGCTATTCGAAGTCTAGACTCAATCAGTTGGGGCCAATCCAGTGAGGCTGAATAACATTACTTCCCTGGCACAACATAGGGGCAGAAATCAAGCCTCAGAAAAATGGTAACACTGGAAGGGGTTTATTATGTGTAACCTGATCAGCCAGTCTTCATTTATATTACCCAAGAAGACCCTGAGGAAACGCTCTTTACCAAGACCTTAAGGAATCCTTTGGTAAGGAGGAGTCCCTGTATCCTTGAAAACTGAAGTAGTGCTCTATGGTGGTTATTCTCTCTATGTGAGAGGTGATGGTAGGGCATGGAACAATGGAATTGCATTCCTTGATGATAGTGGAAATAATAGTGCCAGACAGTTAGAGGCCAAGTAGGGGTGCTTATTCATTATAGACTAAGTGGACACAATTATCATAATAAGCCACAGAGACAAAGTAACAATCAGAATGTTTTGACCTTTGGGGATGTTTGGTGGCATTGATCATGGAGCCTTTAGAAACAAAATAAAAGGGCAGCCAACTAGGGAGCTTCTTGGCATATGTAGGAAGAAAAATCCTAGGCCTGGTGGGCATAAAATTAACTTGAGTTACAATAATGGGGATTTATTTCTTATCTTGTTCCTAGATTTAAGCTACTTTGCAGACCTACAGATCTTTATTTGAGAAGGAGGCCAGGCCCTGTAAGGAATGACCTGGCAATAGGGTCAGAGATATATAGCATGACTCTTTCTCCACATCTGCCTCAGAGGTACCTGCAGCTATTTAACAATGACTGTGCCTGGAGAGGTGGTTCTTAACTTATGTATGCATGAGAATCACCTGGAGGACTTTTAAAATATGGATCCCTGGGTCCTACTGATTTAGTAAGTTTGGGGTGGAAAAACCAGAGTTTATATTTCTAACAAGTTCTCAAGTGATGTTGATGTTACTGGTTTAGAGACCACACTTTGGGAATCATTGCACTTGAGAAGGAAGCAGATAGACCTTGTGGGGTTATTAGATATTGTTTTTTAAATGACACTAATGCCTGGAGACCTGAAATACCACTGAGGTTCAATGGTCAGAGTTAGGATTTATGAATACCTGGTAATAAATTCTGTATTATCAGATGGCCCAAGTCCATTTTCAGAAGGTGTCCAGAGAGACTTCAGATCCATTTTTTTTTCCTACAGGCCAAGAATATGTAGTAAGAATAGGAAAATTTCATAACAGAGAATTCCCTGATGTGGAGTGAGTTCTGTTGCATAATAAGGGCCAAGTTGAAGCTCCTGGAATTGTCCTCCTTTGCCAAGATAAACCAAAAGCAATACCTCATCCCAAGAGTATGTGCCACCACAAATACTTAAACAATTACAGAGATGGTGAATGCTATGATATCCTCATTTTCCCCACTTGCTTGGTGGCCAATGCAAAAGTCAGATGGGTCTTTGAGAATGAGGATATATTATCAAAAGCTTAATCAAGTGATGATGCCAATCACATCTGACATTCCCAATGTAGTATCTTTACTGGAGGAAATCAATATGGCCTCTGACACCAGTGACTTAACAAATGCATTTTCCCCTTTCCTCTGTTAGTAAAGATAAACAGAGGCAATAGTTTCCTTCACAAGGCAGGGATATCAATATGCCTTTACTCTCTTGGCCTACCCTATGTCATCTCATCTCTCTGTCTTGAGAGAACTTGATTGCCTTGATATTTCACAGAATAACATGATCATTGGCCTTGTTAAATCAAAAGAAGAAGGCATCTTAAATATGAGACATGAGTACCAAAGAGTTAGAGATAGATCCCATGAACATGCAGGAGCCTGTCACTTTAATGAAGTTTCAGAATCCAGTGATCTGGGTCATGTTAGGAGATCCTCTTTAAAGTGGAGTTGATTTGATGCACTACCCTCCATGATGAAAGGAATACAATGCTTGGTGGGCCTTTTTGTATTTTGGAGGAAACACATTGGGGCATGCTACTCTCATGTATTTAGTGAGTAACCTTAAAGTTGCAAGATTTAAGTGGGACTTGGAGCAAGAAAAAGCACTAAAACTTGGACTTATGACCTAGCAAGCCCAATGGCATTAGAAGTGTTTGTGGCAGACTAGCACATCCCCTCAATTCTCCACTTTGTTTTGTGCCCCAGGAGGCTAAACTATATGGACTGAATAACAAACTCTTTTGCCCTCAACATGGAACCTTTGGCAGTTTTCAATAGGAGAATCAGAATAGACCCATAGAATTTTGGAGTAAGGACATGCTCTCTTCTGCTAATAAACTAAACTCAGAAGAAAAAGCAATGACTCATTTGCTACTGGACCTGATAGAAACTGAACACCTTAACAATAGATACCATAGTACTGTGCAACTCAATTGCAGATCTTTAATTGGTGTTATCTAATTCATGGAACCACAAAATTGGAAGTGCACAGAACAATTCTATTATAAAGTGGAAATGGTATAAATGATGTCTTCCAAGTTCAGAAGGCATAAGTAAATTGCAGAAGCAGGTGGCTCAGATTCCTATTGTACTGGCTTGAACTGCTTTGCCACCTTTCTCTCAACTCATACCTATGATCTTATGGAAAATTCCTTATGACATGTGTCAACATAGGTCTCAGTTAATTAGCATAATGTTTTATGTTAATTAACTCTATCCCATGCTCCAGTGCTACTTTATATGAATAACATTGGTGATGGCTAATGTTTTAGATTTCAGGTGGTAATATGACCAAACTGATATCACTCGGTTGACAATATGGCACCTGATGGGACTTTGTGTGTTGTATTAGTTTCTAGTGGCTGCCATAACAAATTACCATGAACTAGGTGGCTTAAAACAACAAAAATTTATTCTCTCACAGTTCTGGAGGCCAGAAGACCCAAATTAGTATCTCTGAGTCAAAATCAAGGTGTCAGCAAGGCTGTACTCCCTTCAGAAGCTCTAGAGGAGAATATTTTCCTTGCCTCTTTCAGCTTCTGGTGGCTACCAGCATTCCTTGGCTCATGACTGCATCACTCCAATCTCTGCTTTTGTCTTCACATCACTTTGTCCTCTGGGTCTGTATCAAATTTCCCTCTGCCTCTCTCTCATAAGAAGACTTGGAATAGCATTTGGGGCTCACTCAGGTAATCCAGGATAAAATTCTTAACTTAATCTCATCTGCAAAAACCCTTTTTCTAAATAAGGTAATTTTACAGTTTCCAGGAATTAGGACCTCATAGCTTTGGGAACCATTATCCAGCCTACTACATATGACCTCTGTCTTGGGGAAACAAATTTTCTACCTGTTGAAGCACAATTATATATGTTGAGATGCAAAAAGGTCGATCGTCCTATATAAATTCCATCTGTTCCTCCACATCCACTCTCTACCATTCTTTATCTCATTCTGTGTTCTGCAAGACTAAACTATATAGACTACATATTAAGCTCTTTTGACCTTTGGCTTGTACTTGAGTTGAGCCCAAATGGGGATCATGGTGAGAGATGGAAGGGAGAGAGGAGGGTGAGGTCAAAGTATTTATTTTCCTATCTCCCTCCTATACCCCCTCACTAAAGACTTTCTGCCTCCCTCTACCAAAAGGTATAACTCCTATTTGACAGCCCTCTCTCTACATAGTTCTCTTTTCTTGTTTCCTTTAAGTACTTCTTCTTGCTCCCTCAGGCCTCAGAGAGGTGACAGAACAGTGGTATGCTGGTAAATATTTAACAGCTAGATCTCTTAAAACAATATGCATACATAGACAAATAGATTAATAAGTTTGTAAGTTTGTTTTAAATTTTTCTGATACAAAGGATGTGTAGAATACAGTTTACGAGTAAAAATAAAATATACAGTACGCTAAATTCCTTACAGCCAATTGATTTTCACAGAATCCTTTTGTTAATTTTTGCTGAACTCTTACAATTGATAAATAAGTGTAGATCCAGCATGAATTTTGGTTGATATTTTCATTTATGTTAATACTTGTGATGAAAGTGAAACAAAATAGATTTTGGAACTTGTTTGTAAATGATGTGAGTGACTTCCTAACTAAATCAGATAATAGTTTTTGACTACTGGAAGAATATATTACCAAATTTTAAAATTATTATTCACAATGTAATGGCTACAGATGTGAAACACTTTTAAATACAATCTGCAGTATTAATACTTTCTCTATCACTTTGTCAAATCTATGCTAATTTCTGTGGTGTAATTTCTCCATCCATGGCCAATTTTAAGCTAACAATATATCATTGAATGTAAAGTTGGAAAGAGTTGCAAAGTAGCCTATTATATATTATTTCTGTCATATATTTGTAATAGACATAAATCTCAAGGATACATGTAACAGTAAAATGTAGTAAAATAATTGAGAAATGATGAATTTTGAATATTTATTACTTTTCCTTTAAATGTAATTTATTTAATTGTAAGGTTATAGAACTTAATTTTTTTTTTTTTTTTTTTTTTTTTTTTTTGCGGTACGTGGGCCTCTCACTGTTGTGGCCTCTCCCGTTGCAGGGCAACAGGCTCCGGACACGCAGGCTCAGCGACCATGGCTCACGGGCACAGCCGCTCCGCGGCATGTGGGATCTTCGCGGACCGGGGCACGAACCCGTGTCCCCTGCATCGGCAGGCGGACTCTCAACCACTGCGCCACCAGGGAAGCCCAGAACTTAATTTTTAATAATAGCTGTTTGACAAAGACTTGCAAACTTACAAAACTACAATAGTCTGTTTTCACTAGCCAGTTCCAGCCTGCTCTGCCACACCATTGTAAAACAGCTCTGCTGTTATTTATTGCAGGTACTGTCTTATCCCTTATGGTATTCTATATCTTGTCCATACCTTGTAAATAAATAGTTCCTTAATTAAACTCTCCTCAAATTACCAACATAGAATGTGCCATCTATTTTCTGCTAGAGTCTTGGTGGATAAAAGCATATGGATGTTATTTAACTCTATAGAAATGAATGATAATTTCAAGGAGTGAAAAGAAAAAAAGGAGGAATGAGGCCTAGAGCACCCCAAATTTGGAGGTGAAGAAAGAGAAGGAAGAAACAATAAAGGAGACTGAGAAGTAATAGCCTATGAAATAGAAAAACAGAATAATGTGGTGTTCTCGATAGAAAGAGAAGAAAGTGTTTTAAGAAGGAAGCGATGATCAACTCTGCCAAATGCTTAGAGGTCAACTAACATGAGGACGTTGGCTTTGGCAAGATAGATTGTTGGTAACGTTGATATGTGTGCTTTCATTGGAGTGGTGAGGATGAAAGTCTTGTTATGGCAAATTAAGAATGAGAAGTGATTAAGTAGTGACAGCAAGTATAAGATAGTTTTGTGATGAGTTTTGCTATTAAGGGAGAGTGGAGAAAAAGTGCTTTTAGCTGGTGGGAGATGTGGAACTGATCATCCACTGTAACACGAAGACAAATATTATACATGGGGACGAATACAAAGAGGTTGTCATATATAACTGTTGGGATATGATGTGGTTCTTTTCTGACTGCTTCTGTTTACTCAGGTAAATATTAGGCAATGTCATTGGTTGAGAGTGAAAAAGAATGGGGTGTTTGAGGCTTAAGGAGTGAGAGATGTGAAATAATTGTCATTGTTTTTGATTTTGTGATATTTTACTGAGAGAGCACAATTGAACACAAAAATGTAGTAGGATTGCAAGGACCGTGTAGGAAGAATAAAACCTCTGCATGTGCAGGTCCTTGCTCATTATTTGGCATGTATGTATTAGGAGATTCATTTATTTATTCACAAATATTTATCCTGTGCCTACTCTTCTAGGCAACACAGATATAGCAATGAACAAAATGGAAAAATAAAAAAAATCCTGCCTGATTTTTGATATGTTAGAGCAGAGATTGGCAAACTTTTTCTGAAAAGAGGCAGGTAGTACATATTTTAAGCTTTGTGAGCCGGGTGGTCTTTGTTGTAACTACTTGACTCTTATCATTGTAGCACAAAACAAACCGTAGATAATTCGTGAAAGAATGGGCTAGGCTGTGTTTCAATAATACGTTACAAAAACAGGTGGCAGGCTGGATTTGGCCCATGGGCCATTGTTTGCCAACCTTCATGTTAGAGGATGATTGGTGAAATGAAGACAAAGAATGGAAGAGGATGGGGAGTACTTGAGTGAAGGGTTTCATTTTTAAATGCAATGAACAGGTGAAATCATGCTGAGAAGCTAACATTTAAGCCAAGGCTAGGAGAAGGTGAAGGACTAAGCCATGTAGATGAGTGTCCCAAGAAGAGACTGCCAGTGTAAAAGTTCTTCAGCAAGAGTGTATTTTGTGTTTGTACAACATCAAGGTGGCTGAGCAGAATGAGTGAATAGAAGTACTAATGTTAGATGAGATCGGAATTTAAGAGGAAGGAGGATAACTTAGGGCCTTGTAGACTACTGTAAGGACTCTGAGTGAAATGAAGTGTCAGTAGAGATTTTGCACAGGGAACTGACATGATTTGAATTACAGGATTCCATAGTTGCTTTATTGAGATAGAGCAGGGCAAGGCTGGAATCACAAATAATTTTTGCATGAATAAATGAGTAAATGAATGAATGAAAGGATGAAGGAACAAGCAGATGAATAAGAATGCATATCACTTATTGATTATTTGAGATTGGAAATATCAACTGGGGATTCAGTGGAGGATATCATAGAAGCTAAAAGTAGGTAGGTATAGAATGAGGGAAAAATTGTGACTAGAACTTTAGAGAAACAGATCAGAGATTGACAGAGAAAGAGGAATTAGTGAAGGTGATAGAAAAGAAGTAATTAGAAAGATCTGTGTTTGGTATTTACTAAACCAAACACATGTCCTTGAGAGGGAGATTAAGTAGAGATGGACTGATTACAAAGTTTTTCTTTTTCTTTAAGTTTTCTTGAGAAAACTTAAATTTGTTAATGAAAAGAAGGAAAAGGATAGGAGGGTAACTTAGATAAAAGTTAAAAGGTAGGAGTAGAGGGCTTCCCTGGTGGCGCAGTGGTTGAGAGTCCACCTGCGGATGCAGGGGACATGGGTTCGTGCCCCGGTCCAGGAAGATCCCACATGCCGCGCAGCGGCTGGGCCCGTGAGCCATGGCCACTGGACTTGCGTGTCTGGAGACTGTGCTTCGCAACGGGAGAGGCCACAACAGTGAGAGGCCCACGTACCGCAAAAAAAAAAAAAAAAAAGATAGGAGTGGAAAGCTGTAGACCTCAGAAGAATTAACATTTTTCTACAGCTTGCTTCATATGAGTATGCCAACCAGTTAATTTCATTATGAGCATAATGTCTACTTACACAATTCATTCGTTCAGTAATGTTTATTGGCCATTGATATTTGCTAATCACTGTGCTAGAAACTGATCTCTTCATTACAGTCCAACACATTCAGCTGGAAATCAGTAATCATGCTGACACACAATGTTACCAATCTACAAGAAATTCTGGAAAATTCTAAGGAAGTTAAGTCAATATATTTATGTAACTGATCAAAATTAAAAGGTTAAGTAAAATATCACTAGCTCCTTGCATTTCTATTGCACTTTATCTCCTTGGGTACCACAGTCTTTCCAAATATTAACCAAGGAGTTTGTAGATACTATATAATGAAGCCAGGAAGTCAAGAGCAGAGGTGAAACAAAAAGTCATGTAAGAATGTTTATTAGAGTGGAAGAAATGGAATTCAGGTCACATAATATCTCAGTTCTATTTACTCATTTATATGTTCTAGGAAGTGTCTTATTTTTAAATATGCATATAAAAACTTGTAATTTTTGTTAAGAAATTAAACATGTTTTAGTGTTCCTTGATTTTAAACCTCTAAATGTAGCTTTCTCTGCCACTGTCTAGAGGTAGGCTGGCCCATGTGACCTTTTACTATAATTTTCTTACACTCATAAAGTCAGTAGCCCCAGATTTCAAATTTTTTCATTATAATACAGATTTAAATCTTTGAACAGTAATATTGAATGAACTCTGGAATGACTTTGAGTTCTAGATGCTGAGTGTGGTAACCTTGAACCTCCCATAAATTGGGGAAAACCTCTAAAGCAACCAAAACAAAGGTCTTGACTTTCTAAATATAACGTTTTTTTGACTCCTTGACTTTAATTGTGAACTCTTGTTGTTTTTCCTTGACTGGTTTGCCACTATTGTTTGAAGTTAACCTTTTCTCTACTTAGTTGAAAAGCGTGCTTCAATGGATTAAAAGACAAAATTTCATTCCTTCTAATTAAATCTCAGAAAGTAGTTAAGATGTGTCTGAAAAATAAAAATACATATGCATGTTAATTTTCCTAAATTATGATCAAGGATGATGAATCCTCCCTTTAACTATTTGTCCTTCCTTTTTAGTCTGACAATAAATTAAGCATGTTTCTTAAATTCGAGCTCTACTTCTTTAGTTTTATCTCATCAATCTTTACTTTTATTTTGCATTCTTTCAAACCTTTTTCTTTTTCATTCTGTGCATGTGACTTTTAAAAATTAAAAAGTTACACGTGCTTTTTGTAACAAAATAAATCAATATAGAATTGTGTAAAATAAAAAAAGTTCTTCTGTACTTTCCCTAATCCCAAACCACTTCCTAGAGGTAATTATCATGAAGCTTGATAATGGAATAGTGAACATGTCTCTAAACTGTTTTCTCTAAGTATAAACATACACACATTCATACTCACATATATTCTACAACTTGTATTTTTAAATTATTATTGTGTATGGCACAAATAAACACTATTATTAAGTGATTAAATGAATGGGTGGCTAAATAAGTATATAATCTCATAAGATACTGGAATATTTTTTAAAAATAGCTATGATATTGGAAAACTTATTTTCTTCTTTTTTGTATTATGGGAATTTAGTACAATACCTTTTTTTTTTTTTCCCCACGTGGCATGTGGGATCTTAGTTCCCTGACGAGGGATCGAACCTGTGCCCCCTGCAGTGGAAGCGCAGTCTCAATCACTGGACTGCCAGGGAAGTCCCTAGTACAATATCATTTTAAACTTTTAGAAAAATATTTAATACCCACATTAGAATTCAGGCAAACAGTTGACAACTGATAATTTGACTTCTTTTGTTGTTCTCAGAAAGATAGCTATTAGGTGTTTTGTGCTTAATATTTGTAAACTATTCAAGTAGCTTCAAAATGTAAATTAAAAAATACAGCAGTGATAAGAGAGGTATAGATAATGATTTCATTAAATCATGTTAGCATTTTTAACATGTCATTTACTGCCTGTTTCTAAATAGACCATTTTGACATTATATAATTTTGAGTATAGATCCAGTGTATTCTACTGCAGTAATTCCTATAAAGAAACATGGGAAAAATGCAGACTTTGATACTGTGTTTTTGCTAGTTATGAGCAAATCACATCCATTTGGCTTATAACGTATATGTTATATCTCTTCAGAATTTATTCTATATATATCAAAACATTAATTTTGAAATGGTAAGCTTCTGTAAGTGCCTTAGAATTCATAATGCATGGGGTGCCTTGCAACCAAATATATATTCAGTTCCTAGCATTTTTGGTGTTTCCAGTTTCAATAACTATAATATTATCACCTTTGGACTTTTATGGCATCTTTCATCCGTGGATCTTAAAGGGCTTTACAAACATTAATTCGCACAACATTCTTGTGAGGCACAGAAATATCATTAACCCCATATTACAGATGAGGAAACAAGCGCAGAAAGGTTAATAATACGTGCACCACTTTCTACTTGTACAGTGCCTTTGATTCAGGGATCTCTAAGTACACTGGAACCTTTATGATGCTGGTATAGGAGAACAGACCTAAAAATAGGCTTATAGGTTAACTCATGGCAGACTTTTACAATGTAGCACGTAGTTCTAGAAATTGCCCCTTAGTATAGGTTAATAATATAATATTGAACTATATTCATATAGTTTTCAATTGTAATTGGGAATCATGAATTCAGATTTATCCTTAACTTTCTCTTTGAAGGAGTGAGTAGATGATTATGCAACATGGGCAACAGACTATATAAAATGGCATATTATACCAAAAAAATTAAATAACACCTCAAAATTAATTAACAGACAATGACATGATACCAGGCTTGTTGCTGTATGCTTTTTAGGCATTAAAGGTCAGTTGTTTATATTAAAAAGAGTAAATAAACAATTTAAGTTTCATCGTATATTTTTATAGTTTTCATCATCTTTGTTCGTTTTTCCATGTCAAAACTAGTTATAACATCTTTCTTTCCTACTATGTAGAGCTCAGTATTCACATATTTACATTAAGATTCACTATGGTTAAAAGACAAGGGGCCCAGATCGGAGTCACCCAAAACCAGAGTTTTCTCTGTCACTGATCTTTCTTCCTAAAAACATCAGATTACAGGTTTCCAGTGTGTATTCATAAAACTTTCTCTTTTTCATTCTTTTCACTGTTGGAATTTACTAGGGATCCTTTAGTATTATTTCCCTGCTCCTTGCTTGCCATCACCTTCTTAGAAGGATTGTTTATAGCATTTGTGTCCTGATGGGCTCAAGGTACTGTGCTGGGCACTGGGAATGTAGTGGTGTAGAAGACAGATTGATTTAAAGGAGTTTGCAATCTGGAAGTGGAGACAGACATTAAGGAAGAAATTATAATTGTATTAATTACATGACCATGCAAAATCTCTGTGAAAAAAAGCTATAAATGGTTAACCCACAGGCTGGCAGCACAATTGTCACTTAAGAGAGAAGAACTGGAATAGTGAGTCTATTGTAGCAATGATTCAAGGGAAAAGAAAATACCCTGATTGCTTGATTACTGTTGGCAGATCCTGAAACCTGGGATCCTTGGAGTAGAGACCAGCTGGGCTGGGGACCTGTGCTTACTCATACAGGACAGGCATTTGTAGCTTGACATATCTCAGAAGTGCCTAAGATAGGCTGTAAGGAAGCTAGCTGGGAAACTTGTATCAAAATGTAGATAACTGATATGTTAGAAGAAAGCTGGTATAAGAGAAAGAAGAAAAAAAAATTCTTTGCTTTTTTCCTTGTCTTTCAATATGCATGTATCCTCACATAGATCTCCCCTTCCCAGTCCAGTTGCTTCTCCTTAGGTTTGTATACTCTCTTCCCTCATCAGTTCTTTCTGGGAATCTCCTCTCTAAATCTTTCCTTCATCTGTTCCTTCTTCAGCCTGATCTAGCAATGAGGAACTGTTGCTGAAAACTCTTAGCCCTTTCTTTTTCCTGTCTTAATATCGGCTTGCTTTCATCCCAGAGTGGGGAAGGATTGCCATTGAAGGACCAGTCTTTTAAAGGTGTGGTTGTGGGTTCCGAAACAGCTTTGCCTCAGGCCAGCACACTTTACCTTAGTTGTGCATAAGAGTTCTTGGGGTAATAGGTAGGCACAATAAGTCTGAAAGGAAAGTTGCTCACAATGATTTCATTGAGAGGTGACAAGAACATCTCCATCAACATATCCAGATGGGCAGTTGGGCACAGAGACTTTAAATGTTATGCTTAATCTCAACAAATTAAATAGAAAACTGCATTTGTTTTTAAGGACATCTCAATATTGGCCTGATATCATCGGTAGGCTGAACTATTTCTAATGTGACAGAAGTGTAACCTTGTTCTCCCTTACAGGATTTCATAAACATGTTAAGTAGGCAAAAGAAAGAGAGACTGATGAATAGGACTTCAAGTCAGGCAACCAGAAAAGGATGGGAAAGAAGCAGATTCAGTTTGTGGCTGTGCTCTGTACAAATGGAACTCAGTTCCAAAACATGGTCCAACACGGAGACTTTAAAATCAGAGTTGGGTTCTAACCCCACTAAAGCTACTCACACATATGTGTCCTCATGCAAGTTACTTAAACTCCGAGCCTAAGTTTCTTCATCTTTAAAATAGGGTTAATATTACCCACTTTATATGATTATTGGGAGGCTTAAACTATAGGTGCAAGTGTTATAAATAGCCCCCAAGGAAGTTATCATTTGCCATTTCTTATATGAAAATTATACAGCAGGAATACAGAAATAACAGTGTCATTCCTCTGGTTACACGGGGACTCTAAAAATGAATGAAATAAATTCCAATTTATAATCCCTAACCCAATTACCAAGATAAAATAAGTGACCAGATCTTAAGTAATCTTTTCTCTGCTGTATTATTACCAATCTGTTAGTGCATGAAATGTTTATAATTGATTCATATTATTTATTGATGCAGCCTAATGAATCCTGATATTCCATATTTGGATCATCTTATGTTTTAGTTTTTATCAAATGTAAGTTACTTACCCAAGGTCACACAGCTACTCAGTGGTAAAATACAGAACAAAGTGTAGGTGTTATGACTTTTAACCTAGGGCCTTACCTACCAGATCACACAGCTTTTGAAGACACTTAACAGGCTTATCATTCTCTAAGCTTGAGAAAAACCTCACTAATATCATTAGAACATTCCAGGTCTCCTTTTCCATATTCATTTATGTACACCGATCAGCTCATTTTTTTCAAATGCCAGGGATGTATTGCTCACTAGAGGAACTTCAGTACCCAGCAGTCTTTAATGTAAAAGGCAAACCTTTCCACTAATGAGCAGTTTGTCTAGTGTTCTTAACCTTATCAGCAGCTCCTCAAGTGATAAAGGCTTAACTATCATGCACTGAAAGGTGTTGATAATTCTCAATCTTCATGCAGAAAATGGCTCTTTTGTCACTTCTTAGAGTCTACTGTTAAACTTAGCACACTGCTTACAAATTACCCTTCCTGTTCTGCAAGGCAGTCAGCTGGAAGTATTGGTGGGCCGGCAGCAGGTGGAGCCTCCTCCTGTCAGGACAAGAATGATACCTGCTGCTTAATAGAAAAGGAACCATCTGCAGTTTAGTGATGTAGACCTGTCCCAGGAAATGGACTGAGGTTAAAGACAACATAGAGGAAAAAACATTTAAAAAAAAAAAAGGAAAAATGAGATTGAGTATTTAAGACTGTACAAATAGAGTTGAAGGCTGGAGGTTTTATCAGCTCAAACATTACTACCTAGTGACTGAAATTATTTAACTCCTTTGCTACTAGGATCCCCTAACCACAGTGGGCCCTGTAAATCGGGCCCACGGCTCAGAGGGCCTTTTCTTCCACCAACTTCTGGGATTGAAGAATGCAGGACAGCATTGTCTCTGTGTTGCTGCAAGAGAAACAATAAAAGCTTGATCAGCTGAATGCTTAAATATGGCTGAATGTTTGATGAGATGAAGATGTAATTTTGTCTATGTTCCCTAAGGATCTGGATTAAATATGACTACAGGGCCTAATCAAATAGCTAGTCACTGAACAATGGTCCCAACTGCATTTTTCATTCCAGGCATGCCTTTCTCCCCCCACCCCACCCCCACTCAAGTACATTACTTATTCACTGGTTTGTCAGCAGTGTGCATTATTAGCGCTTGAGAGATAAAACTTTAAGTGTTGCTCCCAATTAGCACAACAGTGACCACGCACCATGCTCTGTGCTTAATGCCTGCTCTCAGAGAGGAGCTGGTTTTGAAGGTCTGAGGTGGAGGAGAAAAAAAATGAAACAGCTTAAGCATTCATTTTGAGTGGAGAGACAGCTCCTATTAACATTTAACAGCATTTGTGCAACTTGGTGCGGAGGTTATGATGCAAATGAGGAGGAATTAAAAGTGGCCAGGGGTTTGTCATTGATGGATTGCAGTCTGGCGGTGTTCACACTTCTGCCGTGTCCATCAGAAGCGATTACTGTGTAATTAAACCTTATTTCTCTACTCTTCAGTGCATAATTACTTTGTGAATGTAACCATCATCTAAAAAAGCTACCAAAATGCTTTAGCATTTAGTCTAGCAGTCATTTCCCTAGCTTGTGTCAGATATAACCATCAGACAGTGCAAAAGAACTGTCACTTTTAATAAGAGGCAAAAAATTAAATGAAACAGTATGCTTATTACAGGAAAATTAGGCGTTCAAGTGGTAGAGTCCTTTTCTGCTATTTGCATAATTTATTCTTTTTTGTCCCTCACACCAGAAGCTTCAGGCAATTTTCTTCACATTTAAATAGATCGCACATTTAAGGCTACTTAAGGAAAATTATCACTTTGCATATTTTAATTGTTGTAAAGAAAGTGAATAGAAGAGGTCTGCAGCCTGGACTCTTGAGTCAGTCAGATGCTCAACTGTCTGATTCTGGAGCTCCCCACTGCTGCACTAGAGATAACCCTACAGTTCACAGCCATCCACTTGCATTTCATCAGCATGCAAATGCAGCTCCAAGCACTACAATAAGTGGATCTTTGATATTTACAAACTAGCCACTAATAACTAAAACGTAATTCGTTTGACATAATTTTAGATTTTCTTATCGCTGTGCCTTTTTTTTTTTTCATTTTTAAGAGAAAAACCTGATCCCTTAGGTTTAGAAAAACTAAGACCAGTCCACTCAAAGTGGATAATGTTCTACAGGTTCTAGAAATGTGCTTTGCTGCAAAATTATGTCAGTCCCTTTATTTTAACAAGTCAGTCAACTTTTCGAGTTCTTTATTTTAGACTCACCTTTAATAAAATCAAAAATTCAAATAAAAATTACAATAAAAATTCTGTCTCCCTTAAGAATTCTGTCGAATCGATGGTGTTTCAAATAAATGATTCAGTTACCAAGGGAAGGATGTAATGTTTCAGTATGTTTGTGTTGTAATTCAAAAAGGAGATCAACAGCGCAGGGCATTGCAGAGCAAAAGCTGTAAATAGGCTAATGCCAGTACAAACTGTTAATTATGAAACTGCTGAAAAAGTTAAAAGAAGATTCCAGTGAAAACTTTGATCAAAACATACTTGGCTTATTTATTCTACTTAAGTGGGTTTAAAAAAAATCTCAGTGGTATAATTTGCTTAGTTTTCATTACCAATTAAAAAAAAGAACATTCCAAAGAGACAGAATACTGAAGTCTTCATTTTGACAAGACAGCAATGCTTTAAAGTATATTAAGATGTGAACTTGATTAACTCAGCAACACTTTTGTTTAATTACAAACAATTATATGTTCCCTTTGGCTACTGGTCAATTTCATTTACAATGCCATTGTCCTCCATAAGTGCAAATTCTAAACACTAATGAATATCTGAGGGACTATAGTTAGCACACATTTGTAGACACTAAGCAAACATTTGTCTTTAAAGGTAGGTGAAGTAGGTCTTAGTTTACAAAAACTATCAGTGTACGGCAAAGTAATATAAAGCAGCACATTATAGAGACTAACAAAAGGTTAGTATTAGATATGAACTTGTAATTTAGAGAGGAACCTACCATCATTTCAATCTGATGTGACTTTCAGTATAATCTTTTGCTTTAAACTTTAAAATCTAGTACAGCATTATTTTAAAAGTCAATGAAAGGGTTTTTCTACCTTCAGAACTGTTTTCCAAACGTGTATTTTTTTTGCTTATTATTTTTACTTAAAATACTTGATGGGGAAAAATTAAGTGAATTCTAGAAAAAGTAGAAAAATTTGAAAAGATCTTCACTATTTCCCAGAGGTAATGTGCAGCTGACGACGTTCATATCTGATTCTAGCACATAGACTAGAAATGAAAGAAGTTATTTCCAGCAGCATTCTTTACATCACTGAGCACTTGGTTAAATCAGCTGGCTCAAAATTTCTCATTTTGATTTTCATCTTTTTCTCTTTTTTGGAGATGAGCTTTAACTGTGTTGCTTTTATACACGTTTAAAAGAGGAGTTGCACATATTCTTTGACTCTGCTTACCATGCTCCCCCAACTCCCACCACTGCCAAAATGACAATAGCCAGAAATAAGTGACCTCTCAACATAGTTGAATATATCAGAGAATCAAATGCAGTGATGCACATTTCTGAACATAGTATCCTGTGTTTACCTGTTAATATAGAATTGCTTTTGTGGTTGGAAAATGGAGAATATCTCTATTTCAGATGACATTTCTCAGGTACATTTCTTGAAAGCAGAAATAAAGTATCTCATAATGCAATGAATACTTTTAACATACTTCCTAATGAAGGAGGACATGATGATAGGTGAAGATGAGGGGGAAATTTGAAAGTATATTTCTTCTAAGCAGTTGTAAAAAGCTCATTTGTCTTTAGAATATTCTTTTTACAAATTTGCTTTCTTCTAGAAACTGGAGATAATAATAATGTACTAACTCATATAGTGGGGGATGATTGCAAGTAAAGTTGGCACTACCCTGCATGACATACCCTGCATGATATACCCAAAAAATGTAAACTGCTATCTCTAAATCAAACAACTATAAAAATGTGAGTAACAGTATCAGTCTGATAGGTCAAAAATGATGAAGTCCAAGCAACATGGATGGACCTAGAGATTATCACACTGATTGAAGTTAAGTCAGATAGAGAATGACAAATAGCGCATGATATCACTTATATGTGGAATCTAAGAAAAAAAATGATACAAACGAACTTATTTACAAAACAGAAACAGACTCACAGACTTAGAGAACAAACTTATGGTTACGGGGGGTGGGGAAGGGTGAAGGGGAAGGATAGACTGGGAGTTTGGGATTGACATGTATGCACTGCTATATTCAAAACAGATAACCAACAAAGACCACAGGGAACTCTGCTCAATACTCTGTAATAACCTAAATGGGAAAAGAATTTGAAAAAGAATAGGTACGTGTATATGTATAACTGAATCACTTCGCTGTACACCTGAAACTAACATAACATTGTTAATCGACTTACTCCACTATAAAATAAAAATGTTTTAAAAATGAAGTCCAAAAATTTCTGGCACTCTATTCTTTTAAGGACACCATCATGATTTCTGTACAATGCCTAACAGTCATCTCTATGTTCAATCACTGTGACATATATATATAAGGTCAGTTGAGACTTTAGACAGGATAATGATGAAGAACACGGACTTTTGAGTCAATAGAACTGAGTTAAAATTCTCACTCCACCATTTACTATCTGTTTCACTTTGGATAGACTACTATGTTTGCTAAGATTTAGTTTTCTTCTCTGCAAAATGAACATTTAAAACTTATAGGGCTGTTGAAAAATACGAGATAAAACACTTGGTACTGTACCAAGCCTATAGTAAATATCCGAAAATAGTACTGTTCTCATTACTATGATATAGTATATTCACCTTTTTATATACATAGCTGTGATGATGTAGAACTCAGATTTTGCCTCATTAGCTTTCCTTAATAAGAGTAAGAATACTTTGAGTTGTGAAAGGCATACATTTTTAAAATAATGTGAACTCAAATTCATTACACATTTATTTTTTTAATTTATAATAGAGAGATTCCTAAATATCTACTAATGTATCTTAGTATAATTCATATTTTCAAACATGACATTTATCATTTCATTAGACTTAAATAATTTTTTTTTTTTTTTTTAATTTTTTTTTAACATTTTTTGTGGTACGCGGGCCTCTCACTGTTGTGGCCTCTTCCGTTGCGGAGCACAGGCTCCAGACGCGCAGGCTCAGCGGCCATGGCTCACGGGCCCAGCTGCTCCGCGGCATGTGGGATCTTCCCGGACCGGGGCACGAACCCGTGTCCCCTGCATCGGCAGGCGGACTCTCAACCACTGCGCCACCAGGGAAGCCCTAAATAATTTTTTAATCTTAGCATTATAAGACATTGTAGTGGAAATAGTATTACCTACATATTTTTCTTTTTACCAATTTGTTACTTTTTATTTGACTTTTTTATCTTAAAAATAATTAGCCTTTCATTCACTGAGACCAGATGTCTATAAACAATAATAACCTTAAAATTTTGGACCTCCAACTGAAGACATTTGTTTATTAGATTTGCCGTTCCAAAAACCTAACTGTCACTGACATATAACAACTTTTCTATATTCTATAGATTAGAGAGAATAGCTTAGAAAATTCTCCATCACAACTGCACTTCACCAAAGCATTTGAAAAGGATATTTAATTATACCTACTACCCCCTTTTTCCTCCCCAGTGTTGTTTACTGTCACAATAAGCAGTATCATTTGCATTGTTATTCTGAAGATATTTAGATATGCTTAGAAGATATTCTAAGCATAAACTCATAAAAATAAGATATTCTAAGCATAACTCATAAAAATATGCTTAGAAGATATTCTAAGCATATTTTTATGAGTTTGGTTTTAGGGGAAGTAAAGATATTGGACCAGTTTTATGATAAATATAAATAAAACACCATTTACTTGATAAAGCCCACTTAGTTCATTTCTGTTCTTTCTGACCTTCCTCTTCTCTGCCTCTCCCACCTTCTTCAACCTTCTTTAAAATCCAAAACCTTAAAGAACACCAGGAAGAGTAAAAGAAAATTTTTAAAAATGAAGTGGCAGGAATGTGATGAATCCACCTCCTCAAATTGGTACAAATTGGGTCAATTGGGATTTTTAGACAGTATAGAGTTAACTCATCCCATATGTTTAAGAGTATTCCTACTTAAATTGTGTGAATTCTATCCCTTACCTGATCACCCAACCCTATTCATCAGAAAGAGGTTGTGTTTTCCTAAAAGTAATGGTACATATATGGATCCTCCAGCTTCACAAACCATGTAGAGAACAGGTTATTGAAACTGTTCAACTTTGGTCAGGAAAGGAACTAGCACTAGGTGGTAATGTAAATGTCACTGTTGGGAAGAGGCTAGATAATCGTTCAATTTCAGTGTGTGGGAAAGACGATTTTGTTATTTTGGCCGTTGACCTGAGTGTCACTTACTTAAAATTAAAACTTAACTACTATAGTAAGGTATTGGTTTATTAATATAATCCAGGCTCAATTTTTACATTAAGACTATATTTTTTAGAGCAGTTTAAGGTTCACAGAAAAATTGAGAGGAAAGCAGTTTCCCTATAACCAGGCTCAATTTTAAGTCAATCAATTTAACTTACATACACCAGAGTTTTTGTGTATTTAGTAAAAATATGTTAACTAGTAAGAATTGGTAGAAATGATTTCCTAAGGCTCACGATAACTGCCCTATTAATGATGTGTCTTTATTACTTTTTACAGAACTGTGTAGATGAAATGCGTTAAATAGGACTGAGTGAATATTTGGTTACTTAATATGACTCATATTTAGATGAAGTCTTAAACTTTCTTATGGCATTATTAGAATAATTTAGCTAAACATCGGGTGATATGATGATATAATAAGGTATTATAACAGGAATGTAAATATTATCATTATGGTACTTTATTAGTTGTGCTATTTTTCATAATTTTTTAAACTTGCAAATTTTCACTAAAAATGGATGAAATTGAAGGAAGGGTGAGGGTAAAAAGAATGATCTAAGCTATGTATGTATGCATAATCTTTTTATCGCATCAGTGACTTTTTTTCATTTTTATGGCATCAACATTTTTTAAAGATCCTTGTTCCAAATTGAGTTGTGCAGTATTCAGTACCAAAGTTGATTGGAATCCAAGCCTTTCTGCTTAAGTAATTGTTTAGGGCTAACAGTGATTTAAAAGTAATTAAAATGATGTTTATAATACTGCTTCCTTATAATTTCTAGGTGGTAGCTAAATACTTTTAGTTCACCAAGAGAAGGACCAAGATGACTCAGCTCCAGATGTTTTCTTGAATTCCCCATAGAATTGGAGACCTATTAGGACAAAAATTTTTCTATGCCTAGGCCATTGGTCCTCAAATCAGCATTTCTGGCCCCATCTTTAAGTTTGATAGAAATGTAAATAGAGTCCTCCTACTTTCTCTACCGAATCAGAATCTCTGGGCGTTGGGTCCAAGAAACTTTGTTTTAACAAGCTTTTCTAGGCAATTTTTATGTTGCATGTTAAAGATTGAGAACCACTGCTCTAGGCCAAAGAGACAGACAAAAAGTAAGTTAATGGTATCTAGATGGGGCTGGAACAGTGAGTATGTAGTTAGTTTCCACTATCTTCAGTCACTGACAAACAGTCGTTTGTTCCACATTCTGTAGTGTTCCTAGAGAGTTCTTTAGCATCCTACTGGTAGTTTAAAAGGAGACATAAAGTGTGTTATGCGCAAGTGGGTGAGGTCAGGAATGGTAATAAGTAGATATGAAAAGAGACCAAAAAAAGTCTTGTAAATGTGTTGGCGAAAATATAGAATGAACCGATAATTTAATTCTTGGATAATTTCCAAATATTACAATTTGATGGCATTAACTTGAAAATAATACGGTACAGAGATCAGTTAAAAACTGTGTTGTAAAATCATATTAATATGGTAAGACAAAACTTACAAGATTTTTATGCTACTTGTTTTTGAGAGTATTTGATAAAACAGCATTTTGATTAATATATGTTCCATTTTTCAATATGTCCAAATGATATGGAATATTTAGTTTTCTTTGCGCAGAAGCTAATAACAGTCATTGTAACCAGAGGAAGCACTTACTGTGTTCATGTATTAAACAAAGCAAAGCAGACAGTAAGAATATAGAGAGCAAAAATCAAAACAGCACTACCTTTTTTAAACACACGAATAGCAGGTTTAGCATATTGTAAGTCAATATGCTACTTAATCCAAAATTATTCCTTTGCTACTTTCTAGATTTCAGAAGTATTCATCATCTGAAATCAAGATCTCCTTGTGCTCTTACCTTTGATACAGCCTCATATCACTCACTAATTTTGTGGTTCAATTCTTCACACTTGGCATCTAAAACAGTTCTGTTAGAACTAAAGATTACATCTGTGGTCTTTTGTAGGTATCTTTAAAAGAACTATAGAATTTGTCCAATTTCTGATTTAAAGTACAAAGTGCCTGTGCACCACTTTTTAGATGCAATGTAAACTAAATTCCTAGTTGTCAGATTCCATGTCTCTAAAAGGTGGTAGACAGAGATGAAATCAGGGCATCTGCTTATATAAACAATACGTTTAGGTTTTGATTTTTATTTTAAAGTGTAACATTGAAAAGAAGTAAATTTTATAGAACTTTGGTAAAGAAAAACACCAGTGGAGATAACAAATGGAGAAGAGGTTAAACCGTATTTCCTTTTCTTGTAAATATTTGAAAGCAGTTAATTTTATATGTTCGGAATAGTTGCCCTATATCCACAATAAAAACATGTCAGTATTTTATGTGAATTCCTTAGAGTTAAATATACAGGCTGTGTTCCTGGCCTGAGGGGCCAGGAATTCCAAACACTGAGGATGCTAGTCATTTCACCTTCAGTTTGGGGTTTAAGAAAAGGAAATCTTGAAGTCCCTCAAAATGAATAAGAAGAATGGAGATTTCCTTAACAAGGTAACTCAAAGAAAGAAAACATACACATATACCTGCATATATGTGCGCACATACTTCCACACGTAAAAAGAGAAATCTTCAATTCCTGGATACATGTTTTTAGGTTTTTATAAAAATCAAAATAAAACTGCCTTTTCTGTATGCAGGAATTTATCACTGTTATTTCAAGTTAAAGATATTTAAATACAAAACAATCGTAATGAGTAGATTACTATCTTGACAGTCTGAG